>NC_137290.1:633750-1267500 GCF_054371585.1 Giraffa tippelskirchi
CATATCTGAGGTTATTGATATTTCTCCCGGCAATCTTGATTCCAGCTTGTGCTTCATCCAGCCTGGCATTCCACATGATGTACTCTGCATATAAGTATATAGACATCATAAATAAATAAATAGATAGATGGTATAGATATATGGATGATATAGATGTAGACATGATATATAGATATAAGATGGTATAGATACATGATGATAGAGACATGATAAATAGATATATAGATGGTATAGATATATGAATGATAGAGATATAGATATGATAAATATATATATAGATGGTATAGATATATGGATGACATAGATATAGACATGATAAATAGATATATAGATGGTGTAGATATATGATAATATAGATATGATAAATAGATATATACATGGTATAGATATATGGATGATATAGATACAGATGTGATAAATAGATATATAGATGGTCCAGATATATGATGATGTAGACATGATAGACAAATGGATGGTCCAGATATATGATGATATAGATGTGATAAGTACATATACAGATGGTACAAAGGTATGATGATTAGACATGATAGACATATGGATGGTATAGATATGCTGCTGCTGCTGCTGAGTCACTTTAGTCATGTCCGATAGACGGCAGCCCACCAGGCTCCTCTGTCCCTGTGATTCTCCAGGCAAAGATACTGGAGTGGGTTGCCGTTCCATCCTCCAGGGGGTCTTATCGACCCAGAGGTTGAGCCCGCGTCTCTTGCGTCTCCTGTGTTGGCAGGCGGGTTCTTTACCACCAGCGCCATCTGGGAAGGCCATTAATCAGCTGTATCCCAATACAACACAAGAAGTTTAAAGTCTGAAAATTAATAATGAAGCAGGTAGTCTCAAGTGGGGGAGCCAGGAACTCCCCGCCAGAGCAAGGGGCCACTGAAGAAGGGCGGTCCTGGGACCCCATCAGTAAGACTCCCCGAGACTCTCCTGCAAAACTCTGATCCCACTAGACAGAGGGATGTTCACAGAGAAATGGCCTTGGAGAAGCTGTTTCTGTTCATATTTGCAGAAAAAGACAGTTGAGACCACCATGGTCACCTACTTGTGTGGACCTTGGGGAGGCATGGCCATCTGACCCCAGAGTGCCAAGTGGATGATCAGTTTTAGAGAAACAGGCTGGCTTAACGAGGTCCTCCCTGATCACTCAGTGGTAAAGAACCTGCTGCCAACGCAGGAGACCTGGGTTTGACCCCCGGGTCGGGAAGATCCCCTGGAGGAGGAGATGGCAACCCACTCCAGTATTCTTACCTGGAGAATCCCACGGACAGAGGAGGCTGGCAGGCTACAGTCCATGGGGTCGCAAAGGGTCGGAGGGAAGGGGGGAGAGGGAGCTGATGACAAAGAGCTCCTTGGTTTCAAGGCAAGAGGGACCCTCTCAACGGTGACCTGCAGCTTCGTTGTACGGGGGCCATGGGCTGAGTGCCAGCTGTGTTCCTGGCGGGGCCAAGCGTCCAGCCAGCATTATCTGCCCACTGAGTCTTCATTCCAATCCTTTGGCCACCTGATGCGAAGAACTGTCTCACTGGAAAAGACCCTGATGCTGGGAAAGATTGAAGGCGGGAGGAGAAGGGGACGACAGAGGATGAGATGGTTGGATGGCAGCACCGACTTGATGGACATGAGTTTAAGCAAACTCCAGCACTTGGTGATGGACAGGGAAGCCTGGCGTGCTTCAGTCCATGGGGTCGCAGAGAGTTGGACACAACTGAGCGACTTCACTTTCTTCTATTCTGGCTCCTTACCAAGTGAGCTATCAGGGCAGCCCCAGAGTCCCTTGGACAGCAAGGAG
This sequence comes from Giraffa tippelskirchi, assembly GCF_054371585.1. Taxonomy (NCBI): domain Eukaryota; kingdom Metazoa; phylum Chordata; class Mammalia; order Artiodactyla; family Giraffidae; genus Giraffa; species Giraffa tippelskirchi. The sequence continues at coordinate 635,561 of NC_137290.1, forward strand.
ATCCAACCAGTCCATCCTAAAGGAAACCAGTCCTGAATATTCATTGAAAGGGCTGATGCTGAAGCTGAAGCTCCAATGCTTTGGCCACCTGATGCGAAGAGCAGACTCTGGAAAAGACCTTGATGCTGGGAAAGATTGAAGGCGGGAGGAGAAGGGGCAACAGAGGATGAGATGGTTGGATGGCATCACCGACTCGATGGACATGAGTTTGAGCAAGCTCCGGGAGGTGGTGATGGACGGGGAGGCCTGGCGCGCTGCAGTCCACGGGGTCGCAGAGTTGAACGCAACCAAGCGACTGAACAATGACAGCCGCCCGGGGAGCAGGAGGGTGGCTCAACAGACGCCACCCTGTGGACAGCGCCACCGCGATCCTTCGAGGTGGTCGCTTTTTTCAAACAGAAGCCTGGAAGGAAGAGGCAGCCAGCCTCCGAATGCAGGCACTGGAAGGTGCTGTCTGCTTTCTGCGGGCTCTGTTTAGACAAAAACAGCGACAACAGGAAAATCTCCATTTCCTTTTGTGGGAAATGAAGCTCAGTCTGGAGGAGCGGCCGGGTTTCCGGGTTTCCGCGTTTCCGAAGGCCTGTCCTCTCGGGCTCCGCTGGAAGCCGGCCAGGGTGCCCCTCTGGGTATCAGGGCAGGCCGCCCCCCAGCGGGCTCTGCCAGGCTGACCTGCCCCAGGAGGGGGCGGGGGTGCTGACAAAGGCAGACCCCCCCCCTCCAGCCGGGGGAAGGGGTGGTGGGAGTTGAGACCCTTCTGGGAGTCCAGGAAAAGAGACTTGCATGCGTGCATGTGTGTGTGTGTGTGCGCGCGCGTGCGTGAGCTATTTTCTCGTCCATAATAGAGAAAATCGTGGCGAGGTTAGATTAGAAAACTTCAATTAAGCCTTTCCAAAAAAAAAAAAAAAGACCATCTGCCGACCGATGACGGGGGTTGCGTGTAAACAAAAATGCCTGCGCCGATGACAAACAAATGATCTTATCCATTGTATTGTGTTACAAATTAAAATTAGATTAAGCCACCTACACGGTACCTCCTCCGCATGTACAATTGCCGGCGCACCCGAGCGGCGCTCCGCACATATTGAAACCGGGCGGAGGAGCCCTCATTATCTGCGCAGCGGCCTCGCTAACCACGCGCAGCATAATCAAACCCTGGGGGTACGTATTAATTATCCTTTTGAATAGTGATGAAATTTTAAAAACATCTCCTTTAGGCTCAGATCATCAGCAGATGAAACAAAGGCACCCACAGCTTGCGCGTGCAGCCCCGCATGTGTTTTTACATCTGTTCAGGATATTTCAATTTGAAGCTCAACAAGCAGAGACGGCGATTAAAGAGGAACATGGAGACAGACGGGGCGGGCGGGGGAGAAAGAGGGAATAAAGTAGAAAACCCTGCAATAACAAATAGACTCCCCCCGCCCCGCCCGCCCCGCCAGCTCATCAGCCAGAGAGGAAAATGAGGTTCCTTCCCAGAAAAAGCGCCCTTGTTCTATGAAGCGTCGGTAACGATTGGGATTCAGACAGCTAGAGTCACCGGCGGGGGGTCCACCTGTTACCTCCAGACTCGAGCGTCCGCTCTCGAACCTGCAAATCAGGGTGGCTTCCTGATGATTTTCGAGGTTGAGGCGCCAAATTCGCAGGATCTGTCAGCGAATTGTGCAATCTAACCCGAGCTAGAAAGCAACTGTGTGGTTGTTCAGTCACTTGGTCGTGTGCGATTGCTTGCAAACCCATGGACTGCAGCATGCCAGGCCTCCCTGTCCATCAACAACTCCCAGAGCTTGCTCAGACTCACATCCATCGAGTCGGCGATGCCATCCAACCATCTCATCCTCTGTCGTCCCCTTCTCCTCCCGCCTTCAATCTTTCCCAGCATCAGGGTCTTTTCCAATGAGTCGGCTCTTCATTTCAGGTGGTCAAAGTATTGGAGTTTCAGCTTCAACATCAGTCCCTGCAATGAACACCCAGGACTGATCTCCTTTAGGATGGACTGGTTGGATCTCCTTGCAGTCGAAGAGACTCTCAAGAGTCCTCCAGAACCTCAGTTCAAAAGCACTGATTCTTCAGCGCTCAGCTATCTTCATGGTCCAACTCTCACATCCATACATGACCACTGGAAAAGCCATAGCTTTGACTAGATGGACTTTGTTGGCAAAGTAATGTCTCTACTTTTTCATATGCTGTCTAGGTTGGTCATAGCTTTTCTTCCAAGGAATAAGAGTCTTAATTTCATGGCTGCAGTCACCATCTGCAGTGATTTTGGAGCCAAAAAAATAAAATTTGCCACTATTTCCACTGTTTCCCCATCTATTTGCCATGAAGTGATGGGGATGCCATGATCTTAGTTTTCTGAAGGCTGAGTTTTAAGCCAACGTTTTCACTCTCCTCTTTCACTTCCATCAAGAGGCTCTTTAGTTCTTCTTCACTTTCTGCCATAAGGGTGGTGTCATCTGCATATCTGAGCTTATTGATATTTCTCCCAGAAATCTTGATTCCAGCTTGTGCTTCATCCAGCCCAGCATTTCTCATGATGTACTCTGCATAGAAGTTAAATAAGCAGGGTGACAATATACGGCCTTGACACACTCCTTTCCCGATTTTGAACCTGTCCTTTGTTCTGGGTCCGGTTCTAACTGTTGCTACTTGTCCTGCCTCCAGGTCTCTCAGGAAGCAACTCTGGGAGCCCAGGAAGAGAAGAGTTCCTGCTGTGAGATGGTTAGGGTGATGAGAGCGGAGGTCTTTGGAAGATGAGGGGATATTTCATCGACTTCTCTGCCCTGGAGTGAAGGTTGGCAGACATGCAACCAGATGCCCTGCAGACTGAACTTGCCTGCGTGGGATTGAAATGTAGGGTCTCACATTAAACCCTGGATGCTCACAAATACTGATTTGCTTTTTTTTTTTGAAAGTTTTTTTTGATGTGGACTGTTTTAAAAGCCTTTCTTGAATTTATTACAGTATTATTTCTGTTTTATGTTTTGGGGGGTTTTTTTTGGCCACGAGGCATATGGGAATCTTACCTCCCTGACCAGGGATCAAACCCATATTCCTTGCATTGGAAGGTGAAGCCTTAACTGCTGGACCACCAGGGATGCCTCCAATTTGCTTTTAATTCCCTGTTTAAAGCGGTACAGAGGGTATCATGAAGTGGCAGCACCAAGAGTGGGTTTTGGAAAGATAATCCGGAAATCGGGGCTTCTCTGGTGACTCAGAGGGTAAAGAATCTGCCTACAATGTGGGGGACCTGGGTTCAATCGCTTGGTCAAGAAGGTTCCCTGGGGAAGGACACAGCGACCCACTTCAGCATTCTTGCCTGGAGAATCCCATGGACAGAGGAGCCTGGCGGGCTACAGTCCAGGGGGTCACAAAGAGTTGAACACGACTGAGCAATGAATACTTTCTCCTTTCTTTATCCAGAAATCAAAAGGTAATCAAAAACTGTTTGACGTGTACAACAGCTGTGTGACCGAAGGCATCTTTGAAATGGCATTTGACAAAACGCCCCTTATAACGCTACGCGTGATGAGAGCTTAACCCGAAAATACAGTAAAAATAAAATTCAGGGTCATTTTTTAAAATCTCTGAACCTGCTTTTCTGGACAATTGGAGATGAAAGAGTTCTTCCATTATGCACGCTGTGTGTTGTGATAAGTCACTCAGTCGTGTCTGACTCTTTGTGATCCCTAGCTCACCAGGCTCCTCTGTCCATAGGATTCTCCAGGCGAGAATACTGGAGTGGGTTGCCATGCCCTCCTCCAGGGAATCTTCCAGACCCAGGGATCAAACCCAGGTCTCTTGCATTACAGGTGGATTCTCTCATCATCTGAGCCACCAGGGAAGCTCATGTCGTATGAATGTACTAAGACCGTCCTGTGGCTTTAGTTGGTTAGTATCAGGTGGGGTGGATGGCCAGGAGATCTTAGAAAAACAAAAATTTGTTTTTTGTCATTTTTGGAGACCAGAACTTGGAAATCAAGTTGTTGGCAAGGCTGAGCTCCCTCCAGAGGCTCCAGGGGGGGTCCTTCCCGCCTCTTCCAGCTTCTGGGGGCTCCAGCTGTGTCCCTGGGCTTGTGGCTGCCTCCCTCCCGTCTCTGACTCCCTGGTTGCTTGGCCATGGAGAGTCAGGATTGATGGTGGTAATGCAGCCAGGAGGATGGAGCTGGGAGGAGACAAGCAGACCTCGGTGAAGGACAAAATCAGTCTGCTGGTGACGGTCAATCCTTCTACCCTGGGTTCAAAATAGCCCTGGGCTAAAACAGTCCTGAAGTCGATGTGAATTCGTCTAGGCTGAGAGTGTCCAATGCACAGGCCATCCAGATAACTCTATCCTACTCCAGCTCACCAGGTGGACAGAGGGCACAGAAAGGACCAGGGTGACTCCAGAATTGACCCCAATCAGGAGCACAGGCAAGACACAACCTCACAGGGAGGGCCCCTAGCTGACCCTAACCGTGTGGACCCAATGGGTTTATCTCCTTGAGGGAGTCCCACACTTGACCGCAACCCCATGGTCCCAAAGGGCACATCCTCCCAGGGGTGGTCTCCCAGCTAATCAGAGCTACACGGACCCAATGGGTATATCTCCTCGAGGGAGTCCCACATTTGACTGCAACCATGTAGATCCAAAGGACACATCTCCTTGGGGTGGTGCCACAGCTGATAGTGACCAATCATGTAGACCCAATGGGCACATCTCCCTGGGGTGGTCCCACAGCTGATAGTGACCAATCATGTAGACCCAATGGACACATCTCCTTGGGGTGGCCCCACAGCTGATAGTGACCAATCATGTAGACCCAATGGGCACATCTTCCTTGGGGTGGCCCCACGGCTGATAGTGACCAATCATGTAGACCCAATGGGCACATCTTCCCTGGGGTAGCCCCACAGCTGATAGTGACCAATCATGTAGGCCCAATGGACACATCTCCTTGGGGTGGCCCCACAGCTGATAGTGACCAGCCATGTAGACCCAATGGGCACATCTTCCTTGGGGTGGTCCCATGACTGACCCCAACACATGGGCCCAAAGGGCACATCTGCTTATGGCGGTCCCCTAGCTGACCCTATCCCCAGAGTGTCATTAGTTGGAAAGCTTCACGGGTAGAGAATCTTGTCAAAGGCATGCCCTAAACCTGGGGTCTTCACCTGAGTCCAGCAATGCCCAGAAACATCAGGGGCATCCTGATGTTATGGGGGGATTTTTTAATGTGTGTCTTCCTAAGAGGAGGTTCGACTTTTCACACATCCCACAGGGTTTTGTCTAAAGAAGCTTGAGATTTGCTGCCCTTGGAAGCTGAGAGACTTTATAAAAGGAGGAGCTGCCAAATGGAGGATGGAGAGGACACAGCTTCTAAGCCCAGCCTTTGGGTGACCCAGGAAGACAGTGGTCTGGTCAGATTAGTGCCTCAATGGCCACATCCATGGGCCTCCGGTCACACGACGTTCTTATCCTGTGACCCAGGACACGCGATTCCAGACAACGGAACCTTGTTCAGTTGTCCAGAATGACGGCCCCAAGTGGAAACGCATCCAGCCCCCAGACGATGAAAATCCAACCCCTCCTGGTTGAAACGCCCTTGAAATTCACCGTGACGGTCTCTTGAAATGACTAGATATATTTTTCTTTACACCGCCTTGATTTTTGTTTAATTGTGTCTTTTGCTCCGGGGCTGAGATTCTACGCCTCATTTCAGCCTACAGCGGTTTGAACGGCTGAGAGATAAAGTTCCTAAAAATAGGGTTCTTCCAGCCAAAGTGCTGATGTCACTTTATCTCCTGAGGAATGAAGGTGGCAGAACTATAATTAAAAGGACCCGGAGTACTCTGTCTTTGACTAACCTAAATAGCCATCAGGTTAACTTAAAGTTTCTCCGGATTACGGAAGGCTGTAGGACATGGAAACCGCGCTCTTCCGTGCCACCAAAACAGATTGCCCAATTCCGATGACAGGTGAAGAAAAGCGAGCCTGCCTGTGGGTTTCAAAATGACACTAATAAAATATTCTTTGAAAATGCACAGAGACCAGACCACAGATGGGGGCCCGGGCTGTGCAAGAAGCCGCTCAGCAATGGCTGCAATGATTCTCCCCGCGTTCACCCCAGTCTCAAAAGAGGCTTCAGCCCTGCTGTTTGATGGCGAGCGTAGCCGTTAATGCTTAAAATTGGATATTAGGTAATAAAAATAAACATTTCCCCTCCTGTATCTCTCTCTCTCTCTTTCTTTAAGTACTGTGGCTATTTTTTTTTTCTCTCTCTCTCTCTCCGTCCTCTGGATCTGATATTCTGTTGATTTCTTCAGTGTGTGAGGATGAGAGAGTCTGGGATGAGTTTTCATGTTCGTTCTGGCTTAATAATATTTTCTTCTGCGATTTCGTTGGACGCCTTGATAAAAGCTCTGCTGTTTTATAACTTGGCATTTTATGACTTCCCTTCAGCGTGGTTCCTGCAGTCACCCTGAGTTTTTCTTGCTTGCTTTCTCTCTCTTTCTCCTTCTCTTTTTTTCTTTCTCTTCCTTTCTTCTTTTTTCTTTCTTTCTCTCTTCCTTCCTTCCTTTCTCTCTCTCCCCCCTCTCTCTTCTTTCTCCTACTTCGGGCTTGCTTCACTCTTGCTCCTAATTCCCGACACAGTGTTGGGAAGTGAGGTTTTCCTAACCTGGTACAAGAAGGCATGTCTTGTTTTTTATTTTATGTGGATAAGTCGATCCACTGGAGATTCGCTGTGGATACTTTTCTTCTGACTAGGAAGGATGCGTGAGCCCTAAGATGGAGTATGGAAAGAAGTGAGGGATAAAGATGAAAATTATGTCCTTCAGCCCAGAGGAGGCAGAAGTAGGAGAAACAGTAAAATAATGGGACCGTTCGTGGAGATACAAGTCTTCCAGTGCCATGCAGCCATCATCATCACCAATATCATCACCAACTTCATTATCACCATCACCATCATCTTCACCACCATCACCCTTATCACCATCGCTAACATCATCACCATCATTAACATCATCATCACCACCATCATCACTGTCACCACCGTTATCATCACCACTATCAACATCCTCACCACCATCACCCTCATCACTATCATTAACATCATCATCACCACCATCCTTATCATCAAACATCATCATCACCACCATCATCACTGTCACCACCATCACCCTCACTACTGTCACCATCATCACCACCACCCTCATCACCATCCTTAACATCACCATCATCACCACCATCACCCTCATCAAAACCGTCATCACCACCACCACCAACACCATCACAACCATCATTACCATTGCCGTCGTCACCATCATCATCACTGTCACCATCATCATCACCATCACCAGTATCACCATCATTATCATCAACATCATCTCCGCCATCATCATCACTGTCAGCATAATTATAACCATCATCATCATCACCGTCATCATCACCATCATCATGATCACCATCGTCATTACCATTGTCATCATCCTCATCATGTTGACCATCACCACCATCACCACCATCACCATTATTATCATCAACATCATCACCATCGTCACCATCAACATCATTCTGACCATCATCAATATCACCGTAACCACCATCACCATCACCACCATGATCACCATCACCACCATCATTACCATTGTCATCATCACCATCACCATTACCACCATCACCATCACCAGCATCATCACCGCCACCACCATCACTGTCAGCTTCATCATCACCATCAACATCATTATGACCATCATCATGATCACCATCATCATTACCATCATCACCATCGCTGTCTCCATCACCATCATCATCGCCATCACCACCGTCATCACCATCACCACCATCATCACCACCACAACCACAATATAATGACCATCTCATGCATTTGGAGCACGTTCTTGAGTTCCCATGTGGCTTTCCAAGTTTCAAAACTGAGTTATCTTGGGACTTCCCAGGTGGCTCAGTCAGTAAAGGATTCACCTGATATGTAGGAGACCACCTGCGATGCAGGAGCCCAGGGTTCGATCCCTGGGTCGGGAAGATCCCCTGGAGATGACAATAACAACCCCCTTCAGTATTCTTGCCTGGAGCAGCCCATGGACAGAGGAGCCTGGAGGGCTACAGTCCACGGGGTCACAATAGTTGGACATGACTTAATGACTAAACCACCCACCACTACCCTTCCAAGAAGCCCTGTGGTTCTAGAAACCTCATGCCCAGACACTCTGATGCCCGCATCCAATTTCTGGCACTAGTCATCATTCAGAACTGCCCCTGGGTGTTAATGTCTGAGCCTGGGAATCCTGGCTCACTGTCTCAGGTCTCCATGATGGTAGAAATTTAACAGGCTTTGCTTATTTTTTTTTTTTTATCATTTTTGCAGACAGCATCTCAGAACTTTGGGAAGTTGATGACCTGGTGGCCTGTGAAGCTTGGGGGGTGCAGCAATGCCTTCATTCTTTTTATTTCAATAGAGAGAGTGTGGTTTTTGTCCTTGAGCTCAGAGCCAGGTTCCCAGGCCCTGGAAACGGTTGCCTATGCAGGCGGGGTCAGCGTCTGCAGGACGGTCTGGAAGCCGGGATGCGCGTTCGTCGCATGCCCTCTGCTGGGGAAATCCGAAGCTTCCCTCTCTTGCTTTCAGCTTCCCTACTTCCTGAAGCTGTTGGAGGGGGGATGGTTGCAAAGATAAGGCTGTGTTCGTAAGACAGGCTGCAGGAGGAAAAACCCAGGTGTGCATTGACCCTGCAATGCCACCAACGGTTGGGACCCGATGAGAACGCAAAGAAAAAGTATGTGGGCTGCTAGGGGTGATACTGTGACATTACTTATCCTAAAGACCACCGAGAGAGAAGCAGTCCATGCAGGGAGAGATGGTGGAGCTCACAGCTAACTCTGACAGACCCAGTATCCCCCAGCCCCTGGAAAGAAGTGGATGGTCATTGCATTGCTTCCAAGGGCTGCTGCAGGAACAGCTATGGGCTTCCCAGGTGTCTCAGTGGTAAAGAAGGCACCTTCCAACGTGGGAGACATGGGAGACACAGGTTCGATCCCTGGTCGGGGAAGATCCCCTGGAGAAGGAAAAGGTAACCCACTCCAGTATTCTTGCCTGGAAAATCCCACGGACAGAGGAGCCTGGTGGGCTATAGTCCATGGGGTCACAGAGTCGGACACAGCTGAGCGACTAACACAACACTACCTTTGGGAAAGAACCCGCCTGCCAATGCAGGAGACCTGGGTTTGACCCTTGGGTCGAGAAGATCCCCTGGAGGAGGAAATGGCTACTCACTCTGGTATTCTTGCCTGGAGAATCCCACGGACAGAGGAGCCGGGGGGCTACAGTCCATTGACTGACAAAGAGTTGGACATGACATAGCAACTGAACAACAGCAACAAAGAACAGCTACAGAAACAGGAGCTTAAACGGCGCACACATTTCTATTGCCTAACGGTTCTAGGGGCGAGAGGTCACAAAGGGCTAAAGATACGGTGTGGGCAGGGCTGGTCCCTTCGGGAGTTGACCCTGTGTCCTTCCCCTCTCAGCTCCTAGAGGTTTCCAGCATCCCCTGGCTTGTGGCCCATTCCTGCATCTTCCAAGGGCGTCACTGCAGCTTTGGTCCAGTCTCCACATCTCCTGACTCTGACCCTCTGACATCCCTCTTACGAGGGGTCACACTCATGCACCAGGGTTATCTTTTCATCTCAAGAGGCTTAATTCAATGACCTCTACAAAGCTGCTCTTCTCGGATAAGGCGACACTCAGAAATTCTAGAGGTCAGGACGCGAACACCCTTGGGGACATGACTCTGTCCACCACTCAAGGATCAGGACTTGGACATCCTGGAGGACATTACTCTGTACACCACATGGCGGCCAGGACGTGAACATCCTTAAGGGTGTCATTCTGTCCACCACAAAAATCTCTGAACTGAACACACCCGCCTGGCTGCCAGGATGACCCGAGGAGCCCTTTCCAACACCCAGGGCTCATCCTCAGGGGCCTTCAAGGTACCAAGCAGCGAAGGCCAAGCCACTCAAGGAGGGGCTGAACCCGAGGGTCAGTGTGTGAAGGGCAGGGTTGGGAAGGGGGCGGGCACAGTCCCGGTGGACCGAGCTGGCGTGCCAACCGATCAGCTCCTAGGTCTCAGGTCCCACCGTAACCACAGCCAGCATCCAGAAGGTTCCAGGCTCCAACACCCTTCCCTCATCCGCTTCCCTCCCCAGCTCCTCCAAGACCTATACATATATAGCTATGCTGCTGCTGCTAAGTCACTTCAGTCGTGTCCGACTCTGTGCGACCCCATAGACGGCAGCCCACCAGGCTCCTCCATCCGTGGGATTCTCCAGGCAAGAATGCTGAAGCGAGTTGCCATTCCCTCCTCCAGGGGATCGTCCCCACCCAGGGATCGAACCCTCATCTCCTGCATGGGCAGATGGAATCTTCACCACCGAGCCACGCGGGGAGGCCACTGAAACGGCGGGACAGCTAAATGCCTGGGAAATGCACCGCAATTCCGTTCCAAAGTACCAGCAGAGGTTACTTCCACTCTGAGCAGAAAGCCCTACTCTTGGCGGGGAGGGTGAACCCTGGAAGACTCGAGACCCCGGGGAAAGAAACATCCTTGTTTCTGATTTGTATCCTGTTGATGAGTTTCACTCGAGTTCTTGTTCTGGGCTGCGGAGGTGGGGCAAGGGTTACGGTTTAATTTCCTTCTCTCTCGTGTATTTGTAATTAAAAATCTGGAGGACAGAGGAAAGAAACCTAATATGGCCCCTGCTCGCGAAGGCTCCAAGGAAGGGCGTTTTTCCTCTTCTGCGATGGGTCAGGGTTAAGTGATGCCCACACGGAACCCACGGCCCAGTGGGAGCCCGTCAGCCCTGCAAGTGGAGCGGGATTGCCCGGCCTTGGACACACACGGCATGCACACACAGGAGGCCAGCTGACACGGAGCGCCTGCCTTCTGGGACCCTGTTCCCCTCTGTGGAACCACGACCATCTCCTGCGAGAGTTTGACCACTGAAAACAAAGAGGAAAAAAAAAGCACCGTTCTGACTTGTATTATATATCACATGGTCTTGTTCAGTAGCTCAGTCGTGTTCGACTCTCTGCAACCCCGTGGACTGCAGCACACCAGGCCTCCCTGTCCATTACCAGCTCCCAGAGTTTACCCAAACTCACGTCCATTGAGTCAGTGATGCCATCCAACCATCTCATCCTCTGTCGTCCCCTTCCCCTCCCACCCTCAATCTTTCCCAGCATCAGCGTCTTTTCCAGTGAGTCGGTTCTTCGAATCAGGTGGCCAAAGTATTGGAGCTTCAGCTTCAGTCCTTCCAATGAATCTTCAGGGTTGACTTTCTTTAGTCCACTGTTTAGTTTATTGCAATTTATTTTACGCAGTTCCATGAATTTGGTCTGTGGAAGCACACACACACACACACACACACACACACACACACACACACACACACATGCGCACACACACACACACGTTGCCCTGAGCCTTGAAAATAGACAGCCCGCTGCAGGAGAGTGGTGTTTTTACCTGGAAGTACTCAACACTTCCACCAACCCTTGGAATCTCACATTGCCTTTGAAGGTAATGGCAACAATTATCTGGGCTTCATAAATACGGAATTACCCTGTAATACTCGTGGTTATTAACCGGGGTATGGCTTTTAAAGAGACGGGTCCGCCGTGGAGAGCCTTCACCAGAGGAATTAAATCAGTTCCTAGGAGGCGGGAACACAGCTTTGATGTCTGGGCTGTAGAGAACCCCACGGAGGTGGGAGCTGGCTCCGTTTGTTTGCGGCTGGAAAAGGTCCGGGAGAGGCTGAGGCCCCGGGGTCCCCTGCCTGTCCCCTGCAACCCCCTCTCCGATGGTCGGCGGGGAGTAAAATCTTTCCTGGTGAGCTGGGAGCGGAACATGGGAATATGGACGTGCACAGACTTTCTTTTCCTTCAGAGGGTGGGAAAAACCTGGGGATCTCATGATCCAGAGACAGAACTATGTCCCCAAGGACGTCCACGTCCTGACCCCAGTGTGGCGGACAGAACCGCGTCCCCAAGGTTGTCTGCCCACCCACCCCCAATTTCTGGAGGCTAGAATCTGAGCTCAAGGAGTCAGCAAGGCTGGTTCCTCCTGAAGCCTCGGTCTTCGGCGTGTGGACGGCCGTCTCCTCCCCGAGTCCCCAGGTGGTCATCCCTCTGTGTGTGTCTGTGTCCTGACTTCCTCCTCTTATGAGGACCCCAGTGCTGCGGGACCAGGACCCACCCTAGTGATCTCATTCCACCATCAACCCCTCTTTAGAGACACTCATCTCCAAACAGAGTCTGGGGTCCTGGGGGTTAGAAGTTCAATACAGCAGTTCGAGAGGGACTCATTTCACCCGCTAACCATCAGCATCCGTTGCATCGCTGTAGTTTTAACCCCGTGAATTCCTTGTTTCATCAGTACCTCTGAGCTTCCCAGGGCGCCAGCGAGCAGTCACGGCCATCAAGCCCTCGGGCACCGCAGCCGTCCCAGCGGCCCAGGCTGAGGGGGCTCAGGATGGAGAGGAACAGGACATGGGCCTCAGATAGCTGGGCCACACATCAAAGGAATGACTTCCATGAGCCCAGGCTCTTGCGGGCTTCCCTGGAGGCTCAGCTGGTAAAGAATCCACCTGCAAGGCAGGAGATCCCGGTTTGATCCCTGGGTTGGGAAGACCCTCTAGAGAAGGAAACCGCAACCCACTCCAGTATTCTGGGGCTTCCCTTGTGGCTCAGCTGATAATCTGCCTGCACTGAGGAGACCTGGCTTTGATCCCTGAGTCAGGAAGATCCCCTGGAGCCCACTCCAGCATTCTTGCCTGGAGAATCCCATGGACAGAGGAGCCCGGTGGGCTACAGTCCGTGGGGTCACAAAGAGTTGGGTACGACTGAGCGACTAACGCTCGCAGCTGCTTTACAAGGCTGTGTCCGTTTCTGCTGTACAGGAAAGTGAATCAGCTGTGAAGTGAAACTGTTAGTCGCTCCAACATGTGTGACCCCATGGACTGCAGCCTGCCAGGCTCCTCTGTCCGTGGGATTCTCCAGGCAAGAATACTGGAGTGGGGTGCCATGCCCTCCTCCAGGGGATCTTCTCAACTCAGGGATCAAACCCGTGTCTCCTGCATTGGCAGGCAGGTTCTTCACCACTGAGCCACTTGGGGAGCCTTTAACACATCGGATAGGAAGTGACCTCTTTACTATCACTGTTGTTGTTCAGTCACTACGTTGTGTCCCACCCTTTGTGACCCCGTGGACTGCAGCACGCCAGGCCTCCCTGTCCTTCACCACCTCCCAGAGCTGGCTCAAACTCATGTCCATCGAGTCGGGGATGCCATCCAACCATCTCATCCTCTGTCGTCACCATCTTCTCCCGCCCTCAATCTTTCCCAGCATCAGGGTCTTTTCCAGTGAGTCAGCTCTTTGCATCAGATGGACACAGTATTGGAGCTTCAGCTTCAGCATCAGTCCTTCCAATGAATATTCAGGAGTGATGTCCTTTAGGGTGGACTGGCTGGATCTCCTTGCAGTCCAAGAGACTCAAGAGTCTTCTCCAGAACCACAGTTCAAAAGCATCAGATGTGGAGGCTGCTAACCGCCCCCTGGGACGGAATCACTTTCATGGACAGAGGGTCCTGAGGGACTGCAGTCCACAGGGTCACAAAGAGTCAGACTCGACTGAGCAAGTAACACTTTCACGAAGTGTGTCTTCGTCCTGTGGACTGTAGGCTGCCTGGTTTGTGATGAGGACCCAACACGGAGTGAGTGCGGCCTTCAACGCCCCAGGGGCGCCCCATTTGGAGGGCTCGGGAGGCGCCCACCTCGTCAGCATCCGCTGGGGAGGAGTCCAGCCTCCCAAGCAAACGCACTCTCCCCGCCTGCCTTTGTTTGCAGCGGACGTGATCTATTAGCCGAGTCCCACGCTTCCCTCTTTCAACCTCTCAAATTGGCATTTGCTCCTAATGGGAGACAGAGGGGTCCGGCGGGTCCCCGGCACGCTCGTTAGCATCTGCGGGCAGGACCGGGCCTGATGAGGTGCTAATCGGATACAGCACAGGCAGAAGAGGCCCCCACGTCTCTGCCTCACGTCTGGGTAAAATACGGCCCTGATCTGTGCAGCTTTCATGTGGCCGTCTGCAGGAATGCGTGTGCCCCCCCAGACCCCCTCACCCACCCTACCAGCCTCTCCCCACACCCCACCCCCGGCCTCACCCAACCCCTGCTGGAGCCTTTGAAAGCCTGAGCCGGGTTTCCTGAACGCGGAGGTCCTCCGGGTCGGCCCGCTCCCACGCAGGGGAAGGGATAGGCCGCCGTGCCGTGTGTGTCCTCGGCTGGGTTTCCGTCCAAATGGGAACCTGCAGAGCTTTCTTCCCCTAGTGGCTCAGGGGTCAGGCATCCGCCTGCCAATGCAGGAGACATGGGTTTGATATGTAGATGACTGCTAGACAGATACATACGTATGTGGATCACAGATAGATCATAGATGAGAGAGATGATAGATACGGATGGATGGACAGACAGATAAATGATAGGGAAGAGAGATGGATGGATGGATGGATAGATAGTAGAGATAGATGGATGGGTGGATTGACAGACAAACGGATGGGTGGGTGGGTGGTTAAATGGATAGATAGATGATTGCTAGATGGATACATATATATATATATATATCATATATACATAATAGATGAGAGAGATGATATAGATAGACGGACAGACAGATAGCTGATAGAGAATAGAGGTAGATGGATGGATACAGAGACAAACGGATGGGTGGGTGGTTAAATGGATAGATGATTGCTAGATGGATACATACATATGTAGATCACAGATAGATCATAGATGAGAGAGATGATAGATACAGGTAGACAGGCAGAGAATAGACACGGATGTATGATGGATAGATGCTAGATAGAGAACAGAAGTGGATGGAAGGATAGACAGACAAGTGAATGGAAATGGACAGACAGATGATTGCTAGATAGATATATCCCTATATAGATCACAGATAGATCAAAGATGAGAGAGATGATGTAGATAGACAGACAGATAGATAGACAGGCAGATAGGTAAAGTAGATTCAGAATACCAGACAGACAGACAGTCTCCTGCAGTTTGACCAGAGGTTCTTCATGCCAGCATCTCAATACCCGGGTCAGGACGACCCTCTGGCCTCAGGAGCATCAGCCCTGGTCTCCCCCTACCACGGGCCTGGAGCCCCCCTCCCCCACCGACCATGACGACGGGAAACGTCCCCAAGGGCCCCAGGGAGGGGAGTGTCGCCCTGTTTGAAAATCCCTGTCGTGGTGGCTTCTCTGCTGGGGGTCTGGAAGGCCCTCCTGCACCCCCGGTGCCTCTCCAGGGCTGCAAAAATGCTTCTGAAGGAGGAAACAGAACAGGCTCCGTCTTGAAAGCAGGACTCCATCTCGGGGGGACGGTGGGCTTTGGGCTCTATGCCCAGTGTCTATGGAAACGACATACAGGCTGGAAAACCAGACCCCCAGAAGGAAGAGCCCCAGGGCTCTCCGCCGCCTAAAAGGATACCCTAATTATCTGTGTAAGCGAATAGAATCATACACTGTATTCTGCTTATTGGGGTATGACCACAGGCCTCTGGAAAATTGTCCACTGTTAACTACCTAGCCTTGAGGCATATGAATCTCGGGCTGACTTTGATTGTATCTTTCTTTTTCCTTTGTTCCGACTAGTTTCAGGGAATCTGGGGAGGTGGGTTTGAGCACGTCCGCTGATGGTATATAAGGTTTTCACAAAACCTGGTCGGGGCCCTTGGCTAAGAGGAGACTCTGCCTGGGGCCCGCGGTGTCATTAACCACTGCACTCTCTGCATTGTCCCCCTGAATGGGTTCGTCTCCCTGAGCGGGTGGCTATAACACTTTCCCCGGCAGGGTCACGCTTTGCCACCCCGAATACTCTGCGGAATTTACCACCCAGGAAAGGGAAAGGCTCAAGTCTCTCCCCTGCTTCTGGGTCCAGAATTGCGTTTCTGCACCAAGAAAGCCCGACACGGCGGTTTGGCGTCTCAACCCCAGGGAGGCTCAGGGCACGTCTGTCTCCCGAGGTCCATCCGGGAAATAACTCTCCTCGCCCCAGGGTGACCCAACATGCCCAAGGCCCATTTCCCGCTTAACAGATCACCTTCTACCGGGCTTTGCACAAAACTCTAGTCTGACGGAAACCTCGTGAAAGAAAGCTTCCCTTTCAGTAATAGCCTCCAACTTTGTCTTTTTTTTTTTTTAAGGAGAAAAAAAAATACTAACCATAGAACACTTCCTTTATTTATTTGCTCCACCACCCCAGCCCCCAAACAATAAACTATTTAGGCAATGCCGTCCTTGGCTTCTCACCTCGGTGGTCAAGTCATTAATTACGAAGCCTGGCCGGCTGCTAAAGGGCTCTGCTGGCCGGCTCCCGCGTGGGGTGCAGAGAGCAGTACAGTGGGGAGCTTGTCCGGCCCTGGGGGAGGGTGGGGGCCCCCCTAAAAGGGCTACTGTGGCCGCCAGGGGGATGGAGGGAGGTGGGACCTGCCGCCCGCCCGGCAGGACTGAGTTCTCTTTCTGCGTCTCTGGAGGAGGCAGCCCGCGGGGCTGGCGGACAATCGGGATTTTATGCAGACTCACGTTGAACCTGATGCTGGGAAAGCTTGAAGGTGGGAGGAGAAGGGGGCGACGGAGGATAAGAGGGTTGGATGGCATCACCGACTCGATGGACATGAGTTTGGGTGGACTCCGGGAGTTGGTGATGGACAGAGAGGCCTGGCGTGCAGCAGTCCATGGGGTCGCAGAGAGTCGGACACGACTGAGTGACTAAACTGAACTGAACGCGGATCTGGGGCTTCCCAGGTGGTGCTACTGGTGAAGAACCTGCCTCCTGACACAGAATATATAAGAGACTTGGGTTCGCTCCCTGGGTCAGGAAGATCCCCTGGAGGAGGGCTTGGCGACCCACTCCAGTGTTCCTGCCTGGAGAATCCCATGGACAGAGGAGCCTGGCAGGCTACAGTCCACGGGGTTCAAAGGGTCAGACACGACTGAGCGACTGGGCGGGCAGGCGTAAGTGATTCCCACGTGCATGCTGGATGCCGACGCTGGGCGAGCTCAGGTGTCAAGGTCTCGTCTTTCTCCCTCTCTTCCATCCCTGCTTCCCACCCAGGAACTCTACATCCTGCAAAACAGGACCGATGGCTGCAGACACATCACCCCTGGGAGAGGACCGCGGCGAGCACACCACACACCTCTCCCGGTCCACAGCATCAGCTGCCACAAAGCCCCCTGGACAAAGAGGGGGTCACTGTGTTTCTGAGAGGGGTGGTCAGTTTACACTCAGTGGGTCAGCGATGCCTTCGATCCTGAGGAAGGAAGTGAAAGTGTTAGTCGCTCTGTTGTGTCCGACTCTTTGTGACCCCGTGGACTGCAGCCCGCCAGGCCTCCCTGTCCATCACCAACTCCCAGAGCTTGCTCAAACAGTCCATCGAGTCGGGGATGCCATCCAACCATCTCATCCTCTGTCATCCCCTTCTCCTCCCGCCTTCAATCTTTCCCAGCATCAGGGTCTTTTCAAATGTATACGTTGCACATATTTTCAACTCCACCACAGACTGAGATGTCATGGAAATTTTTCCTTCCTAGTTCTAGTTCTTCAGTATCTAAAAAAAAAAAAAAGAATTTTAAAAAAATTTAATGGGGACAGACTCTTGGTTTTGGATGACGAAAGTGTGCTGGAGATAAATGTTGGGGATGGATACGCAGTGAAGTAAAAGTCTTTCGTGGGCCACAGAACTCTGCACTTCAGGGTGCAAATTTAATTCCGCCCGTGCTGCACCGCAATAAGCGCTACATGCAGAAATTCATTCGCTTCTTTTATTTCTCATTGACTTTCCTCGTACACCCCCGGCTGTAACGTGAACGCACGCTTCAATACCTGTTACCCTCAGGATGTCATAAAAATCCTACTGAAGGATAATATAAACCATCCTTTTTCCCGTGAGAGTTCGGCCTCGTGAGGAATTGGGGCCGCCGTCTTCAACTCCAGCGTCGTTTAGATGGAACACCTTGACGTCTGTAAGCGAACCGTCAGGAATTCGGCGTGTTCTGGTTTGAGTTTTCGCAAAGCGCTATTATGGAGAGGGGCGAGGGGCGGAGGGAAAAGGCGGTCCCCACTTCCGCCGTGGGTCACCCCAACCCAGGCACCCACGGCAGGTCACATACCTGGTCCACACAACCCTTTCTTCCTCTGCTAAGAAAAGAGGAGATTTTCAGAAACAAAAATGCGCTGAAAGGGAAATGGGCAGAGATTAAAAATTCACTCACATCATTTTCGCCAGACCCATCCACCCCAAAAATACCAGGGGGAAATCTGTAGCATTTTAACTGGAAATAGTTTGGGCGTTAAGAAATCATATAATCATAAATCCCACCTATAGAGCTCGGCCATTAATGAGTTTCACCTGTTTGAGGGGGGCGGTTGTAAGTCACGCCAGACCCCGAATTTCAGAACTTAACGCAATGAAACCTAACACTTCAGCCTGGACTGTTGGGTTAAGTGACACAGTCACCCCACCTCGTGTTTTTTTCAAATGGAAAAAAAGAAAATCGCGGAGACTTTGAGTTAGTTAAGCAGGCAGAGAAGGTGACATTTCATTTTACGTGCTTCTTAATAATATTTTTTATGAGGCTTAATCCAATTGCAAATTCTTCGCAAGGACCATTCGCTTGGATTTTTCAAAAACACAAAGCCTCAAAGTGCAGAGGCAGTGGAGAGGAACAGACCCTGCTTGTGTGGCTCACGTGTGACCTCCTACAGGCGCGGGGGTCCGCGTCTCTTGCTCAGTCGTGTCCGACTCTCTGCGACCCCACGGACTGCAGCACGCCAGGCCTCCCTGTCCATCACCAACTCCCAGAGCTTGGTCAAACTCATGTCCATCGAGTCGGTGATGCCATCCACCCGTCTCATCCTCTGTCGTCCCCTTCTCCTCCCGCCTTCAATCTTTCCCAGCATCAGGCTATTTTCCAATGAGTCAGCTCTTCGTATCAGGTGGCCAAAGTATTGGAGATTCAACTTCAACATCAGTCCTTCCAATGAATCTTCATGGTTGATTTCCTTTAGGATGGACTGGTTGGATCTCCTTGCAGTCCAAGGGACTCTCAAGAGTCTTCTCCAATACCACACTTAGAAAGCATCAGTTCTTCGGCGCTCCACCTTCTTTGTGGTCCAGCTCTCACATCCTTACACGACCACTGGAAAAACCATAGCTTCGACTAGATGAACCTTTGTTGGCAAAGGGATGTCTCTGCTTTAAAATAAAAAAATTAAATGTAAGGGAAAAAGCGAAAGCACCTTCATCGTCCTGAAAGCAAGCTGACTCCAAGGCTGTACCATTGGTACCCATCACCCAACCAGACCCAGGTGAGTAAACTGGGAAGTGTCTGGAGCTCCCAGTAGCTGTGAAGTATCCCCCAGCCTCATCGCTCTTCCTTCTCCGGGGGCGGCCCCTCCTGGTCCCCACCGTGATTTCTCAGCTACTCTTTTATTCAGAAACGGGAAGCTCTCTGGCTCTCTGCTTCTCTTCACATTCACCCTCAACATGACCCTGCCCCGTTTACCATAGTCCAAGACTTCTGAGCAAATCGCCAAACTCCAGCCGCCTGGGATCCACGGACCAACCACCGTCTTCCCCTAGGATGACGTTGGGCGGAAGCAGGAATGCCCGACTTGGACATCTTGGCTTCCCAGGTGGCTCGGATGGGAAAGAATCCGCCTGCCAATACAGGAAACTCAGGTTCGATCCCTGGGTTGGGAAGATCCCCTGGAGAAGGAAATGACAACCCACGCCAATATTCTTGCCTGGAGAATCCCATGGACAGAGGAGCCTGGCGGGCTACGGTCCATGGGGTCGCAGAGTCGGGACACGACTGCAGCGACTGAGCGTGCAGGCCTGCACACCCTGGTTCCGTGTCCCTGGGTGACCGGTCAGCAGGTGGGTGAGTGTCCAGGTAACAAGACCGACCTTGGGGGAAAGAGTGGGCTTCCTGGGTATGACTTGATTACCCCTGGGGTAGGGAGGTCTGTCTGTCACACCCGCTGTGGAGTTTGGGGGAATGCAGGGCGCACAGTGGGCTCTTAACAGCCCTTCCATTTAGCTTTTTATTTTTGCTTTTTTGTTTTTTAAACCAAATAAGGTCTACTAGAGAAGCTGCAGGTGTCTGCTGTCCCCTGGTGGCAGCTGCGGTGTATGGCCCGTGCTCCCAGCCTGTCTCCTAGGAGGGCTTCCCAGGTGGCTCAGAGGGTGAAGAATCCACCTTCATTGCAGGTTCGATCCCTGGGCTGGAAGATCCCCTGGAGGAGGGCATGGCAACCCACTTCAGCATTCTTGCCTGGAGAATGCCATGGACAGAGGGGCCTGGCCGGCTACAGTTCATGCGGAATCAAAGAGCCACACACGACTGAGGGACTCAACAGCAGCAAAATATCAGAATAAAAATATCTAATTTTATGGATTGAGGCAGAAGTAGATGGCAAAATAAACTGTATCTAATCTTATGCGTTTGTCTAGAAATAAGTAGAATAAACTATATGTAACCTTATGCATTTAGGCAGAAATAAGTAGCAGAATAAAAATATGTCATTTTATACATGTAGGCAGAAATAAATAGAATAAAAGCATCCAATCCTATGCACTTATGCAGAAATTTTAGAATAAACTCTATCCAATCATATGCATTTAGGCAGAAATAAATAGTAGAATAACCTATATCAAAACTTATGCTTTTAGCCAGAAGTAAATAGTGGAATAAGCTATGTATAACCTCCTGCATTCATGCAGAAATAGATCGCAGAATAAACTATATCTAATGTTATGCATTTAGGCAAGAATAAATAGAATAAACTACATTGAAACTTACCCACTTAGGCAGAAATAAATCGTAAAATAAACTGCATGTAAACTTATGCATTTAGGTAGAAATAAATAGTAAAATAAATTATATGTAACCTGGGCTCCCCTGGTGGCTCAGCTGGTAAAGAATCCACCTGCAATGTGGGAGACCTGGGTTCAATCCCTGGGTTGGGAAGATCCCCTGGGAGAAGGGAACGGCTACCCACTCCAGTATTCTGGCCTGGAGAATTCCATGGACTGTCTAGTCCATTGGGTCGCAAAGAGTCAGACATGACTGAGCGACTTTAACTTTCACTTTTATGCATTTAAGCAGAAGTAAAGCATAGAATAAACCATATGCATTTAGGCAGAAATAGCTAGAATAAACTACATCCAATCCTATGCATTTAGGTAGAAATGTAGAGTGGACGAAATATATCTAATCTTATGCACTTTTTTGCCTAAAGAGGAAGCTTTTTGTATACAGGAATGATAAGCAATCAGAAAAAAAAGCAAAGCTTTTACGTCATATCCGACAGCTTCATTCTGATTCCAGCATCAGGCTTCCTAAGAAATGTTATACATAAACGGGCATCTCAAACCTGTGCTGCCAGCCGTGGCTGTCCTGTCCACGATTCCCTCCGAGGGAATGCTGGGAAATTCAGCATTTGAGATGCTGCGCTGGGTGCCAGGATCTGAGAGGAAGTCTTGCGTGTGTTCGGATCACAGGACATCACTCTTGCAAATTCCCTTGGGTCATTTTTTTCTTCACTTTTTTTTTTTCTATTGGGGAAGAATTGCTTTGCGATATTCTGTTGGCCTCTGTCCTTGTATCATTTTTAAAAATGGACAGAAAGATGAAAGGTGGGGGCTGACGCCTGCTGCCGTCAACAGCCTATTTTCCATCATGGACTCATGTGATTCTCTTCCAACAGCTCAGAGGAGGCGACTGATCAGTGGGGGGACTTGAGGATGCTCTTTCTGGGAAATGGGGATGGGGTGAAGGCAGGTGCGTGCCAGGGCGTGAAAATGAAGATGCATTCGACTGGAATCTTCCTTCCTTTCAGGAAAGGAAGTAACTTTTCTCCACCTTCGGGAAAGGAATTTATGCACACTCTTGATGGCACCCAGAGAACAGGAAGCAGGAGACTGAATTCAGGGAAATTCACCTTCTCTCCCGGAAGGAAAACTGAAAGCCGATCAGCAAGGAGGGACTGAATCAGCAGCAACATCCAAACGCCAGCTTGGCCGTGAAGAAAGTGGTGGAAAGGCAATGACTGGGGGCAGGAGAGAAGTGCTTTGGGGTCAGATTCCGGGCGGGTGGGTGGGGAGGAGACGCAGGAGAGAGAGGATACACGTGTACGTACAGCTGATCCACGCTGTTGTACAGAGGAAACCGATAGAACGCTGTAAACCAACTAGGCGAGCTCGGCCGCCTCCGTCGTGTCCGGCTGTGAGACGCCGTGGACCGTAGTCAGGCCCCCCTCTGAAAGCAATTAGGCTCCAAACAAAAATAAATTTAAGAAAACAGTAACTCAAGTGCATCGATTGCTAAGGCGGATAAATTTGATAGTACATTTGATAAAATTGATTGGAAGCTGATTAATTGCTAAGGCTGAGCACACGGTGGAAAAAAAAGTGAAAGCGTTTGTCTCGCAGTCATTTCTGACTCTTTTCAACCACATGGACCGCAGCCCCGCCAGACTCCTCTGTCCATGGGATTCTCCAGGCAAGAGGACCCGAGTGGATGGACATGCCCTCCTCCAGGGGATCTTCCCAAACCAGGGATGCAACCCCAGTCTCCTGTATTGCAGGCCGATTCTTTACCGTCTGAGCCACCAAGGAAGACCCAAAGGGAGGAGAGTAGATTAGCAAAATATCTACTGCATGTCTAGCCCCTGCTAGTGAAAACTTAGAAAGTAAAATTTTAAACTAATGTATAAAGAAGTATAAAAAAATTACATGTACACCAGAAACTCCAAATATCGATACTTAAATCTAGCAAAATAAATTCAGCACTTCTTTCAGAAAGCATTCATAAAACTTGAACACATATGATGATCATCAATTTCGTTTGGTGGTAAAAACTCAGTAAACATTTCCATTTCCCTATATTGCTCATGGATTTAAGGGAATTCTAATTAAAAAAATCTTTGCTGATTTTTTTTTTTAAAGTAGCATTAACACATATGCATCGCCATATGTAAATTAGAGAGCCAGCAGGAATTTGTTGAAAGAGCTCAAACCGGGGCCTCTGTGACAACCTCGAGGGGTGGGAAGGGCAGGGACGTTTAACAAGGAAGGGACATGTGTCTACCTGCGGCTGCTTCACGCTGATGTTCAGCAAAAACCAACACCATATTGTAAAGCAATTACCCTCCAATTAAAGACAATGCAATTTTTTAAAAACAAGAAAGAATTGCTTTGCACATATGGTGACCCGCCCGGGGGTCAGAGGGCTAAGGAAACAAGGCCTGCGGCCCCAGGCGCCCACAGGGTCAGGGGTCACTGAGGAGACCTGGTACCCAGAGCCGCATGTGGAAGGCGGATGGGGCCCGGAGAGGTGAGGGCTGCAGGTGGGCGGGGGGCAGGCACCCCGTCTGGAAGCAGGGAAAGCGTGCCCCCCGGGGGGAATAAATCCGAAGAGGTGAGGGGCCACTGGGCATGTTTCAGGAACAGGCAGTCAGGATTGCACCTGCTGGGCCATCGGGCGTCCAGCTGGGTCCCCAGACCTTGGAATCTCAACACAGGGGTGACCCCGTGGGCAAACTGTGCGTGGCATCGGTGAGCGTTTGCTAGAAGACCACACGCTACCTTTTCCCTTCATCCCAGGAAGAGACAGCGTCCCAGATGTGACCATACACACTAGTTCAGTTTTGTGCGGAGCCATCACTTCTTGGGAAGGTGTTTCTGTGTTGAGGGGGAAGGGGTGTGGGATCTGCCACTATGGCAGAAAACTTTTTGAGCCGAAGGCCGTTGAGCTCCTGAAATTCTTCATCTGCCTGAAAGTAGAGTCTCCCCCTCAACACGACTGTCCTACACCCACTTCCTGGATGCAACGCTAATCTTGTTTTCTGGGCAGTGAGGATGGGACCACACCCCACACAGACGTCACTACACAAATATCATATCTCCCATCTGTTCTACGAAGGGCACATTTACCTTCTGTTCTGAGAAGGGCACCTTTATCTTCCCAGTCATTTGTTTTTCCTTAAGTGCCCTTTGTCTCCACATTTCCAGGAAGCCATTTCTTCTCCCAGAAATGTCCTCTTCCTCTCTTCCTTCCCGATGAACAAGATATAGAAAGCCCCTAATGATTCCGATTTCGCTGTGAATTCCTGTCCATATACATATGCATCGTTCAATGGTTTATTCCCTTGGTAAGCCAGCTTTTATCAGCTTAATTTGCACACCCCAATGAACGCACCTAACAGGGTGGAGGGAAAGTTATTACTCCTTGACAATATTGATAGAGGGAAAGATGATACAGACTGGCTGGACCCGCGTATCCCCACCTCCTCTGCTCCCCTATAGTAACCTTGCCTCTTTTTTTCTTCCTTTTCCCCTCTTCAAATTTCTTCCTCCCCAGATACCAACTCAGGAGACCCAGGTTCGATCCCAGGGTTGGGAAGATCCCCTGGGGGAGGAAATGGCAGCCCACTCCAGTATTCTTGCCTGAAGAATCCCATGGACAGAGGAGCCTGGTGGACTACGGTTCAAGGGGTTACAAAGAGTCGGACACGACTGAGTGACTAACACTTTCACTTTTCAGATACCAACGAAATGCAAGCTTTGAGCTTCCTTGAAATCATTTCTCTTGTGACCCTGAGGTTGGACCAGAGAGAAAGGTGTCCCCCTGCAAGTATCTAGGAAACGGTCCCTGGGACGTTGGTGATGGGCGGGACTGCAGGAAAGGATTCTCAGGGGGCCCTAACAGGAAACCTGGGAAGGCAAGTCCAGGCCCTTGACCAAGGTTCTCTCAGATCTGGTGCCAAACTTCTCAGGTGACTTGGGTTATTGTATGGGCTTCTCTGCTGCCCACTGTCTGCAGGAAGAAAACTTTTCCATGCTAGGAGGCTGAGCTACTGTCTCTGTACACCAGTGGATGACCACAAGGGTATATACATCAAGCCTGTGTGAGTTGAGTTACAGTGAGTCGGGCCTTAAGAAAAAATGCTGACTCTTGGAATTCTGGTGAAGTTAGATTTCTGAGTCTGTCAGTTTTGAGGGGGCAGTTTCGATACTGGTGGAAGTCAAGCTAAGGAAACCCATTTTATACGTCGTGGGCTACCATCCAAAGGACTTTAGTTGTAAGCGCTATTCACTCAGTCATGTCCGAGTCTTTGCAACCCCATGGACTGTAGTCCCCCAGGTCCCTCTGTCCATGGAATTCTCCAGGCAAGAATACTGGAGTGGGTTGCCATTCCCTTCTCCACGGGGTTTTCCCATCCAGGGACTGAACCTGGGTCTCCTGCATTGCAGGTAGATTCTCTAAAGCCCATTTAGTTATAAAGAGCTGAGAAAAAAAGCTGTAAAATATTGCTGATAGGAAAAAAAAAGTTCCAAAATGTTACTGAAAATGGAATCAAGTGATAATACACCATATTTCCACATATTTCAGTCGTTCAGTCGTTCATTCGTGTCCGACTCTTTGCGGCCCCATGGACTGCAGCACGCCAGGCCTCCCGGTCCATCACCAACTCCCGGAGTATACTCAGACTCATGTCCATTGAGTCGGTGATGCCATCCACACAAGAAATGAGGCCATTTCCACGTAAGACTCTCTGTATTTCAAGCAGACGGCTGGTCTGCAAATTCACCTGGTGACCCCACCCAACTGCAACCACAATTTCTACAGTTTTTTTCCCCATTGTTATTGACCAGTTATTTATAAAGGATGTATGGAAATTCAAAAGGGCTTAGATTCGCCCAACAGAAGGGGTGGAGGAGGGAGGGAGGCAGAGAGAGAGAAGAAACAGGAACCACATCCTAGCAGACAGTCAGATGTCACGTTTATTTGTTGCTGTTGTTCAGTTGCTCGGTCGTGTTCAGCTCTTTGTGACCCTGTAGACTGCAGCACACCAGGCTTCCCTGTCTTCACTGTCTCCTGGAATTTGCTCAAACACCTGTCCATTAAGTCAGTGATGCCACCCAAACATCTCATCCTCTGTCGTCTCCTTCTCCTCCCGCCTTCAGTCTTTCCCAGCATCAGGGTCTTTTCCAGTGAGTCGGTTCTTTCCATCAGGTGGCCAAAGTATTGGAATTTCAGCTTCAGCATCAGTCCTTCCAGTGAATATTCAGGACTGATTTCCTTTAGGATGGACTGGTTGGATCTCCTTGCAGTCCGAGGGACTCTCAAGAGGCTTCTCCAGCACCACAGTTCAAAAGCATCCATTCTTTTTATGGCTGAGTAATATTCCATTGTGTATATGCACGACAACTTCTTTATCCGTTCATCTGTCGATGGATATCTACGTTGCTTCCATGTTCTAGCCATTGTAAGTAGTGCTGCAATGAACAATGGGATACATGTGTCTCTTTCAATTTTGGTTTCCTCAGGGCATATGCCTAGGAGTGGGATTGATGGATCACATGGTGGTTTTATTCCTAGTTTTTTAAGGAATCTCCATACTGTCTTCCATAGTGACTGTATCAATTTACATTCCCACCAACAGTGCAAGAGCGTTCCCTTTTCTCCACACCCTCTCCAGCATTTATTGTTTGTAGACTTTTTGATGATGGCCATTCTGACCGGTGTGGGTGAACCTACAGCGTATTACACAGAGTGAAGTAAGTCAGAAAGAGAAAGATAAATATCGAATTCTAATGCATATATACGGAATGTAGAAAAATGGTACTGAAAGATTTACTTACAGGGCAGCAACTAAGAAAGAGACATAGAGAACAGAATTAGAGGGGAGAGGGGAGGAGAGGGTGAGATGTATGGAGAGAGTAACATAGAAACTTCCATTGCCATATGTAAAATAGCTAGCCA
The DNA here is from genome assembly GCF_054371585.1 of Giraffa tippelskirchi. NCBI lineage: Eukaryota > Metazoa > Chordata > Mammalia > Artiodactyla > Giraffidae > Giraffa > Giraffa tippelskirchi. The sequence goes on from NC_137290.1 coordinate 662,451, forward strand.
ACGGAAATTTGCTGTATGGCTCAGGGAACTCAAACAGGGGCTCCGTGTCAACCTAGAGGGGTGGGATGGGGACGGAGATGGGAGGGAGGTTCAAAAGGGAGGGGACATCTGTATACCTATGGCTGATTCATGTTGCGTTTTGACAGAAAACAGCAAAATTCTATAAGGCAATTATCCTTCAATAAAAAATAAATTTAAAAAATAGCAATAAAAAAAGAGAAATAAAATAAAAACCTGAAAAAAAAAAAGCATCATTTCTTCGGTTCTCAGCTTTCTTGATGGTCCAACTCTCACACGCATACATGACTGCTGGAAAAAATGTAGCTTTGTTTATATGGACCTTTGTCGGCAAAGTAACATCTCTGCTTTTCCATATTAAACCGTTAGAGCACTCAGAAACTCAGACAGGAGGCGTGATGTACCACCGGGGGAAGGGGGACTTGTTTATATGAAAATGCACAGAACAAGATAGTCGGGGAAAGACTGATGGATCCAAGCGTCTCTGGACAGTAGGGTGAAACCTCATTTCCTGCTAGAGACGGTTTCCCCAAGTCCCTTCCAAACACTTTCCCTGTCTTTCTAACATATTTCTTGCTTACCCAGAGAACTGCACCTCCTTAGAACTCTCTGATCCCCTGGAGGAGGGCATGGAGACCCACTCCAGGGTTCTCGCCAGGAGAATCCCATGGACAGAGGAGCCTGGGGGGCTACAGTCCCTGGGGTCGCCAAGAGTCGGACAAGACTGAGCGACTAACACCAGACTAGACTAGAAATCTCTAGAATTGTGTGCCTGTGTGTTTCTTCCTTTTTCTTAGGAGCATTGTTTTATCTATTTAAATACTGCCCTGGCACCGTGTCATTGGCAGGCTTATGTTTATCTGGGGAGGGCATGGCTTTAGCACACGCACCCCCATGAGCTCGTTGTCACAGAACAGTGCTGCTTTAGACCAGAATCCTGGCTTCTGTTGGCTTCCGTCGGCTTCCGTCGGCTTCCGTCGGCTTCCGTCGGCTTCCCTCGGCTTCCGTCGGCTTCCCTCGGCTTCCCTCGGCTTCCCTCGGCTTCCATCCGGCTCCACGCTGATCCCCAGAGGCAGGAAGTCGCCACCCCTAACCCCTCCCCAGGCGCCAACCGGCAGTCTTGCTGCTGAGAAGAAAACAGAGTTGCACAGAAAGCCTGATTTCTCGCCCAAAGAAACCCCAAATCCGGGGGGATGCTGGTTTAGCCGCTCAGTGGTGTCCAACTCTTTTTGACCCCATAGACTATAGCCCGCCAGGCTCCTCTGTCCACGGGATGCTCCAGGCAAGGATACTGGAGTGGGTTGCCATGCCCTCCTCCAGACCCAGGAATCGAACCCACGAAGCCACCAGGAAAGCTTGGAGAATAAGGCTACACAAATGCCTCCTCAAGGGGGAGTTACTTCCCAAACTCAGAAAATCGCCTCCCTTAAAAAAAAAAAAAAGATTAAAAAAATAAGAAGAACCTCCTCCCACCCCAATCCCTTCTCCAGCAGAGCTGATATCATTGAAGGAGTCGGAAAAATTGTCATACTCCTAGAGACTCACGTCATTACAAACTTTCTTATCTCAGTTTGTGCTCCGAAAACCCACTTGCTCCTCCAGAAAGTCACTTGTTTTCCTCGTGGTGCCTTTTGACCCAGCCAGCCTCCCACGCTCTCACTTCCTAAGATGTTAGCCCCCGAAATCCTAGCCAATGTCACGTGTGACTCACAACACGTCACCCCCGGCAATGCCACTTCAGCCTGTGGATGGTTTGCACCTAAAAGTCACAGAGAACCAGTAGATTCCGAGGAAGCTGTCCGTGTTCTCTTTCCAACTGTGATGGAAATGCTCCTTTGTAAAGTTGAATGTCTGCTTTTTAATACGCTGCCTAGGTTTTTCATAGCTTTTCTTCCAAGGAGCAAGCATCTTTTAAAAGCACAGACATCACTTTGCCGACAAAGGTCTGTCCAGTCAAAGCAATGGTTTTTCCAGCAGTCGTGTATGGATGTGACTTTGGACCATAAAGAAGGCTGAGTGTTGAAGAATTGATGCTTTTGAGCTGTGGTGTGGGAGAAGACTCTTGAGAGTCCCTTGGACTGCCAGGAGATCCAACCAGTCCATCCTAAAGGAGATCAGTCCTGAATATTCATTGGAAGGACCGATGCTGAAGCTGAAACTGCAATACTTTGGCCACCTGATGTGAAGAGCTGACTCATTTGAAAAGACCCTGATGCTGGGGAAAATTGAAGACAAGAGGAGAAGGGGACGACAGAGGATGAGATGGTTGGATGGCATCACCGACTCGGTGGACATGAGTTTGAATAAGCTCTGGGAGTTGGTGAAGGACAGGGAAGCCTGGTGTGCTGCGGTCCATGGGGTCGCAAAGAGTTGGACACGACTGAGTGACTGAACGGCAAATGATGAATCTGTCTCCCATACTGGGAAAAAAGGAGGACTCGGAAGAACTTCTATCAATAGACAAAGAGGCCACTTAGGGTAAACCTAGAGTCTGTCATACACGGTGAAGTAAGTCAGAAAGAGAAAAACAAATACTATATCTTAGTGCATATATACGGAATCCTGAAAAATGGTGCAGATGAACATGTGTACAGAGAAGACGTGAGCGTGCAGAGGTCGAGACTGGACGTGTGGACACAGCAGGGGAAGGAGAGGCTGGAACGGATGGAGAGAGCAGCACTGACATGTGTACATATATTTTTAAAATAATTTTTAGGTTAAAAAATAATATTTTTTAAAGGTAAAAAATAGAGAAGGCAGCCACTTAACTCTGCATAACAAATGCTAATAAATACCCTATGTCACCAGACTTTCCTAGGCAGCTCCCCATAATTTCTCTTCTCCCCCAATCTGTTTCCCTCTGATTAGCTTTAAAAGGTATATAAGGACCCCTTGGAGTTATTGGCCTCTGGGGGCTGCCAAGTGTGAATGAGATGCTAGGTTAATAAATTCGAGTTTGTCTTTCTCTTGTAGATCTGTCTGTGGCCGACCTCGGTCCTAGGGTTCCACACAGAGAACTTAAGATGAACAGAGGAAAAGTTTGTCTTTTCTTCCATATTCTCATCACTGAATTTTGCTGGAATTATGCACGTTGCAGGCATAAATCAGCTCTGGCATGGTTCCCCCCCTACCTTTCTTATTAATCTTTTGTTAGTTTAATTCACAGGCCCTAGGCACAGAGCCTAAGAGGTTAGAGGAAAATTGTTTTTCCCCTACAGTTCAAACCTCACTATGGCACTATCCTCACAGACCAATTCCTCTTGAGAACCACTTGCAAGGAGAGAATTCTGTAGCCATCTAGGTCTTGGGCCAGATTCTTGGGTCTTGTTCCAAACGCTTCATCTCCGCCATGCACCTAGTTGGCTTGGGGTGTGATGGACATGATAAGAATGTCCCCGACTCAGCAGGAGGGTCCATAATGGGGATCTTATGGGGGAAAAAATGCAGGTTATCAGAGTCTATAAATATTCAGAAAAGGAAGCCTGGATTCCGGGAAGTCCTGACATGGCCATACCTTTGTGACTTGATCCTTCACCAGGAACCAGTGGCTGACATGGTTGGGTGGGCCTTGTCCAATCAGTTGAAGGTCTGCATAGAACAAAAGCTTGAACTCTTTTGAATAGAACAAAAGCCTGACACCTTGCCGATTGCTTGATTTCAGTCACGGAAACAGATCCTAAGTAGAAAACCCAGCTCAGAAGTGTGTATGACACACACATTATATGTTGTCAATATGGCCAAATGTGTTTGTCATAATGTGCTATCATGCAGCATAGCTAAATAAAACAATCTCTAACTCACAATTTATATGCAAACCTACCTAGATGGAATACACACAGACATACAATTAGGAAGCTATTTTAACTTCTAGGAGGAAATAGGAAGCTTTATTTATGGCATCAGGATAGGAAATGATGTGTTTAAGCAAAAGAGCAGACACTGACCCTAGACACCAAAAGTATTCTACGCATCCAAGAGTGTGAGTCCATAAAAATATTGTGTTCCATGTGAACAAGCAAAGGGTCCTCAATGTGGGTCATCAGTCATCACCCTTTGGATTTTATGTTTGAGGGAATCCAGGGGAGTCTGTCACTGGCCAGAATTCCTAAATGTGGGTGAGCCCAAGATATGTAATGACTGTCATCATATGAGAAACACCGTCTTCCAAGGAGACATTTACGACTCTTTTCCTCCAAGGGGATTCGGATGCAGGAGGCAAATGATGCAGACCTTAAACATGTCCTTGCTTCTGCTGAAATGAGCTTCCGGAATCCCATATTTCCAGCAGAATAGGTGGGGACCACCCAGATGTGAGATGTGGGAGGTGGGAGAATGGAGGAAAATTGAAATATTCACTGTTTACCAAGTTCTGGGTCTCACAGCCCAGGGAAGGTAAACAGAGAACCTGAGAAAGTAGGGTCAGCAGGTAACACACATGGAAATCACTCACTCCCTTGTTATAAAATTCAACTGTTTGCAAAATTCCTTCCACAAAAATCTGGGGGTATTAGAGTGTGAATATGTGAGTGCGTCTGTCCCAGCTTGATTTTGCATCCATGAACTTGGTTTTAAAAAATGTGATTTTTGACTTAAGACTGGGAGCCTCTGAATTTATACAGCTCAGCAGCTCTTAAATTCATGAGGTTTTTTGGCAGGCACACAGAGGCACGATGTGGAGACTTCAAATATGCCTCTTAGGGGATTTTTTTTAATTGAAGAAAATGTGAAAATAGAGTCAGCAGTGATGTTAACAAAATATGGACATTTTTACTACTTTTTTTTTTTTTTTTTTCAAGAAAGAAAACACAGGCCCCTCACAAGGCCTGGGAAAAGTCTGGAATTTTTTTCTATTAAAATCCCCTTTGCCCTGTGTGACAGAAACAAGCCCAGAGGGCATTCAGCACTTCTCACCTGGTGGGTGACAAGGTAAAAAGATTCTTCTGACAAACACAGGCAGAACATATTATTTAAAGGAGGACCCGTTTATTTTGTGGCATTTTTTGAGCATATATTTTCCCCAGAATCCATTGTTATGTCATATTTCCAACAGAAAGCTCCTTCTTTCTATCAGGATTCCCTCAGAAATTTTATCATTTCTCTCAGAAATCACGTTATTTCACTAAGACTTCCAAGAGATTTATCCATTTATCTGCTAGGATTCTCTCAGAAATCTGCTTGCTGTCAGGTGTACAGAAGTCTCCTACTCTCAGGATTCCCTCAGAAATCTTTCTTCCTCTCAGGTTTTCAGAGAAAACTTCTTTCTCTCAGGTTTTAGATTCAAACCTCCCTCTTTTAGCAGAATTTCACCAAAAAACCATATTCTTCTTCAAGACTCTACCTCAAACCTCTTTCTTTTCATCAGACTATACTTCAAATTAACTTATACCATCAGATTTTATTTCAAAAGTACCTTACTTACGTTAGATATTACCTCAGAATTACTTAGTTTCAGTCAGATTTGCCTCAGAACACTGAGTTCAGGTCAGATTTTAGCTCAGAAGCTTCTAGATTCTATCAGATTTGAACTAAGATCCCCGTAGTTTCCATCAGATTTTATGTAAAAATCCCCTAGTTTCTCTCAGATTTTACACCAGAACTCCCTAGTTCCTATCAGATTTTGCCTCAGAAGACCCTACTTTCTCAGAAACACCCGACTTTCTCAGAAGACCCTAGATTCTGTGATATATTAAATGAAAAACACCAAGTTTCTGTAAGATTTGATCTCAGAGTTCCCTAGTTTCTGTCAGATTTTATCTCAGAACCCCCCAGTTTCTGTCAGATTTTGCCTCAGAAGACCCTACTTTCTCTCAGATTTTGCTGCAGAAAATGCCTTCTTTTATTGTATTTATAAAAGAAGCCCCCAAGTTCTGTCACATTTTGGCTCAGAACACCCTAAATTCTCCCAGACATGCCTTACAAGGTGCTCCTTTTGGACAAATTTTGCCTCAGAGGTACTTCTTTCTGCCAGATTTTACCCCAGAAGGTCCTTCTTTCTGTCGGATTTTGCTTCAGAAAGACTGTCTTCTTGTCAGATTCTACCTCAGAAGGTCCTTTCTCTCAGATTTTACCTCAGAAGGGCCTTCTCTCTGTCAGATTTTACCGCAGAAGGTCCTTCTGTCTAATTTTACCTCAGAAGGCCCTTCTGTCAGATTTTACCTAATAGATTCTTTCTGTCAGATTTTACCTCAGAAGGTCCTTCTTTTTATCAGTTTTTACCTCAGAACCTCCTAGTTTCTGTCAGATTTTACCTCAGAACCCCTTAGTTTCTGTCAGTTTTCCTCAGAACCCCCTAACTCACGTCAGATTACACCACAGAACTCCCTTCAGTCAGTTCAGTGGCTCAGTCCTGTCCAACTCTTTGTGACCCCATGGACTGCAGCACGCCAGGCCTCCCTGCCCATCACCAACTCCTGGAGTTTACTCAAACTCATGTCCATCGAATCGATGATGCCATCCAGCCATCTCATCCTCTGTCGTCCTCTTCTCCTCCCGCCTTCGATCTTTCCCAGCATCAAGGATGGTCTCTGAAGAGAACAGTTGACATCTAAATGTTGTAAAAAATAAACCTTTAAATGATTTACAATTTGTTTTCCTATCCAAACATCAAAAGATTTGATTAAAATGTTTATCTACTTGGCTATCTGTTATTTTATGCCATTTCTAGCCACTTAGATACTGTTCTGTTTTTATGATTCTTTAAAGAAAACCTACAAAAATAATGGGTGGATAAAGTTGAAGGGTTTTTACAACCAGGAAATTTTCTAGAGTTGAACAGCTTCTTGTTGTTGTTCAGTTTCTCCGTCATGTCTGACTCTTTGCGACCCCGTGGACTGCAGCACGCCAGGCCTCTCTGTCCATCACCAACTCTCGGAGTTCACCCAAACCCATGTCCATGGAGTCGGTGATGCCATCCAACCATCTCATCCTCTGTCGTCCCCTTCTCCTCCTGCCCTCAATCCTTCCCAGCATCAGGGTCTTTTCAAATGAGTCAGCTCTTTCCATCTGGTGCCCAAAGGATTGGAGTTTCAGCTTCAGCGTCAGTCGTTTCAGTGAATATTCAGGACTGATTTCCTTTAGGATGGACTGGTTGGATCTCCTTGCTGTCCCAGGGACTCTCAAGAGTCTTCTCCCCAACCAGGGATCAAACCGAGGCCCCCTGCATCGGGAGTGTGGAGTCCTAGCCACTGGACCACCAGGGAAGTCCCTCAGCGGCTCGGGACCAGCAGAAAACCTTTTGTAGAAGAATTGCTTGATTGCCTGAACTCCCCGTTGACCAAAATCACATATACACTGACCCTCCCCCTGACCTCTCTGGAGCAGTTCCTCAGGGCTCTCTGCGGCGCTGTCTTCCAGGCTGCAGTCCTCATTTCGCTAACCCTAACCCTCTCTGCTGGACAAGGGAGCCCCGAAATCCCGGACAGGGGCTTTCCTCACCTGACCTGTGCAAAAGAGCAGGAAAGGAGGCCCCATGGGATCCTCCCACATAAAGCCCCGAATTCCCACCCACTCAGAAATGAAGGCTACACACTACGTTTTCTCTCTTGAAGCAGAGTTGATTTGCAAGGCTGTGTTAGTTTTCAGCGTGCAGCATAGCGATTCAGTAACATTTCTCAGATTCTTCTCCGTTATAGTTTATGATAATATATCGAGTAGAATCCTCTGTGCAATGCAGCAGGTCCTTGTGCTGAAGCTGAAACTCCAATCCTTTGGCCACCTGATGCGAAGAACTGACTCATTGGAAAAGACCCTGATGCTGGGAAAGATTGAAGGCGGGAGGAGAAGGGGACGACAGAGGATGAGATGGTTGGATGGCATCACCGACTCGATGGACATGAGTTTGAGCAGCTCCAGGAGACGGTGAAGGACAGGGAGGCCTGGCGTGCTGCAGTCCACGGGGTCACAAAGAGTCGGACACGACTGAGCGAGTGAACTGAACTCAACTGTGGAATATCTGTTTTATACATTGCAGTGTGTGTCTGTCAACCCCAAACTCCGGATATATCCCTCCACCACTTTTCCCCTTGGGTAACCTTAAATTTGTTTTCTATGTCTGTGTGATGTGAAGGGAAACGGATGGTTGCTCAGTTGTGTCCGCCAACTCTCTTCGACCCCCTGGACTGTAGCTCACCGGCTCCTCTGTCCGTGGAATTCTCCAGAGAAGAATACTGGAGTGGCTGGCCATTTCCGGGTGATATTCCCGACCCAGGAATTGAACCCAGGTCTCCCTCACGGCAGAGATTCTTTACCGTCTGAGCCACCAGTGAAGCCCAAGAATACTGCAGTTGGTAGCCTATCCCTTCTCCAGGGGATCTTCCCCGCCCAGGAATGGAACCCAGGTCTGCTACGTTGCAGGCAGACTCTTTACCATCTGAGCCGCCAGCGAAGTCCTGAGGGTCTGAGCCTCCGCCAGAGAAAACGCTCACGATGCTTTTGACCCAAGCAGGGTGTACGCCTGTGTGGTCTCCGCGTGGAGAGAGTCTCCATTCTCCCTGAACAGCAGGAAAATGTGTCACGTCCGTGGTGACCTTGAGTTCCTGAGGTTACCTACGACCCCGCAGGGTAAAGAGTCAGCCGGTAGAGACACAGCGGGTGAGGGGTGGGGAGAGGGGGACCCCTGCTGGTCACCCTGCCGCACCTGCAAGAGGTCACCGGCCGCAAGCTCTCCAAAGCCCCGAGGTTTAGGGGTTCATGGAGGAGCTGCGGGCGGTTAAGTCTCTCGGCAGGGCTGAGCAGCTAAGTCTCCAGGCCCTCCTCTCCCCTCCCTGGAGGGCAGGGCGGGGTGGGGCTGAAAATTCCAACCCTCTAAACACTGGGTTGGTTTCCCTGGCAACCAGCCTCGGTCCAGAAGGCTTCCAGGGACCCCTGTAGGGCTGAAAGGGGCTTACTATGAATAACAAAAGATGTCCATCTCCCCACAATCCTCAGGACATCCTGGGGATTTTTAGGACTTCTGATTCTGGAACCTAGACAGAGAATCTCCGTTAATAATGGTTAAGTCAATATGAAAAGATCTGTCCAGTCAAAGCTACACTTTTCCCAGTAGTCACTTATAGATGTGAGAGCTGGACTTAAAGAAAGCTGAGCACAGAAGAATTGATGCTTTTGAACTGTGGTGTTGGAGAAGACTCTTGAGAGTCCCTTGGACTGCAAGGAGATCCAACCAGTCCATCCTAAAGGAGATCAGTCCTGGGTGTTCATTGGAAGGACTGATGTTGAAGCTGAAACTCCAATACTTTGGCCACATGATGTGAAGAGGTGACTCATTGGAAAAGACCCTGATTCTGGGAAAGATTGAAGGCAGGAGGAGAAGGGGATGACAGAGGATGAGATGGTTGGATGGCATCACTGACTCAATGGACATGAGTATGAGCAAACTTTGGGAGTTGGTGATGGACAGGGAGACCTGGCGTGCTGCAGTCCATGAGATTGCAGACAGTCGGTCACGACTGAACAACTGAACTGAACTGAACTGAACATATATACAACGGAATATTACACAGCTGTAAAAAGGAATGAAACTGAGTCATTTTTGGGTTTTTATTTGCATTAGTAACAAATTCCCGAAGACCCAGAATATCATGCATAAGATAAATAATAGCTAGTATGGGTAACAATATGGACAATTGTATAATATATGTTCTGTTGAGTAAATCCCATGCAATGGATTCATCTTTCATAATGTCCGCGAACCAAGTTTATTATTAACTCTGCAAACTTCTGGACTTCCCAAGTGGCTCAGCAGTAATGAATCCACCTGCCATTGCAAGAGATGAGAGTTCGATCCCCGGGTCAGGAAGATTCCCTGGAGAAGGAAATGGCAACCCACTCCAGCATTGTTGCCTGGAGAATCCCATGGACATAGGAGCCTGGCGGGCTACAGTCCACAGGGTCTTAAAGAGTCAGAGGCAACTGAATACACACACACACACACACACACACACACACACACACACACACACCCTACAAACTTCTTGGGAGGTAGAGAAATACTCTCTTTTATAAATGAGCCTGAAATGGGTTCATCTGAAAATAGATTTCTCTCTGGTAAATTGTACAGATTAATGTTCCCCAGGGAGAGTCTCTCACCCACAGGAATGGAAGTGGAAGATGTGGAAATCCAAGTGGAAGAGGAGTCTAACTCCACCTCCCTAGTTTAAAGGGCTTTGCAAACCCCTGCTTCCATCCTGTCCCTGTTCATTCCTCCAGCTGCCCTGGGCGGGACTGCAGGCTTTCAGAACAGACAGGCTCAGAGAGGTCCCTACCCTGCCTGAGGCCACACAGCACACCGCCATCTGACTCCAAGCCGCTGAGTCACTCTCTCCGAAGCTCCGGCCCCACGCCGGGCTGCGTTCCCGGGCCACTGGGAGAGTGGACGTATGCCCTTTGTGCAAAAACATTCCATCTGCCTTTTCCCACCGTCTGGGACCGCCGGGCACATGGGCGCTCAGCTGGGGTTTTCAGGGGTGTGCGGCTAAAGCCCGTGAGAGTCATTTCCAAGGTTGATTAGGGTGATAAACATGCCCCCCAGGGACGCAGGGAAAACAAGGCGAGGTGAGGAGAAGGAGTAGCCGGAAAGAGAGGGTAGATAGCATCTCTGAGTCATGACCTTCCTGTACAACAGCCCCTGTCTTGGGGTGTGTTAGGAGCTTGGCGTCAAGGACATCCCCTCCCAAAAAAGAAGTCAAAATGTGAGAAGAATCGCTCCGGTGCTGTGTCGGAGTGCGGGGGAGTTGGCGGTAGAGTCCCTTGTCCTGACTTCCATCCTTGGAACTGGTCATCACGGAGCTCCGGCGTGGGGCGCAGGGCAGGTTTAGCAGCGTTGTGTTTTCACGGCTGGCGTGTGCGTCCTGAATGAGGGAGGGAGACCACCCCTCCAGGGAGACCAGTCTTTGTTCCAGCAGAGCCTTTGGCCTGCAACTCGGTGACAAACGGGCAGGGCCATCTGCTGGGCCCCTTCCTGAGACCCCCCAAGCCTCAGAGCACAACCCCACCCCCTACCCGGCCGGAGAGGGTGCTGGTGGCTCTAAGGAGCAGGAATTCTAAACCTCACTGAGGTCCCCAACACCCCACGGCTGATCCTCTGCATGAAGACGGACACTGGAGCTCCCTGGAAAGGGGTCTGGGTCCCCTCATTCCACAGTCCACCAAGGGGCAGGACCCCTGGTCCCCTTCTCCAGGGTTTCAGCCATACGCTTGGTCAGTCAGTCATGTCTGACTGTTTGTGACCCCGTGGACTGTAGCCCGCCAGGCTCCTCTGTCCATGGGATTCTCCAGGCAAGAACACTGGAGTGGGTTGCCACGTCCTCCTCCAGGGCATCTTCCCCACCCAGGGACCAAACCTGGGTCTCCCACATTGCAGGCAGATTCTTAACTCACTGAGCCATGAGGACCTAAACCTTAGTCCTGTAAGGGTAAGTGTAGCTTTATCTCATACCTGAAATGACAAGGTTTCTGACATAGCGGAGCTCAGCCCAGAGTGTAAATCAGATCTGGTACCAAAAGGTCACTTATGGTTCCCAGGGGGAAGGGTGGGGGAACGGATAGTTAGGGAGTCTGGGATGGACATGGACACACTGCTGTGTTTAACGTGGAGAACCAGCAAGGACCTGCTGGACAGCACAGGGAACTCTGCTCAATACTCTGTAATAACCTTATGGTTCCCAGGGGGAAGGATGGGGGAAGGGATAGTCAGGGAGTTTGGGATGGACATGGACACACTGCTGTATTTAACATGGGGAACCACCAAGGACCTGCTGGACAGGACAGGGAGCTCTGCTCAATGTCACGTGGCAGCCTGGATGGGAGGGGAGTCTGGGGGAGAATGGGTACACATATATGTACGGCTGAGTCCCTTCGCTGTCCACTTGCAACCATCACAGTACCATTAACTGGCTATAACTCAATAAAGGAGGAAAAGTTCATAATCTGCTCTTTGACTCAGGGGACTCAAACCATAGCTCCGTGACACCCTAGAGGGGTGGGGTGGGGTGAGTGTGAGGGAGACTCAAGAGGAAGGGGACATACATATACCTATAGCTGATCCCCTTAAAGAATCTGCCTGCCGATGCATGAGATGCGAGTTCGATCCCTGGTTGGGGAAGATCCCTGGAGGAGGGCAGGGCAACCCACTCCAGCATTCTTGCCTGGAGAATCCCATGGACAGAGGAGCCTGGTGGGCTACAGTCCACGAGGTCGCAAAGAGTCGGACACGACTGAAGCCTCTTAGCACAGCACAGCACGAGGCCGATGCATGTGGATGTAGGCCAGAGACCGACACAATGTTATAATCATCCTTCAGTCAAACATGAATCAGTTAAGAAAAGAAAAGAAGTGGTCGAGTGTTGAAACCCATCCCACATAGGGATGGGGAGAGGGGTCCTGCCTCCCTCGATTCATCGATGCCTGTCTGGAGACCAGCACTGGAAACAGGGTCAAACCCAGGGCGCCCGTGAGAGCTCTGAGCAGGGCTGCTAAAATGCATTCATACCTTCCTTTCTCTGAACTGTTCGGGGCCGTGGCATGCAGTGGTTTCAGAACAAACCGGTTTTTCTAAAACAGGATGTTCTAAACTTTCTCTTGCCTCGCAAAGTCCCCGGCCCCTACGCTACCGCCCACCTTGGGATCTGCCTCGCCGATCAGTGACTTTTGGGGTCCCTGCTCCCCAGCTGGCCACCCTGCACACCACCTCTGACCCAGGAATGACCCTTCCATACCAGGAGCGATCAGGTGGATGCCCAGCCTTCGGGGACAGGCTCGGGGACTGATTGCAGCTGGAAAACTGGCCCCAGATTGCAAAACCCACATCCCACAGATACAAGACACGTAGCCGTGTTTTCTGGAAACTGCCCAGGAATGGGCGGCTGAGCTGAAAAAAATGGGATGAGAGTCTTTCTCTGTTTGCAATACCCTGTCAAGCGGGCCTCCTGCGATGGGTGTTGCATTCTGGTGTCAACTAAAAATCAGTGAGCACCTGAAACCAGAGGGTTATTTTATTTGGTGGGAATGTGTGTAGGACCCCAAGCCCCGGGGACAGCATCTCTGCAGCTCTGAGGAAACAGCTCCGAGGAGCTGGGAGGGGGAGTCAGGCTGTATGCATGTTTGCAACAAAGGGAGCAGGCGGTCTGAAGGTCAAAGATCAGGTATCAAGGGCAGGAACTGAGTCTTCTATCTGTGGGAGGATGCAAGCGTGTGGGCTCACTGAATTCACTCCTTTCAAATGCAACTCTGCTGTCTGGGGCCAAGCCTGTTTCCTTGTTTACCTTAAGGAGTGAAAGAGGTCAGGGATGGCTGATTCGTGCATTTCCCCCCAGCTCCTCAGCCCCTTACTGATCACCGTGGGGTGTGGGGTGTGGGGTGGCATCTTCTGGATCCTAGTTTTGGGAGCTCACATTCGTATTTGTCCCTTGGACTTCAAGGAGATCCAATCAGTCCATCCTAAAGGAAATCAGTCCCGAATATTCACTGGAAGGACTGATGCTGAAGCTGAAGCTCCAGTCCTCTGCCCACCTGATATGAAGAGCTGACTCATTGGAAAAGACCCTGATGCTGGGAAAGATTGAAGGCGGGAGGAGAAGGGGACGACAGAGGATGAGATGGTTGGATGGCATCACTGAGTCCATGGACGTGAGTTTGAGTAAACTCCGGGAGTTGGTGATGGACAGGGAGGCCTGGCGTGCTGTAGTCCATGGGGTCGCAAACGGTCAGACACGCTTTGGCGACTGACCAACATTCGCATTTGGAGGGGAGAAATCGCTGATGGCGTGACATGTCTCCTTTATTTGACATGGCAGGAGATATTCTCACTTCACACTGGCTTGCTGTTTGTCCACTGATAAAGGTGTTTTCTCTCCATTTCTACCTTTGTGGAGGGGTGTTCTAGGGTGGGGAGACATTCTGCTAAATTAGACATCCTCGACACCACACAGACACACACACACACACACACACACCCCTCCAGGTTATCTGATCAAGCTTGTTGACTGCATCCTGCAGACACAGACAAGATAAACTCAGTGCCAGCCTGAACAAAAAAACAAAAACAAAAAACGGAGAAGTCAGTCCTCTAGACGACTAGAAAGCTCCTGTATCTGAAGTCTAAGGGGATCAAACTGCTATTCTCCCGTCTCCACGAACAGCAGCAGCCCGCTTACATTCTGCCATAGTTCTCATGCACACACTTGTTAAAAATTTTCAACATATTAAAAAAAAACCAGTAATGTACATTCACCCTGGGAGGCTTTGAGTGTTACTGCAGAGCTCCTTTACATTCAAATATCTCCCAGGAGCAAGGTCCTGAGTCCCTAGTTAAATAAAACCCTGGTTCCTAAAATGCCTCAGTGATTGCAGAAAGGGGCTTTTGTGCCTCCTCCGGGGCAGGAGGCGGGTGGCTGGTGTCCGTAAAGCGGGTGTTCTGCGGCCTCGCTTGTTGGGTACGTGTGATGAGTGACAGATGGTCCAGGAACCACTTGTGAGTGGAAATATGGACAGGACAGGAGCGGGAGGGTGGGCCTGTGCAAAGCAGGGTGGCCTTGGTCATCTTCCCTTACGGTTTACGTGAGCCAGGTGTCAGCAAGAACCAGCCCAACCAAGCGTCTGCCACCTACAGGCAGTCCACCTGCAAGCCGTTGGATGTCGGCATGAATGGGATGCGTTGGTTGGGGGTGTAGGGGCCCTGGGTGAGCTCACATACGGGTTGGGGCGTTGGGGCACTGCGTGACTTTAGACATCAGCATCCTTGGTTCCGGGGAGTCCCGTTCATGGCGGGGTTTTTTTGGGCCCCCGAGATGTTCTCCCAGGTCCTCAAACATCAGTGTAGATTGGGATGTTGGCTTGTGAGTTTGCACCCCCTCATAACATCATGTAAGAGTTGTCGCCCATCACAAACGCGAAATCCCCAAGAGAGACCACTCCACGGCCCTGGGGCGGCTGGCCAGGGAGCTGGCCGGAGTCCCCGGCAGCCTCTTCCTCCGCGGTCTGTGGGTACAACGGGCTCGTCATCACCACGGTCTTGGGCTTCTCGGTCTCGGTCGGCTGGACGACCACGGCGTCTTCTGGGGCACACTCCAGCTCCCCGTCTTCCATTTTGTTCAAGGACGCCACGTTCTGTGTGTCTTTGATCCACTCCTGCAAGGATGAAATGCTGTGGCTCACATTAGAAAGCATGAAATACCATTTGCATCAACATGGATGGACCTAAAGGGTGTCATACTGAATAAAGTAAGTCAGACAGAGAGGGGAAAATATACGATATCCCTTTCCTGTAAAATCTAAAGAGAAATGATACACATAAACTTACTGGCAAAACAGAAAGAGACTCAAAGGTGTAGAAAATGAACGTACGGTTGCTAGGGAAAAGGGACGGTTATGGAATTCAGGAAGGCCATGGACACACTGTTATATTTTAAATGGATAGCCATCGAGGACCTGCTGGACAGCACAGGGAACTCTGCTCAATACTCTGTAATAACCTCATGGTTCCCAGGGGGAAGGATGGGGAAGGGATAGTCAGGGAGTCTGGGATGGACATGGACACACTGCTGTATTTCACATGGAGAACCAACAAGGACCTGCTGGACAGCACAGAGAACTCTGCTCAATACTCTGTAATAACCTTATGGTTCCCAGGGGGAAGGATGGGGAAGGGATAGTCAGGGAGTCTGGGATGGACATGGACACACTGCTGTATTTCACATGGAGAACCAACAAGGACCTGCTGGACGGCACAGAGAACTCTGCTCAATGTCACATGGCAGCCTGGATGGGAGGGGAGTTTGGGGGAGAATGGATACATGTATATGGATGGCTGAGTCCACTTGCTGTTCACATTGTTCATCATCTATACCCCAATACAAAACGTTTTTGGTGTTAAAAATTTTTTTAATTAAAAAAATTATTGTGGCTCAGACTCTGCGCCGAAAAGCCCCGCCTTCGGAGCTGGTGCATCTTCACACACGTCCCTGGCAGGGACGCTTTCCCCGGTTGGGGCAAAAAAGCTCTCGTGTCTAGCGTCTCTGTACGGAATCCTGTGGTTTGCACACCTGCCTTTTGTCATCAGCCTCAACGCGCCGGCCTGTGGTCACTCCGGACACACGAGGGCGCCTGATCGTCGTTTCAGAAACCCAGATCCGTTCTCCACCCCCAGGTATATTGTCTGAGATCAGAGTGACGACCTATCAGAAGGATGACCTTCTGTCAGCAGGTCCGAGGGGGCGGACACTGAATTTCTAACAGGTGACCCAAGACTTCCTGAGGCTGGGAGCTCCATGGGACTGTCCTCCTCAAGGGGACTCCTCACTCCCTTCTCACATCCCTCCCCGGCTCCTTCTTCTAGCCCCAATTTTTGAAAAAATTGAGATTCCCTGTCCTAAATTCTGTTATAATCCCCTTTGCTCTCCCTTGAAGGGGACCGGGACACCACTCCCAAATCTGCCCCTTTGACGTGCGGAGGATGCTGACCTGAAGGCAGTTAAGTACGAAGCGCTGTAGAGGGTGTTCTCTGCTCTCCACTAATCCTCGCTAAAATTGATATTAATATTAACTGATGCCCCTTTGGGAAAGTAAATGTACATTTGGAAGAGTCACCCGGTCCCTTCCAACTCCAGAGACAATGCTTATCACCTGAAAGAGCCTGAGTCTGCATAAAATCTTACTAAACACCCCTCACTTCTCATGCATTTCCGAGACACGTCCTCACATCTCACCTGCCACTCACAGGTCCCCAACCCCTTTTCCTTTGCCTGGTCTCTTCCAAACACTCTATCATCCTTTGCTAAAATAGCAAATCAGCCCCAAGGTCTAACTACATCTTGGGGGTGTTCAGGTCTCTCTCTTTAATTTTTCTGGTCGGTTTAATTTGCAGGGCCCCAGGGACAACACTTAAGAGAGTAGAAGAATTCTTTTTTTTTTTTTTCTCATCTCCTACACCTAATTAGTTTTACAATTCACTTTGCTCCTCTAGGAAGCTGAATGGACTTCCCAGGTGGCAATAGTGGTGGGAAAAAACAAAAAACAAAAAACGCCTGCCAATGCAGAGGACCTAAGAGATAGAGTTCAATCCCTGAGTCGGGAGGATCCCCTGAAGAAGGAAATGGCAACCCACTTCAGCATTCTTGCCTGGAGAATCCCATGGACAGAGGGGCCTCGGGGGCTGCAATCCATGGGGTTGCAAAGAGCTGGATACAACTGAAGCAACTGAGCCAAAAAACAAGCAAACAAACAAACAAAAGGAAGCGAAACAGTGCGCTGTTTCCAAAATAATGATCTACCCAAGGGCTACCCCTCAGAACCTGGGAACAGGACTTAATTTGGAAGCAAGGTCTCTGCAGAGGTGATGGAGCGAAGGGTCTGAGATGAGGTTCCTCCTGGATGGGGGTGCCCTAAACCCCATGACGGGGTCCTCATAAGACACAGAAGAGGGGAGACACCGACACAGAGGAGAAGCCACGTGGAGACGGAGGCGGAGACGGGAGGGAGGCGGCCACCAGCCCAGGGACGATGCCCGGAGCCCCCAGAAGCTGGAAGAGGCGGGGAGGAGCCTCCCCTGGAGCCTCTGCAGGGAGCTCAGCCCTGGGACCCCTTGATCTCAGACATGTGGCCCCCAGGACCGGGGGGAGGATGAGTGTATGATGCTTTGCACCCCCAGGTTTATGGCAGCCCCGGGGAATGCACAGCGCTCTGATCCCGGCGTCCTATAAAATCCACGCCTGGTGATGGGGGGAGCCGGACCCCCCTTCGCTCCGTGGTCCCCAGCTCCTCCTCGGCCCCCCACCCCCCGTAAGCGTTTATCACAGGAAGGACATTAACGACCATAAACGTTGAAAAGCGGAAATGCAGGTTTCGCTGACGGCCCCCTGCAGTGGGAGCGGAGTAAGAACGGAACCTCCTGATAAGATCGGAAGGCGAGGAGGCTGGAAAATCCCATGGTCCTGGGGCGGAGGGGACACCGATCTGAAGCTGATTTCAAGAGAAGCCGCCCTCGGAGACCCTTGGATCCACTTTCTCTGACCGAAAGAGAAAAACAGTAAACTGCTGCTTTCGGATTCGAAGAGGCTCCCAGGCGTTCAAAGAGGAATAAAAGCCGTTTGTTGGTTTGCTTTTTTTTTTTTTTTTCTTTTTCATTAATGGTGAATCAGCTCCAATGTTCATTGCAACTCTGCTTTCAGTGGCCCCGATACAGATGCGGCCTAAGTGTCCGTCGACACAGTAATGAGCACACATCTCCTTCTCCAGAGGATCTTCCCGATCCAGGCATCGAACCCAGGCCTCCTGTTTTGCAGGCGGATTCTTTACCATCTCAGCCACCGGGAAAGCCCCCGGTAAAGGACATGTGGTAAATATATACACACTGGAATGTTGCTTACTCATCAAAAGGATGAAATAAATGCCCTTTGAAGCAACAGAGATGGACCTAGAGATTATCATACTAAATGAAGTTAAGTCACAGAGAAGGAGAAATATCATATGACATCCCTTATATGCAGACTCTAAAAAGAAATGATACAAATGAGCTTATGTACAAAACAGGCTCACAGGCTCAGAGAATGAATTTATGGTTGCTAGAAGAGAAGGAATATCTTTCCTTTTCTCCTTTGCTTTTCGCTTCTCTTCTTTTCCCAGCTATTTGTAAGGCCTCCTCAGACAGCCATTTTGCTTTTTTGCATTTCTTTTTCTTGGGGATGGTCTTGATCCCTTTCTCCTGTACAGTGTCACGAACCTCTGTCCATAGTTCATCAGGCACTCTGTCTATCAGATCTAGTCCCTTAAATCTATTTCTCACTTCTACTGTATAATCATAAGGGATTTGATTTAGGTCATACCTGAATGGTCTAGTGGTTTTCCCTACTTTCTTCAATTTAAGCAAAGGAGAAAAGGAAAGATATTCCCATCTGAATGCAGAGTTCCAAAGAATAGCAAGGAGAGATAAGAAAGCCTTCCTCAGTGATCAATGCAAAGAAATAGAGGAAAACAACAGAATGGGAAAGACTAGAGATCTCGTCAAGAAAATTAGAGATACCAAGGGAACATTTCAGGCAAAGATGGGCTCGATCAAGGACAGAAATGGTATGGACCTAACAGAGGTAGAAGATATTAAGAAGAGGTGGCAAGAATACACAGAAGAACTGTACAAAAAAGATCTTCACGACCCAGATAATCATGATGGTGTGATCACTCACCTAGAGCCAGACATCCTGGAATGTGAAGTCAAGTGGGCCTTAGAAAGCATCACTACGAACAAAGCTAGTGGAGGTGATGGAATTCCAGTTGAGTTATTTCAAATCCTGAAAGATGATGCTGTGAAAGTGCTGCGCTCAATATGCCAGCAAATCTGGAAAACTCAGCTATGGCCACAGGACTAGAAAAAGTCAGTTTTCATTCCAATCCCAAAGAAAGGCAATGCCAAAGAATGCTCGAACTACTGCACAATTGCACTCATCTCACATGCTAGTAAAGTAATGCTCAAAATTCTCCAAGCCTGGCTTCAGCAATATGTGAACTGTGAACTTCCAGATGTTCAAGCTGGTTTTAGAAAAGGCAGAGGAACCAGAGATCAAACTGCCAACATCCGCTGGATCATCGAAAAAGCAAGAGAGTTTCAGAAAAACATCTACTTCTGCCTTATTGACTATGCCAAAGC
Source organism: Giraffa tippelskirchi (assembly GCF_054371585.1). NCBI lineage: Eukaryota > Metazoa > Chordata > Mammalia > Artiodactyla > Giraffidae > Giraffa > Giraffa tippelskirchi. Next base: position 682,102 of record NC_137290.1, read on the forward strand.
CTTTGACTGTGTGGATCACATTAAACTGTGGAAAATTCTTCAAGAGATGGGAATACCAGACCATCTGACCTGTCTCTTGAGAAACCTGTATGCAGGTCAGGAAGCAACAGTTTGAACTGGACATGGAACAACAGACTGGTTCCAAATAGGAAAAGGAGTACGTCAAGGCTGTATATTGTCACCCTGCTTATTTAACTTATATGCAGAGTACATCATGAGAAATGCTGGGCTGGAAGAAACACAAGCTAGAATCAAGATTGCCGGGAGAAATATCAATAACCTCAGATATGCAGATGACACCACCCTTACGGCGGAAAGCGAAGAAGAGCTAAAGAGCCTCTCAATGAAAGTGAAAGAGGAGAGTGAAAAAGTTGGCTTAAAACTCAACATTCAGAAAACTAAGATCATGGCATCTAGTCCTATCACTTCATGGCAGATAGATGGGGAAACAGTGGAAACAGTGGCAGACTTTATTTTTCTGGGCTCCAAAATCACTGCTGCTGGTGATTGCAGCCATGAAATTAAAAGACGCTTATTCCTTGGAAGGAAGGTTATGACCAATCTAGATAGCATATTTAAAAGCAGAGACATTACTTTGCCAACAAAGGTCCGCCTAGTCAAGGCTATGGTTTTTCCAGTGGTCATGTATGGATGTGCGAGTTGGACGGTGAAGAAAGCTGAGCGCCGAAGAATTGATGCTTTTGAACTGTGGTGTTGGAGAAGACTCTTGAGAGTGACTGCAAGGAGATCCAACCAGTCCATCCTACAGGAGATCAGTCCTGGGTGTTCATTGGAAGGACTGATGTTGAAGCTGAAACTCCAATACTTTGGCCACCTCATGCGAAGAGTTGACTCATTGGAAAAGACCCTGATGCTGGGTAGGATTGGGGGCAGGAGGAGAAGGGGACGACAGAGGATGAGATGGTTGGATGGCATCACCGACTCGATGGACATGGGTTTGGGTAAACTCCGGGAGTTGGTGATGGGCAGGGAGGTCTGGCGTGCTGCGATTCATGGGGTCGCAAAGAGTCGGACACGACTGAGCGACTGAACTAAGAAGGGAAGGGTGTGGGGAAAGGATAGTCAGGGAGTTTGGGATGGGCATGGACACGCTGCTGTATTTAACATGGAGAACTAGCAAGGACCTGCTGGACAGCACAGGGAACTCTGCTCAATGTCACGTGGCAGCCTGGATGGGAGGGGAGTTTGGGGGAGAATGGATACATGTACGTGTATGGCTGAGTCTCTTTGGTGTCCAGCTGAAACTGTCATTAATAGGCTATACCCCAAAGCAAAATAAAAAGTTGATTAAAAAAATACCTCTAAGCAGAAAAAATAAAATATTGCAGAGGGGTGATACTAGGGCCGCCCAGAGCAAGCTTGCACAAGGAGACGCTGCTTACCTGGAAGTTACCTTGGTGGGATTCAAAGAGCCCCAAGAAGGAGAACTTGGGATCAGGAACGCTGGGCATGAGAACCTTCTTAATCCTGAAATGGACATGGACAGTCTGTTCAGATGGGCTGGCACCCCCAAAAAGGGCATCCAAGTGGAAAGACCCCCACCAGGGACCCACGACAGCTGCATATGGATCTCGGGGTCTCAGCACCTTGGCGGAAAAAGCAGAGCCAGGAGACGCTCTCTGCCCTCCCCCATCTGCCTGAAAGGAGAGCATCAGTTTCCCTCCTGATTAAAGCAATGATTCCATTCATAAAAGTGGGCCCTCTCCTGTAGCAGGAAATGGACAGTGAATCATATCACCAAGATGGTGTCAAGACGATTCCATTCAGACAAGCTTCATCTGCGTGCAGTTTGTCTCACACATCTCTTAATCACTTCCTCACAATTTATGCCCATTCAGACTCCCTGTTCCCTTGTCTAGTGACTTTTCCACAGATTATTGCCCTTTGTTAAAATGCTATAAAAGTCTCCAGATGAAATGCCTGGTTAGGTGTTCACTTGCTTCCTGTGAATGACTTGTGCACTTAAAAATATTGCATCAGAAAAGAAATATAGACATATTCTTCTATTACTGTCTTTGGCCAGTTTAATTTGCAGGCCCCTAGGAACAGAGCCTAAGAGAAGCTCTCATCTGATAGGATGCTAATCCAACGGGAGTGGGATCCTTATAATAAGAGGAGGTCAAGACACAGACACACACACACACAGACGGAGGAGCACGTGAGGACTCGGAGGAGATGGCCGTCTACACGCCCAGGAGAGAGGCCTCGGGAGGAACCAGTCCTGCCCACGCCGGGACCTCAGGCTCCAGCCTCCAGGACTGGGAGAAATACAGGTCTGTTGTTTGAGCCCTCAGTCTTTGGTCCCTTGTTATGGCAGCTCCGGGAATATAATACGATCCATTAGACCACTCACTGTAACAGAAGCTTTCTTAAAGACAGGAGGAGTCTGTTTCCCCCCAAGAAGTGTATTCCTCGGATTCCTTGTGGGGTGATTTCAGTTTTGAATTAAAAGCACCCAAAGCAAAATAACAAGAAGAGCAAAAAACAGCAGACCCGTCGCTTGTCGACACCCCTATCTGACTGCTTCATCTCCTCCTGACTCCCTACCGCCTCTATTCCCCAACAGAGAATGATGAAGATGACATCTGTCTGAGCTGGTGAAAGCGGGAAATCTAGACTGAAGAATTAATGGGCCGTGGGCAAGAATTAAGAGAATTACCCCCATGCTCTATCCAGCCATGAGGGAAGGTCCTTGAAACTGTCTAACTCAGCCTGGCTCAGACCCAGTGAGAGTGGTCCAGAATGGCACCCCATCTTTTGCTATGCAGCACTCCCCTTGTTGCTATGGAAACGGCAATCGAAGAAATAAAGATGGCGCCCACAGTCCTGGGCATCAGTCCCTTCAAACATCCTCCACAATCAAATGCCTGGCACAACTAAGCTTGAATAAAGCTGGAAATGGCAGCAGTTAAATTTATTGCCTGGAAGGATAAGAGAGAGAACTATTTTAATATCATATTTTTGAAAGGCTTTCTACAGTTTCAAAGAATCTTGTTTTGGTGTATCTGTAACTGGATTTACAAACCAGACAAACTTTGCTTATCTCATCACATCACTCACCAGGTTGTCCAGTTTAATAAATGTCAATAAAAATTAAAACATGTTCTACATGCTTGTCATTCTAATATGATAGGCGGACAGAGCTCAGTGGAGTGTGCGTCTGAAGCAAGGTAACTACAATAAACTTAGACCAACTATTAAAAAGCAGAGACATCACTGACAAAGGTCTGGATAGTCATAGGTGTGTTTTTTCCAGTAGTCATGTACAGATGTGAGAACTGGACAGTAAAGAAGGCTGAGGGCTGAAGAATTGATGCTTTCAAACTGTGGTGTTGGAGAAGACTCTTGAGAATCCTTGAACAGAAAGGAGATCAAACCAATCCTAAAGGAAATCTGTCCTGAATATTCATTGGAAGGACTGATGCTGAAGCTGAAACTCCAATACTTTGGCTACCTGGTGCGAAGAACCGACTCATTGGAAAAGACCCTGATGCTGGGGAAGATTGAAGGTGGGAGGAGAAGGGGATGACAGAGGATGAGATGGTTGGATGGCATCATCGACTCAACGGACATGAGTTTGAGTAAACTCCGGGAGTTGGTGATGGACAGAGAGGCCTGACGTGCTGCAGTCCCTGGGGTCGCAATGGGTCGGACACGACTGAGTGATTGAACAGCAGTAACACTCATAGGAATGAACATTCCTGCATCCTATGGTCTCCAAGAGAATATTCCTCAATAAATTCTGCAGGTATCTCCGCACCTTTGGCACTATTCACCTCTCCGTTTTCTTGTCATATGCCATGTGCATTAGAGAGAAAGTGATATTCAGCTAAATAACCACACCACACAATTTTTTTTTCCCCCAACTCACTATATATGGAAACCAGAGCCCATGCATCTGAGGATTCCGGTGGGGACATCCTTACCTGTGTAGCTTCCATAGAGACAGAAGCAGAAGGAAGACTGTCAGGGAGGAGACCATGCCAGCAATTAAAATAAATCTGGGGAAAAGGCTGTTTTCCCAGCACGAATCTGAAGGGAAACAGAATGAGGGCTGTGAAGTTTTCAACACGAGACCGGGTGGCGCTCTAATCGCCCGCCGCTTTCCCTCGAGAAACGTCAGGGTCGGCAGATCTTGATTTTGGTGTGAAACACCCTGGAAGGAAAGGCGGGTCCACTGGAGACGCAAACGTCGGGCAGAAGGGAGCACAGACTCACCTCCGTCCGTCTATCATCTATCTGTCTCCCTGGGACCTCCCCCCTGGGCAGCAGTAAAGAATCCGCCTGCCAATGCAGGAGACGTAAGAGACCTGGGTTCGAACCCTGGGTCGGGAAGGTGCCCCGGAGAAGGAAATGGCAACCCACTCCAGTATTCTGGCCTGGAGAATCCCATGGACAGAGGAGCCTGGCGGGCTACAGTCCACGGAGTCTCAGAGTCGGACACGACTGAAGAGAATGAGCAGGCATCCACGCACCTGTCTATCATCTATCTGTCTATTATCTATTATCCATCGGCTTGTCCACCGCCTGTCATGCATCTGTGTTGATCTATATATCTCATCTATCTGTCTCTGCCATCTGTCTAGCATCAACTTATCTACACCTGCGTCCTAAGTCACTTCAGTCGTGTCTGACTCTGCCACCCCATGGACTGTAGCCCACCAGGCTCCTCAGTCCATGGGATTCTCCAGGCAAGAACACTGGAGTGGGTTGCCATGCCCTCCTTCAGGGGATCTTCCCCACTGAGGGATTGAACCCCCGTTTCCTCCATTGTAGGCAGATTCTTTACCACTAAGCCATTGGGGAAACCCCTGCTTTCCTATATCTGTAACCTATCATCATCTATCATCTATCCATTAAGCATCTATGGTCTAATAACCATTTATCATCTATTTATCTATAGATCTATCTACGTCTCTATACCTATATCCACGGAACAACATTCAGTCATGTCTGACTCTTTGTGACCCCACGGACTATACCATCCATGGAGTTCTCCAGGCCAGAATACTGGAGTGGGTAGCCTCTCCCTTCTCCAGGGGAATCTTCCCGACCCAGGGATCAAACCCAGGTCTCCCGCATTGCAGGCGGATTCTTTACCAGCTGAGCCACCAGGGAAGCCCAACAACATTCATAAATAACACTTATTATTCTTGCTGGGTCAATAGAAATAAAAGTGAAGCTTGGTCTGATGATAACGGCCACAGGAAGAGGCATTGCTTCCACAGTGACCTCTGCAGAAGGCCTTAGGACCATCCATGTTTTCAGGAGCCCCACTCCACCCTCCCCGCACGTAGCCCACTGGCCCCTGTCGGGCAGCGACGCTGCGTGAGAAGCATTACCTCTCAGCTCACCCCTCTGCTGGTGCGTCACCTCTGACCAGTCACTGGGGTATGTGTCCGAGCCGTAGCTGAACTCCAGGGCTTTCACCCTGGCCCGGAAGAAATAACACTTCTCAGTATCCAAACCGCCGATGGTAACGTTACAAGTTTCTGCCTCTGCGGACTGGAGCGGACAAAACACACACGATGAGCCATGACTGAGGCTTTACCCTGACGGCTCATCTTGTACCAGAGATGCTCACGAGATTCCTGCTTCCAGGACTTCCTCCTCCTGTTTCACTTCTCTCTGGGCAGACGTTTATCCTCAAAACAACAGCCAAAAAAAAAAAAAAAAAAAATGCGGAGACAGCTCTGCCTTTCCCTCCAAAAAGGAAATAAATCCACCATAACAAATATGATGAAAGAAGCTTTTGAAGATTTTCTAAGTTCTTCCTTTTTACAAAAGTAAATTTAAAAAAAATGTATTTATTTATTTTGCTGCGTCAGGTCTCAGTTGCAGCACGTGGGAGCTTCATTGCAGAACACGGGCTCAGTCATTGCCTCATGGGCTGAGTTTCCCAGACGCCTGGGAATCCTGGGTTCGTGGACCAGGGATGGAACCCACCCACGTGGCCTGCTTTGCAAGGCGGATTCCTAACCACTGGACCACCAGGGAAAGTGAAAAAGAAAGTGTTAGCCGCTCAGTCGTGCCCGACTCTCTGCGACCCTGGGGACTGTCGCCCACCAGGCTCCTCTCTGTCCGTGGAATTCTCCAAGCAAGAATCCTGGAGTGGGTTTGCCATGTCTTTCTCCAGGGGATCTTCACGACCCAGGGATCGAACCCGGGTCTGCTGCATTGCAGGAGGATTGTTTAGCGTCTGAGCCACTAGGGAAGCCCAAACAAGTCTGGATATTGGTGTCTCTCTGTCTCTCCATCCCAGGGACGCCTACTCACACCCGACCCGAGACCATGTCCCCTCACCTGCCACTCCGTGTCAAAGACGGTCTTGTACTGGACTTCATACTGGAGATCGTTGTATCCCAGATTGGGGCAGGTCACCATCATGGCTTCCTCACGCCACTGGAAGCTCAGGTCGCCGGGCGTTCTGGGTTTCACTAAGAACGAGAAAGAGCACGGTGACTAACACCTCTGAGAAGATAAACATGGCCCATCTCTGAACTCACAGCGGTCCCTGGGCTTCGATTCACTTTCCTCTCTGCCTGCTCCCCATCCTTTCCCCAATACTTCATGAGACATGAGCTTTCCTTGTCTTTAGCACATGGGCAATTGGAAGGGTTACCCAGCTCTCCGAGGACCCGTGGGGGTCTCATGGAAAGGAGCTCCCCTGAAACTGGTGGAGAAAGTTTTCGGGATGGGTCATGAAATGAATTGTGTTCCCACCAGAAAAAGATGCCTTGAACTCCTGGCCCCTAGCCCTTCACGATCTCTGGAAAGAGGATCATTACAGAGGTAACGGTTTAAGATAAGATGAGGTTGTAGAGACCGTGGAATTGAACAAAGTTAGTCAGACAGAGAGGCAAAAACTTATCCTATGGCATCCGTTATATGCAGAATCTAAAAAGACACGATACAAATGAATGTAGTTACAAAACAGAAAGAGATAGACTTAGAGAAGGTACTTAGGGTTACCAGGGGGAAAGGATGCGGGAAGGGATAGTCAGGGAATCTGGGATGGACATGGACACACTGCTGTGTTTAACATGGAGAACCCACAGGGACCTTCTGTCCAGCACAGGGAACTCTGCTCAATACTCTGTAATAACCTTATGGTTCCCAGGGGGAAGGATGGGGGAAGGGATAGTCAGGGAGTTTGGGATGGACATGGACACACTGCTGTATTTAACATGGAGAACCAGCAAGGCCCTGCTGGACAGCACAGGGAACTCTGCTCAATACTCTGTAATAACCTTATGGTTCCCAGGGGGAAGGATGGGGGAAGGGATAGTCAGGGAGTCTGGGATGGACATGGACACACTGCTGTGTTTAACATGGAGAACCCACAAGGACCTGCACAGGGAGCTCTGCTCCATGTCGTGTGGCAGCCTGGATGGGAGGGGAGTTTAGGGGAGAATTGATACACGTATATGTATGGCTGAGTCCCTCAGCTGTCCACCTGGAGTCATCACAGCATTGTTAATCGGCGATATTGTTGTTGCTGAGTCGGTAAGTCATGTCCGACTCTTGCGACCCCATGGACTGTAGCCCCACCAGGCTCCTCTGTCCATGGGATTCTCCAGGCAAGAACACTGGAGTGGGTTGCCATTTCCTTCTCCAGGGGATCTTCCCAACCCAAGGGTCGAACCTCACGTTGGATTTTAACAGGGACCTCTGACATTCCAGCCCTCAAAAAAAAAAAAAGAAAGAAAGGACCATTACATCACAGAAACGTAGACCAAAACAGGAATCTTTGGAGAGACTGGTTCACGCCATTTGTACAATGTCTCCTAACCCAAGAAGCATAGTCAGCCTTCAAGGTCCTTAATACGTACGGTAAGCGCTAATCGCTAGGTCCTTGGTGAGGAGAGGCTGTGTTCCATTCCGGATGGAAAAATATAGCGGTCCATCTCTTTGCACCTCCAGGAGGCACCCGGCCCTGTAGCCTTGCTGCAGAATATAGTTGGAGCATGGTTTGTAGTCCTCATTTTTATCTAGTCTGTAATTTTAAAAAGAGAATCACTCAGTCATGTAGGGCCCTTCAAAATAACCTCTTGGGGCTTCCCTGGTGGCTCAGTGGTAAAGAACCCGCCTGCCGATGCAGGAGACTCAGGTTCGATCCCTGGGACGGAAAGATCCCTCGTGCCGCCGAGCAGCTAAGGCCGTGAACCGACGGATCCTACCCTCTAGCACCCGCAGGCTGTGACTAGTGAAGCCCATGAACGTACAGTGTGTGTGCTCCACGAAAGGGGAAGGTGGCGCGCGACAACTGGAGACAATTCCACACAGCGGCAAAGGCTCAGCACAGCCAACGTCATACAAGTAAATAAAGTAAAAACTAAATAGCATCTCAAGGGCCGTTCCTTTGCCCCGCGTCTCTGCCACGGACTCAGATTGCATACCGGGTCATGTGCTTCTATGACCTCCCTCCCCTTACGACTACAGCAAGACCTGTCAAAACAGACAAGGAGCCTCCCCTCTCTCAAATGTTGATTCCCCTTCGATAGATCCCGTAGGGGGTGAATGGTGGCTCTGCAAAGGGCACGCCTACCCGCTAATCTGGAACCTGTGAACAAAACCTTATTAAGAAACAGGGTCTCTGCAGAGGTGATGGGGTGAAGGGTCTGAGATGAGGCCCTCCTGGATGGCGGTGGCCCTAAACCCCACAACAGGGTCCTTATAAGACACACAAGAGGAGAGACATGGACACAGAGGAGAAGCCACGTGGAGACGGAGGCGGAGACGGGAGGGAGGCGGCCACCAGCCCAGGGACGATGCCCGGAGCCCCCAGAAGCTGGAAGAGGTGGGGAGGAGCCTCCCCTGGAGCCTCTGCAGGGAGCTCATCCCTGGGACCCCTGACCTCAGGCGTCTGGGTCTCAGGACTCAGAGAGGATGTATTTTTTTTTTCCATTGTTCCAAGTTACTCAGCTTGAGGTAGTTTGTTGAGACCATCTAGGATACTATTAATGGTATCAATAATAATAATTGCTGCCACATATCAATACCATGAGCAATTAATAAATTGGTATCAATAAATAATTGACCTCCAGAGCAACCAAGCCCTTGATTCAAGGATGCGCTTTTAATACGGATGTGCCGAAACTGGATAAACCTTTGAGACTCCCCTGCAGTGTATTAACAGGAAGCCGAGAGGGGTTTACGCTCCATCCTTAAGTCTTCAACCCCAATCTGTGATGAGATCAAGAATTATCTCCTGTATGACAGAACAAACAGCTGCTCGGGAGAGAAAAAAAACGAAACGAGCTATCTGTGAGACCACCTATACCATCCGACACTTTTTTGTTTGCCCCGTGAGTCTTATTTTCCTAACAAATTCATCTTAAAAATTTCCCTCTTCTGTTCGCCTTCCTGCCTATCTCGTGTTTTATCAGATGGCAACAACTCAAGCCCTCACCAAACACCTCACTCTTTACGGAACTGAGACCAAATTCGTTGGAAAAAAAACCCTGCCTCCCACGTGGGCACCCAGGTCATTGAGTCAGGCAAGGCAAAGCGCCCTATGAAAGGAGGAGATGTGTTTATTTTTTTTGGAAGGCGGCCCCTGGTAAGCAGGGAATATAGTTGAAGGCAACAGAGACGCAGGCAAAGACAGCTGCTGGGACGTTGCAGAGAGCCCCACGGGGTCAGCCCGCTCTGTGCACGTCCTGTGAGAATCCAGGTGGTTTTGAGCGAGACTAGAAGGTTAAAAGGTCTGGGAGCTGCAGCTGTGCTTGTGGTAATACTGGGGGGGTCCAGAGGGCACACACTCACATTCACATTTCACTTACGGTTCCTCACACCTTCCCTTCCTGGCTGGCCCCCTCGGTGCCATCTTCCTAGGGGAAATGCTTTAGCCAAAGTCATGGTTTTCTGGGGAGCCAGGGTGGGGTGAGAGGGGGCTTACTTGCAGACGAGCCTGAAATGAATCCCAGTGACGGCACTTACTTGTAAATGAACGTGAAATTCATCCCAGCGTATGCACTTGCGTTCCACGTAACCTGCACGGTTTCAAAATTAAAGTTGATCACCTGAAGTTGCAACGCGTTTCCTGTGCAGAAAACAAAGAAAAAAAAGACACACGGAGAGGACTCTGAGGCGACGCTGGAAAGACTTTGAAATTTGTAAAATGATCTCAGCACTCGCAACAATGATACGGTGTTTTCTTAAAAAAAAAAATTTGATGGTGTATCTTATTTAGCCCAGTATGACCAGAATATTGGCCTTCCGTGATGGCTCAGTGGGTTAAGAAGCCACCCGCAATGAGGAAGTCACAGGAAACGTGGGTTCGATCCCTGGGCCGGGAAGATCCCCTGGAGGAGGAAGTGGCACCCCACTCCAGTATTCTGGCCTGGAGAATCCCATGGACAGAGGAGCCTGGGGGGCTACAGTCCATGGGGCCACAAAGAGTCGGACACGACTGAGTCGCTAAGCATGCACGCAGCCAGAATATTGGCATTGGAACATGTTAGCTGTCATCATCATCATTATATCCTCAAGTTATTATCCATCTACTATCTGTATTTATATATCTATCAATCACCTATCATCTATGGCATCTATCTAGGTAACTATCTATGTAAATATGTACAGCTATCTAGCTAGCTATCTATAATCATCAAGACATTTTATATTTTTACCGTGTGTCCAGAGTCTCCGTGTTTCACACTTTCAATACAAGAATGATGCAGTTCTTCAAAGGGAGTATAGAAAACATTTTATAATAACCGTAAAGGGAGCATGGCTTTTCAAAGAGGAGACTCACTATGCTGCAAGTTATATTAATTTATATTAAGTGATATTCATATGTGATGCATGGGCTATGCCTGCGAGCACGCGTGCTCAGTCGTGTCCGACTCTCTGCGACCCCGTGGACTACAGCCCGCCGGGCTCCTCTGTCCATGGGATTCTCCAGGCAAGAACACTGCAGTCAACTGCTACGCCCTCCTCCAGGGGATCTTCCCCCCTCGGAAATCGAACCCGAGCTTTCTGTGGCCGCCGCTTTGCAGGCGGAACCTTGACCGCTGGGCCACCAGGGACGCTCATGCATCAGCTCTGCTTCAACTAAAAATTCTGTAAAGCGATTATCCTTCTATTAAAAAAGAAACGTTTTATTTTTTAAAAAAGGATCGGGTTGTGTGCTTTAAAGAGCTGAATCATCGGGCCTGTGAATTAACAGCCCAACAAAGCTGTTAACCAGAACGTCACCCCCCCGCCCCGGCCCCGATACACCTTTTTTGCCTAATTTCATTTCCCCCGGATCCTCCTCACATCTGACACAGACTTTGTCATCTATCACTGGTGAGCAAGGAACCCCCAGGGAGAAGGTCTTGAAAACGGGAGCCTCCTATCACATAGATCCAGACGGGTCTGAAAGGTCTGGGGGCTTTTGTAACATGACTGGTTCTGTAACCTCTGGGGATTTTTTGTTTTGTTTTTCTTAACTTTTTCTCAGAAACCCACCAAGGTCGCGAGCAATCTGGACGTGAACAAACATACCAGCTGCGGGTCTCCGATAGGCAGACACATCTTGTAAATACCAAGAATTCCTCGCCCGCCCGCAGGGGTAGAACCTGCTTCCCATTTTGGAGAGCGTATCGAAAACATGATGGATGAATCAGAGGCATTTGTTCCAGCGAGCTCGGGCGCTCAGAGGGACTTTGAGCCCAGCCCCGCTGGGTATTTCCAAAGGGGTGTGAGTCGTGGGGGGAATCGGCATACGTTACATCATTTGATGTACAGTCCTGGGGTCTTTTTCCATCCAAGTGAGTTGCAGCGGTTCAAGCAGCCTTGGCTATAACAGATACCACACGGGTTTTATATCTATACATGCTGCTGCTGCTAAGTCGCTTCAGTTGTGTCCAACTCTTTGCAACCCCAAGGACTGTAGCCCACCAGGCTCCTCTGCCCCTGGTATTCTCCAGGCAAGAATACTGGAGTGGGGGTGCCATTTCCTTCTCCATATCTATACCTACATATACATATATAATTTCATCTCACTAGCTTCCCAGGTGGCACTAATGGTAAAGAATCCACCTAATACAGGAGCCAATACAGGAGACATAAGAGATGCATGTTCAATCCCTGGGTGGGGAAGATCCCCTGGAGGAGGGCATAGCAACCCACTCCAGTATTCTTGCCTGGAGAACCCCATGGACAGAGGAGCCTGGCGGACTACAGTCCACGGGGTCACAGAGAGTCAGATATGACCGAGCGACTCAGCAACATACCCGTGCTTCCTCACACACACTCCATCTCTTGCCCACACCACCTTCTTCTACAGCAGCTCGTGAACTCAGGGGCACAGCAGCGAAGACCCAGCAATGCCCAAAAGTAAAGACATAGATAAAATAAACAATAGCATCTTGAGAGCCGTTCCTTTGTCCCGCGTCTCTGCCACGGACTCAGACTGGCTACCGGGTCGTCAGCTTCGACGACCTCCCTCTCCTTACGACTACAGCAAGACCTGTCAAACAGAAAAGGAGCCCCCTCTCTCTCCAATGTTAGCATCCCTTGAACAGATCCTGCAGGGCTTGAACTGCGGCTCTCCAAATGGCATGCTTACATGCTCACCCCAGAATCTGGGGAGAGGACCTCATTAAGAAATGGGGTCTTTGCAGGTGTGATGAAGGGGAGGGTCTGAGATGAGGCCCTCCTGGATGGGGGTGGCCTAAACCCCATGACAAGGTCCTTATAAGACACAGAAGAGGGGAGACAAGGACATAGAGAAGCCACGTGGAGACGGAGGCGGAGACGGGAGGGAGGCGGCCACCAGCCCAGGGACGATGCCCTGGAGCCCCCAGAAGCTGGAAGAGGCGGTGAGGACCCTTCCCTGGAGACTCTGGAGAGAACTCAGCTCTGGGACACCGTGACCTCGGATGTCTGGTCCCCAGGGCTGGGGGAGGATGCATTTTCCTTGCAAGTTCAAGGACATTTTTTGGATGGCAAAGGTGCCTCATCAGTAGCTCAGTAGCCCTGCCGTCAACACATGGTGGCCTCGGATGGAAATACTATCTGATAGTCCACTGCAGCCATTAAGTCTGACTCTGTTGGTTAAAAATGGATCGATTGGGTAGAAATGTCCCCCGAGGGGTCTCGTGACACAACTCTGGGACCTTGGGTGGGAAGAGGGGCTGCTTTATTAAGACCATGCCCAGTGGGTTCTTAGGGTCTCACATCTGTAATGACCTCAGGCAAACAAAGGCCATTCATAAAGTGAGTCCTGCATTTTCCCAGGAAGTTCCTACGAAGGTTCTGAGTGAGCCCAGCTTCACAGGGGAATGAGCCCTCCGCCCTTTCAAGGTCTCTCCATATTCCCATGTCCTTGAAAGAAAAGCAACGACAAACCTAGACAGCGTATTAAAAAGCAGAGATGTCACTTTGCCAACAAAGGTCCGTCTAGTCAAAGCTATGATTTTCCCAGTAGTCATGTATGGATGTGAGAGTTGGACCGTAAAGAAGGCTGAGCGCTGAAGAATTGATGCTTTTGAACTGTGGTGTTGGAGAAGACTCTTAAGAGTCCCTTGGACAGCAAGGAGATCCAACCAGTCCCTCCTAAAGGAAATCAGTCCTGAATATTCATTGGAAGGACTGATGATGAAGCTGAAACTCCAATGCTTCGGCCACCTGATGCGAAGAACGGACTCATTGGAAAAGACCCTGATGCTGGGAAAGATTGAGGGCAGGAGGAGAAGGGGACGACAGAGGATGAGATGGTTGGATGGCATCACCGACTCAATGGACATGAGTTTGGGTAAACTCCGGGAGTTGGTGATGGACAGGAAGGCCTGGCGTGCTGCAGTCCATGGGGTCGCAGAGAGTCGGACACGACTGAGCAACTGAACAACAACAACAAAATCTTACTATTGTATCTGTGCTTCAAGAGGTTCAGATTCCAGAGCTGGTCTAAACTGTACTTTTCCACCCAAACTCCACGTGCAGGAGTGGGAGTCAGGAGGAAGCTACAGCCCTCAAGGAGTCTGTGGCCATGACCACGCCAAGCATAGCCAGGTCCTCCTCCCTTACGTCTGTCACTGGAAGATGGGAGGCCAGATCTGGACTTGTGAAGACAGATCGTGGGCGCTGCACACAGCTTGGGAAATTACGTGAGTGTCAGGCCTGGGGACTCTCCACGTCCAGGCTCCCTCCCTCTCCCCGCTGCGTCTGCTGGAAGCACAGTTTCCACCCCCTCAGGGCTGCAGCCCGGAAGGTCCCCGAGGACCCGTCCAAACCAGCTGGGCAACAGGCCGCCTTGGGCAGGGGTGGTCTAGCGTGGGGTGATGCCCGCAGACAGTTCACAAGAAGAACGTCAGGAACATGCCATCGCCAGCTCCTACCTGGGCGTGAAAGTGGCAGTCACTCAGTCGTACCGACTCTTTGTGACCCCACGGACGGTAGCCCGCCAGGCTCCTCTGTCCATGGGGATTCTCCAGGCCAGAATACTGGAGTGGGTAGCCATTCCCTTCTTCAGGGCATCTTCCCAACCCAGAGATCGAACCTGGGTCTCCTGCACTGGCAGGTGGGTTCTTTACTGTCTGAACCATCAGGGAAGCCCCACAACGGAAAGGTAAGTATTAATTTAAGCAAAAGGCTTGCACCTCTTTGCAGGCAGACAGCACAGTGAAACCACACAGATTCTCAGTTTTCTAGACACGGTCTCTCATATTTCTTTATTTTTCCATCTGAACGTAATCCTGGACGCAATGAATAGGGGGTCCTTTACAACAGGCAGACTCAGGTTTGTAGAGACTTCAGTCGTACCCTATTCTTTGCGACCCCCATAGAGTGTAGCCCGCCAGGCTCCTCTGTCCATGAGGATTCTCCAGGCAAGAACACTGGAGTGGGTAGCCATTCCCTTCTCCAGGGGGTCTTCCCAACTCAGGGAGGGAAACCTGTAAAAGCTGTTGTCAGTTTCACAAAGAAAACCGTGAGTTTGCAGAAGACATCGTAAAAAAAAAAAAAAAAAAAAGCAGAGATGTTGAAAGCAAGGGCACTTCACGCAGACAGGCGGCTACGGCTGCAAGCAAGACTTACGTGGCTTGGTTTTCCCTGATGCATTCGCGTGTCCCAGCAAGAAGACAGCGGCGGCCGCCCAGGGCAGAAAGAGATGCCTCATAGTGGAAGCAGGAGGTGGAGGCAACGAGCAGAAGGTCGACTCCTCCAAGGGGACTTCGGCTCATGACTAACGTACGAAGGTCACCCCTTTTTTTTAAAAAGCGGAAAAAAAAACTGGGGAAATGACTACAGGAAACAGTCACGCTTTTATTTTAAAAGATGACTCCGGTCAGAAAGGAAAAAAAAAAAATGCAGAATCATTTTTTCAGCCTCGCCGATCATTTGTGCAGCCCCGCCGGATACAACTGTCTAGAGAGGCTGATCAGATACTGGATGTTGTCCAGCCAGGGTTCTCAGCCGCTGGTGGTCGTCCTGTGTTTGGAGACGGAGGCCCAGGCAGGTCTCAGCTCGCTGATGCTTTCTGGCTGCTCATCCAGTGTCAAGGAGATTTGGTCCAGTTGCCGATGACACCAAGGGAAGCATGGGACAGCATGATGTCTGCGTAAGGGACAAAGTTTGCTGGTCTGCAGGGTCTCAATGGAGAATCACTTCCCAGAGGTTATCAGGGCGATATATCAGTGGGCTTTGCCCTGCAGGACAAAGCCTGGGCTGACCATCAGGTGCCGACTAACCCCCACCCCCTCAGGTCATAAAACCAGTCCATCCTAAAGGAAATCAAACCTGAACATTCATCGGAAGGACTGACAGTGAAAGCTCCAATGCTTTGGCCACCTGATGCGAAGAGCTGACTCACTGGAAAAGACCCCGATGCTGGGAAAGATTGAGGGCAGGAGGAGAAGGGGACGACAGAGGGTGAGACGCTTGGATGGCATCACCCACTCAATGGACAGGAGTTTGAGCAAGTTCCTGGAGATGGTGATGGACAGGGAGGCCTGGTGTGCTGCAGTCCGTGGGGTGGCAAAGAGCTGGACACGGCTGAGTGACTGGACAATAACTCACATCTGCATCCAGAAGCACTCCTGGGAGCCTGTGTTATCGTTCAGTCAATGTCGTACCCGACTCTCTTCAACTCTTACTAAAAATAACACCCAGCATGATAACCTTCCTTGTAAAATCATGTTAAAAAAAAACCTGCAAAGCTCTAGGACCTCCCTGGCGGTCCAGGGGTTAAGAATCCACCTTCCAACGCAGGGAACACAGTTTCAATCCCTGGTTGCAAGCTAAGCTTCTACGTGCCTTGGGGCAACTAAGCCGATGCGCCAGAGCTAAAGACGGTGTGGGCCGCAGCAAAAGACCCAACATGTTGAAACTGAGACCCAGTGCTGCCAAAGAAATAAATTTAAGACAAATTGGGAAAAAAAAAAAGAAAAAAACTACCAACCCCTTTCACAGATACCCACTGATGGAATCTGTGAGCCATGGACAAAGTGAGTTAGAAGCATTTCAGAGTTAGAACCTGACTTTTCCAGAAGCTAACAGCGGCTGCACGCGTGCAGGCATGTCAAGTCACTCCAGTCGTGTCTGACTCTCTGCAACCCCCTGGACGGTAGCCCACCCGGCTCCTCTGTCCATGGGATTCTCCAGGCAAGAACACTGGAGTGGGTTGCCATGCCCTCCTCCAGGGGATCTTCCTGACACAGGGATTGAACCCTGGCTGATGGACCTCAAATTGTTCATTGCGATGCAGGCTGAGATTCAGGTCTTCCTGGCTCCAGACTAGGGGTGCTTCAGCCATGACCATCCTTCTGGACGTGAGAGGCTCAACACTGTGGTCTCTGGGCTAAAATCCAGGTGTAGAGTAAGTAGATAGATAGATAAATAGAATAAGTAAATAGACAGAACAAGTAGATAGAACAAGTAGACAGAATAAGTAGGTAGGTAGATAGAATAAGTTCATTTCAGTTCAGTCACTCAGTCGTGTCCGACTCTTTGCGACCCCATGGACTGCAGCAGGCCAGGCCTCCCTGTCCATCACCAACTCCCGGAGCTTGCTGAAACTCATGTCCATCGAGTCGGTGATGCCATCCAACCACCTGATCCTCTGTCGTCCCCTTCTCCTCCCACCTTCAATCTTTCCCAGCATCAGGGTCTTTTCGAATGAATCAGCTCTTCACATCAGGTGGCCAAAGGATTGGAGTTTCAGCTTCAACATCAGTCCTTCCAAGGAATATTCAGGACTGATTTCCTTCAGGATGGACTGGTTGGATCTCCTTGCCGTCCAAGGGACTCTCAAGAATAAGTACGTAGAGTAAGCAGATACACAGACAGAATAACTAGATGCATAGAATAAGCAGACGAACAGACTCAGTAGACAGAGAGAATAACTAGGTAGATAAATAGAATAAGAAGACAGGTTTAATAAGAAGATAGCTGGAGTGAGTGGATAGAGAGAGAGAGCATAAGCAGATGGACAATTACACCGTCCTCACGTAGGTCAGGATTTCCCAGCCTCACTCTCACGGATGTGTGGAGGGATGGATGGACGGATGGATGCATGCGTAGAGAGGATACATATGTGATTAGAGAGTGACGCCAGTTCAGGGTTTCTCAGCCTCAGCAGTGCTGACGCCGGGGGCTGGACGACTCTCTGAGGCGGGGCGTCCTGGGTCCTGCGGGTGTGCAGCAGAGTCCCTGGGGACCCCCCACCGCACGCTGGGAGCAACCCCTCCGCCACCAGCCGTGAGACTGAAAGGTGCCCGGACGTCTGTGCCCACCACCCCACGCCCCACCTCCCTCCTCCCTGCCTCATGCCTCCTCCAGAGAAGCTGGAGCTTCAAGCCCTTCTCCGGGGCTCCACCTAGCCCTCCAGGAAATTTTCATTTCAGACATTTTAACCTGAAAAGGGAAAAAAGCCCAGGGAGAGGTGCCCGGGGCGGTGTGAGGTCACAGGGTGCAGCAAGACCAAGGTGCTGCTTTCCTGGGCGGGACTGGGAATCTGGGGAGATGAGTGTTTCACGAGACCAGAGATGCGTGCTTCCCAAAGGCAGAGTCTCCCAGACTCCCTGGGGTCCGTTTGTCCTTTGAGGGAACAAAGGGAGAACAAAGGAAGTTCAGAATCCACGATGTCCTCCAGCGTCTCCTGGGAAATCATAAGAGAGAGACCGTGTCCTGGACATGTTAACGCCTGGGCTTCTGCAGTCTCAGTGGACTACCCAAGAACCTCTTACTTTCTCTGGTCTTGCTCTTCAAGAGGACATAAACCCGGAGGAGAGGGCGGCCGAAAATAATCAAGCAAACCTCCCCACTCCCCGCCCGGAACTTCCCCGGCTCCCTTCCAGAGTCCAGGATGGAAACGCTCAGTCCACGCGAATCCCGAAGACCACCGGCGTCACCTCTCATGCGGATGACACACCGCCCCTCCCGGGAACCTCCTTCCCCACGCCCCCCGCATTGCACGCAAAACCACAAACCGATAGGATTCCTACCGCGCATTTCTTCCACCCGGTCAGGCGCAGGGACTGAGTCAGCAAGCCAAGAGAGGCAGGACGGAGGTGGGAAGACGTGGTTGTCCCAGCGGAGCTAGAAACGTCAGCCTTTCTGTCTCGCGGGCGTGGCCGCACTCCTGCATACGTGGGGATGACTTGGGTGGGCTGTGGATGTGTCTTGTGATGCCAAGACAGTTGGAGGCATCTGTGAGCAGTGGCCGGTCATGTGTCCTGATTGACAGGGTGGGAGCGCCTGGGAAGTTCTGCTCGGGGCTGGGTGGGACCACGCGCAAGGGGAGGCTTGAGTGCAGGGGAATGTTTCAGCACCTTCACACACACACACACACACACACTCACACACACACACACGGCCGCTGAGCTTGACAAGTAACCCGACAGCTTGAGGGGTCTCTTCACCGGCTGGGAGACTTGATTTGACGGTCCACCTTCCCGAGGGTCTGGTCACTTCGGCTGTCATCCTCCGGCCAAACCCAGTCATGAGCCAGCCCAGACTCCAGATGCACAGAGCATCCTCGGGAGGAGCTGTAAAGAATTCACAGCCGGGCTTCCCTGCTGCTCCAGGGGTTAAGAATCTGCCTTCTTGCAGGAGGCAATGGCAACCCACCCTAGTATTCTTGCCTGGAGAATCCCACGGACAGAGGAGCCGGGAGGGCTACCGTCCACGGGGTCCCAAAGAGTCAGATGCGACTGAGCAACTACCCCTTTCACACTTTCTTTTCGTTTACATAAAATAGTGTTTCCTCTCCCTGAAAAAAACAAAATATTTGCCTTTCAGTGCAGGGGACATTCCATCGATCATCGATCTCCGGTCTGGGGTGGGGGGGGAGGAGGTGGGGGTGGATACCACACCCACCGGAGCAACTAAGCGTCAAAGCTGCAACTACTCAGCCCTGTGCCACAGCTCCTGAGCCCACACGCCTGAGAGCCCGTGTTTGGAAACAAGAGAATGCACTGCAGGGAGAAGCCTTCTCACCACGACTAGAGAGTAGCCCCCCCACAGCCCCACTCACTTTAACTAGAGAAACCCGGCGAGCAGCAATGAACAGCCAGCGCAGTCAAACAGAAAAAAACATTAAAAAAAAACCAAAATATGAATTCACACCCGTACGGATGTCTGTTCGATAAGACTCAGCGTGCCTTCCAAAGAAAGACAGTCGAGTCTTGCATGAGTTCAAGATAAGATGGGCTCACGGTGACAAAGCCCGACTGCGAGGATGGTTCCGCCGCCTTCGACGTCAAAGCCTCCAGCCACAGGTCGCTCTGTCAGAACGTGCGGCGTGACACGGCCTCTTATCTCTCCTCCGGCCGCCTCGTTTTTTGAACCTGCCCAGCCCC
This sequence comes from Giraffa tippelskirchi, assembly GCF_054371585.1. Classification (NCBI taxonomy): domain Eukaryota; kingdom Metazoa; phylum Chordata; class Mammalia; order Artiodactyla; family Giraffidae; genus Giraffa; species Giraffa tippelskirchi. The sequence continues at coordinate 701,913 of NC_137290.1, forward strand.
GGTGGATGTTCCGCGGCCAGCTCTCACAGGCCAGCCCCGTACCGCCAGCCCCGCAGTGGTTTGCTATCAGATCCATCTGTCGGGTCTGACACTCCGGTGAGAAGTGTTACATAACAGGAGGGTTTCCCCGCCCCGGCGGGGGGCAGAGGCCGCTCTGTGCAGCACGGAGGCTGTGGGAAGCTCTCTCCTGCTTCACCTGTTTGGAGAGAGATTGGAAGACGGGCAGAGGTGGCGATCAAGAACCTTGGAAAAGGAGGGATTGGCTTCAGGCGGTGCAAGAGTGGAACGCAGGGGCCACAGGGGGTCTGCACCACGCAGACCATACTTGTTGCTGCTTTTCAGTCGCCAGGCTGTGCCTGACTCCGTGCGACCCCGCGGACGGCAGCACGCCAGGCCTCCCTGTCCATCACCAACTCCCGGAGCTGGCTCAAACTCACTTCCATCGAGTCGGTGATGCCATCCCGCCATCTCATCCTCTGTCGTCCCCTTCTCCTCCCACCTTCAATCTTTCCCAGCATCACAGTGTTTTCCAATGAGTCAGCTCTCCGCATCAGGTGGCCAGAGTGTTGGAGTTTCAGCTTCAGCATCAGTCCTTCCAATGAGTATCCAGGGTTGATTTCTTTCAGGACTGACGGGTAGACCATGCTGTGTCAGTCCCTCATTGGTGTCAAACTCTTTTGTGACCGCATGGACTGTAGCCCGCCAGGCTCCTCTATCCGTGGGATTCTCCAGGCAAGAATACTGGAGTGGGTTGCCATGCCCTCCTCCAGGGGATCTTCCCGACCCGGGGATCAAACCCGGGCCAGTGCACAATGCCTACATCTCAAGGCAGAGAAAAGACAACCTCTTAACTGTCTTGGCCAGACCGTTACAACGTTAAGCTCTGGGGCCTCCCTCCGCCGGGTACACAACCTCTTAAGCGCATGGAACCCACCCTGCTGACGCTTTGATTTTGGACTCCTGGCTCCCAGAACTTCCAGACGATACATTTCTGCTGTTTCCAGCCACCCTGCCTGTGGTGCTGTGCCACGACCAAGCCGGGAAGCTCACACAGGTGCCACCGAAGCCGTAAGCTTGGACCTTCTGTCTGGTGTCCAAGTGGCTGCAACGGACCGAAAGTCCACCTGTTCCCTACAACCTGGCCTGTCCTCTGACCGCACGGAAAAACCCATCTCCGTGGGAGCCCCATTCAGATAGCTGAGGGTGGCAAATGCTACCTTGATTTCCAGGTCAAAGGAGCCTCCTTCTTTGCTGAGCTCCAAGACTCTTCAGTAGCCTGATATCGTGTCAGATTCAAGAGGCTGGGCGACCCTCCACACACTTCCTTCGGGTGCCCAAACCGTAATGATGGAAAGGGTACAAGTGCGTCGGAGAAAGGGCACTGCACGGGCAGGCACGAGTGAAACACAGTTCTGTAAGATTCTGGGCTAAGAAAGAGGATTGGCTCTTTCAGAGATGGAAAGATCCAAGAAGGGGAAGGAAGGGAAAAAGAAAAAAAAAAAAATCTTTTCCCTCTGTCCTCTTAGATTCTGTCCCTGTGCCCCTGCAAATTAAATAGACAGAAGATGGGTTTGTAGGAAAGAAGAAAGCAGAGTTTACATGTTCAGCATGCATACATGGGGGCGGGGGGCGGGGAAATTCGGTGATGAGTAATTCCAAGGAATGGTGAGAGTTTGGGGTTTGTGTAGCTAACTTGGGCTTCCCAGGTGGCTCAGTGGCGAAGAATCTGCCTGCCAATGCGGGACGTGCAGGTTTGATCCGTGTGTTGGGAAGATCCCCTGGAGAAGACAACGGCGACCCACTCCAGTATTCTTGGCTGAGAAATCCCACGGACGGAGGAGCCTGGTGGGCTGCGGTCCATGGGGTCGCAAAAGATTCGGACGTGACTGAGTGACTGACCAGCAACAGCATGCCTAACTCAGCAGGTGATGGGGAGGTGGGTGAAGCCCACTCAGGGGAAAGCAAACCGCTTTTAGGCACCAGAACAAACAGGAGACGAGAGAGTGTGACACCATTTGTTTACACAGACAAGAGTGAATTTTCCACCTCCTTCACGGCTGCAAAATTGCCCTGGAGATGGAATTTGGGGGTTGGGGGTGGGGGTTTTTACAGTCTTCTCCCACCTGGGAGCACACCCACCCTGCAGAGGTATTCATGGAGCGCTATTTCTCAGAAATTGCTGCTTTTGATCAGATAGGGAAGCTCCAAGAAGACTTTTTTTCTCCCCCTGCGTCTGTTGCAGTTCAAAGGGCTTCAGCTTAAAACAATCTTGACACACAAAAAATGTCATCTTTTGGGTGTGGCGTATTCGAATCCCACAGCTGAGAAGTAGCCCGTGGAGCCCCTTTGGCCTGGAGGAGCCCTAGTAAGGCAGGAGGCTTAGAAGAAGCAGGTGGAAGGGGAGAGATGGATATCCAGCAAGACGGAAGGACTCACAGCAGCTCCTGGAAGAAGCGAACCAGAAAGCGGTCCTGAAGTGGGGTTGACCAGCCAGCACTATTCGATGAGAACACCCTGAAAGGGAATCTGTTATTTTCCGCCGCACCCCCCCAAGAAATCTGTACACTGGAATTTCCCTGGTGGGCCGGTGGTTAAGAACCCCGCTTTGCCCTGCAAGGGATGCACCTCGCTTTCCCTGTCCACCGCTTCCCCTTTGTGGCAGCCGTGTCTCGGAACCGGCCGTGGGGAGCCGGGCGGGGCTGCAGCTTCGAGGGTGTGTGTGGGTGCGTCAACCGCTTTGCAGTCCCAGCACACACCTCTCTCCCGCCTAACTCCATCCCTGGGCGGGGAACTAGGATCCCTCATGCTGGAGCAAGGCAGCCGGCACGTCGAGACGACCCAACTCCCCTCGCGCCCGAGTGAAGAGCGTCAGTGCCAAAAGTGAGCTCCGACGCAGACGAGTAAAGATAAACCTGTATTTTTTTAATTGAAGATTAACTGCTTTGGGCTTCCCTGGTGGCTCAGCCGGTAAAGAATCCATCTGCAATGCTGGAGACCTGGGTTCCATCCCTGGGTTGGGAAGACCCCCCTGGAGAAGGGAACGGCTACCCACTCCAGTATTCTGGCCTGGAGAATTCCAGGGAGTGTATAGTCCATGGGGTCACAAAGAGTCGGACACGACTGAGTGACCTTCACTTCACTTTTAACCGCCTTACAGAATTTTGTTGCTTTCTCTCAAACATCGACAATAAACAAATACTAAAGAAAAAAAAAGTCAAGCTGTATTAAGCATGATCTTTAGAGTCAGGGCTTCCCCGGTAGCTCAGATGATAAAGAATCCGCCTGCAATGTGGGAGACCCAGGTTCAATTGCTGGGTCGGGAAGATCCCTGGAGAAGGAAATGGCAACCCACTCCAGTATTCCTGCCTGGAAAATTCCATGGACGGAGGAGCCTGGCGGGCTATAGTCCACGGGGTAACAAGGAGTCGGACACGACTGAGAGACTTCACTCACTTTCAGAGTTCTGGGTTAGCCAAGCGGAGAACTGGCAAAGAGAAAGAGGGGTTCCAGGTGTGGAGGGGTGACTGACAAGATGCAGGATCTCTTTCTTTTTTTTCCTGCCATGCTCTCTGGATGTGGCATCCTAGGTCACCTCACGCCTCCTCAAAGTTGGGCTCCTTCACATGGGCTATAAGGAGATCCAACCAGTCCATCCTAAAGGAAACCCACCCTGAATATTCTTTGGAAGGACTGAGGCTGAAGTTCCAATAGTTTGGCCATCTGATGCGAAGAACTGTCTCATTGGAGAAGACCCTGATGCTGGGAAAGATTGAAGGCGGGAGGAGAAGGGGACGACAGAGGATGAGATGGTTGGCTGGCATCACCGACTCAATGGGCATGAGTTTCAGCAAGCTCCGGGAGATGGTGAAGGACAGGGAAGCCTGGTGGGCTGCAGTCCACGGGATCTCAGAGACTGAGATGGGACTTGGTGACTCAACAGCAAAAACAGCAAATGTGCTTCCTCTGGAAGGAACCAGACTCGCACCTCTGCCGTCTCTCCCTGCCCCCAACCCCGCCCCGATCGGTAACACGCAGGAGGAACACTTACGTGTTCTCTGGACGCGCTGCAGACAGTAGCCCAGCGGATTCATGGTCACAAGGGGGAAGGGGGCGGAGGGAGCCCCCAGAGGGGGCGTCTTTCTCTTCCGTATAGACTGTATTTTTAGAGCACTTTTACGTTTGCAGCCAACTTGAGAGGGAAGTACAGGGCTTCCCCATTCGCGTCCTTTCCCCCACACGGCGAGTTTCCCCTGGTATTAACAGCCACCGTCGGTCCGGCATGCCACGCCCGTTAGATTGACATCGATATATGTTCACTGACACACTGATGGCTATCAGTGTGTGATGAGAGCGATGCTCTGAATACCCAGGTACATATGTGCCTGACGTCATTAATCTTGTTGTTTAGTCTCTGAGTCGCGTCCGACTCTGGGTGACCCCCTGACTGCAGCCCGCCAGGCTCCTCTGTCCATGGGATTCTCCAGGCAGGAATCCTGGAGTGGGTTGCCATGCCCCTCTCCAGGGGATCTTCCCGACCCAAGGATCGAACGTAGGTCTCGTGTATTGGCAGGCAGGTATCTTTACCGCTGAGCCACCTGGTAAGTCCCTGTTTCAGGCAAAGGACCCAAACACAGAAGGAAAAGACCAACAGTAGGAAAAGCCAGCAACTCTAACATCTCCGTAGTTTGTAAAACAGCAGAAGGGTGACCTTCCATGGCCTGCCGTGTCTAAAGTTCGTCCTTTTGTTTGGCACAGAGCTTACGTGGGCTTCCCAGGAGGCACTTGTGGTAAAGAACCCGCCTGCCGATACAGGAGACACAGGAGATGCGGGTTCGATCCTTGGGTGGGGAAGATCCCCTGGAGGAGGGCATGGTAACTCACTCCGGGATCCTTGCCTGGAGCATCCTGTGGACAGAGGAGCCTGGCGGGCTGCAGTCCACCGGGTCGCAGAGAATCAGATACGCCTGAAGTGACTCAGCATGCACATGTCCTGCGTAAGCCACGGGGTCTTTCTAGCTCACTGTCCGTGTCCCCTACTTCCCCTTTGCGGCAGATGTGCCTCCGAGGACTGGCCATGGGGCACCGGGTGGGGGTGCAGCTGTGTGCATGCGTGGGCGTGTGTCACCTGCTCTGGAGTCGCGGCCACGTCTAACTCCGTGGTCGCGGATCATGCCCAGCGGAGTGATTTCTACAAATATCCCCTGCCACCCACGGTCCTGACTCACGGGCACATGAGCGGGGGCTGGGGGTGGCATTGCACCAGGAGCCCATGTGAGGTTGCAGAGACAGGAGCCCAAAGCTGGTCGGTCCGTGGGAAGATACGGCAGACTCAAACCCAGCAGCCTGCCCGTCAGAGCTTCAGACCCCGTTCCTGGGCGGTGGGGTATCTGGGAACCCGCAGGCTTTTCAAAACATGCCCCTGGCTGCTGGTCTGTTTCAAGCTCATGTTCACTTTCCCTGCACAACGTCCACTACTTTCCTGAAAGTTGTCACCTCCCCGGAAGACAGGAGAGGGAAGTGTTGGGAGTTTAGGGGTTAGCAGCTGCAAACCTGGGCTTCCCTGGTGGCTCAGGCAGTAAAGAATCCGCCTGCAATTCGGGAGGCTTGGGTTCTACTCCTGGGTCGGGAAGATGCCCTGGAGAAGGGAACAGGTCAGACTATTATATAAATATATATATATATATATATGTATATATAGGATGGATAATCAACAAGATCTTACTGTAGAGCACAGGGACCTATAATATCCTATGATAAACCACAAAGGAAAAGAATATGAAAAAGTATATATATATATGCACATATATATATATGTATATATGAATCGTTTGTTATACAGCAGACATTAGCACAACATTGTAAATGTACTATGGAGCTGTTGTTCAGCTGCTCAGTCGTGTCCGACTCTTTGTGACCCCATGGACTGTAGTACACCAGGCCTCCCAGTCCATCACCATCTCCTGCGGTTTGCTCAGATTCATGTCCATCGAGTCGGTGATGCCATCCAACCGTCTCATCCTCTGTCACCCCCTTCTCCTCCCGCCCTCAATCTTTCCCAGCATCGGGGTCTTTTCAAATGAGTCAGCTCTTCCCATCAGGTGGCCAAAGGATTGGAGTTTCAGCTTCAGCATCAGTCCTTCCAATGAATATTCAGGACTGGCTTCCTTTAGCGAGGACTGGTCAGATCTCCTTGCAGTCCAAAAGGGACTCTCAACTATAATTTAAAGGAAAAAAAAAGACACCCGTCACCGAATTGTCGACACAAAGTCGGGCCTGCCCCCACAAGTGAAAAGTCTGATGCTCTAAACTGCCTGAAAACTTCACGATCCTTTTCCCAGAAAGTCACACTTTTTTCCTTTGCTGTTGCTGTGATCACGACGTGTGTCTTTCCTTCTTCCTGAGTTGGCGGCTGGGACACCCAGAATATTCCTCCAACAGTGCGAAGCACGTTCCTAGCAGCTCCAGAGCCCAGTTAGCCCTGTGCCTTCCTGCCTGCTTCGGTAGCATTATAAGCGCGGACAAAAAAAAATTACACATAAGCCCTTCTTCACGACACATGTACTGCGGGATACATTTCCATTTTCTTGTATATCAGTGATTGAAATTCCAGCCCGAGATTCAGTAACTATAAAATAAGTTGAAAGTGGATATTTTACCCCAGGAAATAGCCCTCCAGGGAGTCGCTGCTGACTGAGGCTGACTTTTTGGGAAACCAGCTTTTGTAACCTTTAAAAGCACTCAGAGAGGGCTCCGTCTGTGTACTGAGAGAGGGTTTTCAGGAATTCCCGGGCGACCCTTCGAACTTTTGCACTCCAGGCTTGGAAAAAAACACTGGGTGGCTGTGTCCTTCCCTTCCCCCCGAAAGTCCATCACCTACTCCCCGCCCCGGCTCCCAACCCCAACCTACACACCGCCCTGTCTGGCTTGGTCCTGGGACTCTTTGCAGGGCTAGTGAGCTGACAGGCACTTGCAAGCTCCCTGCAGATGACGGTAAGTAGAAATGAAGCGCTAAATGCCTGGGTTATTCACCAGAGTGAAGCACCTAAAATTTAGAGCTTCCGTAGTGACTCAGACGGTAAAGAATCGGCCTGCAGTGCGTGAGACCTGGGTTTGATCCCTGGGGCGGGAAGATCCCCTGGAGGAGGGCATGGCAACCCACTCCAGTATCCTTGCCTGGAGAATCCCATGGTCGGAGGAGCCTGGCGGGCTGCAGTCCATGGGTTGGCACAAGAGTTAGACACGATTTAGCTGCTAAACAGCAACACAGCCCTTAGAAAGGTAGCCGAATTCATCTATGGATCGAGAGATGGCATCACGCAGGCCCTCTAAGACCTGTGTGTGGCATGTGCTTGCTCGCTCAGACGTGTCCGACTGCTTGCGTCCCCATGGACGGTAGCCCACCAGGCTCCTCTACAAACCCCGGGGCTGTTTAATGAAGCCCTGAGGTGGAGGCAGGTTGCTCAAGCAGACGCTGAGTTGCTGACACAGACCCCCTCCCCGTGAGGGACCCTGTCTTTCCTGTCCTGGGACTTGTCATCGAGGCTCAGGGACTGTGTCTGAGGGGTGGAAAAATCGGGGGTGATTCTGGGGTCTCTGCGGTGGTTGATAGAAATCGGGGATGGTCTTGCAGAAGTCTTTGGGCAGAGTGGTGAAGAATCTGGGGTGATCTTAAGGTTCTTGAGGGATGAGGGATGGAAATTTGGGGTGACTGAGGATGGTTCTCTGGGGGTGATGGATGGAAATTTAGGGCAAACGGGGAGGGCTCAGATCTGGAATGAACGATGGACGTTTGAAGTGAGTGCAGGGTGTCTGGGTGAAGGAATGGAGAAGGGAATGGTTACCCACTCCAGGTTCTTGCCTGGAGAATCCCATGGACAGAGGAGCCTGGCAGGCTACAGTCCCATGGGTCGCAGAGAGTCGGACACAACTTAGTGACTACACCACCAAAAGGAATTTGGAGTGAGTGGGGTTACTCCCCGGGTGATGGATACCAATGTGGGGTGAATCGGGGTCTTTAGGGTGAGTGGTGGCAATCTGGGGTGAGTGAGGATGTCTAGGGTGAGATGGAAATTTGGGGTGAATGGGGATGTCAGAGGTGATTGGTGGAAGTGTGGGGTGAGCCCAAGGGTCTCTGAGATCAGCCACAGAAATCTGGAAGGAGTGGGGGTCTCTGGGGGTGAGTGTAGAAAGCCCGGGTGACTAGAGGGTCTCTTGGGTGGGAGATGGGAAGCTGGGCTGAGTGGGAGGGGGGTGTCCCTGGAGTGAGCCTGGGTGTCCTCAGAAATCCAGTGACCCTAAAGCTGCCAGTACACAACAGATCTGAGCAGGAAAGTGCAAGAGCACTGAAAACTTATCTCTTCTCCCGGTCCTTGAGAGAGAGAGAGAGACACAGTCCAGTCGCTCAGCCGCGTCCGACTCTCTGCGACCCCATGGGCTGCAGCGCGCCAGGCCTCCCTGTCCATCTCCAACTCCCGGAGCTCCCTCAGACTCACATCCTAATCGTTGGACAAGATGCACAAATGAGACACACACACGGCCGGGAAAAACAACAGCGAACACACATCAGTGCCCGGAGAGATCAAGCCGGGGCCTTGGGGGGGTCACGCAGACCCCGGGCAGAGCCGGGCGCTTCCAGATGCCCTCTCACCTCCGAGAGGCAGAGAGCAACGACCCCACCCCGCCCCTGCCCCAATCTCTCCTGCATCTAACCTCTCCCCACCAATTACCTTGTTTTTTTAAATTTTTTCCAGGAACAGAAGCTCCTGGGGGTTGGGAGGGGGTTTCCGAAACTGCAGCAACAATGGAGATAAGCCCGGCAGATAAGCACGCTAATCTGCTGTTTAAATTTAAAAAAAAAAAAAAAAATGTGAGTGAGCTGGTTCTGCAACCACCTGGAAAAAAAGATCTGCAGTTATTTCTGCCTTCGGCTCGGATGGGCGGGGACGAGTTGCCTGGTGTGGAAGAAAAAAAAATCTGAATAAAGCAGGAGGGGATGTGGGTACACCTACGGCTGATTCGTGTTGATGTTTGACGGAAAACAGCAAAATTCTGTAAAGCAATTATGCTTCAAGTAAAAAATAAATAATTTTTTTTTTTTAAAAAAAGGAGGCTTCCTTGGGGGTGGGGGTGGTGCACAGTGGGTGGCCCGGGCTCCATTTGGTCGGGACTTCTTTGTGACTGACTCTGTGCTTCCCTGGTGGCTCAGGGGGAAATCTGCCTGCAATGCAGGAGATGCGGTTCAACCCCTGCAAGGGAAGATCCCCTGGAGGAGGGAATGGCGACTCACTCCAGAATTCTGGCCTGGAGAATCCCATGGACAGAGGAGGCTGGCGGGTTACAGTCCATGGGGTCGCACAGAGTCAGACACGACTGAGGGACTGACACTTTCACTTTCACTGTCTGTGCCCTCAGGTGGTCTCACACCGGTCCCTGGGGGGGCTGGGCGGTGGTCTCTGGCTGAGCTTGGAAACCTGAGGACCCAGAGGCCAACGGTTTGTCTCCTGTGTTTGCATCAGAGTGCAACCCAGGGAAGAATCAGTCAGTTCAGTGGCTCAGTCGTGTCCGACTCTGTGCGACCCCGTGGACTGCAGCACGCCAGGCCTCCCGGTCCATCGCCAACTCCCTGAGCTTGCTCTAAGCAGAGAAGAACAGCTTTTGCATTTGAAGGAGACTCTGGGTTGTAGGCGTTCTGAGAACCACTCCCCCATTCCAGCATGACCCCTGCGCCCAGTGACACCTCTCCCACACTCAGGGGGTGGGAGTGTATTGTTTACTCAGTCACTCAGTCGTGTCTGACTCTTTACAACCCTGCGGGCTGTAGCCCCCGCCAGGCTCCTCTGTCCCTGGGATTCTCCAGGCAAGAACACTGGAGTGGGTTGCCAGGCCCTCCTGCAGGGGATCTTCCCGACCCAGGGATCGAACCCACGTCTCCTCCGTTGGCAGGTGGGTTCTTTACCGTCTCAGCAGGGTGAGTGGGCTCATAGAAACCCCACGCTCCTTACACCCAGCCCTAAGAACACTCCTGCTTGGCCAAAGATGAGTTTCTGATATTCGTGCCTATGGGAGGCCCCGTTCAAGGGCAGCAACTCCTTGGACGCCCGCTGGCCTGGATCGGGCTTGCAGAGAGCGCTACTGACCCCTAGTGACGAAAACTTCCAAACCGCACCAAGACTCCCGCTACCTCAGCAGCTCAAAGAGCCTGGAGTGGGGATTGACCCTGCCCAGCTCCATCCGGCGGGACCAGAGGGCACAGGCTTTCGGGGCAGCTCAGGGTTTGCTAAGTCAGAAGGCGGAGGGTGCTTTAGTCAGTGTGGGTAGAATAGTTTCTGTTCAGTTTCTCAGTCATGTCTGACTCTTTGCGACCCCCTGGACTGCAGCACGCCAGGCCTCCCTGTCCATCACCATCTCCCAGAGCTTGCTCAAACTGATGTCCGTCGAGTCGGTGATGCCATCCAACCGTCTCATCCTCTGTCGTCCCCTTCTCCTCCTGCCTTCAGTCTTTTCCCAGCATCAGGGTCTTTTCCAACGAGTCAGTTCTTTGCATCAGGGGGCCAGAGGGCTGGAGTTGCTGCAGCTTCAGCATCCGTCCTCCCAGTGAAGGCTGGTGCCAGCACGGAATCTGGAAGTTTCGGTCAGTAGGGGTCAGCAGCGCTCCTTGCACACTAGCGCAGGCGCGCAGGCGTGCTCCGTCGCCGCGTTCCCGGCGAGCAAAGTGCGGCCTGGGGCCATTCCTTCCTCCGGGAGAGCTGCCCTCCACAGAGGACAGAGGAGGCAGAGACGTGAGCCTGGGGCGGCGAGGGGCGCGGGGCCTGCAGTCTAGCACCCGGGAGGCTCCAGGGCGACGAGATGATGGGCCAGGCACGTCTCCCCGGGGGGCAGCTCAGGGGTGGCCGTCCCCTGTGGAGGGACCGCCCAGCACGAGACTAAGTCCTGGACTACGCGTCTCCAGGGGCTGCAGGTAAGGAGGTCGCCTTGTTCCTTTAAGCATTTCACTGATGTATTTTGGGCTAACGCTGGGTCTGCAGTTGCTGCACACGCGGGCTTTTCTCTAGTTGAGGCGGGCAGGGTGGGGTGGCTGGGGGTGTGTGCAACCTGGGGTGCAACCTCTTTGTTGGGGTGGCTGGGGGTGGTGGTGTGCAATCTCTTTGTTGGGGTGCGCGGGCGTAGTTGGGGTTCACGGAATGAGGGTTTTTTTTTTTTTCCACTGGACCAGGGAATGAATCGGTGTCTCCTGCACCGGTAGGAGGATTGTTTACCACTGAGCCACCAGGGACGCCCCTGGCTATCATTGAAGGTGCATGCTGTGCCCTGCATTCTTCCGCGTCTTTCTTCCGCCCAGCGTTTACTCCGGGTGATGTTTGTTTGACCCTCCCTTCCCCTGTGGGTTGCTCTCCGAGCTTTCTGTAACGTCTTTAATGTCTGTGGAGGCTTTTCTGTTCTTTCTGCAAAGCAGGGCAGAAGGGGAGGAAGCCAGAGTCTTACCTATTTTTTATTTTTGCAGTATTAGTTTATTTGGCCGTGCCAAGCCTTAGTTGTGGCAGGCGGGCTCTTTGATCTTTAGTTGCTACCTGTGGGGTCTAGTTCCCTGAACCAAGGATCGAACCCAGGCTCCCTGCACTGGGAGCTCAGAGTTTTAGCCACTGGACCAGGAGGGAAGTCCCAGCTCTTACCTTTCTAAGAATGGCTCTTACTTATGTCTACTGACCTTCAGCTTTCTATAGATAATGTATTTTTTTTCAAATTGTTTTCCATTGTAGGTTATGGCAAGATATGAACGTATTTCCCTGTGTTATAAAGGAAATCCTTGCTTTCGCATATTTTATACGACATACTTGTGCTCCCTTGTAGCTCAGTCGGTAAGGAATCTGCCTGCCATGCAGGAGACCCCGGTTCGATCCCTGGGTCAGGAAGATCCCCTGGAGAAGGGGTAGGCTACCCACTCCAGCATTCTTCCCTGGAGAATCCCACGGACAGAGGAGCCTGGTGGGCTACAGTCCAAGGGGTCGCAAAGAGTCGGACACGACTGAGAGACTAAACCACCACCCCCGTATGAGATATTGACTAGAAGTCCCGGTGGTATACAGGAGGTCCTTGCTGGTTATCTATTTTACGTATAGTAAATACGTATAGTAAATACGTATAGTGTATACGTCCATCCCCATCTCGTAATTTACCCCATCCCCCAACCCCCGACTTGCAACCGCAAATCTGTTCTGCACGTCTGTGAGTCTGATTCGGAGATAAGTTCGTTTGTGTCATATTTTAGATTTCATATCCACGTGATACCATGTGATGTTTGCCTGACTTTGCCTGACTCACTTCCCTTAGTGTGATCAGCTCTAGGTCCACCTCTGTAGCTACGAACGGCATCATTTCATTCTTTTTCATGGCTGAGTAATATTCCACTGTGTATACGGACCGTGTCTTCTTTATCCACTCCTCTGTTGATGGACGCTGGGTTGCTTCCCAGGGTGGGTTTTCTTTTAAACATTAATAAATGTAATTTTTGGCTGGGCTGGGTCTTTGTTGCTGTGCGCAGGGTCCCTCTAGGTGCAGCTCACAGGCTCTAGAGCGCAGGTTCAGTGCTTGGGGCACGTGTGCTAGGTTACTCTGTGGCATGTAGGATCTTCCCTGCCCAGGGATTGAACCCGTCTCCTCTGCTTTGGCAGCGGTTTCTTTACCACTGAGCCACCAAGGAAGGCCTCGGTGTTAAATTTTTAAGAGTAGGTCTTACTTATGTCTTCTGACTTTAAGCATTATATATATGCATATATAAATACAAATATATATATATATATTCCAGATTATTTTCCATTATAGGCTTCCCTGGTGGCTCACACGGTAAAGAGGCTGCCTGCAATTGTGGGAGACCCGGTTCGATCCCTGGGTTGGGAAGATCCCCTGGAAAAGGAAATGGCAGCCCACTCCAGTGCTCTTGCCTGGAGAATGCCATGGACGGAGGAGCCTGGCGGGCTACAGTCCGTGGGGTTGCAGAGAGTCGGACACGATCGAGTGACTTCACGTAAACGTTGTTACAGGATTTTAATACTGTTCCCTGTACAGTAAACCATTGCTTCTATACATTTTATATAAGGCATTGTGTATGGTTCCCCACACTGTACTTGTATGTTATCTATTTTGCATATAGCAGTGGGTATCTGTAAATTCCAAACTCCCGGTTTATCAGCGCTTGGCAACCACAAGTGTGTTCTGTATGTCTATGAGTCTGTTTCTGCTTCATAGGTAAGTTCATTTATGTCTTTTTTTTTTGATTCCACATATAAGCTATATCATATGATATTTGTCTTTTTCTGTCTGACTTATTCCACTAGTATGATCATCTCTGTTTACATCTGTATCGCTGCCAATGGCATCGTTTCATTCTTTTTCATGGCTGAGTAATACTCCATTGTATATGTGGACCACACCTTCTCTATTACCCATCAGTGGATGGACTCCAAGGTTGCTTGGAGGGGAATTCCATCCCCTCCGCTAGCTTTGTTCGTAGTGATGCTTTCCAAGGCCCACTGGACTTCACATTCCAGGATGTCTGGCTCTAGGTGAGTGATCACACCATCGTGATTATCTGGGTCATGAAGATCTTTTTTGTACAGTTCTTCTGTGTATTCTTGCCACCTCTTCTTAACATCTTCTGCTTCTGTTAGGTCCATACCGTTTCTGTCCTTTATCAAGCCTATCTTTGCATGAAATGTTCCTTTGGTATCTCTAATTTTCTTGAAGAGATCTCTAGTCTTTCCCAATCTGTTGTTTTGCTCTATTTCCTTGCATTGATCGCTGAGGAAGGCGTTATTATCTCTCCTTGCTATTCTTTGGAACTCTGCATTCAGATGGGAATATCTTTCCTTTTCTCCTTTGCTTTTCGCTTCTCTTCTTTTCACAGCTATAGGAGTTGGATAGTCACAGGTTCACACGACTATATATGAAATAAATAAACAACAAAGGCCTGCTCTGTAGCACAGGGAACTATATTCACCGTCATGTAATAAGCTATAGGGGAAATGGATCTGAAAAAAATACACGTGTATTTATCTATATATGTATGTTACCGAATCACTTTGCTGTACAGCTAAGACTAACACAGTATCAGTAGTCAGCTATACTTCCTTTGGGCGTCTCTGGTGGCTCATGGTAAATAATCTGCCTGCAGTGCAGGAGACCCGGGTTCGACCGCTGAATTGGAAAGATTCCCTGGAGGAGGGCATGGCAACGCACCCCAGGGTTCTTGCCTGGAGAATCCCACGGACTGAGGACCCTGGCAGGGGGCTACAGTCCACGGGGTCGCAGAGAGTCGGACACGACTGAGCAACTAATATTTTCACTGCACTTTCCTACTCCAATTAAAAAACACTAAGATGGGGGCTTCCCTGGCGGTCCACTGGTTAAGACTGGGAGCTTGCCCTTTAGGAGGGGTTCTGGGTTCGATTCCTGGTCAGGGAACTAAGATCTCGTCCTCTTGTATGGCCGATGATAATAATAAGAGATAAAATGAAACCTAAAAAAAAAGAGGAAAAAAAACCAGCGCAAGCCTTCCTGTTGCCTGAAGATCTTTGCCCCGGAGCCTGGGCGGAAGTGAAGCCAGCTGTCCCATCCCCCGCCCTGAGTGTGAGGCCCCCCTCCCCCGCTCAGCCCGTCAGGAAATTGAGAAACCTTGACTGGTTGTTTGGAAACGCGTCTCCCGCTGTCTGGTTTCTTTTCTGGGAAAATCGATGTTATAACTCCGTGGGCTCCAGCCTCCCCTGCACGCGGGCTCACTGAGGTCCTGCCGCCCACACCTCCGTTTTTGTCTGAAAGAGGCGCTGACCCCTGCTTCCCCAGGACCCCTGCTCTTCCCTGACCCGGAGGAGAGTCTGGGACGGGCGGAAACAGTGGGATTCGGGCAGAGGAGGGGGTGGGGAGGAGCTGGTGTCTGCAGAGAGGGCAGAGGTGCTGTCGCCGAGAGCCTGCGCTGAGCTGGTCAGCCTCAGCCCACTGAGGTCTGGGGCTGGATGAGGCTCTGAGGGGGGCGTCCTGGGCCCTGTGTGGGGCGTGGGGGAGTGTCCCTGGTCTCCCCCCACCGCACGCCAGGGCCACCCCCTGCCCCCATCGCTGTCACAGCCGGAACGTCTCCAGACGCTGTTATACGTCCCCTCGGAGGGTAAAGTCCTCCCCGTCTGTGAACCACAGCCACAGGTGCATACGTGGATGGATGAATAGATGGATGGGTGGATGGATAGATAGGTAGATATATGGATCAATGGATGGATGGATGGATGGATGGATAGATGGATGGATGGATACATGTATGTATGTATGGATGGATGGATAGATGGATGGATGGATGGATGGATGGATAGATGGATAGATGGATGGATGGATGGATACATGTATGTATGTATGGATGGATAGATGGATGGATGGATGGATACATGTATGTATGTATGGATGGATGGATAGATGGATGGATAGATGGATGGATGGATGGATGGATGGATACATGTATGTATGTATGGATGGATGGATAGATGGATAGATGGATAGATGGATGGATGGATGGATGGATAGATGGATGAATCAATGGGTGGGTGGGTGTGGTATGGTCCATGGGGTTGCACAGAGCCGGACACGACTGAGCAACTGAACAACAACAAATGTATACATATGGCTGATAATGTATACATATGGCTGATAATGTGTACATATGGCTGATCCAATTTGCTTTACAGCAGAAACGAAGACGACATTGTAAAGCAACTGTAAAAAAAATTTAATTAAAAAAAAAAGAAGGGATCCTGAGGAACATCAGCCTATCACTTACCTGGATCCTGAGTTATTTGCCTTCATCTGGGTGTATCAAGCTTGCCTAGACACACCAGCCTGGGAAACTCAGGAAAGATCTGATGCATTGAAGTGAGCAGAAGTGGGCTGGTTCTGAGCGTCAGCAAAGAGGGGAATTGTTCTCTACTGAAGACACGAAGATCCACCGTGGTGTCCACCCTGAGTAGACTCGGGAACCATCCAGTCCAGCTCTAGGGAAGGTGACTGTCTCCATGTCAGTGATGACCAATCTCATACGTGATCTGAGTAGACTCGGGGAAGCATCTGGTCCAGTTCTTGGGAAGATGACTGTTTCCACGTCAGTGATGACCAACCTGGTACCCGATCTGAGTGGACTCGGAGAAGCATCCGGTCCAGTTCTTGGGAAGATGACTGTTTCCATGTCAGTGATGACCAATCTGATACGTGATCTGAGTGGACTCTGGGAACCATCCGGTCCAGTTCTTGGGAAGATGACTGTTTCCACGTCAGTGATGACCAACCTGGTACCCGATCTGAGTGGACTCGGAGAAGCATCCGGTCCAGTTCTTGGGAAGATGACTGTTTCCATGTCAGTGATGACCAATCTGATACGTGATCTGAGTGGACTCTGGGAACCATCCGGTCCAGTTCTTGGGAAGATGACTGTTTCCACGTCAGTGATGACCAACCTGGTACCCGATCTGAGTGGACTCGGAGAAGCATCCGGTCCAGTTCTTGGGAAGATGACTGTTTCCATGTCAGTGATGACCAATCTGATACGTGATCTGAGTGGACTCTGGGAACCATCCGGTCCAGCCCTAGGGAAGATGACTGTCTCCATGTCAGCGATGACCAATCTGGTACCTGATCTGAGTGGACTCGGGGGACCATCCAGTCCAGTTCTTGGGAAGACGACCCTCTGCACATTTATGATGAAAATGGTTGCTGAGAGGCTTCCCTGGTGGGCTCAGTGGTAAAGAACCCTCCTGCCGGTGCAGCAGACAGGGGTTCGATCCCCGATCAGGGGAAATATCCCACGTACTAAGCCCACGCATCACAACTCCTGAATCCCGGGGAAAAGCCCTGGGAAAAGCCACCGCAGGGAGAAGCCTGTGCACCACAGCTAGACAGTTGCAATTTAACAGCTACTGAATGTATTTGTTTGTGCCTCCATTCTGCCTACGGAGAGGGGAAAATACTCTGCCACGCAATATTAATACAGACTCTATATAAACTTTGAAAAAAGAAAGAAAGAAAACCACAGCACAGTCAAAAAATGAAATAAATAAAATTGAAAAAAAAAAAATTGAAAGTGGTCAGTGAGACCAGCCCTGCCTGGTACCCGCTCTGAGAAGACTTGGTGAAGCGTCGGGTCCAGCTCTAAGAAGACGACCCCCTCCACGCGAGTGATGCGAGCGGGTGTGAAGCCCACAGGACCCACCCGTCCCAGTTCCTGCTAGCGGCAGGCGTGGCAAGGGGAGGGAATCGCGGAGGAGAAAACAGGAACACAGCTGAAGGCGTCTGGTCGTGCCGTCCACGGGCCGTCACTGTCGGATGAGGAAGAGAGGCGTCAGGGCGGTCAGACGTGGAAGCCTCGCGGGAGAGCGAGCGATGGGGAACGCAGGTTGGCGGACGCGCGCGTGGGGTCTGTGCTGGAGGGGAGGGGTGTGACCCGGTCCCCCTTGACCCTCGGGGTCCTCGGAAGGGTCATTTTCCTGCTTCTGTTGCTGCCCTTGACGGCTGATGCTCCAGGTGGGTCAGAACAGAAGTGCTGTCCTGGGTGCTAAGTCACTTCAGTCGTGTCCGGCTCGTTGCAACCCCGTGGACTGTAGCCCACTGACAAGCTCCTCTGTCCGTGGGATTCTCCAGGTAAGAATCCTGGAGTGGGTGGCCGTGCCCTCCTCCAGGGGATCTTCCTGACCCAGGGGTCAAGCCTGGGTCTCCTGCAGGGGCAGGTGAATTTTGTACCGCGTGCAGCACTTGGGAAGCCTCGGTAACCTGAAGGTGTGCACTGAAAAACCTTTCGGACGCGGGGCGCCCTGGCGGACAGTGTGAGCGGTGAGGGGTAGCGTGCGGGCGCTGCGTTTTCAGGTCCGAATGAGCCCCAGGGAGTTGGCCAGGTTGGGGTGGGAGACTTCGTAGTCCCCCGGGACAGCCCGTGCCTGTGGCGATTGGAACGAGACTTGGGTTTGCCAGCTGTGTGTGCTGCGGTGATGGGGGCCCGTCGGGGTGACAGGTGTTGCCTGGGACGCTGGCATTGCGTTTTGTGTAGCTCAGTTGGTAAAGAACCCGCCTGCAATGCAGGAGACCCTGGTTCGATTCCTGGGCCGGGAAGACCCCCTGGAGAAGGGAAAGGCAACCCACTCCTGTATTCTGGCCTGGAGAATCCCATACAGTCCAGGGAATCGCAAAGAGTCAGACAAGACTGAGAGACTTTCACTCACGCACTCCCTGGCACGCCTAAAACCACGGTGAGCTCCATGGGCAAGCTCATGCAAGGGTCCCCCTTGGACCCGCTTCCCAGTCACCCAGCCCCCTCCCCAGGGCGTGTCCTGAATCTGAGAGACAGTGCCGGTCCCCTCCGTCCAGCCGACACGGTTGTAAAACTGAAATCTTTAAATGGGGAAAGAAAGCGCGGCCTGGTGATCGCCAAAACAAGAAGGGAAAGCGGGCGTGAAAAAGCAAAGGACAACGCGATCCACTTATAGGAAGCAAAGCAGCACGGGCGACTCCACGGAGGCAGAAAGTGGGAGCGTGTTCGGAGGGGTTCGGGGGACGAGGGGTGGAGGGTGACGGCTCAAGGGGACAGGTCTCCCTTGCGGAGACCGGAAGGTTCTGCAGCCAGGCTTTGTGGATGTGCTGAGTGTCACTGAGTTGCAAGACGGGGCTTCCCGGGTGGCTCAGTGCTAAGGAATCCGTCTGCCGATGCAGGAGACGCAGGTTCGATCCCTGGTTCGGGAAGATCCCCTGGAGAAGGAAGTGGCAACCCACTCCAGTATTCTGGCCTGGAAAACCCCATGGACGGAGGAGCCTGGTGGGCTGCAGTCCATGGGGTCGCAGAGACGCGAGTGAGCGGCTGAGCCCACAGGCTTGCATTCCGTGTGAATTTAGCCCAGATTAAAAAAAAAAAGCAATGAGGGCAAAATTAAGTGAAGCAGCGATGAGATTTCTGAGGATTTCGGTCTTCTGATCACCTCTGTGAGGCTCCTGGAAGTGCCCGTAGGATGGGAGCGACAGTTAAACCGGGGATTGGCTGAATGAGACATATCATGTTGTTATTCAGTCGCTCAGTCGTGTCCGACTCTCTGCGGCCGCATGGACTGCAGCACGCCAGGCCTCCCTGTCCATCACCAACTCCCGGAGCTGGCTCAAACCCATGTCCATAGAGTCAGTGATGCCATCCCACCATCTCATCCTCTGTCATCCCTTTCTCCTCCTGCCTTCAATCTTTCCCAGCATCAGGGTCTTGTCCAGTGAGTCCGTTCTTCGCATCAGGTGGCCAAAGTACTGGAGCTTCAGTTTCAGCATCAGTGAATATTCAGGACTGACTTCCTTTAGGATGGATCTCCCTGCAGTCCAAGGGACTCTCAAGAGCCTTCTCCAGCGCTACGATAATCACGCTCATTGCAGAGTCTCCTTCGGAGATTTTCTTACAATTCTTGACCAAGAGCCGGGGTCTGCCATGAACTGATTATTTAAAGCGAGCAACTTTGGGGGGTGGATTTCTGTGTCCCTTTGTGTTATATGAGAACTCTTTTTTTTCAGTCAGGGTTACAGCAGGTTCTGGTTTTTGCTCCATCACGATGCGCAGGAAGCGGACGGGAGTTGAGTGCACAGGATGCTAGTGGGGAAGTTGGGGTGAAGGGTGTCGATGAGTCCGGGGGGGTCGGCGCGTGGGCGCCCCCTCTGCGCGTCCACCTCCCTGAGGCCGGTACGACGCTGTGCCCCTCGGGGGAGAAAGCGGGACTCAGGGGGCTTGATAATGCAGGTGCTGCCATCACCGAGGAGGCGGGGAGACGGGTCAGGCTGTGGTTCCCCCACCTCTGCCCCGGCACCCACGGCCCATCCCCCCACCCCGTCTCCCGTTAAGCAAAGCTCAGACCACAGACATTTCTCAAATTGCGGATGTGAAAATCCAGGCGCGGCAGCAGGAGCCGGGGGCGTCTGTTGATGGAGGACGGTCCTCTCTGAGAGGTTCCGGGGTGCAGCGGGCTGGCAAGCATGCCCCCTCCCCACTGCAGGAAACAACCCTCCCCCAGGGGGATCAGACAGCAGACCCCCAAGAAAGACGAAGTCTGGCTGGGGCAGGGTCTCGGGGGGAGGGGCCCTTGGGGCAGGGGGACAGGAGATGACGGTCAGGTGGGAACGTTGGAACCGGTCTGGTGGGTGGTTTTGTCTTGTTTTGTGTTTTCCCCCTCTGTGATGGCAAGTGAGGTTCCCTGGGGGGAGCGGGGTTGAGGGTGCAGGCGGGCATCTGAGGCTGGGTGCTTGTCCCCGGGTATGCTGGTGGACAGGTGTCCCTGTCCTTAAGGAGGCAGGATGCTTGTGGTCCTCCATCCGCGGCATCCGGCCGGGAGGACCTGGTGAAGATGCAGACGGTCTGAATGAGTCTGGAAAGGGAAGGCGGAGAAGGCGGCAGAGGAGGGGAGCGCTTTGTGGAAACAGCAGAGAATCAAACATGGGAGGCCCAGGGGACTTGTTACCAGAGAGGCTGGGGGTGTCAGGGGTTGGGAGCTTCTCGGGTGGCTCAGCAGTGTAAAAAAAAAAAGTCTGCCTGCAAGGCAGAAGATGCAGGAAATGCTGTAGGTTCGATCTCTGGGTCGGGAAGGTTCCCTGGAGGAGGGCATGGCAACCCACTCCAGTGTCCTTGCCTGGAGAATCCCATGGACAGAGGAGGCTGGCTGGCTGCGGTCCACGGGGCCACAGAGTCAGACACGAGTGAAGCAGGAGGACGAGGGGCTGGTATCGAGCGTGTGCAGGGTCAGCAGACTGTGACCGTCATGACCAGGTCTCCGAGACGGGGCATCACGGGTGATGCTGACCCATGGGGACTGGGCGTGCAAGGGCAGCTGGGGTGCGGGGAGCTGGGGGGTTTATTTGCCGGTGGAGACGCCCACGGGAGCCGGGAGGTCCCCTGTGTAGATGCCAGTGTCGCCAGAGGGGAGACGCGGGCCAAGAATGGGAGGCCGTGGAGAACGCGGGCGGGAGGTCTGCGGGTGGTGGGTCCCGCAGCGGGGTCCGAGAGCCTCGGTGGAGCGTGGCCGAAGCCCTCTGGGTGGGGACTGGAGCCTGAAGGCACTGACCTGGACGTGCCTCTGACACGCAAGATTCTCGGAGCGGAGCTACAGCTGAGCGGAGAGGTGGAAGACGGTCTGTGAGTACCAGAGGGAGGAAGGAAAGATGGAAGGAGACAGGAAGCCACCCTGAGACCGGTAGACTCCTAAACCCAAGGACACGATGGACAATACGACGGTGCACGGTAGAATAGAGACAGAGAGGGGGAACCCTCGGGGAAAAGAGAGTTCGAAGGATGGGATTCCTGGGAGCGCGGAGAGATGAGGAGGGGGGTCTGCAAGGACTCAGCTCGAGACACACGGAGACTGGCCCTGTCGACAAAGGTAAAGGCACATTGCAAGTCACAGCGATGCCGGAAAGGGGTCACCACGGCCAGAGTCAGCGGGTCTGATTCCTGGCGGCCCCGTGGACCGTAGCCCCGCCAGGCTCCTCTGTCGGTGGGAGGGACTCTCCAGGCGAGAACGCTGGAGGGGGTTGCCGCGCCCTTCTCCAGGGGATCTTCCCGGCCCGGGAATCGAAAGCGAGTCTCCTGCGTTGGCAGGCGGGCTCTTCACCATCTGAGCCACCAGGAAAGCCCAACCGAAAACCCCGCTGGGGAAACGGTGGGCACGTCCACAGATGCCACCCCAAACCCAGCTGGACGATCAGCTGTTCTCTGTGGAGTGTGGCTTTGTGGGGGAGAGAGCACGGTACCTTCGTACTTTTTTTTTTTTAAAGTTTAATTTTTTAATTTTATATTTTTGTCCGAGATGCACGTGAGATCTTAGTTCCCCAGCCAGCGATAGAACCCGAGCCCCCTGCATGGGAAGCTCGCCGT
Source organism: Giraffa tippelskirchi (assembly GCF_054371585.1). Lineage (NCBI taxonomy): Eukaryota > Metazoa > Chordata > Mammalia > Artiodactyla > Giraffidae > Giraffa > Giraffa tippelskirchi. The sequence continues at coordinate 723,820 of NC_137290.1, forward strand.
CTTAACCCCTGGACCGCCAGGGAAGTCCCTAAATATTTCGTTTAATGTTAGTCAAGTTCATGTGTTTAGGACGAGTGTAGGTTTGCAGAAACATGAGGTTCGGAAAGTGCTGGAAATTCCGACGTACCCGCTTCCCCCTACGGTTAGTTCCCCAATGATGGACAGCAAGCATCAGTGTGGGACGTCTCTCACAATTGATGGAGCAAGTTTGATGCAATATTCTTGGCTCAAAGTCATGATTTGCATTAGGGGTCACTCTTGCTGTTGTCCAATCCTTTGGCCACCGGACGCGAAGAACTGACTCATTGGAAAAGACCCTGATGTGGGGAAAGATTGAGGGCAGGAGGAGAAGGGGATGACAGAGGATGAGATGGACCAACTCGATGGACCTGAGTTTGAGTAACCTCCAGGAGTTGCGGATGGACAGGGAGGCCTGGTGTACTGCAGTCCATGGGGTCGCAGAGAGTCAGACACGACTGAGCAACTGGACTGAATGGAACTGACCTTGCTGTTGGACGTTCTATGGGTTTGGGCAAGCGTGTGATCGCATGTATCCGTCATTAGAGCCGAATGTTTCCACTGCCCTAAAAATTTCCTGTCCTCCAGCTGTTCATCCCTCCTGTTCTCATAACCCCTGACAACCACTGATGCTTTTTCTGTCCCCATGGTTGTTGGTCAGTCACTCAGTCGTTTCCAACTCTTTTCAACCCCATGGACCGCAGCACGCCAGGCCTCCCTGTCCATCACCAGCTCCCGGAGCTTACTCAAACTCATGTCCATCGAGTCAGTGATGCCGTCCAACCATCTCATCCTCTGTCGTCCCCTTCTCCTCCTGCCCTCAATCTTTCCCAGCCTCAGGCTCTTTTCCAGCGAGTCTACTTTCACATCACGTGGCCAAAGTATTGGAGCTTCAGCTTCAGCTTCAGTCCTTCCAGTGAATATTCAGGGTTGATTTCCTTTAGGATGGACTGGTTGGATCTCCTTGCAGTCCAAGGGACTCTCGACAGGGTTCTCCGCCACCACAGTTTGAAAGCATCACTTCTTCTGCACTCAGCTGTAGTTTTACCTTTTCCAGAAAGTCACAGAAGTGGAATTATGCACTCTGTGTGTGTGCTAAGTCACTCAGTCGTGTCCAACTCTTTGTGACCCCGTGGACTGTAGCCCGCCAGACTCCTCCATCCGTGGGATTCTCCGGGCAAGAGTACTGGAGTGGGTTGCCGTGCCCTTCTCCAGGGGATCTTCCCGACCCAGGGATCGAACCAGCCTCTCCTGAGTCTCCTGTGTTGGCAGCCAGATTCTTTACCACCAGCGCCACCTGGGAAGCCCGTGCACTTTGCACCCTTTTCCAAATTGTCTTTTTAGTTAATTAATTTATTTTTTGGCTGCACTGCATACCATGGGGGGATCTTAGTGCCCCGACCAGGGATTGAAACCACGGCCCCCTGCGTTGGGAGGGTGGAGTCTTAACCACTGTAAGCAGGTGACCCACGCTGCTGGCCAGGTCAGCTTGCCAACGCCGACCACCACTCTGCAGAGAGTCCTGTGGGTTCTTTTTCCCCGTCTCCCCGGGGAAACATCACTGCTGTCCACATCAAGACTCTCACGAAGGGTGGTTTTTCTCTCCCCGCAGAGCTTCTGCGTCGTCCAGGAAGCCCTGCGAGTCCTCTGGCGATGGTTTTCCTCCTCTCTGTGGTGCTTGACTCCGCGTGGCTGCTCACCCAGGAACAGCAGGGTGAGTATGTGAATGTGCCTGACCTCTCTGTGCCTCCCCCATTGCCCTGACCCCAGCTTCTGGGACACGGGCCTATCAGTTCAGTTCAGTCACTCAGTCACGTCCGACTCTTTGTGACCCCACGGACTGCAGCACGCCAGGCCTCCCTGTCCGTCACCGACTCCCAGAGCTTGGTCAAACTCATGTCCATCAACTCATGGACATCGACTCATGTCCAACCATCTCATCCTCTGTCATCCCCTTCTCCTCCCGCCCTCAATCTTTCCCAGCATCAGGGTCTTTTCCAATGAGTCAGGTCTTCGCATCAGGTGGCCAAAGGATTGGAGTTTCAGCTTCAGTATCAGTCCTTCCAATGAATATTCAGGACTGATTCCCTTTAGGATGGACTGGTTGGATCGCCTTGCAGTCCAAGGGACTCTCAAGAGCCTTCTTCAACACCACAGTTCAAAAGCATCAATTCTTCGGCGCTCAGCCTTCTTTATAGTCCAACTCTCACATCCATATATGACTACTGGGAAAACCATAGCCTTGACCAGACGGACCTTTGTTGGTTGGCATGTCTATAGGCATAGCCATGCCTATGGCTGTGTCTAGTTTCATGATTTTCCTTCTATTCAACAGTCTGCCGGCATTATACCTCCTATTGTGTTCACCCCTTGTGGTGATGTGAACGGTCCCCCACCCAGCCTGCAGACACAGGTGATGGTACCCGACTCCCTTCCCATGACGAGATGGGAATAAATAGCCTCCCCTCCTTCTCACTTGGTTGGTCTTCATTTATTTTCACAGTAGACGTCTCCACTTGGCCTGCGCTGGTGGCTCAGTGGTAAAGAATCTGCCTACAGTGCAGGAGACGCGGGTTCAATCCTTGGGTCGGGAAGATGCCCCGGAAGAGAACATGGCAACCCACTCCAGTATGCTTGCCTGGAGAATCCCACGGACAGAGGAGCCTGGTGGGCCGTGGTCCACAGGGTCACAAAGAGTTGCACACGGCTTACTGACTATACAAAAACAACAGAGATATCTCCACTTGGAGAAAGGGGTAGGAAGGAGAGACGGGACAGAGGGTGGGGGGGAGACAAAGAGGACTTGACAGAGGTGGTTGACAGTGATCCCCAACGCCGATCTTTGCTTGCGAGACCTGAGACGAATTGCTTAAGTGGGTATGGAGTCGGGAAAAGGGGATTTTCTTGATTCCTGAGGTCACGTCTTCCAGATCTTCCAACCGCGAAGCCAAACTCCAGTCTACATGTGAAGTTTGACCCGAAGATGATGAAGCTGAGCTGGGACTGCTGGGAGAACAGTACCCACGGGGAATGCGTGTTGATTCACAAGGAGAAGGAGCTGATTAAGAAAAAGGTAAGGCGGTCTGGGCGTGAGTTTGAGCAAACTCCGGGAGACGGTGAAGGATGAGGGAAGCCTGGCGTGGCTGCGGTCCGTGGGGTCGCAGAGAGTCGGACACGACCGGGCGACTGAGCAACAGCGGTGAGGTAGATTGGACGGGCCGCCTGCGATCCTTCGTCGAGCTCTCGTCAAGCATGAGCGACAAAAACTCGAGAGTGAGTCGGGGACACATCGAGGAAGTCATGGTTCGGGGTGCACCAGGGAAGTGACCCTCACGTCCAGTATGTATTCAGTAGGCTGACTCCCCGGGGGAGCCACGTTCCTTTGCTCAGTTGGTCCACGTGCTAGACGCGATCCTGAGAAAAATAATAGCGTTCGCTCCGCCTGTTACATGGAAACAAACTAAACGGACTGACCTGGATACAGTGCAAACATGATGCTCGTGAGAGACTGACGACTGTGAGACAAGACAAGAAAAATCAATCCCATAGAAGAGGGCGCGGGGACTTCCCTGCTGGTTAAGACTTTGAGCCTCCACTGGAGGGGTTGTGGGTTCAGCCCCTGGTCAGGGAACTAAGATTCCCACAGGCTGTGCGTGGTGTGGCCAAACACACGGGGGGGGGGGGTAGTGTGAGGTTCCAAAAAATTTAAAGCGATGAGGGCGCAAAGAGCAGGCCACTCTGCACCCCTTGGGAGTTTGTGACAAACGGAGGCTCCCAGACCTCAGCTGGGGCTTGTGTAACTGGACTGGATGTTTTCACAAGATCCGTGGTGACCCCAAGGTGGGTTCCGAGGGAGGTTCAAGAGGGAGGGGACGTGTGTATGCTTCTAGCTGATTCACACTGTGGCAGCAAAAACTAACACAACTCTGTAAAGCAATTATGTGCCTGCCTGCTGAGTCCCTTCAGCCGTGTCCGACTCTTTGGGACCCCATGGACTGCAGCCCGCCAGGCTCCTCTGTCCATGGGATTCTCCAGGCAAGAACACTGGAGTGGGTTGCCATGCCCTCCTCTAGGGAATCTTCCCGACCCAGGGATGGAACCCATGTCTCTTGCGTCACCTGCATTGCAGGTAAATTCTTTACCCACTGAGCCACCTGGGAAGCCCAAAGCAATTGTACTCCAGTTAAAAATAATTTTTTTTCTGAAAAAGGTGAGCTCTGAACAATGACTTTCTGAACCCTGCTAGGGGGCCTCTTCTCAAAGAAGGTACCTGGGCGAGATTTCACACAGGGAGGCGGATGCCGTGACGGGGGTCAGTGTAGGAGCAAAACTGTGAGGATGAGAGGAAAGAAGACAGGCTCTTAACCCACTGGCTGGTTGCACCTCTTCAGGTCAAAGACAGCGAATGTCACTGCACATTTCCGGACTGTTCTCTCCATGGGGGAGTCACCCTCACCGTCAAAGTAAATATCAACCAAAGACGGCTTTCAGAAATGCTGCTCTACACTAACCCAGGTAGGGAAAACACAGGGGTGACCCTTCTGCTCCCCAGGAGCATGCAGATTCCATTGTCCCACCTTTTTCAGCTTTATGGGACATACCTGACACACAGGAATTGTGTATATTTGAGGATTTTTTGGTTCTGTTTAGTTATTTTGGTGTTTTTTGCTTTTGGCGGTCCTTTGCGGCTTGTGGAGCCTGACTTCCCTGACCAGGGATTGAACCCAGGCCCCAGGCCCACAGCAGCGAAAGTGTGGAGCCCGAACCACTGGGCCGCCAGCGGATTCCCACATTTGCCGTTTCAGTGTGTGCGTGCTTTCGAAATGACTGCCACAATCGAGCTGTTAACGTATCTCTTCTGTCGCGTGTGTTTTTGTTGGTTGGTTGGTTTTTTTTGTGGTGAGAACCCTTCAGGGATCTTCTCTCTTCAGTTCAGTTCAGTCAGTCCGTCGTGTCCGACTCTTTGCGACCCCATGGACTGCAGCACGCCAGGCTTCCCTGTTCTTTACCACCTCCCGGAGCTTGCTGAAACTCAGGTCCATCGACTCGGTGATGCCATCCAGCCATCTCATCCTCTGTCGTCCCCTTCTCCTCCTGCCCCCAATCCTTCCCAACATCAGGGTCTTTTCCAGTGAGTCAGCTCTTCGCATCCGGTGGCCAAAGGATTGGAGTTTCAGCTTCAACATCAGTCCTTCCAATGAACACCCAGGACTGATTTCCTTTAGGATGGACTGGTTGGATCTCCTTGCAGTCCAAGGGGCTCTCAAGAGTCTTCTCCGACACCACGGTTCAAAAGCATCGATTCTTCGGCGCTCAGCTTTCTTTATAGTCCAGCTCTCACAGCCATACGTGACCACTGGAAAAACCATAGCTTTGACTAGGTAGACCTTTGTCACCAAAGTAACGTCTCTGCCTTTTTATACGTTGTCTAGGTTGGTCATAGCTTTTCTTCCAAGGAGCAAGCGTCTTTTAATCTCATCTCTTTTCTCTCCGTGAATTTCAAGTGGACAAACACAGTATTGTCAGCTGTATCCGCCGCTTTGTGTGTGAGATGCCTGGAACGTATTCTTCTGTTTTGGGAAGAGTCTGCGAAGGATTGGTATCGATTCTTCTTTGCGCCATGAAGCCATTGGGTGCATCCCCCTTTAAACCTCATCATTATGTTTCTGTCCCTTCCCAGGTGGGGAGGACACAGCTGCCCGAAACTTCTCCTGCGTTATCTACGACGCAGATTTCATGAACTGCACCTGGGCCAGGGGCCGAGCAGCCCCCGATGACGTCCAGTATTTTTTGTACACGCGATCAAAGTAAGTGTTGACCTCACGTAGCCGTAGACAACCCTGAGAGATGCTGTGAGGAAGTGCAAACTGCCCTGACGGTTCTCTGAACGTTTTGGGATCTCCCAGGAAAAAAATCGAAAGGGAATGTCCTCGTTACCTGAAAGACTCGGGGACCCACGTGGGATGTCACCTCCGAGACCTCTCGGAATTAACGTCGTACAGTTACTTCCTGGTTAACGGTACCAGCCAACAAACAGGAATCCAGTTCTTTGACTCGGTTTTGCTCTTAAAGGAAATAGGTGAGAACAACCACCTGGAATGTAAAACCAGTGCTTAGCCAGAGGTGACAGAATTTGCGTAGGCATCTGCATTGAGACTCCCGGAGATGCTGTAACGCATGACCACAGACTGGGAGGCTTAAAAGAACGGAAATGTACCGTCCCAGGGTTCTGGGGGCCAGAAATCTTGGTCCCTTTTGGAGGGTCTGAAAGAACACCCGCTCCCTCCTCTGTCTGCCAGCTCCTGGTGGCAGCCAGCAGCCCTTGGCTTAGAGATGCATCATTCCAGTCTCTGAAGCTGCTCCCTCCTGCTGGTGAACTCGGGACCTCTCGTCAGTGTCGGGATGGCAGAAACGGGTCGCCCCTCCGTGCTCCAGGGGAGCTGTTCCGCATCACAGCTGTCCCTGGGGTCTCGTTACAGAGCGGTACAACCCTCCCGCCAATGTCACCGCCCACTGCAACGAATCCCTCTGCCTCATCCGGTGGGAGAAGCCCAGGACCCGACAGAAACGGTCCAGCAGGGAGTTCCAGTACCAGCTGGACATCCAGAGACAGGTGAGCGGACTCGGCTCCGGGAGGGCCCCGGGCCTCGGGAAGCCTGGCAGCCACCCCCGTGGCCCGACGGGAGGGCCTGGGGCAGGAGAGGGGGCTCGGAATGGGCGGGCGTCGGGGGAAATCCAGGGTCTGCTCCAGGGCCACCTGGACCCAGTGTAGACGTGGGTGAGCCCTCCGACCCCGGTCTGCCCAGACCCAGTATAGACAAGGGTCCTCTGCTCCAAACCCAGAGGGGCCCTGTGTGGACAGGCAGGAACCCTGTACTCCACGTCCGCGGGGACCCAGTGTAGACAGGAGCCCTCTACTCCGAGTCCAGCTGGACCCAGTGTAGACAAGAAGGCTCCACTGCTCCAAACACAGAGGGGCCCCGTGTGGACAGGCAGGAACCCTGTACTCCACGTCCGCGGGGACCCAGTGTAGACACGGGGATACCCTCTCCTCACGTCCTGCTGAACCCAGTGTAGACACGGGTGAGCTCTCCGATCCCGTTCTGCCCACACCCAGTGTAGACATGACACACCCTCTCCTCTGTCCCCCTGGACCCAGTGTAGACATGACACACCCTCTCCTCATGTCCTCCTGGACCCAGTGTAGACATTATACAACCTCTCCTCTGTCGCTCTGGACCCAGTGTAGACATGACACACCCTCTCCTCTGTCCCCCTGGACCCAGTGTAGACATGACACACCCTCTTCTCAAGATTCCCTGGACCCAGTGTAGACATGACACACCCTCTCCTCATGTCCCCCTGGACCCAGTGTAGACATGACACACCCTCTCCTCTGTCCCCCTGGACCCAGTGTGGACATGACACACCCTCTCCTCTGTCCCCCTGGACCCAGTGTAGACATGACACACCCTCTCCCCTGTCCCCCTGGACCCAGTGTAGACATGACACACCCTCTCCTCACGGCCCCCAGGACCCAGTGTAGACATGACACACCCTCTCCTCTGTCCCCCTGGACCCAGTGTAGACATGACACACCCTCTCCTCTGTCCCCCTGGACCCAGTGTAGACATGACACACCCTCTCCTCTGTCCCCCTGGACCCAGTGTAGACATGACACACCCTCTCCTCTGTCCCCCTGGACCCAGTGTAGACATGACACACCTTCTCCTCTGTCCCCCTGGACCCAGTGTAGACATGACACACCCTCTCCTCACGGCCCCCTGGACCCAGTGTAGACATGACACACCCTCTCCTCTGTCCCCCTGGACCCAGTGTAGACATGACACACCCTCTCCTCTGTCCCCCTGGACCCAGTGTAGACATGACACACTCTCTCCTCTGTCCCCCTGGACCCAGTGTAGACATGAAACACCCTCTCCTCTCTCCCCCTGGACCCAGTGTAGACATGAAACACCCTCTCCTCTGTCCCCCAGGGCCCAGTGTAGACACGGGGACACCGTCTCCTCTGTCCTCCTGGACCCAGTGTAGACACGGATACACCCTCTCCTCTGTCCCCCTGGACCCAGTGTAGACATGACACACCTTCTCCTCTGTCCCCCAGGACCCAGTGTAGACATGACACACCCTCTCCTCTGTCCCCCTGGACCCAGTGTAGACATGACACACCCTCTCCTCTGTCCCCCTGGACCCAGTGTAGACATGACACACCCTCTCCTCTGTCCCCCTGGACCCAGTGTAGACATGACACACCCTCTCCTCTGTCCCCCTGGACCCAGTGTGGACATGACACACCCTCTCCTCTGTCCCCCTGGACCCAGTGTAGACACGGAGACACCCTCTCCTCTGTCCCCCTGGACCCAGTGTAGACACGGAGACACCCTCTCCTCTGTCCCCCTGGACCCAGTGTAGACATGACACACCCTCTTCTCAAGACTCCCTGGACCCAGTGTAGACATGACACACCCTCTCCTCACGTCCCCCTGGACCCAGTGTAGACATGACACACCCTCTTCTCAAGACTCCCTGGACCCAGTGTAGACATGACACACCCTCTCCTCTGTCCCCCTGGACCCAGTGTAGACATGACACACCCTCTCCTCTCTCCCCCTGGACCCAGTGTAGACATGACACACCCTCTCCTCACGGCCCCCAGGACCCAGTGTAGACATGACACACCCTCTTCTCAAGACCCCCTGGACCCAGTGTAGACATGACACACCCTCTCCTCTCTCCCCCTGGACCCAGTGTAGACATGACACACCCTCTCCTCTGTCCCCCTGGACCCAGTGTGGACCAGGAGGACTGTCCTCTCCAAGCCCATCTACATTCTCAGATCCTTCACCAGCTGAGTTTCTAGCAGGAGCCGTGAGCCAGGGGCGCCGTCTGTCCTGTGGACACGTTCCCTCCTTCTATGTGGTGCCAACTCCAGCTCAGGCCGAATGGAAGGGCTCAGCTGTTTGTTGGGCCCTGACTCTTGTTTTGTCTTGATTGCATAGAAAGGGGAGATGGCATGAGACCTGTGAAAAACTTTCAAGTTGGAGAAGAGTAAATATTCTCTTCTGGTTTGGGCTTTTTTCCAGGGTGACCCCAGCAGCGGCAGAAGTCAGCTGGTGAGTGGCGACCCTGACCCTGAATATCGCCTGTGCAGTTTCATCCCACATGTGTGTGGGCATGCCCAGTCTCTTCAGTCACGTCTCCTTGGGACCCCAGGGACTGTAGCCCACCGGCCTTCCCTGTCCGTGGGATTCTCCAGGCAAGAATACTGGAGTGGGTGGCCACGCCCTCCTCCAGGGGAATCTTCCCGACCCAGGGACTGAACTCCCATCTGACTGCATCTCCCACATTGCAGGCAGATTCTTGACCTACAGAGTCACCGGAGAAGCCCAGTTTAATCCTGCAATATTGGTGAACGGACACACACCAACTGCAATTGTTCCCGCAGTGGCCAGGATGGGGATGAGATAAAAATCAGACGATGGGGTTCGCCTAGAGCAGTGGTCCCCAACGTTTTTGGTACCGTGGACCACTTTCATGGGAGACAAGTTTTCCGTGCACAGAGGGGGATGGTTTTGGGTGACTTAAGAGCGTTGCATTATTGTGCACTTTATTTCTATTGTTACATCAGCTCCACCTCGGGTCATCAGGCCTTAGAGCCCAGAGGCTGAGGACCCCTGCCCTAGCATAGCAAGACAGTGATATAGCGGCACCCCTGATTACCGCTTGACTGGGGTCCCCCTCTTCTATCCACGTTGGTCCAGGAAATACCCCTTGAAGTGTCGCAGAGATGATCGCGTCCCTCAAAACTCCTCTTGAGATCGATCATCCAAGTACTTTTTGCTGATTTTTTCTAAGCTTGGCCACCACTGTGACCTTGGTATCATCCTCTCTCTGATGAGGAAGGAGAACTTGGTCCTCTGAACATCCTTCTTGGGGCCATGATCTGTCCGTGGGTCTGTCCACGTCCACTGCAGTTCCTCAACCATTGCTGCATCTCTGCTGAACGATCCCAGGAGCCCCAGGAGTAGTTACTCAGAAGATGGAGGACAATCATCCATTGTCTTTATTTATCTAAGCATCTCTCCAAAGTGTTCAGGATGCAAAGTACAACATTCACGCCCAGGTTGTGGGGGGGTGGGAGGGTGTGGGCTTGAATTTTTCACTTCACTTGGCAACTAACTGAAAAGACACACACCCCCCTCTTTTTCTCGACACAGCTGACAGCTCTAACTTTCTGCTTTCTCCAAAGATCGTGGTGTTTGGTGACTCGGGAAATCGATACAACTTTCCGAAACCGGGATCCAAAGCAAAACATACTGTGAAGATACGGACAGCGGATGCCCGGAAAGCCCACTGGGGTGCCTGGAGCCAGCCCGTTGAGTTCGGTAGGTGTCCCGAGACCAGGACCAGGGCAGGTCCTGGCACGCTGAGTCCTTCTCTGAGCCATTCTGGGAAGAGTTCCCGTCCACGAGCCCCTGGTGACACTGTCCCCCTGGCATCAGCAACAGCTAGTGAGTGAAAGTGAAAGTTACTCGGCCGGGTCCGACTCTTTGCGACCCCACGGACTGTAGCCCGCCAGGCTCCTCTGTCCGTGGGATTTCCCGGGCAGGAATACTGGAGTGGGTTGTCATTTCCTTCTCCAGGGGATCTTCCTGACCCAGGGATCGAACCCAGGTCTCCTGCATTGCAGGCAGATTCTGTCCTGTCTGAGCCACCAGGGAAGGATTAATTTAAACTATGGGCCAAAAAGAAAAACACAAACATTAACTTTTCCCAGAATACGACTTTTCCCAGAATACACTTCTGAACAGACTTGGCTCACCTCCACGTGATTATTTTTTGGTTTGGCCTGCCATCTGGAATATGCAGTTTTGACAATTGACATATCGCTTAAAAGAAAAGATGCTGCTTTGCGTAACAGGTCACATTTTATCTGTGTATACTGAGAAATGTCACAACAGTGGATGCGTCCATCAGGTTATAATGACTCTGATAGACTGAGAGTTTCTCCTTGTACTTTTGACGATTCACAGATGAAAAATGTGCCCTGTTTAGGAAAATAATTTTGCAGAAGAAAATGAAAACCCACTCCAGTGTTCTTGCCTGGAGAATCCCATGGACAGAGGAACCTGGCGGGCTCCAGTCCATGGGGGTCACAAAGAGTCGGACGCGACTGAGCGACTAAGACGGACAGGGGAAAATGCTGCTGCTGCGGCTGCTAAGTCGCTTCAGTCGTGTCCGACTCTTAGCGACCCCATGGTCTGTAGCCTACCAGGCTCCTCTGTCCATGGGATTTTCCAGGCAAGAGTACTGGAGTGGGGTGCCATTGCCTTCTCCGACAGGGGAAAATAGTTTATTGTAAAGAGCGCTTATTCTAAATGACACGTGAAATGAAAGCTTAAGAATAGGTGGGAGGGGCCTTCTCTGGGGGTCCAGCAGTTGAGATCTGCCTTCCAACGCAGGGGATGTGTGTTTGACCCCTGGTCAGGACGCTCAGACCTCACACACCCTGAGGCGAAAAGACCAAAGCGCAGAACAGAGGCCATAGGGAATCCCTGTGGCTAAGAGGCTGGGCTCCCCAGGTTCAATCCCTGCTCATGGAACTAGGTCCCAGGTGCCGCAGCCAAGCCCCAGCACAGTCAAATAAACGAGTAAATATCAAAAGAAGAGTTAACATTGTCATAAATTCACCCAATGGGAGGGAATGCAGTTTACAGCTGTTTGCCTGGAACTGCCTATTCGTCCTTTCTTCTGTCCATTTTTAAATCGAATGGTCTTTAGGTTGCTGTGTTCTCAGAGTGCTTTAGGGGTTTTGAACATGGTGTTGGGCTCATCTCTCGTTCAGTCGCTCAGTGCTGTCTGAGTCTTTGCAACGCCATGGACTGCAGCACGCCGGGCCTCCCTGTCCATCACTGTCTCCTGGAGTTTGCTTAAACTCATGTCCATGGAGCCAGTGACGCCATCCGACCATCTCACCCTCTGTCGTCCCTTCTCCTGCCCCCAATCTTTCCCAGCATCAGGGTCTTTACCAGTGAGTCAGCTCTTCGCATCAGGTGGCCAATGGATTGGAGTTTCAGCTTCAGCATCACTCCTTTCAATGAACATTCAGGACTGATTTCCTTTAAGATGGACTGGTTTGATCTTCTCGCTCTTCAAGGGACTCTCAAGAGTCTTCTCCAGCCCCACAGTTCAAAAGCATCAGTTCTTCGGCACTCAGCCTTCTTTATGGTCCAACTCCAGTATTCTTGCCTGGAGAATCCCATGGACAGAGGAGCCTGGCGGGCTACAGTCCTAGGGGTCTCAAAGGGTCAGACATGGCAGAGGGACTAACACTTCCAGTTTCACTGTTTCCTCGCCTGTGAGGACGTGGGCTGGCAGCTCATCCCCCTCCCCTTCGGGGTCCCTGGCACGTGCCCCCACTCTGTCTTCCCCAGGCTCCGAAGAACCAGAGTCCAGCCTGGTGCACGTCTACGTTCTGGTGGTCCTGGGGACTCTCGTGTGTGGCCTGACCCTCAGCTGCCTTTTCAAAAGGTAACCCTGGGGAGTCCCGGGTCAGCACCCCCCTGGTCAGTGGAGGGCCCAGTGCTTATTCTAAAGTCACCCCCGCCCCCCGATCAGCTCACAAAGATGGGAAGGCAGCCTGCAAACACCCCAGGCGATCCGAGCCGCCGTGTGGGTTTTCCATAAGAAGATTTCTCTGGGGAAAACAGTGTTGACTTTAAGAAAAATGCACAATGTGAACGTTGCGAGTTTATGTTTTATTTGGGGCGAAATTAGGAGCGCGGGCTTCCCTGGTGGCTCAGATGGTAAAGAATCCGCCTGCAATGCGGGAGACCTGGGTTCGATCCCCGGGTCGGGAAGATCCCCTGGAGGAGGGCATGGCAACCCACTCCAGTGTTCTTGCCTGGAGAATCCCATGGACGGAGGAGCCTGGCGGGCTACAGTCCATGGGGTCGCAGAGAGTCGGACACCACTGAACGACTAAATAAACAAAGGAATGAATGAAGGATTGCAGCCCAGGACACAGCGCCTCAGATAGCTCTGAGGAGCTGCTGCAAAGAGGCAGGAAAGGCAGGTTGGTGTATATGTGATTTTGCTGAAGGGGGACTTCACGCAGTCAAGCATATATATATTTTTTTGCAGAAGGTCTCTGCTAGTCTGCCAGGGGAGCAGACATCACCGTGAAGCATTTCAGTTGTCTTGCTATGAGGAGATACAAGAGTTGGGCTCATAAAATGGGCTCCTGAGAATATCTAACTATCTGAAGACCTGTCCTGCCAGGTTTTTTTTGTTTTTTGGTTTTTTTCCTCCAGAGGGCAGAATGTCTCATGTCTGCTCTCCACCCTGAACTCCTTTCAGGAGATGACTGAAGGTCAGCAGCTGCAGAAGCAGCTGGTTGAATCCTTGTAGAGGTAGATGAAGTTTTGAAAGAGTGAGTCGCTCAGCCGTGCCCGACTCTCTGCGACCCCGTGGACTGCAGCCCGCCAGGCTCTTCCGTCCATGGGTTTCTCCAGGCAGGAATCCTGGAGTGGGTTGCCATGCCCTCCTCCAGGGGATCTTCCCGATCCAAGGATCGAACCCAGCTGTCCTGCATTGCAAGCGGAGTCTTTAGTGTCTGAGTCAGCAGGAAAGCCCCCTTACAGCTCAGCTGTGCGGCAGGTCCCGCCTTCCCCGTCTTTTGGAGCATCTGAAATTCTCAGAGTGTCCCTCCTGGTCCGACTTCTGCTTTACCGCAGCGTGTTACTCAGCCCCGGCTCCCAGGCCGCTGCAGCCGGCTTCCCCCACCACACGGACCCCTGCCAGCGTCTTTCCTGTCACTTGAGCTCAGCAGTCACACAGGCTCTCTCAGATGCCCCGGAAGGAAGCCCACACGTGCACAATAAAGCCTGTGTGCTCTGCAAAGCCATGGGGAGATTTGGCTCAGGGAGAGACCCTCCTGCAGGGCGTGGGGAACCTGTGGGCATCCACCCGGGGCGTCTTTGTCACCAGGAGTCCCCCGCCCCCGCCCTGGTTGGGCGTCCTGTGCTCAGAGAGCGTGGATTCCTCCAAGCTGCTCAAGACTGGGCACATACTGCCACTGCCGTCTCTGCACCCGCGACAGTGAATGTTCAGTTCAGTCGCTCAGTCGTGTCTGATTCTGTGCGACCGCATGGACTGCAGCACGCCAGGCCTCCCTGTCCATCACCAACTCCTGGAGTTTACTCAGACTCATGTCCATAGAGTCGGTGATGCCATCCAGCCATCTCATCCTCCGCTGTCCCCTTCTCCTCCTGACCTCAATCCTCTGGTTTCTCTTCAAACACAGTGAGTGAAGTTTCTGGAAAGACTTTCCCGGGCATTTCTTAAGTACATTCGCACAGTCTATTATATTCTCCACAGTCTAAGATTGGAGGCCGTCCTTCTGTGATTTTTTTTTTAAGTTTTTTTTCTGGATCATCTTTTTTTTTTTTTTATGTCTCTCCTCTTTTTTTTTTTTTCACACTTTAAACTTTTTATTTTGTATTGGGGTATAGCCGATGAACAATGTTGTGATAGTTTCAGGTGGACAGCAAAGGGACTCAGCCATCCATACACACATATCCATTCTCTCCCAAACTGCCCTCCCACCCAGCCTGCCACGTGACATTGAGCAGAGTTCCCTGTGCCGTCCAGCAGGTCCTTGCTGGTTCTCCATGTTAAATACAGCAGTGTGTCCATGTCCATCCCAGACTCCCTGACTATCCCTTCCCCCATCCTTCCCCCTGGGAACCATCAGGTTATTACAGAGTATTGAGCAGAGCTCCCTGTGCCGTCCAGCAGGTCCTTGCTGGTTCTCCATGTTAAACACAGCAGTGTGTCCATGTCCATCCCAGACTCCCTGACTAGCCCTTGTCTCCATCTTCCCACTCTCTCATAACAATGAGTTGGTTTTCTAAGTCTGTGAGTCTCTTTCTGTTTTGTAAGTAAGTTTGCATCATTTCTTTTCAGATTCCACATATAAGGGAAGCCATACAATATTTCTCCTTCTCTGTCTGACTGACTTCACTCAGTATGACTCTCTCTGGGTCCATCCATGTCCCTGCAGATGGCATTATTTCATTCTTTTTAATGGTTGCATAATATTCCATCATATATATATATGTGTACCACGATGTAGATCATTTTTAAAGTCTTTACTGAATTCCTTACAATAGTGCTTCTGTTTTATGGGTTTTTTCCTGTGCGAGGCATGTGGGAACTAGCTTCCTGACCAGGAATTGAACCGGCACCCCAGGGCCCAAACTCACACCCCCCGCCTTGGAAGGTGACGTCTTAACTCCTGGACCTCTACGGGAAGTCTCCCCTTCTGAGAATCTTAGAGGAAACTGTCCTGAAGGCCTGAGTCCAGAGGGCGTGTTTGCACTTACCATGACCGTGCCTCTCCTCTGGGAGCCAGGACGGAAATGTGGGCCCGTCGGTCTGGTCTTCATCTCGTTTCTTATCTCCCCAGGTTCCTCGGGACACACAGATTATTCCCTCCGGTTCCGCAGGTCAAAGACAAATTGAACGATAACCATCAGATCGACCACGAGGTATGTCCGGGGTGAGTGAGGAGGGGTAGCCAGGACGGACAGGTGGGGAATGGTGAGCCCAGCATCTCATCTGCGCTCAGCCAAAGCGGCCCAGAGGACGAGGCTGGAATCCCGTGTCCTGCTCGCTGGCTTTCTCTGGGGGGATGGGGGTTTTGTCTGCAAGCTGTGTCCGGGGAAATGAGCCGGAATGTGGGGAAGGAGGAGGAGAGAAGGGGAAGATGGGGATGGCAGAGAGAGACAGAGACAGACGGAAAGGGTCCAGCCAGATCTCTAGCACACGGAAAGGATGAAAAACAGCAAGGAACAGGAAACAAGAGAGACAGACTGAAAGGGTCCTGCCAGATCTCCAGGGGGTCAGCACACAAGATGAAAAAGGGACAAGAGAGACCCCCCCATATGTAGGGCTTCCCTGGTGGCTCAGATAGTAAAGAACCCGCCCGCAATGCGGGAGACCCGGGTTCGGTCCCTGAGTCGGGAAGATGCCCTGGAGGAGGGGAATGGCAGCCCACTCCAGTATTCCTGGGCTTCCCTTGTGGCTCAGATGGTAAAAAAAAAAAAATCCGAATGCGATTAGGGAGACCTGGGTTCAATTCCTTGGGTGGGGAAGATGCCCTGGAGGAGGGAATGGCAGCCCACTCCAGTATTCTTGCCTGGAGCATCCTCATGGGCAGAGGAGAGCCTGGCGGGTTATATACTCCATGGGGTCGCAAAGAGTTGGACACAACCGAGGGACTAAGACTTTCACTTTCAAATGTGGGAAACCCTCGCCTCCTCTTGGGTGCACCCGAGGAGCCCGTCTTCCCGAGGCGGGGACTGTGTCCGCCTCCTCCACGGCCTGCCTGACGTCACATCGACCTGGTTGCTTGCTCACCTGGGTCTCTGAGCCAGCCATTGCCCCTCTCACGGACACCGACTCGCCCTGGCGGGTCCCCCGGGAGGTCTAGGCTCCCCGACACTCTCCTTCCAAGCTCTGAGCTCCGTGCGGTCCCAGCGAGTGCGGTACCTGAGTCTCAGATGTCCCTCCCCAGCTCGTCGGCCGACGACAAGCCCCCCGCCCCGGAGACCCGGCTCCCGTTTCTGTCTAAACCCTCCACATCCGTCCGTGGCTCCCTGGGGGCTCCTGGGGAGTTGACATCCCTGCCTTTCTCCCCCATCAGATGCTATGGGAGAAGTTTGCGCAGGAAACGGGAAAAGGTGACAAGGAAGAGGTCTTAACGGTGGAGAAAGTCACGGAAGCCCCAGCGAAACGGTGAATTCCAGGCGTCTCCGTACCCGGGACTTTCTAGACGCTGTTGACTTTTTTAACATATTTTTTAAACATTTCTTAAACGTTTTATTTACTGTTTCGAATGAAGCTTTTTTAAATTGTCGTGAGCGTTTTTATAGCATTCTTTTTGTCCTTTTAGTGAGACTTCCCAGGGAGTCAGTGGTAAAGAACTCACCCGCCAATGTAAGAGACGCGGGTTCAATCCCTGGGTCGGGAACAGCCCGTGGAGTAGGAAATGGAAACCCACTCCAGTATTCTTGCCTGGAGAATCCCATGGACAGAGGATCCTGGCCTTCTAGAGTCTATGGAGTCATGAAGAGCCGAACATGAATGAGTGACTGAACAACGATTTACTTTTTTTTTTACTCTAAAAGATAATGGCATCTTTTTCAAAGGTGCTTTTGCAGCTGGAGAGGTGCTTTGGTGCCTGCAGTTCTGAACAGTGAACGCACCTCTCAGCGCCTCCTGGAACCCCACGTCTTCATCACACGCAGGTGTGCAGGCTGTCGGCGGCCACTGGGGCTGGAACGCCATCTCCCCTGCCTCTGCTTCTGCTGGCAGACAGAATGCATCCTCCTTTTTTTTTTTTCCCCTGTATCAGCTGCAGTTTAGAAAGAAATGAATTTCCAGAGGCTACTGTAACAGGCCCTCCACGATGGGCTTGGCGTGGCAGGAATCTGTCCATTACAGCTCGTATGGCCTCCTGTGTACTTCTTGTAACGGTGTCTGTCATGACCTTACCCCCGGGCGGGCGGTCCACGACCCACTCTCCATCTCGGGATCCTGACATTCATCACAGCTGTTAACTTCCTTGCGTCAGAAGGCGTCCTGTGTGTGGGTTCCGGGACTTGGGATGTCGTTGGGGATGTTATTCTGTCCACCACACGGGCACCAGGACGTGGACATCCTTGGGGATGTTTTTCTGTCCACCACACGGAGAGTGGACGCAGACGTCCCTGGGGACATTTCTCTGCCCACCACACGGGTCCCAAGGAGGGGAGCTTCGCTGAGCGGCCGTGATGGGTGAGCTCGGAGCCGTCCCCAGACCTGCAGACTCAAACGTCACCCTCTGGGCGTGGAGGTTCCTTCCGCCCACCCTCCCGGCCCCTCATGCGTGTGGCGTGCATTGCTCCCGTTCCGCTGGAATCCTCCACCAAAACCAGCTGAGTCGGATGCTCTTTTCACAAACCGGCAAAGCCTTTTTTTTGTTTTTTTAACTCCGGTCTTTTCATGAGCTTTGTGAGCCGTTTTAGACAATTACCCAGCCCCAAGGAGGGGGTCTTGGGAAGCCCGATTTTATAAGCCGGTCGGTCGGAAGTCTGGGCTGCCTGGGACTGCCCCACCCCCCCAAAAGGGTCTGAAGAGACTGGGGTCAGAAGTCTTGGGGAGCCGGTTTTTCGTGCTGGAAAGTGATCCAAAACCTGGCACGCAGCCAGGTGAAAACGCTTCGGGGCTAGAAATGATCCGGACACAACAGCTGTGTCGTTTTAACACGTGGATATTACACAACTCAGGGAACGTGAGCTATTTGCGTCTGTCAGTCTGTTTCCGTTTGAACACAAATGCCTTTTATCTTATTTTTTTAGGTTCCAGAAGAATGGTTACCAATGGGGAAAGGAAGGTAGGGTTGGGGCGGGCGGGGGTGTAATTTAGATGTTTGGGGTGAAAAGTGTTAAATGTGAATTGATTAATGGACATAAAGTGTTAGACCTAAAATAGATAAGCAACAGAGATTTATGGTACATCTCAGGGAATCATATAATCGTATTCCGTATCATGTCGGACCCTATAATGAAAAGGGGTCTGAAAACATGTGTGTCTCCACAAGTGAATCAGTTTGCTGCGCAGCTGAAAGTAACACAATGTTGTGAGTCAACTCTGTGCTCAGTCGTGTCCGACTCTCTGTGACCCCATGGGCTGTAGCCCCCCAAGCTCCTCTGTCCATGGGATTCTCCAGGCGAGGATACTGGAGTGGGTTGCCATGCCCTCCTGCAGGGGACCTTCCCAAGCATCAAACCTCTGTCTCCTGCATTGGCAGGTGGATTCTTTACCACGGAGCTATCTGGGAAACTATACTGTAAAATTAAAAAAAAAAAATTTTTTTTTTAAAGTAAAGTCATTCTAGAGGCTTCCCAGGTGACTCCATGGCAAACAATCCACCTGCCAATGCAGGAGACACGGGTTTGATCCCTGGGTCGGGAAGATCCCCTGGAGAAGGAAATGGCAACCCACTCCAGTATGCTTGCCTGGAGAGTCCCATGGACAGAGGAGCCCGGTGGGCTACAGTCCATGGGGTCGCAGAGAGTCGGACACGACTGAGGGACTCAACAGCAGCAAAGTTATTCTAACGAGAAAAAGAAAGCAATTCTTCAACCGATCGCCCCCGGCACTGAGGATCTGATGCCCCCAGCTCCGCTCCCCATCCTGTCCCCCCAGAAGGGCCCCCTCTCAGGTCTCCGCTGGGCGCTGAGGCTGCCGGCCCAGCTGTTCCATGTCTGCCGCCCCAGGGGGCAGCTGTGTACCCTCCTGGGTCTGCACCGCGATGCAAACCCAGACCTATGGTCTGCACCACGACGCCGGTGCAGGAACCAGCGCCCTGCACCACGACGCCCCTGCAGGAACCAGCGCCCTGCACCACGACGCCCCTGCAGGAACCAGCGCCCTGCACCACGACGCCCCTGCAGGAACCAGCGCCCTGCACCACGACGCCCCTGCAGGAACCAGCGCCCTGCACCACGACGCCCCTGCAGGAACCAGCGCCCTGCACCACGACGCCCCTGCAGGAACCAGCGCCCTGCACCACGACGCCCGTGCAGGAACCAGCGCCCGGGGAGTCGGGGGTGTCGCTGTCTGCAGTGTCGCCCGGGAGGATGAGGAAGCTGGCGCAGCTGGGCTGGTGGGGTCGGTCCTGGCGACCCCAGCCGCCTCCCGGGTCCTCTCCGTGCGGGAGGACGCAGGGCGAGCACGTGCTTCCCGGGGCCCCCTCCCGGGGCGGCTCCGCAGCCGGCTGCGCCGCGTCCTGAAATAGACAGTTGATGCTTTCATTGAGGACCGAGTTACTGGGCATGGATGCATTGGATGCATGCAGCAGGGTCTGTTTTAGCATCATGGGGTCCCCCGGGGAGGGCGCTGAAAGGGGTGTGTGTGTGTGTGTGTTGCTCACTCAGTCGTGTCCGACTCTCTGCGACCCCGTGGACTGTAGCCCTCCAGGCTCCTCTGTCCGTGGGATTCTCCAGGCAGGAATGCTGCAGTGGGTCGCCGTCCCAGTATTCTTGTCTGGGAAGTCCCATGGACGGAGGAGCCTGGTGGGCTATTACAGTCCAGGAGAGGGAGGCAGAGAATAGTTCCCATCCCGAGGGAGCCACCTCCCGGGGAAGAAGCTGAGAACACATCACGTGGAGAAGGAGGAGGAAGTGGACGGCGTGTGAGTGACATTGGCCTTTGAATCTGAAATTTGCTCCAACTTACAGCTTCTTCCTTGTTGTTGTTCAGTTGCTCAGTTGTGTCTGACTCTTTGCGACCCCATGGACTGCAGCACACCTGGCCTCCTGGTCCATCACCAACTCCCGGTGTTGGTGGGAACATAACCAAGTTCCCAGAGTTGACTCAAACTCATGACCATCGAGTCGGTGATGCCATCCAACCGTCTCACCCTCTGTCATCCCCTTCTCCTCCTGCCCTCAATCTTTCCCAGCATCAGGGTCTTTTCCAATGAGTAGGCTCTTCGCATCAGGTGGCCAAAGTAGTGGGATTTCAGCTTCAGCATCAGTCCTTCCAATGAACACCCAGGCCTGATCTCCTTTGGGATGGGCTGGTTGGATCTCCTTGCAGTCCAAGGGGCTCTCAAGAGTCTCCTCCAGCACCACAGTTCAAGAGCAGCATTTCTTTGGCACTCAGCTTGTTTTACAGCACTGTGTTAGTATCTGCTGTACAACAAACTGAATCCGCAGGAGACCCAGGTTCGATCCCTGGGTCGGGAAGATGGTTTTCTCCCTTTCTGACTTGCTTCACTCCGTACGACAGACTCGGGGTCCATCCACGTCTCTACAGAGCATTTCCCCATTGCTGGGCTAGGCTTTGTCTCCTGCCTGTTCTGAACTTTGCAGGCCTTCTTCCTGGGGCGGGACGCGGGACGCCCAGAACGCCTCCAGACCAGGGAAGGCTCAGCCACAGCCCTGCTGGCAGCTCAACTCCGCTCAAAGCTACCGGGAAACTGTAGCAGTCAGGCCTCGCCAGAGAAATAAGACCAACTGGATCGCGATTTGTGACAGATGTGTGGATAGATAGGCAGATGATAGATGAGCAGATAGATGTGATAGAGAGACAAGTAGGTAGGTAGATAGGATAGATATAATAGACAGACAGATAGGTAGATGGAGATGATAGATATAGTAGGTAGATAGGTAGGTGGAGATGATAGATATAATAGACAGGTAGATAGAGATGATAGGTACATACAGATGATAGAGGGAGAGATAGACAAATAGGTACCCAGACAGATAATCGATGGGTAGACAGAGATGATAGGTAGATAGAGATGAAAGAATAGACAGGTAGAAAGAGATGATAGACAAATAGGTAGACAGACAGATTGGCAAATAAGGATGATAAGTAGATATAGGTGATAGATACAGATGGTACATGGACAGATAGACAAATAGGTACCCAGACAGATAATTGATGGGTAGATAGAGATGATAGGTAGGTAGAGATGATAAATAGGTAGACAGATAGGCAAATATAGATGATAGGTAGGTAGATATAGATGATAGATACAGATGATAGATGGATAGGTAGACAAATAGGTATACACATAATCGATAGGCAGACAGAGATGATACATAGACACAGATGGTGGATGGACAAATGGGTAGACAGATAGATGGATAGGTAGACAGAGATGATACTCAGGTAAGTAGACAATAGGTAAGTAGGTGGATGATAGATATAGATAGAAAGATATAGATAGATAGGTAGACAGAGATGCTAGATATGTAGATAGAGATGATAGATAAATAGGGAGATAGGTAAATAGAGATGATAGGCAGATAGGTACATACAGATGATAGACTGATTGATAGACAAATACGTAGGCAGACAGACAGACAGGTAAATGGAGATGATAGGTAGATGGAGATGATAGATAAATAGGCAGACAGATAGGTGAATAGAGATGATAGGTAGATACAGATGATAGATCAATAGACAAATAGGTAGATAATCAATAGGTAGATATGGATGATAGGTGGACAAATAGATCATTAGATAGGTAGGTAGAGATGATAGATAGGTAGACAGATTGATGGATAGGTAGACAGAGAAGATAGACAAGTGAGTAGACAAGATAGGTAAGAAGGTAGATGATAGATTGACTGACAGCTGTAGATATATACAGGCAGACACAGAGAGATTGACAGGTAGATGGATAGTTGGTAGATGATAGAGATGAGATGTAGGCTATGGATATACAGAGAGATTTATATATGTGTCTGTGGATATATGTATGTGTGTGTGGATATATGTATGTATGTGTATATATATATATATATATATGTATGTATATAGGGAGAGACAGAATCTTATACTGGCCTTCCACACCTACACGTGCAGAACCCAGGCCGCTGAGGGCCAACTGTATGCATACAAAGGTAGATATACAGATATCTATCTATATATAGAAAGAGATCCAGCTACACATATCCATCTGGAGAAAGGTAGACGCATATGTTGAGAGATATGCCTAAGTATGGAGAGACGTTCATTCCAAGGAATTCGCTCGGCAATTGTGGGGCTGGTGAGTCTGAAGTCTGCAGGTCAGGGGGCCAGGCTGGACCCCCAGGCAGGAGTTGACACTGCGGTCTGGAGACAGAATTTCATCTTCTCTGGGAAACCTCAGTGTCTGCTTTTAAGACTTCAGCTGGAATTCTCTGTTGGTCCAGTGGTTAAGACTCACTGCTTCCAGTGCAAGAGGCGAGGGTTCAGTCCCTGGTCAGGAGAACTAAGATCCCACACGCTGTGCAGTGTGGCCAAATTAAAAAAAAAAAAAAAAAAAAACTTCACCTGATTAGACGAGGCCCACCACCACATGGAGTATCTTCTCTTTGCTTCGACCCCCCAATTTTTAAAAAAAAAAAAAACCTTCCCCTGATTAGATGAGGCCCACCACTAGATGGAGCACTTTTTTCTTTCCTTCAAGTCCCCCTCCCCACACATTTAAAGGAAAAAAAAAAAAAAAACCCACTTCACCTGATTAGACAAGGCCCGCCACCACTGGAGCCTCTTCTTTTTGCTTTAAGCCAGCTGGTTGTGAACTTGAGTCACACCTACAAAGGCTGTTCCCAACCACCCCCTAGGCAAGTGTGTGAACGAATGAGGCTGTCATCCGGATAGATGGACACATGAACTGACCACCCCAGGAATATGTACACCACACACACTTTCATCAGCCTTTTTGGAGAAGGAAATGGCAACCCACTCCAGTATTCTTGACTGGAGAATCCAATGGACAAAGGAGCCTGGTGGGCTACAGTCCGTGGGGTCACAAAGAGTTGGACACGACTGAGTGACTACCACACACACTCTCAGCACCTCCATGGTAACAGATGCACTGCCTGCTGCAGGATGTTCATAGTAAGGGGCTCACGGGAGAATGGGGGGTGGCGGGGGAGAGGTCCACGGGCACTCTGTGCCTCCTGCCAGGGGTATCTGAAAAGCCAAAAATGTGAAAAAGATAGAGTCCGCTAGTGATAATCCACCTGCCAATGCAGGAGACACAGCAGACAACAGTTCGACTCCTGGGTCAGGAAGATCACCCGGAGGAGGGCGTGGCAACCCTCTCCAGTGTTCTTACCTGGAGACTCCCAGGGCCAGAGGAGCCTGGCGGGCTGCAGTCCACGGGGCGGCAAAGAGCCAGACACGGCTGAGCAAGTGAGCACACGGCGACGGTGTGAAATTATGATCGAAGCCAGGAGGGAGAACAGAAACAGCCGGCATCGACAAAGCATATCAGGGTCTTCTGCGGCAAAACTGGGTCTCTCTTTCAGGTGACGAGGCACAGAAGTTAACACAGAAAAGCGAGACTTCAGGAAATGTCATTTGTGGGCGGACCGCAGTACAAACTGGGTCACTGCTAACTTGGGCTGCTTCCGTCTGTGTCTATAGGCGTCTGTCTCTCTCTGACGAGCTCCCAGTGGCAGCGGCTGACGGCTTAGGGTCTCAGGGTCCCGGGGAGCCCCGTCTCTCTGTCCCTCTGTCTGTCTGAGACACGGGGGACAGCCTCTGCCGACGGTGATACCTGCCGGCTCCGGGGGCCCACGCTGGGCATCCCCGGTCCTTCCGTGGGTGTGTGTGCCGGAGCAGAGGCGGAAACAGGATATGGACCGGCAGCTTCACGGCCTCCGCGCCTCGTCTGTCTCCTCCCCTGAGGCAGGTCCCACGTGTCATCCCGCAGGGCTAAGGCAGGTCGCACACTTAGGTGCCTGCAATTCCTGCCACCCCGGAGCTTCAGGGCCAGAGCAGCCATTTTCCAATCCCTCTTCATCTACTTCTGCCTCACTGACTACGCCTTTGACCGTGTAGCTCCCAACAAACCGGAGAATTCATAAAGGGATGGGCACACCAGACCACCTGACCTGCCTCCTGAGAAACCTGGATGCAGGTCAGGAAGCAGCAGTTAGAACTGGACATGGAACAACGGACTGGGTCAAAATCGGACAAGGAGTACGTCAAGGCTGCATATTGTCACCCTGCTTATTTAACTTCTATGCAGAGGACATCACGAGAAACGCTGAGCTGGAGGAAGCACAGGCTGGAATCAAGATTGCCGGGAGAAATATCAATCACCTCCGATATGCAGATGACACCACCCTTATGGCAGAAAGCGAAGCAGAACTAAAGAGCCTCTTGATGACAGTGAGAGAGGAGAGTGAAAAAGCTGGCTTCAAACTCAGCATTCAGAAAACGAAGATCATGGCATCCGGTCCCATGACTTCATGGCAGATAGATGGGCAAACAGTGGAAACAGCCCGGCAGGCTACAGTCCGTGGGGCCGCAGGGAGTCGGACACGGCTGAGTGACTAACGCTTGGTAGCCAAGGAGTGTGAGTCATTCCTTAGGGAGTAGCGGACTGAAAGCCAGCTCAGTTCTTCCCGCCCCCGGCCCCTGGAGGACACAGACCCTGACAAGAGCCGGTCACAACCTCTGGCAGAGCTTCCGAGCGGAAAGGGAACCAGCTCCCAGTGGACGCGGAGGATGCTCTAAGGAGCAGCCAGTTCCCCGAACACAGGGACACCGAGCTGACACCCTGGTGACCCCCAACAGCCTGCCATCCCCGACCAGAAGATGCAGGAAAGCCAAGTGGCCATCTAGCCCCCTGCTGCTAAAAGAGGAACCTTAGGAGGCTGATTAAACCAAAAAAAAAAAAAAAAAACCCGAGGGGCAGGCCACATGCTTGAGAGGGAACGTGGACTGTGTTAGGACACTTCCTGTTCCTTGAGATGATGATAACAGCCGGCTGGTCCCTCAGTGATGAGGAAGGCTCCGCTGATAGGAGATTATTTCTGCAATCGCTGACCTGGGGGAGGCTCCATTTAAGGAGGGAAGGAGAGACAGAGAGAGTGTGTTCGTGCGGATGACCATCTGCTCAGGCTGTTTTTCATAACTGTCCCCCAGATCCTACATCCGGAAGGGCATTGAGGGGGCTCTCCTGCTGGAGAACCCGCCACCAAGGCGTCCAGCATTGCCCACCAGCCACGTACCCCGGGCGGGCAGGACAGCGGCTTCAAGGAGCCCCAGATTCGGACAGTTGGGCGAGAAAGATCCAGAAGGTTGACGAACCGGTAAGTGGACGGCTCCCCCATCTTTAGGGGGCTTGCTCTGGCCGGTAGGATCCTCTGACCACGTGGGTTAGTGATGGGATGGGAGATCGGAATCGTGGAGAGACGGCCTCACCCCGGGGGAGGCTGGAAAAACAAGCTACTGGGGTGAACGTCACGCCACCCGAGCTGCAGGAAGAGAAGGGTGGACACTGACTCTTCTGCATTTCCGACGGACGTGGGGAGGAGTCACCGGCTGGTGGGGTCCGATTCCTCTGTACGCCCTGTTATCTGCGCGCACGCTCAGTCACTCAGTCGTGTCCGACTCTTTGCAGCCCCCTGGACTGTAGCCTGCCAGGCCCCTCTGTCCTTGGGATTCTCCAGGCAAGAACACCGCAGTGGGTTGCCATGCCCTCCAGGGGATCTTCCCGACCCAGGGATCGAACCTGGGTCTCCTGCCTTGGCAGGTGGATTCTTGGCCGCTAGCGTCACCCGGGAAGCCCGCGCTATCAACCTGTGAAACGTGTCCTTTGGGGGCGTCTTTCAGCTATGAAGTCCTCGACGGATTTGTTCTCACAGGACAACACGCGGGACTGATTTCCACTCCCAACCCCTTCGGTCTCGCTGGGGAGACATAGTCTAGACACAGACATAGTGGGGACGTAGTTCCCTCTGATCCGGCTCCCGGCAAGGGCCAGGGGGGTCTCTTCCCTGGAGGCGCAAAACTGAGGTCACGTTCACTCCGTCCTCAGGAAAGTTAGCAGAAGGGGTGGGGGATGCCAGGCTGTGCTCAGAGCCAAGCGAAGCTTTGTTTTAACCTCCTGGCCGCGCAGCTTGTCAGATCTTAGATAGAACCCAGATGCTCGGCAGTGAGGGTGCGGAGTTGTCATTGCTGGACCACCATCAAAGTCCCCCAGGAAGCTGGTCTGTGCCTTTCGCTACGAAGCATCTGGGAGCCATCTGTAGCCGGTGGGGACGTTTAGGTTCCTTTGGTGGAGAAGCAAGTGGCAAACCGCTCCGGTATTCTCGCCTGGAAAATTCCCCGGCCGGAGGAGCCTGGCGGACTACACTCCACGCGGTCGCAGAGTCGGACACGGCTGAGTGACTGAGGAGGCACACACACGGGACCGCAGGAAGAAAGGGGATGGGTACCAGGCTGAGTCCATCTTCAGGACTCATTTCATGACGTTTCCTTGTTTCGGGGAGCTCAAGATGCTAGGGTTACGTTTCAAAGCGTCCCCGTCGCGACTTAGAAATACAGATGGGAAAAAAAAATACAGCTGGAGATGTTTGTCCTTGGATAAGAAGTGAGGGGCTTCCCCAATGGCTTTGTGGGTGAAGAATCTGCCTGCCAACACAGGAGACACAGGACATGTGGCTTCGATGCCTGGGTCGGGAAGAGCCCCTGGAGGAGGAAATGGCAACCCCCCTTCCAGTATTCCTGTCTCGGAAACCCCATGGACGGAGGAGCCTGGCGGGGCTACAGCCCATGGGGTCGCAAAGACTCGGACACGGCTGAGCCACTAAGCAGAAGAGGTGAGGGTCTGGGACTTCACTGGTGGCCCAGTCTGTAAGACTCCGCATTCCCAATGCAGGGGGCGTGGGTTCCGTCCCTGGTCAGGGAACTGGGCCCCACCTGTGGCAACTAAGACCCAGCTCAGCTAAATAAAGGAGAAGGAAAGAAATGAGCGTTTGCAGCAAAAGTGGCCCGGGAGGCAGTTGATTTGGTGGAGATGTGCAGGAAACAGGTGGCGGCTGAGGTGATGATGCTCAGAGACATGTGGGGGGACTTCTGCACACACCCCCTGAAAGCAACGTGGGCAGAGCTGACACCGCTCCAAACGCTGGGATGTTGCACAAGATTCGGCCACAGGAAGCTTTCGTGGAAAAGATGGCCGTGGGCGTGTGGACCACGTGGATAAAAAGAGCCCCACTCCTTGTGGACAGAATCT
Source organism: Giraffa tippelskirchi (assembly GCF_054371585.1). Classification (NCBI taxonomy): domain Eukaryota; kingdom Metazoa; phylum Chordata; class Mammalia; order Artiodactyla; family Giraffidae; genus Giraffa; species Giraffa tippelskirchi. The sequence goes on from NC_137290.1 coordinate 751,442, forward strand.
ATTAAAACGGAGAAGGCACAGCCAATGCAACCCCCACCCAGCCACCATGTCCTGTTCTTCCCCACCCGCCAGGGAAGAGGCGTCCAGTTTGCACACACGCTGTGGGTTCCTGAAGCCCTGCCTGCCATTCTGTGCCATCCGTCCACAGCACAAGCTTTCCTGTCCTTTAGATGTGAGGACACGACCCGCCAGATGCTGCAGGGTCAGGACAGAACGAAGTTCGCAGAGCCCGCGGGGGATTCCCAGCACGTCTCCTGGGGTCGTGACGGCAGAGTTGTGACTCTGCCACGGTGGGGTGTCCTGTCCTTCCCTGCCTGTCTGTCCTTCCCTGCCTCAGTCTGCCCTAAATAGGAAGACTTCTGGCTCACTGCTGAGACGCGGGGCAGAGAGGAGGCTACCCCGGATACCGAGATGAATTTGTCTCCAAAGGAGGTTGGTAGCCGCCTCCCAAAAGGAGCCGAAATGCCGAGGGTCCTTGTGCCCCATACTGTTGGTGGCCTCCTGGCTGCTATCAGCTCCTCCTGCAAAGGTGTCTCATTGTCAGGCAGGTCACCTGCAGCTTCCCTCCTGATCACCTCTGTGCAACCAGCAAGGGCGTGCCCATCTCTTTGTGTTCGTAGTGTTGTGAAGACATCAGGGGAAAAAAAAATCTACTCAAATGCACAAAACCCAGCCCTATAATCATCAAACATAAAAAAACCTCCATCAGAATATTCTAGAACTTATAGACTTTTTTTTTTCTTGCTGCCCTGATGGAAGGAGCAGTTTTCTCAAAGGGGAGGTAAGTATTTAGGAGTCAGCTGATCTTCCTAAGGCATGGTTTATCCCCTAGGTTGTTGCTGGGAGTGTTCCTACCTGCGGGGTCCTTTTTGAGCAGAAGAAAATGGAAGAACCAGGGTGCTTGACTCAGGGACAGACGGTTGCCTCATGCCCCAAAGCGGATGCTGTGGATCCAGCATCCTCATCATACATCCCTTCTTTTCATTGAGAGTGTCACCTCTCCTGACCCTCACTGACCCACTGAAGAGAGGATCAGCTTAAAATAATATTGATTAGCCACTCCGAAGTATACCTCTCAGCCCCAGTAATGTGGACCAGTGGTAGTGGGCTGAGGGGAGAAAAATAGGGTGGGTAGAGCCCAGAAAATGTTTCTTTAATCCCAGTGTGCTGAGACTTGTCATCATGAATATGTGTTAAATTTTTTGATGCTTTGGATAGCGTTTCAAACAGAATTTAAAAAGGAATCTCATGTTGATGTATGGCAGAAGTTAGCACGATTTTGTAAAGCAATTATCTTCCAGTAAAAAATTTTAGAAAAGTGGAATCTGATCATGCCAGGTAACCCAGAGGTGTACAAGGAGGATGGTAACCTCACACTATGCTCTGATGGAATATTGCTGACCAAATAGGGACATACGAACAAACCAAAAGCCCTTTAGAGGGGTGGAAGAGGTGAGGCCACCAGTGAAGAGAAGAAGGGATATGTAATGAAAATGCAGGTCCATGGTAGCCACTTTGGGATATGAGGCAATATTGGCCCTGAGCCAAGTGCCTTGGGCCTACCATTTCTCTTACTCACAAAGGCTCCAGCAGTTAGGTTCTGATTCCCAATGACTCCTTGGAGGTTGTGCGAAAAAGGAAGTCCTCCTGCCTTGGTTGGAATCCATTTTCTGAACTGCTGTCTCCTCTTTGGAGGTTTAGGTCCAGTTTCAGGTCTGCAGCATGGTGGTCCTGTTGGATTTCGTAAGCCTCCTGGTACTCCTGAACTCAGCATGCTCCATAGTCCTGGGTAAGTGCCTAAGAGTCTTCCAACGCCAGGGGGTCCGTGTGTAGTGGGGGCTGCCGCCCTCCTAACCCCTGAAAAGAGAAAGTCTCTCGTGACCTGGAGTACCTACCACTGCTGTGAGGTGAAGGGGGTCTCCTTGCAAATCATTCTAGAGGTGGATACCTTTATCATTCAGCAGAATCAGGGACTCAAAGGTGAGGGAGAGTCCTACAGCTCCAGCCCCAAATCCCAAACTCACCTGGAATGTCAGATTTGCTGCCTGTATTAGGGTTGCTGTCGTTCAGATGCTCAGTCATGTCCAACTCTAAGAGCCCATGGACTGCAGCACGCCAGGCCTCCCTGTCCCTCACCATCTCCCAGAGTTTGCTCAAACTCATGTGCATTGAGTCGGTGATGCCATCCAACCATCTCATCCCCTGTCGTCCCCTTCTCCTCCTGCCTTCAATCTTTCCCAACATCAGGGTCTTTCCCAATGAGTCGGCTCTTCCCATCAGGTGGCCAAAGTACTGGAGGTTCAGCTTCAGCATAAGTCCTTCCAATGAATATTCAGGGTTGATTTCCTTTAGGATTGATTGTTTGGTCTCCTTGTAGTCCAAGAGACCCTCAAGAGTCTTCTCCAGCACCACAATTTGAAAACATCAATTCTTCAGCACTCAGCCTTCTTTATGGTCTAGCTCTCACATCCGTACGTGACTACTGGAAAAACCATAGCTTTGACAATATGGACCTTTACTGGCAAAGTGATGTCTCTGCTTTGTAAGATGCTGTCTAGTTTTGTCATGGCTTTTCTTCCAAGGAGCAAGCATCTTTTCATTTCACAGCTGCAGTCACCGTCCACTGTGATTTTGGAGCCCAAGAAAATAAAGTCTGTTACTGTTTCCATTTTTTTCCCCATCTATTTGCCATGAAGTGATGGGACGGGATGCTATGATCCTAGTTTTTGGAACGTTGAGTTTTAGGCCAGCTTTCCATCATTGAAAACAAAATCCCCTGAAAACCTCTGGGAAGCCTCTCTGTGAAGCGGGCAGAGAAAGATAACACTCTTCTTGTGAAATAAGCCCAGAACCAGAATTGTGCATCACAGGCAGCTCACTAATGAGGTCACTCAGATGGAAAGATACCTCACCCCAGGACAGAACCAAGTACCATGCATCATCTGATGCGAGAAGCTCCGATCCTTAGGCCACCTGATGCAAAGAGCCGACTCACTGGGAAAAAAAAAAACTCTGAAAGTGGGAAAGATTGAAGGCGGGAGGAGAAGGGGACGACAGAGGATGAGATGGCTGGATGGCATCACCGACTCCAGGGACATGAGTTTGAGCAAGCTCCGGGAGCTGGTGATGGACAGGGAAGCCCGACGTGCTGTGGTCCCTGGGGTCGCAAAGAGTCGGACGCGGCTGGGTGACTGAGCAACAACAACCCTTGACCTCCGGTGGGTTCGCCGTTTGGAGCCAGCTTCCGCTGTAGGTGGGCTCTTTCCTCCTAGGAAAGTGGGGAGGTGGGCATGCCTTTCTTCCAGGGTCGTCTCTGGCCAGGGTTTTATTGAGCCCAGTTAAAAGACTGAGATGCACCTGAAAAGGTCAAGCAGAGAAAAGAGGAGAGGAGGTGAGGTGGGTGGTGAGAATCTCGTTCAGGGCAGGCTTGTCCTGATAGGTGGTACCTCGCCAGCATCCCCGCCTTCACTCCAGTCCCCAGCCCGAAGGGGACTCTCCAGGCAGCACACCACCACCCCCAGACACACACATACACACAACTCACCCGTCCCCTCCTGCATCCTGAATGCCCAGAAAGGGGCAGCCGCGCAGTTAAACCAACACATCAGGCAGTGCCTGGCATCTGCGCCGACAACGTGGAGGGTTCCAGCTTCTACACATCCTCTCCAACAATTACCTTCTGGTTCTCCAAATTATTACGATAGGTAGACATCACTACAGCACCGCTTCTCGGGTGGCACTAAAAGAACCCTCCTGTCAATGCGGGAGACGGTAGATGCTTGGGTTCAATCCCTGGTTGGGGAGCTAAGGGCCCCCACGTGCCCCGGGGCCAAAAAGCCAAACGTCAAACACAAGCGCTGTTGTAACAGATTCGATAGAAGACAGGAAAAAAATGGTCCCCAACAGAATGAAATAGCTAATTCCAGAGAAAAACAAGTACTGTGTGGTGTCACTTATATGTGGCATCGAAAAGAGATAACAGTAACTAGTGAGTGTAACTAAAGAGAAGCCGACCCCAGCCGTAGCAGAGAGATCAGTGGTTCCCGGCGTGCAGACGGAAGCGGGCGGCAAGATGGGGCGGCGGTTTATAAGAGGCGGGAGAGGGAGCTGTCAGGTATAAAACAGGTAACACATGAGGATGGATGGTGAAACGCGGGGAATACGTCCCACGTTTTATAATAACTGCAAATGAATTACGGCCTTTAAAAGTCGTGAATCACTATGTTGTACTTATATAGTAACATATATTATACACACATATATATTGTATATATTGTACTCTCATATATTGCGTTATATTTACAATTATATTTACTTATATATAAATATACATATTATATATTTTTATTATAATTATATTTATTATATAATATATTTAACATAATCATATACAATGTTATATAATGTATGAAATAACAGAATTAATAATATAAAGATATATTTATTTATATATTATAATGTAAAGATAACATGTTTATATACTATACATTTATTTATACATTACAATAAATTCGCATAATATATTTGTAAGTTGGTGGTGGTTTAGTCGCTAAGTGATGTCCGACTCTTTGGGACCCCGTGGACTGCAGCCCTCCAGGCTCCTCTGTCCCCGGGATTCTCCAGGCAAGAATCCTGGAGTGGGGTGCCATGCCCTTCCTCCAGGGGATCTTCCAGAACCAGGGACAGAATCTGAGTCTCCTGCATTGCAGGCGGATTCTTTACCGTCTGAACTACCGGGGAAGCCCTGATTTTCCCTAACTGTCCTTTTTTGTTCTGTTTTTAATTACAGCAGAAGAGAAGGAATCTCCTATTGCTAACGTGACGCTGGATCCAAGGAAAAAAATACTAAGCTGGAATTGCCGGAGAATCGTGACTCAGCAAACATGTGCGATAGTCACGCCTCTCGAGCCCGAAACCAGCCAAGAGCCACAGGTGGGTGCTCACGGGCTCACGTCCTGTGGGTCTGCTCCTTGTCAATCTTGAATTTCCCTGTAAAATGTCTTTTGAGCCTCTCACTCTTTAACATTCTTGGCTGGGAGGAAAACATCTTTCCTCCACCTTCTTAGGTTCAGTGAAGGGGGTCTGCAGATGAAGTGGACAAAAGCCAGATTACCAGGAGAAAAAGCATCCCGGTTTATTCACTTTTTCTTTTTTGTGGCCACACGGCATATGGCAGCTCAGTTCTTCCCCCAGGAATCGAACCCACGGCCCCCTGCACTGCCAGTGTGGAGTCTTAATAATGGATCACCAGGGAAATCCCGACATTTCTAATTTTTACATAAACGGGGCTTCACAGAAAAGAAATGAAGCGATCAGACTAGGGGGTTTCTGTGGCTTTTTAACAAAAAGTAATGAGTTACAAAAACATGAGAAGACAAAACGGGATTTGGGTTTCTGGGGCTGAAAAATTGTGGGGGAGTGACGAAGAAATATGTAAAGGAACTGAAGAAGATGAAGATTGTTTTAAGTTCCCTAAGTTCCTCAAGTTAAACTTCCTTTAACTTCCTTAAGTTCCTTAAGCTCCTTGCGGTTAGGACTCTGGGCCTTCACTGCTCTGTTCAATTCCTGGTTAAGGAACTGAAATCTCACAAGCTGCACAGTTCAGCGTAAGAAAGAAAAATGTTCTTTTAAGAGGTCACCTGGAAGCTACTTCCCCATCTGAGTGGTAAAGATCAAGGTCCTCAACCTGATGTGGATAAGATAGGATGTTTGTGCTACCTTCACAGAGGGAAATCCACACCTCCTTTTATGCAGATAACAACTGGTTCTGCATTTATTGATTCTTAATTGCCTTTAGCTCTGAAAAATCTTTTTGCCAAAGGGGCGTGTTTTGGGATTCCCCAAAACACTAATTTGAAAAGATACATGTGCCCCAGTGTTCACAGAAGCCCTGTACATGCTGGCCAGGACACCGAAGCAACCTAGGTGTCCACTGACAGATGAATGGATAAAGATGTGGTACATACGTGCAATGGAATATTACTCAGCCATGAAAAAGAACAAAGAGATGCCATTTGCAGCTACATGGATGGACCTGGAAGGTCTTATGCTGAGTGAAATACGTCAGGCAGACAAAGACAAATAATAGATGCTATCACTTGTATGTGAAATCTAAAACACGCCACAGGCTAGTGAATATAGCAAAACAGAAGGAGACTCGCAGATGCAGAGACCAAACTAGTGGAGACCAGTGGGGAGAGGGAAGTGGGAAGGGGAAGCTAAGAGAAAAGGAGTAAGGGGAACAAACTACTATGATTCAGTAAGCTGCCAGGATATATTACACAACACAGGGAATTGAACCAATATTATATCATAACTAAAAACGGAGCGCTGCATCATGCTGAGTCACTTTAGTCATAGTCAAGTCTTTGAGACCCCATGGACCGTACCCCACCAGGCTCCTCTGCCCATGAGATTCTCCAGGCAAGAATACTGGAGTGGGTTGCCATGTCCTCCTCCAGGGGATCTTCCCAACCCAAGGATGGAACCCAGGTCTCCAGCTTTGCAGACAAACGCTTTACCGTCTGACCCACCAGGGAATGCCCACACCACAGGTTATACGTTTACTCTCGCTTCTACCCCTTGCAGGTCAGAAACAACGACACCTACTTCTGCACGTTTTCCAGCGCTGTCCTGCACATGGGGGCCACGCTGACCGTGAACGCCACCTCTCAGGGCCAGGAGTTCTCGCACCAGCTGACCTTTGAAAACCCAGGTGAGGTCTCCTCGGCCACTGGGCATGTTCCTACGGCGCCTGGCATCCGTGTGGCCGGCGGGGCGCTGTGACGACACGGCTGTCGGTGAGGATGTGGCTGTCTTGTCTTCCCAGGCAAGGAGGGCTCCGGAGCCCAGAATCTCTCGTGCATCATCTACAACATCCGACTCATGAATTGCAGCTGGACGCGGGGCCCAGCCGCCCCTGCAGACGTGCGGTATCAGCTCTACATCTGGACCTCTCTGTAAGCCAACTGGGGTCCTGATGCTAAACGGTGGGTGAGCTGTGGGCCCCCTCCCATGGTGCAGGGACTCCCTGGGGTCCTGCTGCTGAATGCTGGGTGAGCGCTGGGCCCCCCACGGTGCATGGACTCACAGGGGTCCTGATGGTAAATGCCGGGTGAGCCCTGGGCCCCCCATGGTGCAGGGACTCACAGGGTCCTGCTGCTGAATGCTGGGTGAGCCCTGGGCCCCCCACGGTGCAGGGACTCACAGGGGTCCTGATGGTAAATGCCGGGTGAGCCCTGGGCACCCATGGTGCAGGGACTCACAGGGTCCTGCTGCTTAATGCTGGGTGAGCCCTGGGCCCCCCATGGTGCAGGGACTCACAGGGTCCTGATGGTAAATGCTGGGTGAGCGCTGGGCCCCCCACGGTACAGGGACTCACAGGGTCCTGCTGCTTAATGCTGGGTGAGCCCTGGGCCCCCCATGGTGCAGGGACTCACAGGGGTCCTGATGGTAAATGCTGGGTGAGCCCTGGGCCCCCATGGTGCAGGGACTCACAGGGGTCCTGATGGTAAATGCTGGGTGAGCCCTGGACACCCATGGTGCAGGGACTCACAGGGTCCTGCTGCTGAATGCTGGGTGAGCCCTGGGCCCCCCATGGTGCAGGGACTCACAGGGTCCTGCTGCTGAATGCTGGGTGAGCCCTGGGCCCCCCACGGTGCAGGGACTCACAGGGTCCTGCTGCTGAATGCTGCGTGAGCCCTGGGCCCCCCACGGTGCAAGGACTCACAGGGGTCCTGATGGTAAATGCTGCGTGAGCGCTGGGCCCCCCACGGTGCAGGGACTCACAGGGGTCCTGATGGTAAATGCTGGGTGAGCCCTGGGCCCCCATAGTGCAGGGACTCACAGGGTCCTGCTGCTTAATGCTGGGTGAGCCCTGGGCGCCCCATGGTGCAGGGACTCACAGGGTCCTGCTGCTGAATGCTGGGTGAGCCCTGGGCCTCCCATGGTGCAGGGACTCACAGGGTCCTGCTGCTGAATGCTGGGTGAGCCCTGGGCCCCCCACGGTGCAGGGACTCACAGGGGTCCTGATGGTAAATGCTGGGTGAGCCCTGGGCCCCCATGGTGCAGGGACTCACAGGCTCCTGCTGCTGAATGCTGGGTGAGCGTGGGCTGGGCCATGCTCCGAGGCCTCACTGGAGGTTTGCTATGCTTCATCACTCAGTCATGTCTGACTCTTTTCGACCCCATGGACTCTAGCCCACCCAGGCCCTCTCAGGGATTCTCCAGGCAAGCATACTGCAGTGGATTGCCATGCCCTCCTCCAGGGGATCGGACGCTAAATGCTGGATAACGCAGGAGCCCGTCCCATAGTCCAGAAATGTGTCCTCTGAGACTCGAGGACATCGATCAACAACGTCCAAACATCCAGGGAGAAAAACACCCATCTCCCTTTCTCCTTCATCTGGCTCGTCGCTCCGAGCTGTGAATGCCCCTGTGATCTGAGAGTGTCAGGAAGTTATCAATTTTGTATTATTTTTTAACAACTGAAGTATAGTTTGAACTGAAGTACAGTAGTTTCAGGTACACAGCACACACACACACACACACACACACCACATATATATATGTGGGCTTCCCAGGCGGTGCCAGTGGTAAAGAACCCTCTAGCCAATGCAGAAGATGTAAGAGATGCAGGTTCAATCTCTAGGTTGGGAAGAACCCCTGGAGGAGGGCATGGCAACCCACTCCAGTATTCTCGCCGGGAGAATCCCAGGGACAGAGGAGCCTGGCGGGCTGCAGTCCACGGGGTCACAGAGACTGGGACACGCCTGAGCCCCTGAGCAAGAACACCCCAGGAGGATACACACTGCTGAGCTGCTCCTTGGCGTCTTTTTTGGACCTCAACACGCAGGCACGGAAATGTGTCCGAGTGCGACCAGTACGTCCTTGACTCGGCCGGGACGCGCGTGGCGTGCCACTTCCACGAGCTCGGCGAAGGCCACGCCACAGACGATTACTTCTTCCTGGTGAACGGAACCAGTAGCGACACGGACATCCAGTTTCTGGACTCTCCTAGCGTGAACGGCCCCAGCCTGGGTAAGACGGTCCCTCGCTCCCCTGGTATGCCTCTGCTCCTCTGCTGGCCGTCTGCTTCATGGCGTTTGCATTTGTCTGGAGACTGTGGCGTTGGGTTCCAGACTGGCCTCAGCAAGAGGCGGGATCGATATTTGGGGTGGAAGACTCCGATGCTGGGAAAGATCGAGGGCGGGAGGAGAAGGGGACGACAGAGGATGAGACGGTCGGATGGCATCACCGACTCGATGGACGTGGGTTTGAGCGAGCTCCGGGAGCTGGTGATGGACAGGGAGGCCTGGCGTGCTGCGGTCCACGGGGTCGCAGAGAGTCAGACACGACTGAGCGGCTGGACAACAACCACAGGTGCAGAGAGGGGTGGGGTGTGTACTCTCGAGTCGAAGGTGAACAAATTGGACTGACGGACGCAGTCTTGGAAAGGAATTCCTCTCTGTGTAGGGGACCTAGTGTCCTTCTGGGGGACTCTCCAACGCCAAAGAGTCTGGTTCCAGACAGACCCTTCGCTGCTTGGGCCGTTGTGTTTACCTTGCGTTGGGCCCGTGGGTGACTTCAGGGGTGCGTGTGGTTAGTCCCTCAGTCGTGTCTGACTCTTTGTACAAACTGCGTGGAGGTGTGGAAGACGGTGTACAAGTGTCTCAAAACACTAAAGACAGAACTAACATGTGACCCAGCAAGTCCACTGCTGGTTACATATCTTAAAAAAATAAGACACCAAAAACACAAAACTGAAAATGCTCGTTCAAAAAGATAACACGAACCCCAATGTTCATAGCAGCGTGGTTGACGAGTGCCAGATAAGGAAGCCATCTAAGGGTTCATTACCCGGTGAATGGATAAAAAGATACAGTACATATATACAATGAAATACTAACTCGCCTCAGTCGTGTCTGACTGTCAGCGACCCCATGGACTGTAGCCCACCAGGCTCCTCTGTCCATGGGATTCTTCAGGCAGGAACACTGGAGTGGGTTGCCGTTCCCTCCTCCAGGGGATCTTTCCAAGCCAGGGATCAAACCCACGTCTCTGTCTCCTGCATTGGCAGGCGGGTTCTTTACCACTAGCGCCACCTGGGGATCCCACAATGAAATACTGCTCAGCCTTAAAAAAAGAATTAAATTCTGCCATTTGCAACAACATGGATGGGCTTGGAGGCTATTATGCTAAGTGAGCTAATTCAGACAGATAAAGACATATGGTGCTGGTGGCTTAGTCACTGAGTCGTGTCCAACTTTTTGCGACCCCGCGGACTGTAGCCCGCCAGGCTCCTCTGTCCGTGGGGTTCTCCAGGCAAGAACACTGGAGTGGGTTGCCATGCCCTCCTCCAGGGGATCTTCCTGACCCAGGGATCGAACCCGAGTCTCCTGCATTGGCAGCAGGATTCTTTACCACTGAGCCCCCTGGGAATCTCGAGTGACTCCAAGACTTGACACCAAGTCTGGCTGCTTGGTTGGTCCATGTATGTGCTGGGTGACTCTACTTCCTGCTTATATGATATCCTGCAAAAGGCAGGGGATGCGCCCAGACACTATTGTCCTAATGGCAACCCGCTCCGGTATTCTTGCCTGGAGAATCCCCATGGACAGAGGAGCCCCGCGGCGCTACAGCCCACGGGGTCACAAAGGGTCGGACCCCACTGAAGCGACTTAGCTCGCATGCCAGCATCTCTGCCTGGGGCTCCAGCGATTCTGCCAGGTAGAGACAGAGGGCGGGGGACCCGGCCAGGAGCCCACGAGCCCAGCATGCACGCTCAGCCGACCTGAGGTCTTGCTTCCTCCAGATTCAGGCTTTGTCTGGTTTTATGCAACAACACCGACATAGGACCAGGTGCCCGGGGAATGTCCTTCCGCCGCCTCTCAGCCGCTTGACTCCTGTGGGTTGCAGGTTTGTTAACCCTGTTTCCTGTTTGGGTCTCTTCTCAGAAAAGTATAACCCGCCAGCGAACATCACGGTCAGGGACAACGGATCGCATTACATGATTCGCTGGGATGCCCCCGCGATCAGATACAGCCTGTCCAATAGCGTCCTGCATTACGCACTGGACATCCAGAAGATGGTGAGGACCTGACCCTTCGTGGAGAAACACGGACTGCCTCCCCTCTGTTCCGCTCGCTTTGGGGTCCAGCCGCCTCACTCTCGGAGGCCCCTCTTTGCCTCACGCGTCTCTTCTGTGCTTCCTCCTGTACTCTCTTTGTCCTAAAAGTGCCGCTCATCCCTCTTAAAAATTTGTATTTATTTTTGGCTGCGCTGAATCTGTGTCGCTACACGTGGCCTTCTTCTCTAGTTGCAGACAGCGGGGGCTGCTCAGGGTCAGTCGTTTCGATGCACGGGCTTAGTTGCCGCAAGACACGCGGGATCTTCCTGAACCGGGGATCGAACCCACGTCTCCTGCATTGGCAGGCGGAGCGTTAACCGCGGACCTCCCCAGGGAAGTCCGTCCTCATTCATTTTTGCCGTTGTTCACTCACGAGCTTTTTTTTTTTTTCTTCTGTTGTCGATGCTCTTGGCGGTCGTACCTAGGAAACCGGTTTGCAGCGCCCGAGGTCATAAAGAGGGTGCTGGTGTGTGAGTCTCAGGGTTTCGTGGTTCTAGAGGTTCCGTTTAGGGCTTTCATCCACGTCTGCTGTCTGCCTTCCTCCCCGCTGGAAGGCAAGTTCCCTCAGAGCAGGGGCCCCAACAAAAAAATAAATCAGCCTTCATTCATTCCGGCAGGGAGCTCACATACCAGAAGTTAGCATCTTTCCTTCCCAGATGGATAGAGGAAAGGCAGCAAGAGGAGAGAAAACCTTCTCTGGGGGGAAAATGTAAAAAAAATGTATTCCTTCTTTTCCTTTTTGGCCACACACCTTCTGTGGTCATTGTCCCCGAGCAGGGATAGAACCCTTGCCCTCAGCGGTGGAGACATAGAGTCCTAACCACCAGCACACCAGGGTTGCTGCTGGAGAAGGAAATGACAGCCCACTCCAGTGTTCTTGCCTGGAGAATCCCATGGAGTATGTGACTCAGACGTTAAAGAATCTGCCTGCAGTGCAGGAGACCAAGGTTCAGTCCCTGGGCCCGGAAGATCCCCTGGGGAAGGAAATGACAGCCCACTCCAGTATTCTCTCCTGGAGAACCCCATGGACACAGGAGCCTGGCAGGCTACAGTCCATGGGGTCACAAAGAATCAGACATGACTGAGCGACTTAGCACTCACTCCCAGAAGCTTTTTGCTTTCAGCTTGATAAGAGAAAACTCCAAGAAGCCTCTTTTAAATCCCTGCATCTGTGGAATCGCCATTATCTCCAGCTTGAAATAACCTTCACAGCCCTCGTGGGATTCCCAGGGGGTTCTCGCGTTTGCAGACAAAGCCATAAAGACAGGCACTTACCATCTCTCCTTTGCTCTCTCTTTACAGGGCAGCTTTTCTAAGAGAGAGCCCGTAAGTATGCCTTCCTTTCTCTGCTACATCCGGGCTTGGGTCATAGATGCTCAGAGCCCCGCCCTCGGCGGGCAGGGCACTCAGCTCAGCCCCGGGTCCCTCTGTGTCCCCGTTTAGGGGTCACCAGGCTCTGGGGACCGATGGAGAATTTGTGGTTTCCCAGATGCTTCTGACTCAGCTCAGGCAGCCTGGTGTCACCCTCCTCGTGGATGGAATAACATCATGGTCCTGAATGGACCTCCTTGCACCTTCTGAGGGCACATGTAGTGAGCTGAAAGGGTCCCCCAAGAAGTCAGGTCCACCAAGAGCCACACAACAGGACTTTATTTGGAAACAGGGTCTCTGCAGAGGTGATGGAGTGAAGGGTCTGAGATGAGGTCCTCCTGGATGGGGGTGGCCCTAAACCCAGTGACAGGCCAAAGGAAGAGAGACACGGACACAGAGGAGAAGCCACGTGGAGACGCAGGCAGAGACGGGAGGGAGGCGGCCACCCGCCCAGGGACGGCCGCCCGGAGCCCCCAGAAGCCGGAAGAGGCGGGGAGGACCCTCCCCTCGAGACTCTGGATGGAGCTCAGCCCCAGATCCTTGTGGCCACCAGGCGCCCCCAGGCCAGGCCCCCCTCTCCTCCCTGACCACCCAGCCTCTCCAGACTTGCAGGTCCCAGGAGAGCCCAGGTGTCGTCCAGGGACTGCCTTGCTCTGAGAAAAGGACTGTCCAGTGTCCGAGTGTGGGTGAGGCATTCAGAGGCATCTGAGCCCTGCTGTGCCTGAAATATACCTGTCCTACCCCGAGTCCTGTGTGTAGAATCCTTTCCCTTTTTTTCTCTTTCAACAATTTTTTTAAAGCATTTTTGTTTTATTTATTTATCTTGGCTGTACCGCGAGGCACGAGGGATGTTAGTTCCCGGGCCAGGGATCAAACCTGCATCCCCAGCAGTGGAAGTACAGAGTCTTAATGACTGGACCACACAGTCCCCTCTCTGTGTAGACTCAGAATAACCACAAGCCCACATCCCAAGGGCATGGGGGCCCTGCAGGACACACGGACACAGACGGACAGCTGAGAGCCCCGACTGTTGTTGTTACTCAGTTGCTCAGTCATGTCCAACTCTTTGTGACCCCATGGACTGCAGCACGCCAGGCTCCCCTGTCTTCACCATCTCCTGGAATTTGCTCAAACTCCTGTCCATTAAGTCAGTGATGCCATCCAACCATCTCATCCTCTGTCGTCCCCTTCTCCTCCTGCCCTCAATCTTTCCCAGCATCAGGGTCTTTTCCAGTGAGTCAGGACTTCACATCAGGTGGCCAAAGTATTGGAGTTTCAGCTTCAGCTTCAGTCCTTCCAATGAACACCCAGGACTGATCTCCTTTAGGATGGACTGGTTGGATCTCCTTGCTGTCTAAGGGACTCTCAAGAGTCTTCCCCAACACCACAGTTCAAAAGCATCAGTTCTTTGGCGCTCAGCTTTCTTTATGGTCCAACTCTCACATCCATGCATGATGACCGGAAAAACCGTAGCTTTGACTACACATACCTTTTGTTGGTAATGTGATATCTCAGCTTTTTAATTCGCTGTCTAGGTTTGTCATAGCTTTTTTTTCCCAAGGAGCAAGCGTCTTTTGATTTCATGGCTGCAGTCACCATCTGCAGTGATTTTGGAGCCCAAGAAAATAAAGTCTGCCACTGTTTCCATTTTCTACCCACCTGTTTGCCATGAAGTGATGGGAGCCCCGGATGCGAGACAGCAAAGCCCCTTAGGGCCCCCACAGTGGGCTGGGAGGGATGGACCAGAGGCGGCAGGTCCCCTGTGCCTCCAGCTGTCGGGGGCACACCTTCCGCCTTCTCCGTGTTTCCAGTCTGGTATTTGTGGCCATCACGAGGTCCTCTTTACTGTCCAAGGTTTTTCTAAGCAGACAGTGGAAAAATGAGTACAGACTGCCCAGCTCTGGTGTGACAGGAGAGCACACCGTCCGCATGAGGGTGCAACACGTGCAGTTTCAAATCTGGAGTGAGTGGAGCTCCACGCACCGTTTCGGTGAGTCCCCCAGAAACACCCGTGGATCCTGACATGAGCCTGGGGAGGGATAGGAATGACCTTTCCTTTGCTGTCCGATCCTCCTTTTTTTTTTCTACAGTTTCTCTTTTATTTCAAACCAGTTCACCTTCATTTTTATTGTTCAGTTGCTCACACACACCTCTTTCTCTTGCCCTTGACGTTTCACAATTATGCATTCATTCCTTTGGCTATGCAGCGCAGAACGGAAAGTTAATATCCACTGACCAGGAAGGCATTGTGCAGTATTAATTGTGCCTTCCTGGAAAAGTAATTGGTGCATCATCTTTTGAGAGTGGCAAGGGGGGAGGTGGGGAGATTTGCTGTTTAGTTGCTCAGTTGTGCCCGACTCTTTGCGGCCCCGTGCACTGCCGCACGCCAGGCTTCCCTGTCCTTCACTACCTCCCAGAGCTTGCTCAAACTCATGTCCATCGAGTCGGTGATGCCATCCGCCCATCTCATCCTCTGTCGTCCCCTTCTCCTCCCGCCTTTGATCTTTCCCAGCATCAGGGTCTTTTCCAATGAGTCAGCTCTCAGCATCAGGTGGCCAAAGGGTTGGAGCTTCAGCTTCAGCGCCAGTCCTTCGAATGAACATTCAGAGTTGACTTCCTCTAGGATGGACTGGCTGGGGGACAGTGACATACAGTGGGGTGTGGTGGGCACAGGATCCCACAAAAATAGATTCTTTGGTGCCATCCTTCTCACCTCCCTGGGGTCCCTCTGTCTGGAAGTTCCCCCTTCCTCCTCTCCGGCCCTGCTTCCCCCACCACGTCCCCCGCCCTGTCGTCCGACGCCAGGGATGGGCGGGCAGGACCGATGTGTGCAAAGCGGACCTTCCAGTCACTCCTGACCCTCTGCTTGTCTGCCCACCAGGTGTCCCAGAGACGAATTTCCTGATGGTCTCGATCGGGCTGGCGGTGGGGGCCGCGGTTTTGTTTGGCATGGCCGTCATGTTCCTCTGTAAAAGGTGAGACACACACACACTTAAATAAACTCGAAAATGGCACGTCAGAACCCACACACAAAAGAGCCCACGCCTGTCACTGCAGCCCCACGGAGTGGCCAGAATCCCAGACTCAGAATGCAGCCTGGAGGTTGCTCAGGGTGGAGGGGATGGGGACAGGGAGTGGCTGTTACTAAGGGGCCCGTGTTTCGACATTGGTCTGTCGTGGGTCCGAGTCACGGCACAATTTAATTTTCCAGTGTTCCTGGGGGTTGCCTGTTTGGTGCCAAAGGCACTCTTGATTTTGTGCCTGAAGGAGTGAACTTTAAAAAGAGGCTTCCAAGAGAGAGGTGAGGCCAGGCGTCTCTGCAGAGAACACAAGCCTCTCTGGAAGATGGGTCCCGAGCACGTGGCTGGGCAAAGCGAGCGCCCCAGTTAGGGGCAGTCCCTGGCGTCACAATGCAGAAATGCCTCCCAGGGGCACCCTCCTGGCTCAACGGAGGAGGTGGTGGAACCCGGCTATGGCCACAGCTGCCACACGAGGGAGGCAGCGAGCTGCTCGCCCGTTTACAAGCCCTGGGTTCCCAGTCTCCGAGGACCAAAGGCGGGAGGAGAAGGAGGCGACAGAGGGTGAGAGGGTTGGATGGCATCACCGACTCCACGGACACGAGTTTGAGGAAGCTCTGGGAGATGGTGATGGACAGGGAGGCCTGGCGCGCTGCAGTCCATGGGGTCACAAAGAGCCCGACACGACTGAAGCGACTTAGCGCGCGCGCACGCACACAAGGACAGGGGATGTCCTGGTGGTGTTTGTACGGCATCCAGGAGGCTCGGGGGGCTGGAGGGGGGACAGTTGGGGCGCTCAGAGGGGCTCAGGCCCCTGGAGGGTCTTGAGGTCACATTGTCAGCGAGTTTGCGCAGACAGGCTGGTGGGGTGGCTGGAGCCGGGCGTGTCCAGGTCCCGTGGCCGCCTGCCTCTGGGTTTCCGCTCTGGCTGCGGCGTGGGGCCTGGGGTCCAGGGCTCCTCGCTCGCGGGGGACAGTGTCTCCTGTCTCAGCTGTCTGTCCTCGCGGGCCCGCCCCGCAGACGGGGCTGAGGCGAGCAGCTCCGTCAGGCAGTGACCGGTCCCCAGGACGCCCGGCCTGCCTGCCTAGACCCATGGGGGCGCCCCTAGCACCGACCCTCCAGCTCGGGACGGTGGCCAGTGCCAGCCACGTGGGCACCAGGTCCTCACCGCGCCCCGGGCGAGGCGGGAAAGCTCTTCGGGCAGCGCGTTCACCACTGAGGCTGGCCGCGCCACACGCAGGCCCGGCCTTGCCACGGGGCCGGGGGCACTCGGACAGGACAGACCCCCTCGCAGCTCTGAGGCTGGGCCGCAAGCGTCTCCCGTCTCTTCCCGACAGGTTCTCCCTGAAGAAGAAGCTGTTTCCGCCCATCCCGCGGGTGAAGCACGAACTCACCGGCTCGTTCCTGCAGGAGGTGAGGGAGGCTGCCTCCCTCCCGGGCAGGCGCCACCTGGGCTCAGAGACGGGCGCTCGGACACGCGGGGGTGGGGGGGCGAGCGTGCTCTGCGGCAGCGGCGTTGCGGGCGGCTTGGGAAGGTCAGTGCCCCCAGGAGGGCAGGGGAGAGGAGGGGAGTGTAGAGGGGAGGGGAGAGCAGGGGGAGGGGAGGGGAGGGGGGAGCAGGGGGAGGGTTAGGGGAGGTACCTAGAGGAGGGGAGGGGCCTAGGGCAAGGGAGGGGCGTGGAGGGGGAGGGGAGGGGAGGGGCCTAGGGTAGGGGAGGGGCGTGGAGGAGAGGGGAGGTACCTAGAGCGGGGAGGGGCCTAGGACAGGGGAGGGGAGGGGAGTGAGGAGGGGAGGGGAGGGGCCTAGGACAGGGGAGGGGCGTGGAGGGGGGAGGGGAGGGGAGGTACCTAGAGCAGGGAGGGGCCTAGGACAGGGGAGGGGCGTGGAGGGGAGGGGAGGCAGGTACCTAGAGGAGGGGAGGGGCCTAGGGCAGGAGAGGGGCGTTGAGGGAGAGGGGAGGGGAGGTACCTAGAGGAGGGGAGGGGCCTAGGGCAGGGGAGGGGCGTGGAGGGGAGGGGCCTAGGGCAGGGGAGGGGCCTAGGGCAGGGGAGGGGCGTGGAGGGGGAGGGGAGGGCGGGGAGGGGCCTAGGGCAGGGGAGGGGCGTGGAGGGGTAGGGGAGGCAGGTACCTAGAAGAGGGGAGGGGCCTAGGGCAGGGGAGGGGCCTAGGGCAGGGGAGGGGCGTGGAGGGGGAGGGGAGGGGGGGAGGGGAGGGGGGGAGGGGCCTAGGGCAGGGGAGAAGCGTGGAGGGGAGGGGAGGGGAGGGGAGGGGCCTAGGGCAGGGGAGGGGCGTGGAGGTGTAGGGGAGGCAGGTACCTAGAAGAGGGGAGGGGCCTAGGGCAGGGGAGGGGCGTGGAGGGGAGTGAGGAGGGGAGGGGAGGGGCCTAGGGCAGGGGAGGGGCGTGGAGGGGGAGGGGAGGGGAGGTACGTAGAGCAGGGAGGGGCCTAGGGCAGGGGAGGGGCGTGGAGGGGAGGGGAGGTACCTAGAGTGGGGAGGGGCCTAGGGCAGGGGAGGAGCGTGGAGGGGGAGGGGAGGGGACAGGCCTAGGGCAGGCATAGGGAGAGGGCAGGGGAGGAGCGTGGAGGGGGAGGGGAGGGGACAGGCCTAGGGCAGGCATAGGGAGAGGGCAGGGGAGGGGCGTGGAGGGGGAGGGGAGGGGAGGTACGTAGAGCAGGGAGGGGCCTAGGGCAGGGGAGGGGCATGGAGGGGAGTGTGGAGGGGACGGGCCTAGGGCAGGCATAGGGAGAGGGCAGGGGAGGGGTGGGGAGGAGAGAGGCGGGGAGGGGGAGAGTAGAGGAGGGTAGTGGGGGGGGCCTAGGAGAGCGGAGTGGAGGGGAGGGGCGGGGAGGGGACGGGCGGGGAGGGGAGAGGCGGGGAGGGGAGGGCCGAGGGCTCGTGCAGTGGAGGGGACACGGGTGCCCAGCTGTCTGCACCTACAGGTGTGTCTGCAGCGAAGTAGAGAAACCGCCACAGGGCGACTTATCTCCATGTGAGAAACCTCAGAGCTTTGTTTTTGTCCCTTTCTGGGGTCTCCATGGAAACCGTGATGCGCTCACCTTGGGATCTTCCAGGAGTGAGGTCTGCAAAGACCGCATTTCCCATCCAGACTCCCCGTGTGCGCTCCTGGGTGGATGCTGAATTTGGCTGGAGGGCGCCTGTGTGACACATGACCTTCCCCACCCACTCCCCCACCCCGTGGTGGCTGGAGGCAGGGACCCTCCCGGGGGCAGCTCTGCGCCCCTGACCTCATCTTCCCATCGACACACGTGCCTCCGCACCCGTGAGAAAGCAGAGATGCCCATAAAAAGCATGGCTTGTGTTCTGAGCCCAAAGCCATTTCCCCAGGAAGCCCCCCCCCTTCTTCCAGTGCCCCTGGGCTTCTTCGGTGGAGCCCGTTGACCCCAAAACCGAATTTTGCATTTCTTGATCTGTGCGTGACCGTGGTTCACCGTGCTTAGCGCTGTTGAGATAATGAGATGAAGCCACAGATTGTCAACCATCTGAACCTTCCAGAGGTTGCGTGCTGACCTCACCCCCTTGCCTTCCACATGCGTGCATGCGTGCTAAGTCGCTTCAGTTGTGTCCAACTCTGTGCGACCCTCTGAAACGTAGCCGGCCAGGCTCCTCTGTCCATGGGATTCTCCAGGCAAGGATGCTGGAGTGGGTTACCATGCCCTCCTACAGGGGATCTTCCCCACCCAGGGATAGAACCCAGGTCTCCTGCATTGAAAGGCGGGTTCTTTACCACTAGTGCCACCTGGGAAGCCTCCTACCCTGCACAGGCGAACCCTAGGTCCTTCAAATGCATGGTCCTCTGTGTGGGACTCAGTGGCTTGACATCAAGGGTCCTCATTTCCTGGAGGGTGGAATTGTGAACTTACCACCCCCAGCGCTGACGCTCAGCCTCAGGCCAGCCAGGATCACCCACTACCTAAACTGGGGGAGTGGGGGTCCCCAAGTTTTCAGTCAGCCACCCACCTGGCTCCCCAGGCCACTGACCCCTCTGGTCACCTCCATGCTTGGGGTCTGGGCACATCGGCGAGGTGGGGGCGTGCGGTCCACGAGAGGTAACGCCAAGACAGGGGAGGGTCTGTTCAAAATAGGGAGCTGTCTCTCTCTGATTCCCCAGGAGCCGGCGAAGACTCATCCCTCCACGTGGGTTGCAGGCATCTCAGAGATGATTGTACCCATGATGTGTTCATTCTTTATTTTAAAAAAAAAAAAAAAAACAGCTTTATTGAGGTTTCACTCACATGCCGTAGAATCCACCCATTAAAGTAACAGTTTGGGGCATTTAGCAAGTTCCCAACATTGTGCAGCCATCAGCTCTGTCTGGATCGTGAACATTCTCATTGCCCCCAAGGACACCCTGTCTACATCACCAGTCACTTCTCCCCTGCCTGCCCCAGTCCCTGGCAACCACAAAGCCAAGCGCTGTCTGCGTGGATTTGCCTGTTCTGGAAGTTTCCTATGAATGGAGTCACACACAATGTGTCCTGTGTCTGCTTCTCTCAGGGAACATCGTGTGTTTGAGGTCCATCCACGTTGTAACCTGTGTCAGAGCTTCTCTCCTCTTCGTGGCTGTGTAATATTCCACTGTGTGGGTGGACCCCGTGCTGTTTATCCACCCATCCATCATCCATCCGTCCATCAATCCATCATCCATCCATCGATCCACACATGCATCCATGCATCCACCATCCATCATCCATCCATCCACCCATCCATCATCTGCCATCATCCATCCACCATCCATCCGTCATCTATCCATCATCCATCTATCCATCCATCATCCATCCATCCATCCATCTATCCATCCATCATCCATGCATCCACCATCTATCATCCATCCATCCACCCATCCATCATCTGCCATCATCCATCCATCATCCATCCGTCCATCAATCCATCATCCATCCATCAATCCACACATGCATCCATGCATCCACCATCCATCATCCATCCATCCACCCATCCATCATCTGCCATCATCCATCCATCATCCATCCGTCATCTATCCATCATCCATCTATCCATCCATCATCCATCCATCCGTCCATCTATCCATCCATCATCCATCCATCCATCATCCATCCATCCACCCATCCATCATCTGCCATCATCCATCCATCATCCATCCGTCCATCAATCCATCATCCATCCATCGATCCACACATGCATCTATGCATCCACCATCCATCATCCATCCATCCACCCATCCATCATCCACCATCCATCATCCATCCATCATCTATCCATCATCCATCTATCCATCCATCATCCATCCATCCATCCACCCACCCATCCATCCACCCATCCATCCATCCATCCAACATCCATCCATCATCCATCCATCATCTGCCATCATCTGCCATCATCCATCCATCATCCATTCATCTATGCATCCATCCATCATCCATCCGTCCATCAATCCATCATCCATCCATCGATCCACACATGCATCCATGCATCCACCATCCATCATCCATCCATCCACCCATCCATCATCCATCATCCATCATCCATCCATCATCCATCCATCATCCATCTATCCATCCATCATCCATCCATCATCCATCTATCCATCCATCATCCATCCATCCATCCATCTATCCATCCATCATCCGTCCATCCACCCATCCATCCAGCATCCATCCACCCATCCATCCATCCATCATCCACCAATCCATCCACTCACCCACCCGTGGATACATGGGCCCTTTCCACCCTCTGGCCATCACGAGTACCACTGATTGGGGGGACCAGGGACTCCACAGAGTGTGGCCTCACCTGTGTGCTGCGTCCTCTCTTCTAGGAGACGGCCTCGTGCGGAGGCCACCCACCATCAGCCTCCCAGGACCCCGAGGACATCTTCACCGTGGAGGAAACCAGTCTTTGGCTAGCGGACCAGCCAAGATGGTAGGTCCAGCCCCAGCCCCCAACCTGTACAGAAACATCCC
Source organism: Giraffa tippelskirchi (assembly GCF_054371585.1). Taxonomy (NCBI): domain Eukaryota; kingdom Metazoa; phylum Chordata; class Mammalia; order Artiodactyla; family Giraffidae; genus Giraffa; species Giraffa tippelskirchi. The sequence goes on from NC_137290.1 coordinate 772,919, forward strand.
TTCTGGGCGTCCTCTGCGCAGCCACTGAGAGCACTCTGATTCGACTCTCCCACCGCTTGCCGTCCGATCCCCCTGCCTCAGCCTCTGCTACATCGTCCGCCTGCTTCCCCGCCTGCTGGCCACCGCCACACACACCTTTCCCAGCTGCAGGAGGGACCGGCCACCAGCCCGTCGCCCAGATGTGCCCCGTAGGTGGGTGAGGATATTGGCAGAGTCCGGCTCAAACTCTGGTCCAGGTTGTCCCTGTGAAGATGGGCACCGAACTTGCCCATAACAGCACAGACTTGGGGACGAAGAAATAACGGGGTGTCTGGTCTCCATGGGTTCGGGAAGATCCCCTGGAGGAGGGCACGGCCACCCACTGCAGTGTTCTTGCCTGGAGAATCCCATGGACAGAGGAGCCTGGCGGGCTGCAGTGCATGGAGTCTCAAAGAGTCGGACACGACTGAGCAACTGAACTGAACTGAACTGAAGGGTGCCAGCCAAGCAGACAACCTGAAAAATGACGGAGGGTTTAGGAGAAAGTGAGCAAGCTTCTCCAAGTGAATCAACGGCCTCTATCCGTTTTTCGGGCGAAGGGAGCAGACACAGGATGAGGATGGAAGATGTCCAGTTGAGCGCGATTCTCTTGCGTTGCGTCTCTCAACAACCACACATGAAGCATCTTGCTGGGTTCCAACCACGTCCAGGAGGGACCCGTCTCCTAGACACAGCTATCTCACGCTCGGGCTGCCGGCCAGCAATGCTAGAAGCAGAGACACTCAGCTCCGATTTCCCGGAAACACCGTGAGCCCGTCCCAAGTCCACGCTACGGAGAAAGATGCGTTTCGCAAGAGACAGAAGCCGCGGGTAAGATCTCGTTGCGAAACTTATGCGTTTGGGGTTGGCGCAGCGCTCAGGAAGAGCGTCTTGTGAAACGCTTGCGGAGTTTCAAGAAAATAGAGAAAGATGAGGTCATGGAATCAGATGAAAAATGCCTGCAATCGCTGTGGCCGCGGAGCCTGCAGCCGCGAGATAGGCCGTGCGGTCACCCCAGCGGGTCTCCGGGACGAGGTGCCACCTGTGATCACCGGGGTTGGGGGGGGGCGGGTGTGACTGGAGACCTCCCAGCTCTGGCTGTGAGCGGGCTGGACTCGGAAAGATCGGCTTCTCTTCAGGCGTCAGCTCTGGCTGAAGATGGGCTTGGACCCCGGGACGCTCTGGTTGACAGGGATGGGTTTATGAGTAAGTTAAAAATCAGAGCCCAGGGACTGTCCTGGCGGTCCAGTGGTGAAGACTTTGCCTTCCCGTACAGGGAGGGTGTGGGCTTGATTTCTAGTCCGGGAGCTAAGATCACATGTGCTTCGAGGCCAATAAGCCAGAACATTAAGCAGAACAATACTGTAACAAACTGCATACAGCCTTTAAAAACTGTTGTTATTGTTGAGTTTCTCGGTCTTGTCCAGTTCTTTGCGACTCCATGGACTGCAGCATGCCAGGCTTCCATCACCAGCTCCCGGAGCCTGCTCAAACTCATGTCCATCGAGTCGGTGATGCCATCCAACCATCTCATCCTCTGTCATCCCCTTCTCCTCCCCCTTTCAATCTTTCCCAGCATCAGGGTCTTTTCCAAAGAGTCAGTTCTTCCCATCAGGTGGCCAAAGGATTGGAGCTTCAGCTTCAGCATCAGTCCTTCCAACGTAGCAGCAATAGGATTTGCTGTAATGGGATTCATTGGCTTTTTTTTTTTCTGTGAAACTGATCCATATCCCTATGAATACCATCATTGTTGGTGGCTGAGTACCTTTTTAGAAAGATTCATGTCAATGTATGGCAAAAACTACTACAATATTGTAAAGTAATTAGCCCCCAACTAAAAGAAATAAATTTATTTAAAAACAAAAAAGAAAAGTAATCTTTCATCTTGGGGACTGGTGAACAAGTCCTCACTTGTTTCAGAAGCTGAGGGAGCAAAAATTGGTTTATGCGTTTTATGTTTTTCTTTCATTTTTTTTCCTTCCGAGATGTTTTCTACTTGTAAATGAAAATAATTTCAAAATAGGGCAGAGGGAAACCTTGCAGCGAAGATCTACCTCCACAGCCAGGGAGCTGGGGCATCGTAAGTGCCTCATGCCCAGAAGCAGGGCTTGGAGCCACTCTGTGGGGGCGGGGCAGGGGGGCATATGTATGCAAGTTCCCGGAGGTCACAGAGGGCAAATCTTAGAGCAAGGAGCGCCCACTGCCACCCACCACCCCCCAACACACACACGAGGAAGATGGCTTGGCCACTGTGGCGTTATTTGCCGGATAAATTAATCAGGGAAGCCCCTCGTCTCAGGGGAATTCCACGGGCGACGGTTGGGGAGATACCAAATGATAGTATCTCCTGCCATGTCCGTAAACAAGAAACGTCCCAGCCAGCAGCGAGTTTTGGGCTCCAGGCGTGAAGGTGGGCTCCGGAAACTTTGATCCGCCGCTCCCCGTGGTGATGGCTCTGGGGGCCGTGGGGCAGGGAATGCAAGAAGGAGATATCTGTGACTCGTGAAGGCGAACCCGGGAACAGGGTTGGCCCCAGACAGCTGAGATGCACATGATAGGAATGAACTCAGTGAGCCCAGAGGCTTGCACCTTCCCGTACGTAGAACCATCAGTTGGCTAACTTGGTATCTCGTCTTTCATGTCCACAGGGCCTGCCCCCCAAACTTGTGTAGCACTTGACTCCCCTCCCGCCTCCTTGGAGCAGTTTTCTCAGACCACCTAAGATGCTGTCTCCCGGGGCTCTGAGTCCTAAACATGCCCGAATAGAAAGCACTGTCTACTATCAGGTCGTGACTGTATTTTTTTTTTTTTTAGTTGACAGAGAGCAGGCTGGCCTGAGTCCCAGGGGCAAGGCCAGCCGTGTGTCCTCTGGTCTCAGTTCTGGGCGTGTGGTCCCGCCGGAGGCCGAGTGGGAGCGGGGTTTAGGGGCTGTGCTTCTGGGAACATAGAGGGAGCCCTCCCCACCTCCGTCCCCGGGAACTTACCCACCTGTCCAGCACCTCCATGGACGCTCAGAACCACCCGTCTGCCTGGGAACTCAGAGAGAGACAGAGCTCTTGTCCGGCTCCCGATGCCCACGGGGCCTTGGGCTGATGTCTGTCACCCGTGGGGCCACAGGCTTCCCAGGATGTACCCGTTAGAGGACATGCCCGGGGGGAAACTGCCCGCCCTGGTCGGGGCAGCCTGGTAACCGTGTGCACGAGTTATTTTTACAACAAGAGATCCTGAGAAGGGACAAGGAAGTGAGGGGCCACCACCCGCTGGAAGAGTTCAGGAAAGGTCACGAGGAGACGCCCCGTGTCCTCCGGTCCTTCGGGATCATCCTCGCGGGCACCCTTCTGGCCTGCGCAACGGGAGGGACCCCGATTCAGAGGGATTGGCCGGAGGTAACCTGGAAACGCACGCTCTCGGCGGCTGCAGTCCCCGACCCGACGGACGTGAGTCTGAACCAGCTCCGGGAAGTCGGTGATGGACGGGAGGCCCGGCGTGCTTCGGTCCACGGGGTCGCTCTCGGACCCCGGGGAAGGGGTCCCCCCGCTCCCTGCACTGTGGCCGCTCCGCCCTGCTGGCCGCGCTCTCGGGAGGCGGGGGGTGTGGGGACGGCAGGGGCACAGCTGCCCGGCGCCGGAGCTTGAGAAGCCGCGATTCTGGTCTCCCTCCCGGCCCAGCTGCTCGGGGCCCCGGGCTCACCCACTCCCGCTCCCGGTTCCCCGTTTCTGTTCCCCGTGGACCCCGCCCCGCCTCCAGGGCCGCATTCCGGCCGCACGTGCGTCTCTGGCACTCCTGGCTCTGTGCCTGGCTCTGTGCCAGCGTTTGTGAAGCCGGTCAGTGGAGATCGGAGGGCACTCTAGCCGGAGGGAGGGAACAGATGATGGGGAAGCTCGTGGTGGGTGGAGGGAAGGCAGGTGGGGATGGAGCCAGGGCCCCTGGAGCGGGGGACCAGCAGGTCTGCGATGCCAGGGAGGGTCAGGGCTCAGCCCGCACATGCCCACAGGCCTCTGTGCCTCAGACCCAGATGCTGAACCTCAGCACCTCCCACTTTGTGGGGACGCCGGCAGGGCTGTGAGCAGATCTCGGAGTGTACATTTCCTGAAGCAGACCTCTCATTGGCAGTCCCTGGGTGCTCCCCTCACCGCACATCCGGGCTTGCCAGGTGGCTCAGACAGTCAACAATCCGCCGGCAATGTAGGAGACCCGGGGTCGATCCCTGGGTGGGGAAGATCCCCTGCAGGAGGGCATGGCAACCCGCTCCAGTGTTCTTGCCTGAAGAATCCCATGGACAGAGGAGCCTGGCGGGCTACAGTCCACGGGGTCACAAAAAGTCAGACAGGACTGAGCAACTAAACAACAATGATGACCGTGGGACTATGCCCCGTTCCATTGTCCAAAGAAAACACGTCTTATTTAAAAAAGAAAAGAAAAAAGAAAGCAAAAGGGAAAGAAAGAAAACAAATGAAAAAAAGAAGAGAGAGAAAGAAAAGAAAGACGGAAAAACAGGAAGGAAGAAAAAAGAAAGGGGAAAAGAAAAAAGACAGAAAGGGAAAAAAACAAAGATAAATAAGACAGAAAAGAAAGTTGGAAAGACAGAAAGAAAGGAAGCAAGGAAGAAAGCAAAAAAAAAAAAAAGCAAAGAGAAGGGACGGGCAAGGAACAGAGGCTGAAAGCAGTGAGGCGGGGCAGCCCCCCGCGCGGCCGCTCCCCAGGCCCCCCTCACTGCTGACGCTGGAATTCGGGGAACGCCTGCGTCTGCACCCCCAGCCCGCACCGCCTTCTCCGAGGCAGCCGCACTTCCTCGTCAGGGCCCCAGACGGCGCGAGGCCCGCGGGCGCGTGTCGTAACCGCGGGGCCAGCTCCAAGGTGAGCGCGGCCTTCCTGTCTCCGCGGGCCACCCCGCCGCCCCCGCTTCTGCAGGAACTGCCCGGCTCCCGCCCGCACCCCGAGCCCAGTGTCGGGGCGCAGGACGGACACGCTGCCCGCAGAGGGGTCCGCCTGGGGCTCAGCGCCGCGCGGGCCACGTCCTCTCTGGACTGACGGCGACCCCTCACTTGGGTCATCTGTCCCCCTCCTCCGTCTCCCTGGAACCACCCCCCCCCCCAGCTCCCAGTCATCCTGCTTCCGTCCTAGGGAAGAGGGGCCGGAGACAAGAGGCGTCCACCCCAGGCGGTCATTGTCCATCAGGCATTCTGGAATCGCCCTAGTGCTTAGCAAGATGGTCATCATCCCTGAGGGGGGGCGAAGGGATCAGGGATCTGACCCTTTCCCTGGTTGGGGGGAGACAGTGGCTTTCGTCTCCTGGAGGGGGCACTCGGGAACCAAGACTCCTGCTCTGTGGCTGGCGGGCGGCCGTCACAGAGGACTCCACGCTGGACGGCTGCAATCCAGAGGAAAGCCTCCTCTCCCGCAGTCCTGGGGACCACACGTCTGAGGTCCTGGGGTCCCAGGACGGTTCAAGGGGTCCCAGGACTGAGCTCCCTCCAATATTCTCCAGGGGAGGGTCCTCCCCGCCTCTTGCAACTCCTGGGGGCTCCAGGGGTCCATCCCTGGGCAGGTGGCCGCCCCCCTCCCATCTCTGCCTCCGTCCGCAAGCGGCCATATCCTGTCTGTCTACGTGCCCGTTTACGAGCGGCCGTCTGCTCATAAGGACGGCGACGCCGTGGGACGTGGGGACCGCCCTGTCCGAGCTGGACTCTGTGCTACCCCCATCCTTACCCCTGCGAGAGAGCCCCGCTTCCGCAAGAGGTCACACTCTGAGATTCCAGGTGGACGTGCAAGGCTTAGGTGGGGGGAAAGCAGACAGGAGACAGGGAGGCAGACGGGACGACCCGGCCCACGACATCAGACCGGTCTGATGGGGTGGAGCCGCGTCAGACTGCTCTGCATCCCGGGTAAGACCCCCCCGCACACATACACCCCCACCCAAGAGGTGGGGAAGGCAGACAGACGGCTGCCCCCGGAGACTCAGTCCTGAGCACCACCTCCTGGGAGACACCGGGATTTGGCACGCATCTCGTGGCCGCTGAGATGTGTCGTCCAGGGTCCATCAGGAGGAGGGACCGGCGCGCGGGGCTGGAACCCAGGAGCTGTGACAGACAGACGGATGGGTGACCCATGCGGAGCGAGGGCAAGGAGGATGTGCCGGGCGCCGGGAAGTCAGAGACGGCGCCTGGGAGCGTCCCCGTCGGCTTTCCGGGCTGAAAGGTGGACATGGCGGACTGAGACTCAGGCAGCCAGCACGTGGGGGCACCCGGGTGCCCCCTCCTGTCCCCTCGGGCCCGAGGGGTCACTCCCACGGGAACCTCGACAGAGAGGGGGTGTCCAGGGCCCCCCTGACATTCATTGGGGCCAGCTCCAGGAAATTGCCCAAGATCGAGGTGGAGGGGTGAGCGGCCACCGGGGTCGTGACAAAGCAGAAGCTGCAAATGAGAACTGAGAACAGGAAAAGAAATACTTTGAAAGAGAGAGTGTTTCTTCCAGGAAAAACCCAGAACTGTTGCCAGGGTCCTGACCCCCAGATTCTAATTCTGACTCGAGGGCTGGGGACGAGGGGCCAGATGCCAGACTCGGTCACACCCTCGTGGGGTTGATGAATTTTTATTTTTTCCCGATGGGGTGGAGCCGCCCCCCTCCACCGGAGGCTATAAAAGCGCTGAATAGGGGAGAGAAAACAAAATACCAGTTTTGCTTCTCGTTCAGGAAGCAGAGTCCAGCCCACGGCCGGGAAATCAAGCCCCAGGATCCACTCCCAGGCTGGCAGGTCCTGCACCAGGAGGGGGCCGCCTGTCTCCCACTGACGTCGGACTCTGCTCTGCATCCCAGGTAAGACCACCCCACACCCCTCACCCAAGAGGTGGGGAAGGCAGACAGCTGCCCCTGGAGACTCAGGACTGAGCACCACCTCCTGGGGGACACCAGGATTTGGAATGCATCTTGTGGCCCCTGAGAGGTGTCGTCCGGGGTCCAGCACAGGCTGGATCCAAAGACTTTATGCCCGAGAACCAATGATGGAGGGTCTAACTAACTCATGCATGCAATGCAGTTTCGACCCCTGGGTCGGGAAGATCCCCTGAAGGAGGGCATGGCAATCCACTCCAGCGTTCTTGCCTGGAGAATCCCGCAAACAGAGGAGCCTGGCGGGCTACAGTCCAGGGGGTCGCAGAGAGTCAGACATGACGGAGCACAGGAGAGGACGCTGGTTTCACCCTTGTATGAGCCTGGATGTGCGGTGTGTCTTCAGCGGGTCTATCTTTCATGCTGGGTCTTGCCCTTCCCAGGACGAGAGGCTCCCAGTAACCACAGCGCCCACCAACTCTTTCTGGCTCAAATTCCTGCCACCCCCAACCCAGGCAAGGCGGGGCTGCTAATGTCGAGAGCTCCACCGTCTCTCCCCCAACTCTGCGAACCCTGGTCCCAGCCTCTGGGGGCCCAGGTCTGTCCAGACAGCCGCGTCCCTTCGTCCTTTGGGGTCAGCGGCAGACGATGACCACATTCATGCCATTTGGGTCTTGAAAGATGTGAGCGTCTCCGGGCGAGGAGGGAAGCCTGTGGGTGGACATGAATGTCACGGGGCTGGAGCCCTGTGTACGCCGGTGGGGACGGGGGGGTGGCTCGGCTCACCTGAGCAGAAGCCAGGAGCCCGCCGCCGCCCCTCCCGGGACTTCCCCGAGGGCTGTCTGCACAGATGAAGACGGGCCCCGCGCCCTCCTCATCTGATCGTGATCAGTGAGAGTCGCTCAGTCGTGTCCGACTCTTTGCGACCCCGTGGCCTGTACAGCCCGTGGGATTCTCCAGGGCAGAATACTGGGGTACATAGCCGTTCCCTTCTTCAGGGGCATCTTCCCGACCCAGGGATCGAACCAGGGTCTCCCGCATGGCAGGCGGATTCTTTCCCAGCTGAGCCCCTCATCTGATGCTTGCTCACTGCTGGGATTTTTCTATTTTCTCCCCGTGAGCTTGCTGCCTGGACCATTTGTTGTTGCTTACTTGTGTCCGACTCTGCGGTCCCGTGGACGGGAGCCTCGCCAGGCTCCTCTCTCCATGGGGATTCTGCCAGGCAAGAAGACTGGAGCGGGTGGCCATTTCGTCCTCCAGGGGAATCTTCCCAACCCAGGGATCGAACCTGCTTCTCCTACATGGGCAGGCGGATTCTTTATCGCCGAGCCACCCAGGGAGCCAGAACTCTCACGGGCAGGGCGTTGAGCTGTCCTGGACTGTGACGCTGGGCTTGGAGGTTACCCTCCTCTCAAACTGGGTGCCTCCTGCCTCACTCTCCACACCCTGATCCTTGTGCTTCAGATGGACAGCCAGGCGTCCGTCCCCGTGATACCAAGTCTTGGGTCTTCCCTGTTGACCTGTCCTGAGAAGGAGTCTCTCCAGGCTTCCCCCCCGAGTTCAGCAAGAACTACAACAGGAGTCAGCCTCGGGGATCAAATGTGTGTGAAAGCTGGCACTTCTGGGGAGGGGAGGGGCACAGGTCAGTCCTGGGGAGTCTCGTGGGAGCCCCGGACGGGGCTGGGCGAGCAGGCGAGGTGCTGGATGGCTGGAGTCCAGGCTGGGTGTCGTGATGCAGCAGCTGAGAAGGCCCTGAAGGATGGGGGACGAGAGTCCTCGCCCCTCCGCGTCACTTCCAGGCTAGATTCTCGAGCTGAGGTGCCCTGGCAGGGGGCACATTTTGGGGGGAGCAATCCTGAGGCCCTGGTGAGGGGCGGCCCCAGTCAGAGGAGCGTATGAGGCTCCATCTGTGTGGCCGCCCCCCGCTGGCCCGCAGGCGCCGGTGGCGGCATTTGCGTGAGTGACTCAGGCAGCTGGGGAGGGGTGGGTGGAGACCCCATGGCTGGGGCCCGGGAAGTGCGGAAGGCGGACCCCCCTGGGGAAGGTTCAGGAGAGCTGGCCTGCTGAGGGGGGCGCTTCACGGGGACCCCGGGGAAGAATTCTGGTGGGGGCGGTGAGACAGCACGGATTGCTTTACCGTAACTCTGTGTGAGCAGGAAACTGGGTCCGTGTTGATTTCATGCCTTTAATTGCACTTCCTTCCACTGTTTGTGAGCCCAGCGGTTCCTGGTGCCGCGTGGAGGGTGCTGTCTGGGCTCCTGTATGGGGTGGTGCCAAGGGCGATGTATAACCCAGGGCGGGAGCGCTGTAGAGACAGGCTGACACACATGTAGGCATGCAGACATACAGGTGCACACATACGGACGTGTACGCAGACATGCACACAGACAGACAAAAACACATGTAATGTGTGCACACAGATACATATCCATACACAGCACATACATACAAACACACGGACACAGACACACAAACATGTGTAATGTGTGCACACAGATACACACAGATACATATGCATACACAGCACACACAGACATGTGTGCACACATGCATACGTGCATGTACGCATGCACACACAGTGTGCACACAGATGCACACATATACATATGTGCACACAGATACATATCCATACACAGTTGCTGCTGCTGCTGCTAAGTCGCTTCAGTCGTGTCCGACTCTTAGCGACCCCATGGACTGCAGCCTACCAGGCACCTCCGTCCATGGGATTTTCCAGGCAAGAGTACTGGAGTGGGTTGCCATTGCCATACACAGCACACACATACAAACACACGGACACAGACACACAAACATGTGTAATGTGTGCACACAGATACACATGCATACACAGCACACAGACATGTGTGCACACATGCATACATGCATGTACGCATGCACACACAGTGTGCACACAGATGCACACATATACATACATGCCACGCACACACATAAACACAGGTAATGTGTGCTCACAGGTAATGTGTGCTCACATATACAGAGCCATGTAGTTTGCACACATGCATACACAAGACACATACATAGGTGCACACATGTACACAGACATATTCACAGAGACACACATATGCACATATATGCATACTGTGTCCCAACAGATACATAAACACAAGTAGTATGTGCACACATGCATACACAGGCACATACGTACAGTGTACACAGATGCATATATAAGACATACACATGTGCACTCATGCATATACACACATGCATGTATGTATATATATGTATACACTGTGCACAGACACATAAACACATGCGTACACACACAGATTTGCAGTGCACACAGAAACATTTATAAGGCACACGCACACATGCGCACTCATGCATATATACTCATGCACACACATACACAGAGATTCACAATGCACATATATGCACACTCAGTGCCCACACATGTGCACACATGCACACACACAGGAGGCTCCCCTCCCGAAGCGGCTCCCTGCCCTTCCAGCCGGACACCCCCAGGGGGTTCGGTCCCCTCCCGCCCCCTCCCCCAGCCGTCCCCCAGCCACCCCACTGGTCACTGTCTTCTCCAGCTGACGCCCGCCCTCCTGTGGGAACTGCCTCGCCCATGGCCCTTCCCTGGCCGGCCGCGCTCCTGACTCTCATCTGCTGCTCGATGACCACGGACCACGGTAGGAAAAGCCAGAGGGAAAATGGCCCCGTGCAGTGTGCTGGGGTCCCTGGGGCTGTGCTGCTTTTCAGTCAAACGGCCGTCGCTGGGGTCCCGGCCGAGCCGCTTGGCCGCCGGGCGACATAATCAGCCGCTTCCCGTGTAGCCCGCTTCTCAGCCGCCTTGGCGGGTATGTCTTGCAAAACTCGGACCTCAGAGCCAGGATGTTCATACTGATACGGTCACTAGGCTACAGCCAGAGCTGCTGTTGTAGCTGGGGCGCTGGGATCCATCTCTTACCTTTGATTTCCTGTCATCCTTTTCCTGGGTCGGGAGACGTCTGTGGGAAAATGAAGGTGATGGGCTGAACTCTGTCCTCAGCAAATTCATGCACTCAAGTCGTAACCAACAGAATCCCAGAATGGGAGTTGTTTGGAAATAGAGTCTTTACGCATGCTCCTTTTAAATATAATATATATATGTATATGTTTGGCTGTTTTGGGTCTTCGTTTCAGCACGCGGGCTTTTCTCTAATTTCGGCGAGCGGGGGAACGTCTCTCTAGTTGCGGGGTGCACGCTTCTCGTTGCAGTGGCTTCTCTTCCTGTGGAGCATGGGCTCTAGGGTGGGGCTTAAAGGACGGAGTTTGGGACTTCCCTGGCGGTCCAGTGGTTAAGACTGCCTTCTGATGCAGAGGATGCAGGTTCGATCCCCAGTCGGGGAGCTGAGATCGTACATGCCTTCATGGCCAAAAATCCAAAACACAAAAAACGGAAGCAATATTGTAACAAATTCAATAAAGACTTAAAAACTGGTCCACACGAAAAATGAAAAAAAAAATGATGCTTTGGGGGCAACCCCATCCTGTTCTTCTGATGTTCCTCCTGGAGATTTAAGGGAGTAGGGGGCAGACCAGGGTCTCAGGTTCCCAGGATCGTCACTGACGATGGTGGATAGTGAACGCTTCACGAAACCATCGTGAGACTCCTCAGGGGTAACAATCGATCAAGACGTGAGAATGGGTGATGGAGATTGTCACACCGCGTGCCCATCTCTGACAGTCTGGCTGATTTTGGATGGCGGTTGTGGCTGGTGGAGAACATTCAGAGTGGGGGTGAGGGGAGCCAGGCAGCTGCTGCAGGAGACGTCCTCCCCGGAGACACCCCCGCCCTCAACCGCCCCAGGCACAGAGATTGTACATTGCTTTGGCACCCAGCAGTAAGCGCACCCAGCTCCAGCTGCAAACCCGGGGATGCTGGTGGGTTTCAAGGAGGCACGGTGCCCACCAGGCAGGCGTGTGCCCTGGCGGGGGTCTGCAGCAGAAGCCCATCCCATGCGGACTTCTCTGGCTGACCCGCGGACCTCGCACTGGCGCCGAGGGTCGATGTGCACCTCAGGCTCCTGTCCGACGCCCACTGCATGCGGACAGGGATCAGGCTTTGGGTGACAGACGGGAGCATAGCCGGGCCAGGTGCTCACCACGGACGCTCTGTGATTGCATCAGACAGGGTGACCTGCCTGCGGTGACAGCCACAACATTGCATAACTGCGAGGTCTGTTCCTTCCTCAAATGGTAGTGGAATGGAGAGGGTGTGTGCAGCTGTGTATATGTGTGTGTATGTGTCTCTCTGCGTGTATGTATGTATATGTATGTCTGTGTGCACAAGTGTGTATATACATATACACCCACCCCATACATGTATGTGCATGTTGTGTGTATGTATGTGTATGCATGTGTGTGGATGTGTACACATGTGTGTATGTGTATATCTGTGTATATGTGTCCGCATGTGTGTATATACATATACACTTACCCCCATACATTTCATGTGTATGTTTTGTGTATACGTGTGTGTACGTGTATGTGCATGTGTGTATGGATGTGTGCGTGTGTGTGCGTGTATATGTGTCTGTATGTGTATACATGTGTGTCTGTATACACATATACACCCACCCCATACATGTATGTGTGTGTTGTGTGTATATGTATGCATGCATGCATGTATGAATGTATGTGTTTAGGTATTCCTGTGTGTATTGTATGTGTGTATGTATGTGTATGGCTGTATGTGTGTGCATATGTGTATGAGTGTGTTTGTATGTGTCCATCAGAAGGAAAGTTATGACCAACCTAGACAGCATATTAAAAAGCAGAGACATTACTTTGTCAACAAAAGTCCATCTAGTCAAGGCTATGATTTTTCCAGTAGTCATGTATGGATATGAGAGTTGGACTATAAAGAAAGCTGAGCCCCGAAGAATTGATGCTTTTGAGCTGTGGTGTTGGAGAAGACTCTTGAGAGTCCATTGGACTGCGAGGAGATCCAACCAGTCCATCCTAAAGGAGATCAGTCCTGGGTGTTCATTGGAAGGACTGATGCTGAAGCTGAAACTCCAATCCTTTGGCCTCCTGAAGCGAAGAGATGACTCATTGGAAAAGACCCTGATGCTGGGAAAGATCGAAGGTTGGAGGAGAAGGGGAGGACAGAGGGTGAGATGGTTGGATGGCATCACCGACTCGATGGACATGGGTTTGGGTGGACTCAGGGAGTTGGTGATGGACAGCGAGGCCTGGCGTGCTGCGGTTCATGGGGTCGCAAAGAGTTGGGCACGACTGAGCGACTGAACTGAATTGAACTGAACTGATTTATGTGTGTGTGTGTGTTCATGTGTGTCTGGGTGTGTATGTGTATATGTACATGTGTATGTGTATATGCGTGCATAATTGTATGTGTGTATATATGTATGTGTGTATATGTGTGTTGGGGGCGTACGTATCAGTCTCCCTGTGGGCTACTGGCTAACGCAGCTTTGGGTTGCCTTAACAAAATACCATAGTCTGGGGGGTTAAGTGACAGATTTATTTATCACAGCCCTTGGGACCAGACGTCTGAGGTTAAGGGGTCCCAGGGCTGAGCTCCGTCCAGAGGCTCCAGCGGAGGGTCCTTCCCGCCTCTTCCAGCTTCTGGGGGCTCCAGGCGTCCTTCCCTGGGCTGGTGGCCGCCTCCCTCGCGTCTCTTCACGTGGCGTCTCCTCTGTGTCCGTGTCTCTCCTCTTCTGTCTCTTACAAGGACCAGTCATGGGGTTTAGGGCCACCCCCATCCAGGAGGACCCTGTCTCAGGCCCTTCACTCCATCACACCTACAAAGAACCCTGTTTCCATGGAAGGTCCGATTCTCAGGCCCTGCGAGTTAGGCCTTCAGTATGGTTTGTCGGGGAGGGTGGAGAGAGAGTGGGGTTCATTCCAGCCCCCCCGGCTCCATCGTCTCCTCGGAGGAGTGTGTAGAGGCCTCACACGGCGGTTTTTCAGGGGCGGCAACCACAAGGACCACAGGTTGCCTCTGTCCATCTCTCCGTGGCGACATCAGTCCTGTGGCCGCAGCTGGTGACCAGAGGGGCTGGGAGATGCGGGAGCTCTAGAAGGGAAGGGGGCTTCCTTCACGTCTCAGGATGCTGCCTCCCATGTCCTGCCTCTTGTCTGCCCCCACTGTCCTGGGGCCGAGCCTGCCGCCCCCTTTGGGATCACATCAGGACCGGGGGTATGGAGGGGTCAATGACCACAGGCAGGAAGTGACCTCCTCTCTAGGAGGCAGTGAAAGAAGCAGGCTGCAAGCTGCAACATTGTAACATGACCCACCCTTCAAGCCTTCCCTAAAAATACAACCTTGGTGGAACTGCATTAGAGGGGCTGTGGGTACAGGAGACGGTGGAAGAGAAGCAAGCAGGAGACCACACACATGTTCTTGTTGAGTCATATGGAGAAGTGGTTAGTCTTTCACCACCGAGTCTTAATTAGCGCATGGATTTTTCATAGCTTAATCAGGGGAAGGATGTTTTCTTCCATTTCTAGTTTGCTGAGAGCTTTTAATCCTCAGGGGTGTTAAAATGCTGTCAAAATATTCAGAAAAGAAAAACAAAAGTTGGGACTTCCCTGGGGGCCCACTGCTTAAGACTCCCTGTTTTCAGTGTATGAGACACGGGTTCGATCCCTGCTCTGGGTCCGAACATCCCGCATGCCTTGTGGCATGGCCAGAAGAGAAAAAATAAATGAAAAAACTGTCAAAATAGTTCCTGCTTCTGTTGAGCAGATTGTCAGTTTTCTGTTTAAAAAGGTGAATTATAGTGATGGTTAAAATAACCTTGCATTCTTAGAGTAAATGTCTTGGGTCAAGAGGTATTACCAGGTTTATATATTGCCCTATTTTATGTACTCGCATTTTGTAAAGGAATTTTGTATCTATGTGATAGGCATATTGGTCTAGTTTCAGTTCAGTTCAGCTGCTCAGTCGTGTCCGACTCTTTGCGACCCCATGGACTGCAGCACGCCAGGCCTCCCTGTCCATCACCAACTTCCAGAGTTTACTCAAACTCATGACCATTAAGTTGGTGATGCCATCCAACCATCTCATCCTCTGTCATCCCCTTCTCCTCCTGCCTTCAATCTTTCCCAGCATTCCAATGAACACCCAGGGCTGATCTTTAGGATGGACTGGTTGGATCTCCTTGAAGTCCAAGGGACTCTCAAGAGTCTCCTCTAACACCACAGTTCAAAAGCATCAATTCTTCTGCGTTCAGCTTTCTTCATAGCCCAACTCTCACATCCATACATGACTACTGGAAAAAACCATAGCTTTGACTAGAGGGTCTCTAGTTTACTTTTATTATTATTATTCACTTATTATTATTATTTATTTTGGGCCTCCCTGGTGGCTCAGACAGTAAAGAATTCCCCTGAAATGCGGGAGAACCAGGTTCTATCCCTGGGTAGGGAAGATCCCCTGGAGAAGGGACTAGCTACCCACTCCAGTACTCTTGCCTGGAGAATCCCGTGGACAGAGGAGCCTGGCGGGCTGCAGTCCATGGGGTCAAAAAGAGTCAGACCCGACTGAGCGACTGAACTGAACTGAACAGCTGTTTTAACAGACTTGTCTCTTACTTTCATCATCTGCCATTTATGGCGTGACTTCTTTCTCTAGTGTTTATTTGGGTCTTAGTTGTGGCTAAGTTTCTCTATAGTTTCTCTATCGTTTCTCTAAGTTTCTCTATGCTTGTGGCATGTGGGCTCAGTTGCCCCTAAGTGTGTGAGATCTTAGTTCCCTGACCAGGGATAGAACTCACGTCCCCTGCACTAGAAGGTGGATTCTTAACCACTGGCCCACCAGGGAGGTCCCAACGGGATGATTCTAAGCCCTGATACTTCTGGTCACGGCCAACATATCCCTGCTTCTCCGTGCGTCTAGTAACATTTTATCAGGTGCCATCCTGTAAACCCATCTTGTAGAGGCTGGGTTGGTGAAGGTCTGCTTTGCTTGCCCTCTTTAAAGACGGTTGGGCTTCCCAGGTGGCACAGCAGGAAAGAATCCACCTGCCAAAGCAGGAGATGTAAGAGACATGGGTCCCATCCCTGGGTGGGGAAGATCCCCTGGAGGAGGGCATGGCAGCCCACTCCAGTATCCTCGCCTGGAGAATCCCACGGACAGAGGAGCCTGTCGGGCTGCAGTCCACGGGGTCGCAAAGAGTCGGACACGACTGAAGAGACTTAGTATGCACACATGCCGTGTTGCTTTCGGCCGTAGAGCAAAGTGAATCAGCTGTACGAACACAACTTTCTTCGACGTGTGTGGCTGAGAAAGGTGCATTTCCTAACAACAAGGATGGGAGAGGTGACCTGCTTTCCTGGCATTTCCCCCATCCCCACCCCACCATAGCCTCCTTGTGGGTGAGAAGGTGGGATCACTAAGATGCTACAAATTCCAGACTTTGAATTTGTACAAATTTGTGGTTGCTCCTGACAACCGCGTCTCCGCCTAGAACTCAGCTTCCCAAAGGCTGACTCCACAGAGACAGTTTAAGCGTTGTGTGTCTCTCTCTGACTCTGTAGCCATCTCCGATCCAGACCCACCGATTAAGAACTTAAGGATAGATCCAGAAAGAAAAAGATTGGTCTGGGACCAGCACGGAAATGTTTCCGAAATCGAGTGCTACGTCAACTCGAAGCTTTTAGCAGAGGTAAGCCGTCTTCCCTGTACTTAGCATCACAGAGACATGGGTTCCACCCGTGGGCTCAGGGGTCATTCACGGGCACCACAGCTCAAGACATCCACAATGGTAGCTACTGGTCAGGACTGGTGTCAAAGGGGCTGAGATATTGCAGCTGGACAGACAGGCCCAGTTGAAAGTGTTGCTGTTCAGTCGCTCAGTCGTGTCCGACTCTTTGAGACCCCGTGGACTGCAGCACGCCAGGCTTCCCTGTCCATCACCAACTCCCGGGGCTTGCTCAACCTAATGTCCATCGTGTCGGTCATGCCATCCAGCCATCTCATCCTCTGTCGTCCCCTTCTCCTCCCGCCTTCAATCTTTCCCAGCATCAGGGTCTTTTCCAAGGAGTCAGCTCTTGGCATCAGGTGGCCAAAGGACTGGAGTTTCAGCTTCAGCCTCAGCCCTTCCAGTGAAAGTTCAGGGTTGATTTCCTTAGGATGGACTGGTTGGATCTCCAGATGACTTGATTTTATTGTGAATAGATTGCTCCATCTCTCTCAGGCAAAAGGGAGGCTCTATTGCAGTCTTGGCGACTTGTCATGCGAAGTCAGAAACTACACCGTGAAGGTGGTGAAAGGTCAGCCGTTCTCTGCTTGGATTCTGTATCCAAAGCAAGGTGAGGGGCAGACGCTCTCTTGGGGTTTCCTTTGCTTTTGATCACCCGTTAGCGTTCTGAGTACCGAGATAATGATTTTTAGCTTGGATGCATGGGTCTGCAGTGACGTAGCTTTGTGGGGGAAAGGCCATTTCTTGAGAGTCCTGTGGACAGCAAAGAGATCCAACCAGTCCATCCTAAAGGAAATCAGTCCCAAATGTTCACCGGAAGGACTGATGCTGGAGCTGAAACGCGAATCCTTGGGCCACCTGATGGGAAGAACTGACTCATTGGAAAAGACCCTGATGCTGGGCAAGATTGAGGGCAGGAGGAGAAGGGAACGACAGGGGATGAGATGGCTGGATGGCATCATCGACTCGATGGACATGAGTTTGAGTAAGCTCCAGGAGTTGGTGATGGACAGGGAGGCCTGGAGTGCTGCAGTCCATAGGGTCACAAAGAGTCGGACACCACTGAGTGACTGAACTGCGCTGAACTGATGTTCAAATTCGTGTCCGTTGAGTCCTTGAGGATTGACTGGTTAGCTCTCCTGGCCGTCCAAGTTCATGTCTGCTGTACGGCAAAGTGACTCCATGGTATATACGTATATTGCATGAGGGTTTCCCCCAGAAGAGTGGGTGCATTTCCCTGTGGTCTACACAGTCGGACCCTGGTGTGTATCGAGGAGCTCACTTTCCCCACCCCTCCCTCTTCTTTCCGAACCCCAAGGCAACCCCCGGGCGGCCGCAGACAACCTGACATGCCGCGTGCACGACGTGGATCAGCTCAGCTGCAGCTGGGCGGTGGGCGAGGAGGCCCCGGCGAACGTGCAATACTATTTCTACCTGAAGGAGACCCTGTAGGTGTGAACTTGCGCACCGCCGCGCCCGGTCCTCAAGCCCCGCCCCCTAAACCCCCAGGGCTGCAGGGGGCGGGGCTGCGGGGGCGGGGCTGCGGGGGCGGGGCTGCGGGGGCGGGGCTGCGGGGTCCCCTCTGACCCCGCCCCACGCGCCCGCCGCCCCTCCAGGGAGACACGGCCGTGTCCCAAGTACATGCAGAACCAGCAGGGCGTAAACGTCCAGTGCCATTTTGACAACATCTCCGTTCAGCCTCTAAGCCAGCCTCAGTCCCGTTTCCTGGTGAATGGTACCAGCGGTAGTTCCAAAATCCCCTGCCGCGAAACGATTCACAGATTACAAGAAATTGGTAAGAAAAGGTGAAAACCTCCTTCACGTCCCCCCTCCCCCTTGCCTTTGCGATGCTGGCATCTTGTGGCGGAGGGTGCGGCGGGGTACCCCCCACCCTTGGAACCAAAGGGTAACCTAAGGGTAACACCTCGGGTCTTTGCTTACAAGACCCTTGTAACCAAACGCCTCAAGCCGGGGGTTGTGTGATACTGGCTCAGTCGTGTCCGACTCTTTGCGGCCCCGTGGACTGCAGCACGCCAGGCCTCCCTGTCCATCTCAAACTCCCGGAGCTGGCTCAAACTCATGTCCATCGAGTCGGTGATGCCATCCAACCATCTCATCCTCTGTCGTCCCCTTCTCCTCCCGCCTTCAATCTTTCCCAGCATCAGGGTCTTTTCCAATGAGTCAGTTCTTTGCATCAGGTGGCCAAAGGATTAGAGTTTCAGCCTCAGCATCAGTCCTCCCAATGAGTACTCAGGACTGATTTCCACGGGCTCTAGGGCGCTCGGATTTCAGTCGTTGCAGCTCACGGGCTTGGTGGTTGTGGCTCCCCGGCTCCAGAGCACAGTCTTAACAGTTGTGGCCCACGGGCGTAGCTGCTCCAGGGCATGTGGGATCTTCCCGGACCAGGGATTGAACTCCTGTCCTCTGCATTGGCAGGTGGATTCGTATCCACTGGATGGATCCACAGAGAAGTCCTAGGAGGCCTGTTTTGAAAGTATCTTTGGGAAACAATCTTTTTGTTTGTTTGTTTGCTTTTCATGTGCTTTACTCATAGAAGTGTTTTTGTTTTTCCTCCCCTAGAAATCTTAGCTGCCCCAAACATCACAAAAAAGTGGTGTAGCCAAAACTACTCATTCATGGAGTGGGAAGTAAGGAGTCTCTTTACTGATGACATCAAGTATGAACTTGAGATCCAGAAGGTAAGCACGCTGCCTCCCGCGTGGGCGTCTCTTGTGGTCTGACGCCCCGGACTCTGGAGTTTGGGGGGGAGTCAAAGCGTCCAAAGAAAAGAGGAACCATAAGAAAACAGTGGTAGCGAAACCCAAAGCCTTTGGTTGTTTGGGACTCCCCCGGCTGTCTGTCGGTTAAGACACCCCCTTCCAGTGCAGCGGGTGTGGGTTCAATCCCTGGCTGAGGACCTAAGATGCCATGTGCCTCGTGGCCAAAAAAAAACAAAATAAAAAACAGAACATAAGAGAGAAGCAAAATTGGAACAGATTCAATAAGGAATTTAAGAATGGTCCACGCCAAGGAAAAAGATAAAAATTAAGACAACAACAACAAAACAAGCGTTTGGGTGTTTGAAAGACAACGGTGACCTTGGAAAAGAAGTCAGCACGTGCGAGAAAGTCTTCTGTCATGTTTGGGGTGGAGGAGACATGCTCGGCTGTCGTCCTTCAGGACACAAATGACGTGATAGGAAGAGAAAGACAAGGCTGAAACAGACAGTGGGGAAACCCTCTGATCGCACATCACGTGCACGCCTCTACGCTAATTCCCTTCAGGCGTGTCCGACTCTTTGTGACCCCGAGGACTGCAGCCCGCCAGGCTCCTCTGTCCCTGGGATTCTCCAGGCAATAACACCAGAGAGGGTTGCCATGCCCTCCTCCAGGGGATCTTCCCCACCCAGGATCGAACCCCAGTCTCTTATAGTCCCTGCACTGGCAGGCGTGTTCTTTACCACTGAGCCACCTGTCCGCATGTTACAGAGCTTGCAATTCCCGTGCGAGAAATGAAATCATTAGGCCTCCCAGAATATGGTTCCCAAGCGTTTACAGAACCTACGTATATAATGGTTCCCAAGTTCGACACCACTTGTGGGACAGGTTGACTGAAATATAGCCACAGAGTGGAATCCTATCCACCAGGAACTGGAGGGTCCTATTTGACAATAGCCTGGACGTGGAAGCCACCTAGATGTCCACTGACAGCGGAATGGATAAAGATGTGGTACACATACAGACAATGGAATATTACTCAGCCATGAAAAGGAATGCATTTGAGTCAGTTCTAGAGGTGTGTGAACCTAGGGCCTGTTATACAGAGCGAAGTAAGTCAGAAAGAGAAAAACAAGTATTGTATATTAACGCCTGCACAGGGAAGGAGTTTGTCTCAGATGGTACAGGATCTGCCTGCAACGCAGGAGACCTGGGTTTGATCCCTGGGTTGGAAGATCCCCTGGAGAAGAGCGTGGCAACCCACTCCAGTATTCTTGCCTGGAGAATCCCATGGACAGAGGAGCCTTTGCAGGCTACAGTCCATGGGGTCGCAGAGTTGGACATGATCGTGTACACACACACAGACACAGTTCGTGTATATAAATGTCAAACTCCTCATTTGTCCTTCCCTAGGTACTTTTTCATCCATTGATACATTATACTCAGTTACCTCTATTTACTATTTTCATGGGCTTCCCTGGTGGCTCAGACGGTAAAGAACCCGCCTGCAATGAGGGAGACTCAGGTTCGATCCCTGGGTGGGGAAGACCCCCTGGAGAAGGGAAAGGCTAGCCACTCCAGCATTCTTGCCTGGAGCGTCCTATATGTATGACAACTACGATTTCTGTTCAGTGACTGATTAGTGTCGGCTTTTCTGTGACCGTGAAACCGCTCGGACGAAGGAGAGCCTTTCTCGGGTGTGGATCAGGCTCCCACGCCCTGGTGTTCTCTTACAGGGCTCGGACCTCGCCTACAAAGAGGAGGTGGGTATCCACCCCCCGCCCTCTGCAATCTGCCTTCCCAAGCGCAGGCTCCTTATTTCTATCGGTGCCCAGACCCTCTGAGACGAAGCTCCCCGGTGCTTGGCCTGGGCGTTATCACCTACGTACCCCCTCTTCGCGGCTACATCCCTCGGGACTCGGTGACAGCATCATCGCGCCCAATTAACTGCATTCAACCTGCAGAGGCAGCCCTTTCCACCCGTAGTCATGAGTGCTGGTCCAGGACCCCGTCTCCTTGGCCTCTGTCTCTCCCTCCCGTCTCCACCTCCATCTCCACGTGGCTTCTCCTCTGTGTCCCTGTCGTGGGGTGTAGGGCCAGCCCCATCCAGGAGGAACCTCATCTCAGACCCTTCACCCCATCACCCCTGCAGAGACCCTGTTCCGTAATAAAGGCGTCTTCTGAGACTCCGAGCATTAGGACCCCACACACGTGAATCTGGGGAGGCCCCGCGGCACCCCTTGCCAAGCCCCTGTCCTGGAGCCCCAGGTCTGCAGGGGTCTCCCCCTGTCTGCTTGCTTTTCAACTGCAGACGGAGCGCACGACCTTGAAGCTGAGGAACCCGGGACCCTACACAGTGAAGGTCAAGGCCATGGACTCCCTGTTCTTCAGGAGCAGACCGCCGGGCCAGTGGAGTGCCCCGCAGCACCTCGGTGAGGGGGAGGCCCCTCGAGTCTCCCCAGGGGGGGTGGCGGGTGTGTGTGTGTATGTTGGGGGTGGGGGTCACGGAGGCATGGATCCCTGGCGGCCAGCAGCCTGCCGGACACGCTGACCATCACTGCTGCTTGAAGCGCCTGCTCCAGGGAGAGGGGACCATCCACCCGCCTCGACCCGGTCCCCCAGAGAGGGCTCCGGGGACCACGGCCGACTCGCGGAGGACAGGAGACAGGAGATGGGCCCGGGGAACCACCCCTGCCCCTCCCGACCCCACTCACCACAGCCCAGCCCATCATACGGGAGGTGTGGGCTGCTAGCGGGGTCTGTGTCTCCCACCCAGAGTCACCCTGGGGATGGGCTGGTATCGAGGTCTGCATCTCCCACCCAAAGCCGAGAGGGGGATGGGCTGGTATCGAGGTCTGCATCTCCCACCCAAAGCCGAGTGGGGGATGGGCTGGTATCGGGGTCTGTGTCTTCCACCCAAAGTCGCCCTGGGGACGGGTTTTCCTATCCAGTTAGAAGGCTTTTCCCAGGTATGGGCTTCTGGGGGTCCCTGAGCTCTGCTCCAAAGCCCCACCTCCTCTCAGGCCCCAAGCCACATCCCATTCCTGACCTGACCCAGCAGGAAACGTGGGGCGCCAGGCTGAGGCCGTGGGTGTGAGTGTCCTGGCCGGGAGGGGGGGGCAGTGGTGGGCGGCTGTAACAAATGAGCACAGACCGGGGCTTAAGCAACAGACACCCACCCTCCCGGAGTCCTGGAGACCAGACGTCTGAGGTCAAGGGGTACCAGGGCTGAGCTCCATCCAGAGGGCCCAGGGGAGGGTCCTTCCCGCCTCTTCCAGCTTCTGGGGGCTCCAGGCATCCATCCCTGGGCTAGTGACCACCTCCCTCCCATCCTTTGTGGACTCTGCCCAAGTTGTTCCACGGAGATACGCAAGGTGCACTTGGAGACGGCCATCGCCGAAACTCTCAGAAGATAAACTTTTTGATGCATTAAAAAAAAAAAAATCCAAAGGGATGTGAAAAGTCCATGATGACCATATATTAAATTCAAAGGCTGACACAGGGGCGCACCCAGGACACCACAGGGAAGGAGGTGGTGATGGTTCACCTGGAAACAGACCAGCCCTGGCGCTACCCCTCTGCATGTGGGATCCCAGTGGCGTGTGCTGTGAAAGGGTCAGCTGCTCAGTCGTGTCCGACTCTTGGCGACCCCATGGGCCGTAGCCCGCCAGGCTCCTCTGTCCATGGGATTCTCCAGGCCAGAATACTGGAGTGGGTTACCATTCCTTTCTCCAGGGGAATCTTCCCGACCCAGGGATCGAACTCGGACCTCCCGCATTGCAGGCACAGTCTGTGCGCCAGACTCCATCTGGTGGTCAGTGGGCGGGGGCAGCGGGTGGGTAGTGGTACTCTGGCGACTCGGGAACGATTCCCGCGCGGCCCCGGCAGCGGGCGCAGGCGGCTTATGTCCGCAGCGTGCATCGTGCTCCCGGGTGCGCCCCTGAGTACCCCGCCCCGCAGGGAGGCCGTGTCCCCGGGCCCGCCCGACGTTTCCCGCCCGCCCCTTCTTGCCTAGACTGTGACCGCAAGGACGCGTCCGTCCCGTTCTGGCTGGTGTACCTGCTGGCCCCGCTCGGGGCGCTGCTCCTGGTGGGGCTCCTGTTCCTCTGTCGCAGGTGAGGCCCCCGCGCGCCCGCCTTCCCCGGTTTGCGCTCCGGAGGTTTTCTGGAGGGGCGCACGGGCAACCCCCTCCGGTACCCGCTGTCTGGAGAATCCCCACGGACACAGGAGCCCCCTTGAGCGGCTGAAACTATGTGGAGCGCGATCCGGAGGCCCGGCGGCGCGCGCTCCCGCCCGCACCCGTGCGCCCTGCGTCTGGGCCGCGGGACGCGCGCCGCCGGGTCTCCGGCAGCCGCTTCCAGTCTCCCCAGCGGTCTTTTATCACCAGGACCCTGGTTGCCCCCGTCTGTTCTCTGCCTCCTGCAGAAGCCAAGGAGCCCAGAGCCCACCGTGCAGCATCCGCGGGGCGCGGGGTCTCTGCCTCCCCGGGCCCCCAGTGCGCGCGGGCGCGCTGTCTGCGGCCAGGCCCCGCGGCTGGTCCCCGCACGCCCCCCGCACTGTGCTCCTCACACCTCGTCGCGACGCTGTTGGCCCCCACCCCACCGCCCCCAGCAGCCTCCGCACTGGCCTCAGGGAGCCCTCCCGAGCCCAGCAGACGGGCGGCAGGCGGACGCCAGCGGCGCGCAGCCCTTTCACCCCTGACCGCGCCCCGGCGGAGCCTTCCTAACGTCTGCGCGCTCAGCCTAATCCGTGCGCCGCCCTCGGTCCTCCTCCAGGGCTCGGGTGCGTCTCCCGCCTCGTGAAGCTTCTGGTTTCACACACACACACACACACACACACATACATACATAGATACGCACACAGAGACACACACATACAGACACACACAAACACAGACACACAACATAGACACACAGACACACATAGCCACACAGACACACATGACCCCATATATAGACAGACAGACAGACACACACACCGCCCAGCCAGGGGCTAGGGTTGGGAGTGGATGGGCCGCAGCCCCAAAGGAGGGGGACCACCCGCTCCCCGTGGACGCCGCTGGGAGCGGGGAGGTTGCCGTGGTGCTGGGATGGGGCGGCCTCCATCCTTACAGGATCTCGGGGCAGGTGCCGAGGGGGAGCTGACCGCGCCGCCGCCGCTCTGCTAAGGCTCTGATTTCTGTGTCTGGATGGTGGGGGGGGGGCGGTTTGGGAACGCAGACCCCCTCCCAGCGGAGGACGGAGTCCGAGTGCTTGCAGGCCTCGCTGGGGCCCTCGGGGGGCGTTTCACACCCGCGGCGTTGCCCTTCTCCTCCGAGGTGGCCGGCGATGCAGAAGCTGTTCCCCCGTGTCCCTCACGTGAAAGACCCCGTCGGCGACAACTTTCAGAACGAGAGGATGGTACGCGCTGAGCAGTGGCTGCGCCGCGCCCGGGAATCGGGGGCAGAGGGGGGCGCGTTTCCCGTTGGCCGCCGCGGGTGGCCCAACCACGGGACGGGCAGGGGAGGTCGCCCCCTAGGCGCGGGTCTGGGAGCCCCAGGGAGCCCCTCCCGAGGCGGGGGTGCCCTGCCCAGGCCCCTGCGCTTTCCGAGGCTTTCCGGGGCGGACTTGCCGACCCCCTCCGCCCCGTGCCCCCACTCACCCCCACCCCCTGCGCCCTGCAGGTGGCCTGGGACCTCGAGCAGGAGAGCCAAGAAGAGTGTCCGGTCGTCCAGGTGCAGGTGTTGGGGGAGACATGAAACGTACGCAGCCCGGGGCTTGGTTTTTCCGCCCGGGAGGAAGGCGCACAGCCGGTCCCGGCTGGACACGGACGTTTGCTGCCCGGTCGGGGGTGGGGGAGGTGGGAAAGCCCGGTGCACGTGACTGGAGGTTTGCCTCGGCGGAAGAACAAAACCTGTCTTGTGCTTATTTGTCAAATAGAGGACTTTTTGACTCGTCTCGGGCCCTCTGGAGGTGGGGGGTCGCCCCGCAATGCCGCACAGCCTCCTGGATACGCCCAAATGTCCACCGTGTTGCTTGCCTGCTGTCTTTAAATGGTTACATTTCTCGTTTTGTGTCTGTGTTAGTCTCTCCTTTCCCCCTTTTAAGCCCCTTAAATCACTTGACACGTGTATACACACACCCCTACCTCCCCCCGCCCCCCAGCAACAAGTGTGAATCTGTGGGACAGGGGGCAGGTAGATTTGGGGGTGCGGACCTGCCTCCAGAGACAGTGAGTGGGCAGCGGGGATGGCCCCGTGGGAAAACACCCACCCCGTTTAAAGCCCTTGGTGGGCTTAGAAGATAAAGAATCTGCCTGCAAAGCAGGAGACCCAGGTTTGATCCCAGAGTCAGGAAGGTCCCCTGGAGGAGAGCATGGCAACCCACTCCAGTTTTCCTCCCTGGAGAATCCCACGGAGAGAGGAGCCTGGTGGGCTAGTCTACGGGGTCTCAGAGTCAGACATGACTAAAGTGACTTAACACACACACACACACCCACCCATGAAAGCCCACGCGAAAGGACTCAACCCCCACAGGAACGCAGGGCTTCCCAGGAGGGACCTCAGATCTCTTTAGTCTTGTTTCCACGCTTCAAGTTCTGGCTGCAAAGAATTCACCCCAAACGGCAGAAGCGGGGTTGCCAAGCCCGAGGGAGGTAAGCCAGCTTAACGGGCAACGTCCACTCGAGGTGATGAAGGCACCCGGTAACACCGTGTCCCGGGTCTGACCCCCGCCGTCGGCGCAGGTCTGGGCTGACAGGTTCCTGAATTGGTCACTCCGCCCTAGCGGCCGGGTTTGAAGTCAGGACACCTCTGCCTGGCGGGCGCCGGGCACAAACCCCCTCGGTGAGTGCGGGCTGGTCAGCCAGCGAGGGCCAGGTGACCTTGGGGACAGCTGGCACCAACTTCCTGTTCCCAGAGTGACCTCACCCTGGTCTGAAGATTATCAAAGCCCTGCCTTTCAAGGACATAAGCCGGCCTGGGGGCAGGGGTGTGTGGGTCGGCTGTGCCCTGCAGATGACCTCCACCCGACCTCCCCAATGTCACTGGGTGCTGGCAGCTGCAGGTGGAGCCAGGGGACATTGCGTGCACTGTCCTGACGGCTCAGGCTGGCGATGACCTCACAGACACACTCCCGACCCCCAAAGCCATCCTCAGAATCCCTATCATGTCCCTCACCACAACCCTGACATCCGCCTGGTGGACTCTCAGTTTTGTTCCCGCAGTGAGTTATCAGGGCTTGGGTTTCTGCAGAAACACTTGGCTGTGTGGGGTTGGGGGGTCAGGCACACCTGGAGGGGGGCGGGTGTGTGTTAAGCCCATCAGTCGCCTGACACCCCGTGGTCCCACCAGGCTGCTCTGTCCACGGGATTCTCCAGGCTGGAACCCTGGAGTGGGTTGCCATGCCCTCCTCCAGGGGATCTTCCCCACCCAGGGATCGAACCCAGGGTCTCTGGCATTGCAAGGGCGACAGCCGAGACCCTAAAAGTTGGTGAAGAATCTGCCTGCAATGCAGGAGACCTGGGTTGGGAAGACCCCTTGGAGAAGGAATTGGCAACCCACTCCAGTTTTCTTGCCGGGAGAATCCCATGCACAGAGGTTGTCGGGCTTCAGCCCATGGGGTCACAAGACTTAGCGACTGAACCACCACCACCTGGGAAGCCCCAGGGTGCCCACCTTCGAGGGGATTCCCCAGTGAGCCCTGGACACAGGCGGGCCACACAGCTGCCACCACCTTGGGGATCCTGTGTGGTTAAACCCCAGCTACAGTTGAGAAGGCTGAGCACCGAAGGATTGATGCTTTTGAACTGTGGGGTTGGAGAAGCCTCTTGAGTCCCTTGGACTGCAAGGAGATCCAACTAGTCCATCCTAAAGGAAAGCAACCCTGAATATTCATTGGAAGGACTGATGCTGAAACTGAAGCTCCAGTACTTTGACCACCTGATGTGAAGAACTGACTCACTGGAAAAGACCCTGATGCTGGAAAAGATTGAGGGCGGGAGGAGGAGACGACAGAGGGTGAGGTGGTTGGATGGCATCACCGACTCCATGCACATGAGTTTGAGCCAGCTCCGGGAGTTGGTGAGGGACAGACAAGGAGACCTGATCTCCCAGCTGGAGACCCTGTGGCCCGCTCACTGACCACCAGTGTCTCCCACTCCGGAGGCCTTTCTGCTGAGAAACCAGACCAGTGCCGCTGTGTCCTGATTTTATTGTTCCGCAGCGGAAATGCCCAACGGAGAAACATAATCGCGAGTATTCGGCTGTGCAAAAGAGAGGATAGTGCTTAAGTACAAATGGAGACATGATTTTCTTAAATAAATACTTAAACACGGGTCGGTCCTACAAGCACCTGGAGTCTAGGTCTGGTGTGCGGAGCTGCCTCGACTGTGGACCCACGGAGACCCCCCGATTGCCCTCTCCCCCCACCCCAATCAACGCGTGGACCCAGGGCCGGTGGTCCGCTGGCGAGGCGCCCCCGGCGCGGGGCGGCCAGCCCGGCGGGGCGCTGGAATTTCTCGAAGTCGGTGGTCCGTCCCAGTGCGGGATGCCGCTGGGCGGTCGCGGCGGCGGCCGGGCGCCTAGATGACCTTCTTGAGCTCGTCGTAGAGGACCAGCACGAAGGCGCCGCCCATGCCGCGCAGCACGTTGGACCAGGCGCCCTTGAAGAAGGCCTTGCCACCCTCGTCCTTGAGGATCTTCCGCCAGCAGTCCACAGTGCCCTTGTACATGATGTCGGCTGTGGGGAGATGGCGGGGTCACGGCACGCTCGGATGCGGCCCCCGGGGACCCGGCAGAGCTGCCGAGCCCGGGGCAGCCGTCTGTGCGCCAGGAGCTCTGGGCGCGCACTCTCGGGAGGGGATCAAGCCCAGGACTCCAGCCCCCACGAGGCCCGGGGACGCCAGGGCCAAGACCGAGGAAGCCGCGGGCCGGACGAGCACCCAGGTGGGATCCCCGTATCAGATCACGGGATGCCGGAAGGGGCCTGAGCCTGCCCCGCTCCTACGAAGCCCGCTGTGGACGGGCAACCCCGTGGGGCCTGAGACCCCCGACACCTGGAGGACTCTTCCCACCTGTCCCCAAGAAGACTGCTTCTCTCTGGGACCAGACGCTGGCCGTGGCCTCTGCAGGAAGACCCAGGGCCGCTCACGGGGCCCCCGGCCCTTCCCAGAGCCCATCAGAACGCGACCCTGAGCAGAGCCGGCACATCCTCTGCCCACCCCCACCACCCCGAGCGGAGCCGGTACCTCCTTTGCGCCCCGACTGCATCATCATGCGCCGCCGCACGGTGTCGAAGGGGTAGGAGACCACGCCCGCCACGGCCGTCACCGTCTGCGCGATCATCCAGCTCACCACGATATGCGTGTTCTTGGGGTCGGGGAGCATGCCTGTAGGGCCGGGGGATGGGGGGGGACGTGCGCTCAGGCCCCAGGGCCCGGGGGGGCGGTGGGGGGAGATGCGGACACCGGGGTGAGGCCCCAGGGCCCGGAGAGGGGTGGGGACACGGGGGTGAGGCCCCAGGGCCGCCCACACCGCCACGGGGGACACTGGCCGGCAGAACTGGGGTCATACACACCCTGCCGGCCAGCGGGACGGGCGTAGCTGGCAGGGAGGGGCCTGCCTAGGGCCTTGGGAGGGGAGCTCTGACACCTGCTCCGCTGCAGAGGGTGCCAGCCGGCCCGGCCCCGCCTCCGGGGCGGCTCACCTACAGGGACTGAGCCAGGCAGTCCCCCAGATTGTGGTGAAGCCCCAAATCCCAGGACCAGAGGGTGTAACTGCCCGTGTAGGGACGTTACTTATGTAACTGTAGGTATGTACAGGAAATCAAATATCGATAAAATAGGCGAAACCAAGGTCTTAGGGGTAAGTTCTAATTCACTGTAACTAGAGTCCTTCTAAGTCAGGACACAGACACTCACAAGAATGAGCGAGTGGTGAGGGGACTCAGGGAGCAGCCTGCGGTCTACACGCCCAGGAGAGACGTCTCAGGAGGAACCAGCCCTGCCCACACCTCGGGGTCTCAGACTCCAGCCTCCAGGACTGGAAGCAATAAACCTGTGCTGCTTAAGCTGCCCTGTCTGTGGTATCTGCCCAGGCCTGTCAGGAATCCCTCTAATCAATGGTGACAAATTTACATGTTGAATCCCTAACCTTCAGGAGCCCAGAAGGTGGCTGTCTTTGGAGATGAGGATCTTTCAAGAGAGAATGACGGTGAAATGGGGTCACCGAGGTGGGTCCTGATCCCACAGGACTGGGGTCTTTACGAAAAGACGTCAGGACACAGACACACCCAGAGGGAGGAGCTCGTGAGGACTCAGGGCGTCCACCTGCCCAGGAGAGCCCCGCCCACACCTGGGCTCAGCCTCCAGCGCTGGAAGCCCACAGGTGTCTGGAGCTGAAGGGCCCCCGCCCCCAGGAAGCAGAAGGCTCTGTCCCTCCCCGGGGCCACCCCCCCAGCACCCCAAGCAGGGAGCTCACCCTTGGCGGTGTCGTAGATGCCGAAGTAGGCAGCGCGGTAGATGATGATGCCCTGCACGGACACGTTGAAGCCCTGGTACAGCCCGCGGAGGCCGTCGGACTTGGTGATCTTCACCAGACAGTCTCCCAGGCCCTTGAACTCACGCTCACTGCTCGACTTGCCCACGTCGGCCGCCAGGCGGGTCCGGGCGAAATCCAGCGGGTAGACGAAGCACAGGGAGGTGGCCCCGGCCGCCCCGCCCGAGGCCAGGTTGCCGGCGAAGTACCTCCAGAACTGCGAGTGCTTGTCCACGCCCCCCAGGAAGATCTGCTTGTACTTGTCCTTGAAGGCGAAGTTGAGGGCTTGCGTGGGGAAGTAGCGGATGACGTTGGCCAGGTTGCCCCTCCAGAAGGACAGCACGCCCTGCTCCTTGGGGATGCGCACGATGCAGTCCACGATGCCCTTGTACTGCTTGTCGGCCGCGATCTGCTTGCTGGCGTGCTGTACCTGGGGGGGCGGCGGGGGAGACGCGGGGCTTTACCCGGGGCCTGGGCACACCACCGTGCCGAATTAGAGGAGGTTCTGGTGAAGCTCAGACAGCTCTGAGCGACTGCTCCAAAGAGGTGAGGGCAAGGTCGGCACGGATGAGATTCTGGTCAACAGAAGTTCATACGAGCAAGCACGTATTTTCCCAGAGCGTTTCTTACAGTCTCAAGGAGCATCTGTCACCGTGAAGGTTTTTAGTGCTTTTCCAAACATGATGGAGCGTGGCGTGCCGCACCCTGTGGTGCGGGAACAGGGCTTTACCCAGGGCCTCGGGCAGACCTCCATGTCCACTTATAAAAAATATAGAACCTGAGTGGCAAGTTAAGATCTGGGGCAAAACGAGGACTACAGCTCCCGGGGCAAAGCAGCTCAGAAGGCTGAGAGACTGCTCCAAAAGCTGAGGGAGATTCTGGTCAACGGGAAGTTCACAGAGCAATCACAGATTTTCAGAGCCGTTCTCATAGCCTCAAGGAGCACTCGTCACCATAAAGGTTTTGAGTGCTGTTCTAAACATGACGGACAGGGAAGCCCGGCATGCTGCAGCCCAGGGAGTCGACAAACGATCGGACACGACTGAGCAACTGAACGGAAACATGAGGTGGGCAAGCAAGAAGCAGGCTCACAATCAGCCACTGGAAACGTCTGTCTGATGACCTAGCCTGTCACTTTTTCCCAGAACCCGCATGCCTCATTCCTGCTCTCCACCCTGAAGTCCTTTCATGGGGTTTGAAGGTCAGCAGCACCTGATTTAATACTCATAGAGGCGGCTCTGATCCATTGTCAATGTATGGCAAAAACTATTACAATATTGTAAAGTAATTAGCCCCCAACTAAAATAAATAAATTTATAAAAAAAAAAAAAAATACTCATAGAGGCGGCTCAAATGGTCAAGAATCACCCTGCAATGCAGGAGACCCGGGTTTGATCCCTGAGTCAGGAAGATCCCCTGGAAGAGGGCATGGCAACCCACTCCAGTATTCTCGCCTGGAGAATCCCCATGGACAGAGGAGCCTGGCGGGGCTACAGTCCATGGGGTCGCAAGAGTCGGACACGACTGTCGTAGCACCGCTTTCAGAGGTAGACAGCAGGTGCCCACAAGTGCCAATTTGCAGTTGACACCTGCAGAGATCACCAACAACAGATGCGTCCTTAACAAGACATTTGCACGGAGCCTTTAGGCTCTCCTAGCATCCTTCCCGGGGAATCCTATTTTATTTAGGGGTTGCAATCACATTGCAACGCTAATTCCAGTGGCTCCCCATTTGTGACGCTCCAAACAGACCAGCGCAGTTCATTCCGCGTCAGACCCGCGCAAACAGGTGCGAACAGTGGGCAAGAACACCAGTACAAGGACGGGGAAGAGAGATCTGCCCTCGCGCGACCCCATCCACCGCCCAAGGGCACGGGACCCCACCCCCAGCCTCGCAGGGTCCGTCCACGCGGCTCTCCCCCCCGCGCATGCGCGCCCCAACGCCGCAGGCCCCCAGTGCGCACGCGCGGACACCGCCACCGCCCGCCGCCCCCCGCGCATGCGCTCCCCCGCGCCCCAATGCGGACGCCCCCGCCGGCCGCCCCCCGCGCATGCGCTCTCCCGCGGCGGCGCCCACGTGAGGCGACCCACCGGAAGCCGGCCGGGTCGGCCGCGCGCGGACAAAGCGCCGGGGCCTCCCCGCTTCCGGCCCCGGGGCCGCGCGCGCCCCCCGAGCGCCCCGGGGCCCGGCGCCGTCGGCCGCGCGCCCGCAGCCTGACACGCACCTGCAGCAGCAGCTTGACGCGCTCGATCGGGGCCACGGCCGTCTTGGAGATGGCGGCGGCGATGCCCCCGGCCAGGAAGTCCTTGGCGAAGGAGATGGCCTGCTCCGTCATGGCGGCGGGCGGAGAGCGGAGCGGAGGCGCAGAGCGGCAGAGGGACACAGCCGGAGGGTGGGCGCCGCGGGCTCCGCGCTGCCGCCGCCGGGACCGAAAAGACGGGGCGGCCACCGCGCAGCCGCTAAGGGGCCCGCTCCCCGCCCCGCGGCCCCCGCGCGCCGCGCCCATTGGCTGCGCCGCCGCCCTGGCCCCGCCCCCTGGGCGCGCGCCGCGCCCCCCCAACAGGCTGCCGGGAGCTGCGCCCCGCCCCGCGGCCCCCGCGCACCGCGCCCATTGGCTGCGCCGCCGCCCTGGCCCCGCCCCCGGGCGCGCCGCGCCCCCCCACGGGCTGCCGGGAGCTGCGCCTCGCCCCGCCCCGCGACCCCCGTGCGCAGCGCCTGTTGGCTGCGCTCCTATTCAGGCCCCGCCCCGGGGCCCGCGCGCCGCGCCGCGGGGCATGTCGGGAGCCGCGCCCGGCCCCTGCGCAGAGCGTGCCCGGGGCGGGTCGCGGTGGGGCGCGCGGGGGCCGCTTTGACCTTGTCAAGGTCATGCTTGGTCTGGCGGCCGCGACGGGCGGCAGCGGCGGAGGGGACCGGCCGGGCCTTGCGCAGCCCCGCGCCCTCTCTTCTCCCCACCGTAGCCCCGGACGCTCGGGTCCCCAGGCTCGTCCTGGCGATCGTCTAGTACGGCCGGTCCGATCGTTGAGGCCCCGGCTCCGCGCCGCAGACCCTCGAGTCCCTGCCGCGACCCCCACGCCCCATCCCCGCCGCCCCGAGAGGCGCTGATGACCCCTGGCGCCCTCCAGGCCCTGCGTCGCCCCGCTGGACGAGCGATGCAGCGTGTGGGTTCTGACCCAGCGTACGAGACCGCCCCGAACCTCGCCCGGGCCGACTTCGGAGCCGGGTTTGCCTGTGCCCAGCCCGGGAGACCCGGGTCCGCCCAGGAGAGCGCCCTCGGAGGACCCAGCGCCCCGCCATGGGGCACCGCAGCCCTAACCCTGAGGACTCCGGGTGCACATGGGGGCCCCGGGGTGGGGGAGGGGTGTCCTGCTGCCCCACCACCCGGCTGCTTTCCAGGGCCCAGTGGTGCGCACACTTTTGGTGTCCCTGTCAAGCCGGGCACCGCGAGTTGGAGGGGGGGGTCTCTTAGAAGAACAGGAGCCCGTGTGCTGATGTCACAGGCTCACTGACATGTGCACTCACGTGTGTGTATACGTGTGCCCACAGACATGCACACGTATGCAGCCATAGCACATGCCCGTGCGCGGACATGTGTGCACACACGTCACACAGCAGTATAGGCCGCCTGCCTCCAAGGGCGTGTCCAGAGACGTTGATGTTAGGAAGGCCTGAAGGCCTTGTGCATATGGTGTTCGGTCAGGCGTGTCTGACCCTTTGTGACTCTGGAATTTAAAAAAAAAAAGTACAATTTGAGAGTTGTGAGTTAAGTTTTATTTGGGGCAAGATGAGGACTGCAGCCCCGGGAGGCGGCATCTCAGGTAGCTCTGAGAGACTGCTCCAAAGCGGCAGTGGGGGAAAGTCAACATATGAGGTTTTGGTGAAGGGGGAGTTCAATGCCATGAAGCACTCAGTTTACAAAAGGTTTTTGTTAGTCTTGAAGATCTGATGTCACCGTGAAGGGATTTAGTGATTCTCTAGGTATGAAGGAAATGGCAACCCACTCCAGTGTTCTTGCCTGGAGAATCCCAGGGACGGCGGAGCCCGGTGGGCTGCCGTCTATGGGGTCGCACAGAGTCGGACACGACTGAAGCGACTTAGCAGTAGCAGGTATGAAGGACTAATGTTGAAGCTGAAAGTCCAACCCTTTGGCCATCTGATGCGAAGAGCTGAGTTCATTTGAAACCACCCTGATGCTGGGAAAGGTTGAAGGCGGGAGGAGAAGGGGACGACAAAGGATGAGATGGTTGGATGGCATCACTGGCTCGATTGGCATAAGTTTGAGTAAACTCCACGACTTGGTGATGGACAGAGAGGCCTGGCGTGCTGCAGTCCATGGGGTTGCAAAGAGTCGGACACAACTGAGCAACTGAGCTGAACTCGGCTAGATATGAGGAATTGCAAGGATTGAGATCATAAAATCTGTTCCTAAAAACATCCAACTAACTAAAGACCTGTCCCACCACATTCCCTGGAGCACAGAGTGCCTCACTCCACCCTGAACTTCCTCAGGGATTGTTGAAGGTCAGCAGCGATAGCAGCATGGGTTTGATAGCAGCATGGGGTTCAAACTCCGTAGAGGCAGATGTTGTTCAGTCGTCGGCAATGCTCTTTAAGTGCCAATTTGTAGTTGACACGACCCCGTAGACCTTAGCCCTCCAGGCTCCTCTATCCATGGGATTCTCCAGGCAAGAATACTGGAGTGGGGTGCCATTCCCTTCTCCAGGGGATCTTACCCACTCAGGGAGTGAACCCAGATCTCCTGCACTGCAAGCAGGTAAGCAGCTTCTTTTACCATCTGAGCCACCAAAGGAAGCCCCTGTGAACTCTACTGAATTATAAAGAACTAAACAGCCCAAGTCCTAAGTGTATCATCCTGTGAATTTCCACAAAGCGAATGCCGAATGCCGGGGTGTGTCAGCAGCCAGGTCCAGGAAAAAAAAAGTCTTTGTAGCAATGCGGGTGCAAGAATTATTTCTTACTTTGCCTCTTTCTGCCCTGTTGCTTTTTTCTCTTTCGATCCCCTTCTTTCTTCTTTATGCCCCTCCTGCCACATTGGCTCAGATGGTCAAGAACCTGCCTGCAGCGCAGAAGAGGCAGGTTTCAATCGCTGGGTGGGGAAGATCCCCTGGAGGAGGGCATGGCAACCTAGTCAGGTATTGTTGCCTGGGAAACCCATGGACAGAGGGGCCTGGTGGGCTGCAATCCACGGGGTCGGAGAGAGACGGACACGACTGAGTGACTGACACTGTCTTTGCTGTCTCACCCCTTCCTCTCTGTCCTTTCTGCCGCCCCGCCCTCCTCATGAGGGGTTCTCCTCCAAGTGACACGGGAGGGATGGATGCTAGGGACCAACCCACAAGAGCCCAGGCCCGCCCCCCCACTCCCAGCCGGTCATTCCTTTCTCCAGCCTCCCCCTCCCCCGCCAGCCTTCCTAGGAGAGGCAGGTAAGAGGTGTGGCCGGGCCCCAGAGGGGTGGGGACGGATCAGGTGAAGGTGAGGATCAGCGGGTGAGGATCGCAGCGTGGGGAGGGCCTTGATGTTCTGGCCTTTTCTGAGGCTTCACTGGGGCCTGGGGCCTGGAGGACGGAGCTGGGTGGTGGCCCAGCCCGGTTCTGGCCAGCCGCGACCACACGGCGTTGGAAGAGAGGGCGAGGCTGCCCCTGGTTCTGGGCGGGGGCGGGTCACTGGCTCCGGGGCACGCCCAGGTGAGGAAGGTGTGTCTCCTGTCATCTGCAGTTTGTACACAGTGGGGCACCCGCCTGTCTGGGCGGGGCGGGACCCCGAGATGGTTAGCACCACCCGCTGAGCCAACGAGGAACAGCCAGCCAGCTGGAGCTGGTCCTTCAGGCTGGGAGGCCCTGGCAGTCCGCACTTTGCTTTGAGAGTCGGCGTTGGGCACACCAGGACGGCTCTCTGCAGCCTCGGGGGTGGCGGTGGTGGAGGCGGTTAACTTCTGGGCCACTCTGTCTCCTCCCCTGGGTGACAGACCCCCTTCCCTGTGGCCCCACGAGCATTCCAGGGGCCACCCCATCCCCGCCCCCCGCCCAGGTCAGCAGCTTGCTGTCTGCGGGAAGGACCGAACGAATGTGACATCTGTCCTGGTTGCTAACTAGGGCGTGGAACATGTTTCTCCTTTAGAACGTGGGCCTTCGATGGATGTCTGCTCCCTCTGTGTGTTCTGGGAGGACGGGTGGGGGGCATCGGTGACCCAGGCCGTGCGCTCCACTAAGGGCTGACCCGGGAGGGCGGCAGGACCACAGACACCCCGGGTATTGGGGAAAAGACTGTGCACCCGCGGAACTGTGCACCCAGGTAGACCGAGGGGTGGGATGGGGATGGTCAAGGGAGGTGGGACGGTGGGTGAGGGGGTGGGGAAGGAAGGGGTTATGTTCTGGGACTCCGGGGGGCTGGGGTGCAGAGACTGAGGGCTGGCCCCCATTCCTCAGCACCATCCCAAGGGGTAATTACGACGTGCACAGCATGAGAGGCTGCGTATCTGAGAGATGGTTTTTGCCATCTGGCTGCTAACTCATGTCCGACTCCGCGACCCCACAGACTAGCCAGAGTACTGGAGCAGGTGGCCATTTTCTCCTCCAAGGGATCTTCCCGACCCCGGGATCGAACCCGGGTCTCGCATTCCAGGCAGATTCTTTACTGTCTGAGCTACCAGGGAAGCTCCAGTAGTCTTGCCTGAGAAATCCCATGGACAGAGGAGCCTGGAGGGCTACAGTCCGTGTGGGTTGCAAAAAAAAAAGCCGGACAGGACTCAGCGACATCTGAAAGATGGGTGGGTTAACTAAAAGAAATGCGGAGGTGGTTAAAGATGATCGGATGAGTCACGGAAGGGCTGAGGGGGGCACTTGGGGGCGCGGTGCACAAACCACGCTGTCAGTCAGTCCTCCGTGTCAGCCAGAGACTGGATCGTGCTGTGCTAAGCAGCTTCAGTCGTGTCCGACTCTCTGCAACCCCATGGTCTGTAGCCCACCAGGCTCCTCTGTCCATAGGATTCTCCAGGCAAGAATACTGGAGTGGGTTGCCATGCCCTCCTCCAGGGGATCTTCCCAGTCCAGGGTCAAACCCGGTTCTCCTTCATTGGCAAGTGGGTTTTTTTTGTTTTTTAATATTTTACCACTAGCGCCACTGGGATCAGACCCTGCCTTTAAAGGACCTGGTCTGGTGATTGATGGGTGGCCCGCTTGGTGATGGTGTCTGGTGGAGACCTCAGGGACCCTAGGAGGGAACATTGGTGGGGTGGGCAGGCCGGATGCACTGCTGAGTCAGGAGTCACCCTTGTGGCCTGTTGTCCTGCCCACCCAGCCACCCCAGACGAGTGGAGAGGGCAGATGTTAGCCAGGGATGCGTCCAGACAGCCCTCTGTGCAGTGGGCAGTCCGTCATCTGCTGAGTGAGTGAATGAATGAATGAATTGCACCTGGAGGGTGGGGCCAGGCCCAGCCGAATTCTAACCCAGAAATCCTTATGGACTTAAGGACACAGGAACGCGTGTGCACCCTCAGGTGTACCCCGTGTCACTCAGACGTCCCTGAAAATACTGCTTGTGGACGTCTGCGTGCTCAGTTTGCTTTGGTCGTGTCTGACTCTCTGCGACCCATGGACTGTAGCCCGCCAGGCTCCTCTGTCTGTGGGACTCTCCAGGCAGCAATCCTGGAGTGGGTTGCCATTTCCTCCTCCAGGGGATCTTCCCGACCCAGGGATCGAACCTGTGTCTCAGGTCTCCTGCATTAGCAGGTGTGTTTTTTACCCCAGCGCCACCTGCTTGTTGATGTTCTAAGTAATGAAGAGACAGGTTGTGTGTCCGTCAGTCATATTTCCACTTCTCGCCTTTTAATGTTTTTTTTTTTTTTTTAACTGCAAAGAGTCCGATCACCATAAGGAGCGTGAGGCGAATAAGGCCCCCACGGGCCGGCGTCCCTCGCTTCCGCAGACGTTAGCTGCCGTCAGCCTCCGGCTGGGCGTCTCGCTCGGGCGTGTCCTTGGCTCACGGGCCTGGTTGTGGGTGTGCGCACTGCTGCAAGGACTCTCGGGCTGGGGTGGGGGGCTCGGGTACCCCCCTCCTCCGCGGGCGGGTGTTCTGACCCCTCTGGTTAGAAGGGCAAGTTTATCCTAGGGAACCTGGTGTCTGGAGGGGCCGCGCCCCCATACGCCCCCGGGGGAGCAGAGGGCTGGCTTTGCACGTCCCTCGTTCTCACTAGGGGCCCAGCCCGGCTGCGACCAGGCGCCCTCAGGAGAAGGACCGCACCCCCTTGCTTTCCCGGGGGTCCCCCCTGTCGGTCGCCTCCACCCCCGGGGCGCTCCAGGCCCCTCTCCGGGTCCCGGCGACCCCCGCCCCAGCAAGCACTCCCAGCCCACGTACCCTTCCCCTCCCGGGTCGGGGGCGCATCTCCTGGGTCCAGGGTGCCCCTACAGACGCGCGCGGAGACTGCCTGCCTTCCGCCTCCTTTAATAATAGCCCCGCGCGGACACCTCTTCTGGGGGGAATCGCCCCCGCCAGGCTCGCGGGGCGACCCTCAGGGTGGGGCCCGGGTCCCCAGGACCACGTGCAGCAGGTCTCCCGCGCGCGCCACCTGCACGTCCTGGAAGCCGAGCCGCTGCAGGAGGCGCCGGTACTGCCCGGGCCCCCGGGGGGGCCGCCCCACCCCCAGGGTCCGCAGGCCGGGGGGCCTCCGCGCCGCCCCGCCGTCCCCCTCCTCCTCTGCGGAGGCCAGTTCGGCCAGCAGGAGGCCAGCTCCTGGGGAGACAGAGACACAGAGATAAGGCGGGAGGGACGGGCAGGCGACCCAGGACCCAGCCTGCGGGTGCCCCGGGGGCTCCCGGCGGGAGGACTTCCCTGTGGGGAAGGTGGGAGGAGTTCTGACCGACCACTGGGAATCAGCTGAGTCCCGGGCAGACGGTACACTGGGCACCAGCCCGCGGGCTGGATGAGTAGAGAGGCTGACTGAGTAACATTCATTCGGTTTCTTTTTTTTTTTGATGGGAAATTGTCTTTGAGTGTGAAGAAAGGCAAGTGCACGAGGAAAAGGCAAGTCCAGGGTCTCACCTGGTTTGCAGCTGCCGGAGACCCGGCTCAGGAGCCCGTGGAGTCTGTCGTCCGGCCCGTCGTGCAGGAGGCTGCAGAGAATGTACAGGTCCGCGGGCGGGAGGCTGTCGCTGGAAAGGTCACCTGGGTTACACACAGACATGGCGTGGAGGCTACAGGGACTGCTTCTGCAGCCAGCGTTCTACACACAGATGTAACACACAGACACACAGCTACACAGCTATACACAGACACAGCTACACACATACAGCTACACACACAACACACAGACACACACAGCGACACACAAGTACAGATGCACAGACACACACAGAAACACAGATATACACAGACCACAGATATACAGGGACACACACTGACGCATAAACACACAGAAGCACGCATATGTACACATACGTGCACACCCAACACCCTGGTGGCTCAGACAATGAAGAATCCACCCCCAATGCAGGAGGCCTGGGTTCGATCCCTGGGTGGGGAAGATCCCCTGGAGGAGGGCACAGCAACCCACTCCAGTATTCTTGCCTGGAGAATTCCATGGACAGAGGAGCCTGGTGGGCTACAGTCCACGGGGTTGACATGGAGTGAACAACTAACAGTTTTTCACTTTACACACAGAGACACAGCAACGCACAGATACACACACATATAGACACAAAGACACAGAAAAATACACATATAGACGCATAAACTCATGGGTCCATACACATTTAGACACACACAGACCACATATGCATGCATATACACACATCCAGACACACATGCACACACAGGCACAGAAACACACAATACACACTCAGATACAGACAGAAATGTATACACAGAGACACACACACACACACTCCATATGTGTGTGCGTGCTCAGTCGTGTCCAGCTCTCTGAGAGCCCATGGACTGTAGCCCGCCAGACTCCTCCGTCTGCTGGATTTCCCAGGAAAGCATGCTGGAGTGGGTGCCATTGCCTCCTCCAGGGGATCTTCCCAACCCAGGGAACCGAACCCGCGTCTCTCGCTTTGGCAGGCGGGCTCTTTACCGCAGAGCCACCAGGGAAGCCCTACTCACCCCGTACAGGAGATAAATAAGGTCGCCCAGAGAGTGACACCTGGCACACAAGGCTGCCGCACTGACCTGGCACGAAGTGGACCCGCTCTGACGGTCGTGCGTCGCTCTGAAAGTCCCCGGCAAGCTTGATGACCTCTGGGAGGTCAAACACGGTCACCTGCAGATGCGGGTGCCTCTGGACAAGCTCGTGGGCCAGGGCGCCCGTGCAGCCTGTGGGAAGAAACGTGGACTCTGGACCATCCTGGCCTGTCTCCAGAGGTCCAGCTCTGGCACAACCAAATCAGCGCTCTCGCACATGACCTGAGCCTGTGTGCTCAGATGAGGTCAGCCAGTGGGTAGATCTCTGGTGTCTCAAACTCAGCGCTGGCCTGAGCCAGGTGAGCAGGGTGGAGAGTGATCCACGGGGAATCCTTATAGCAAAGTTCTAGAGAGTTATACTCTTTCCTTCTATGTTCTGTTGCGGGAATGCAGATGGGATGGCTGGTGCCACAGCAGCCACTCTGGGCCACCAGGAGGAAAGATGTGCAGAGAATGGGAAAACGCAAGCTGGTAGCTCAGGAGCCCTCCTAGGACCCCAATCCCACTCCATCCCTTGGGAAGGCATCTGCTCCTCCTCTGTCTGCCGTCCTGGGGGAAGAACTGGCTGGGATGACACGGAGGATGTGTGTGTGGCATAATTAGACCTCATGAGATGACAGCAGAGAGGTTCCATGGTCCCCTCCTCTGCTTGGCAGCCCCCAGGAAGGGTCCTATAACCTCTACGAGGGTCCTGAGCCATCCCTGGGACCTCCTAGCACTTGGGAATATCAGCCCAAGCCCCGCATCCATGCTGGATACATTTACATCCTTAGGTGGTTTGTAGACATAAACCCATTTTCCAAGTCTTGTTAGTAGGTATTGTGTGTTAGTTGCTTAGTCGTGTCTGACTCCGCAACCCCACGGACTGTAGCCTAACCAGGCTCCTCTGTCCATGGGAATTCTCCAGGCAAGAATACTGGAGTG
Source organism: Giraffa tippelskirchi (assembly GCF_054371585.1). Classification (NCBI taxonomy): domain Eukaryota; kingdom Metazoa; phylum Chordata; class Mammalia; order Artiodactyla; family Giraffidae; genus Giraffa; species Giraffa tippelskirchi. The sequence continues at coordinate 813,788 of NC_137290.1, forward strand.
GGTTGCCATTCCCTTCTCCAGGAGATCTTCCCGACCCAGGGATTGAACCTGGGTCTCCTGCCTTGCAGGTGGATTCTTTACCATCTGAGCCACCGGGGAAGCCTATCTGTAGGTAAGGCGCCCGCAGCTTCCGACAAGAGAAGGAACGCTTGCAGCCGTTTGCCCCTGACTCCTGACGGGCGAAGGGATGTACCTCCCAGGTGGCAGGCAGAGGTGAACGGGGACAGGTCGAAGGTCGTGACCACGTGGTGGGCAGTCAGCTTGCTGAGGCCGTGCGAGGCCCTCATGAACTGCAGGGTCGCCTCTGTGCTCCGCTTGTGGGGGGCCTGAAATGGAACAGGATCTGAGGAGAGGCCCACCGGGGGCACAGGCAGTCCTGCACCCAGGATGACGTTCTGCGTGCTCTTGAGAGCAGGGGGCTTCGTGGGCTTCCCTGCTGGATCAGACGGTAAAGAGTCCGTGGGCCATGCAGGAGACTGGGCTCCGTCTCTGGGTCGGGAAGATCCCCTGGAGGAGGAGACGGCACCCTACTCCAGTGCTCTGGCCTGGAGGTGGCATCTCTTGAGGGCAGGGGGCTTCGTGGGCTTCCCTGCTGGATCAGACGGTAGAGTCCGCGGGCCATGCAGGAGACCTGGGCTCCGTCTCTGGGTCGGGAAGGTCCCCTGGAGGAGGAGACGGCACCCCACTCCAGTGCTGTGGCCTGGAGAATCTCATGCACAGGGGAGCCTGGCGGGGTACAGTCCACGGGGTCCCAAAGGGTCAGACACGACTGAGCGACTAAGCATGTGGGGCTTGCTAGGCGGGATGAGGGGGGCAGACCAGATGGGCAGGGGTGTGGGTGACAGGGCAAGGGACGGAGGGGAGGACAAGACGTCCATCGAGGAGCCAGGAACTGTGTGCTCACCGGACACTCAACCCACCCTCGCCGGGATCTCAGACATCCAGCTTCTACAACTGCAGGAAGTAAGTGTCTTTCATTTCTAAGTGAAAAGAAGCTGAGACGTCGCTGAGTCGTGTCAGACTCTTGGCCACCCCGTGGGGTGTCCAGTCCATGGGATTCTCCAGGCCAGAGTTCTGGAGCGGGTTGCTGTCTCCTCCTCCAGGGGACCTTCCCGACCCAGGGCTCGAACGCAGGTTTCTCCCGCGTTGCAGGCAGAGGCTTTACCGTCTGAGGCATCAGGGAAGAAGCAACTTGCTCAGTCGTGTCCGACTCTCTGCGACCCCATGGACTGTACAGTCCATGGAATTCTCCAGGCCAGAATGCTGGAGTGGGTGGCTGTTCCCTTCTCCAGGGGATCTTCCCAACCCAGCGATCGAACCCAGGTCTCCCGCATCGCAGGCGGCTTCTTCACCAGCTGAGCCACCAGGGAAGCCCCCCCAGACCCACTGAAAACCCTCACGAGGCTCTCTCTGGAGGGTCGGGAGCCAGGAGGCAGGGCAGGGAAGGATTTGCAGACTCTAAGCTCACAAGGCACAGTCTCTACACAATCTAACCTCACGGAGGAAACGGGGGGCATTGGCTTGAGGCAGCCCCTTCATGGAACACCCTCTTCGGGAGCTGTGGGTGGCCGGCTGACCCCCGCACCATCCCTGGGAACCCGCGTCTGCAGCCTCCCACCGGGATAACGAGTTTCGATGGTCCCCGGGTCTGGGATGCTTTCGGGGCCCGTGGCCAGTCCATCAGCGGCAGAGACGGCATGTGAGAAGCAGCGTCAGGTTCTGGGGTACCTGCAGCAGCGGCTCTGGGGTCCACGCCGCCCCCTCCCGCACGGCCTGGCCCAGGTGCGTGAAGGCTCCCCAGACGGGCCCGTCATGGTACGCGGCCAGGCCGTGGAGGGTCTGCTTGCCGTCAGACGTCAGGTGCAGGCTGGCCGTCTCCGTGTTCCTGTAACCTGAAGGGATGGGGTGTCGTGGGACCCCCGTAAGGGCTCCCCTGAACATCAGAGGGACAGGGTGGGGGAAGCCGCCACTTGGGGTCCCGGTGGTGTTGGCGCAAGCATCGTCCGGCTGACAGCGTGACACCCTCACACGCGTCCGACTCTCTGCGACCCCCACGCACTGTAGCCCACCAGGCTCCTCTGTCCGTGGGGTGCTCCAGGCCAGGACACTGGAGTGGGTTGCCATGCCCTCCTCCAGGGGATCTTCCCGACCCAGGGTCTAACCTGCATCTCCTGCATTGGCAGGCGGATTCTTTACCACTGAGCCACCTGGGAAGCCCATCTATGTATCAGCCTGTCCGTTTATTAGCTGTCAATCACCTCCATCTCTCTCATCTGTTAACTATCTGTCGGTCAATCTGTGTATCTGTCACCTACCTGTTTATCAGCTATCATCTGTGTGTGAATAAATCTATTTACCTATCATTTGTCTTCTCTGCTCATTTATCCATCAACGTATCTGTTACCTATTCATCAATCCCTCCATCTATCACCTATTTACCCATCATTTATCTATCTACCCATCTAGCTATCATCTCTGTTATCAGTTTATATCTACTGATCTATCAATTTATCTATTACCTATTTATCCATCCACTGAGCCTGTATTTATCATCTGTCTGTCTTTCTGTCATCTGTCCATCCACTTACCCTATTATCTGTTTATCTGTCTGTCCTCTATTTATTCATCAGCTATCTGTCTGGCTACCTCTCCTTCAACTATCTATTCATCCATCTACTTGTCTATTTACATACCTGTACATTCACCTATGAATCAATCAACATCTCTGTTGGTTATCCATCCACCCATCCATCTATTGGGCTCCTGAGGGGTCTCAGCGGTAAAGAATCTTGTTGCCAATGCAGGAGACACAGAAGACGCAGGTTCGATCCCTGGGTGGGGAAGATCCCCTGGAGAAGGGAATGGCTGCCCTCTCCAGTCTCTTGCCTGGAGAATCCCATGGACAGAGGAGCCTGGCGGGCTACAGTCCGTGGGGTCGCAGAAAAGCTGGCCACGACTGAAGCGACTGAGCAAGCACCATCTGTTACCTGTTTGTCCATCCATAAACCATCTGTTTATCCATCATCCATCCATCCATTGACCTAAGTATCCTTCTACTATCAGTCAGTCTCTAGGCTTTCACCTCACCTGTCTGTGTATCTGAACAGGTAAGGAAGAATGCACGGGTATCTGCGCTGTGCACACATACACACCCTTCTAGCTGTTTCCTCGGAGAACCTTGAATGATAACAACCCCTCTGAGCCCATAAAGAAGTCTCTCTCTTAACATCACACACACACACACCTGTTTCCTCCTAAAATCTCTCACACACACATACACCCACACACGTTTCCTCCTAAACATCTCTCACACTCACACACACACACACACACACACACCCGTTTCCTCCTAAACCGCACACCCACCCACCCGTTTCCTCTTTGCCCCGCCCCCACCCCGGCCCGGCGTCTGGGACAGAGAGCCGCCGGTCTGCGCAGAGGGTCTGCGCAGAGGGTCTGCCCCTCTCTGCGCGGGAGCGAGCCACCGTCACTTGGGGGCCGGGTCCCACCTGCGGAGCTGCCGCGACGACACCCGGGAAGCCCCCTCACCTCTGTCCGACTTGTCCAGCAACCCCAGGGCCGCACAGACGTCAAGCAGGCGCTCAGTGCCGCCCACCGAGGCGGCGATTTCGCGGGCGACGTCCGCGGCCGTCAGGGGGCCTCGGTCTTTCAGTACATCGAACACGTTGAGCTTGCAAGCCGTGAGCAGGACCTGGCCGTGAGGAAGGGCCACCGTCAGGCTACAACAGGACTGACCGATCGCTTGTGACCCCCACCGACGGCAGGGAGTGGGGGCGGGACCGTCAGAAATGCCGCGCCCGTCAGGGACCCTTCCTCTGCAGAGCAGAGTTGGGTTTGGGCGCCAGCTTGCATAAGATTTGCTCCAGGCAAGAACAAGTCGGTGAGTGTCAAGGAGAAAAGCTCTCCCAGCAGAGAAAAACCCAATGCGCTACAGTCAAGGGGCGCGTGGTAGCTCCCCACGGGGCCAACGTCGAGGCCAGAAGCCCTGGGACCTCGAGATGGGGCTGTGTGTGCACTTGGGCGCTCTCTGCAGGACCCAGACTGTCCACGCCGCTCACGACACACCTCACGGGACAGCCTGACCTCCCTGGGGCTCTCCTAACAAAGGAACCTTCCCCGGACACATGCGGCACAGGGCGCTGTGAGCCCTGTCACCTACTGACACCCACGGAGACGTGATGGAGTGAAGGTCTGAGATGAGGTCCCTCCTGGATGGCAGTGGCCCTGAACCCCGGGACAGGGTCCTCATAAGACACGGAAGAGGAGAGACACGGCCACAGAGGAGAAACCACACGGAGACGCAGGCGGAGACGGGACGGAGGCGGCCACCAGCCCAGGGACGGCCGCCCGGAGCCCCCAGAGCCGGAAGAGGCGGGGAGGAGCCTCCCCTGGAGCGTCTGCAGGGAGCTCGGCCCTGGGACCCCTCGGCCCCAGGACTGGGGTGGGGGTGTGTTGGATGCCTGTGGTTTGAAGCGGCCCCTGTGCTGGGGGTCACCTGATCGCGAATGCACAGAGGTACCTTGGATGCTTTGAAGCCGTCCATCAGCTCCAGGAGGCCCGTGGGGAGTGGGGGCTGGCTGTCCGTCAACCCGTTCAGGTCTGCCTCCCAGGTGCCGGGAGCCCGCGGCTGCCTCCCGCCCGCCTCTGGGCCCCCGTTGGCCCGAGCCGGGTCGCAGCCGCCTCCCTCGGCGTCGCTGAGATCCTCGAAGGTGTCGATGGTGGCCGGGATGGGGTCGTGCTGGGCCCGCCGCGGGGCGCCGGGGGCCCGGGGTGCGCAGTAGAGGCGCGCCAGCTCCTTGCAGAAGCGGTTGAGTGGGAAGCCCACCACGTTGAGGAAGTCGCCGCGCACGTACTCCACCAACATCCCGCCCAGCGCCTGGATCCCGTAGCCGCCGGCCTTGTCCCTGCGCGCGTGAAGGGCCGCCACGGGGCGGGAAGGCAGGGGAGAAGAGATGGACAGCGGACGCTGAGCTTTGCTGGGTACGCACGCCCGGCCCGCGGGGAGCCCGCTGACCCCGGCGGGGCAGCCATGCGCCGGGGAGGCCGGCTCCAGGACCAGCCGGCAGGGGCATCCCTCGGTCCCGCCCCCAGGACGGGATGAAGGCTCCCCGGCGGCTTCTGGGGGCGAGCGAGGGGGCACCTGCCCCCACGCCAGGCCGGGGTCTCCTGAGGGGGTGGGCTTTGCCCACAAGAGACCCGGGCCCCGCAGTGGGGTCTTCCCGCATCTCTCTGCCCAGAGCCTCAATACGAGGATTCCTCGCCGGGGTCCACAGCCCGGGTCTTCCCTGAAGCCTCTGCTGAGACCTCCTTACAGGGGAAGAGGGGTCCGTCCAGCGCCTCCATCCATCCTAAGCCCCCAGCCCTTCTCAACCCTAACCACCCCCCTCTTCCCACAAACCAGGGCCCACAGAACAGCAGGAGCTGGGATTTGGGGTGCGGGGGGTTCCCTCGAAATGGCAGCGGGTTTCCCAGGTGGCACTCGTGGTAAAGAACCTGCCTGCAATGCAGGAGACCTGGGTTTGATCGCTGGGTGGGGAATATCCCCCGGAGGAGGGCATGGCAACACAGTCCAGTATTCTTGCCTGGAGAATCCCATGGACGGAGGAGCCTGGAGGGCTACAGTCCATGGGAGTTGCAGAGAGTCGGACACGACTGAGCGCCTGACTCTGACACTGGGCAGGGAGAACTGCCCGACCCACAGCGGTGCCCTTTGCTGGGGGAGACGGCAGTGCTGTGTGGACGGGGGTGGGTGGGTAAGACATCCTTCCATCCTTCCATCTGCACGCTGCCTGGCCCTGGGCCCCTGGGCACGATGTGAGCACAGGCCCCCAGCACACGCTCAGCCCCGGCCCCGGCCTGTCTCCTGCCCACCGTGGGCATTCAGCACCGCAGCTCTGGACAGAGACTGGGTTCAGCACCCGCGGCTGCGGACAGAGACTCACATGGGCTCCCCACTGTCGATGTATTCCCAAAGCAGCTCCTCCGACAGCTCCGAGAACTTCACTGTGGTCTCCTCATAGAATTCGGACACCTCGGTGTCCAGCCGGCCGTCTGCAAGGAAGCACGCAATGCGGTGAGGGGACGCAGCCGGTGCCTGGGGGGCCCGCGGGTCTAACCGTTTGAGCCCGGGAGGAGGCAAGCCTGATGCTGAAGCTGAAACTCCAATACTCTGGCCCCCTGACACAGAGAGTTGCCTCATTGGAAAAGACCCTGATGCTGGGAAAGACTGAAGGCGGGAGGAGAAGGGGACGACAGAGGATGGGGTGGTTGGATGGTATCACCATCTCAATGGACATGAGTCTCAGCAAACTCCGGGAGTTGGTGAAGGACGGGGAAGCCGGGCGTGCTGCAGTCCATGGGGTCGCACGGAGTCACACACACACACACACACACAATCATTAATAGGGGAAAAATGATTCTCCACTGTAGACAAGGGAAACAGAATAAAGCAGAAAGTGAAGTGAAAGTGTTAGTTGCTCAGTCATGTTCAACTCTTTGTGACCCCATGGACTGTAGCCCGCCAGGCTCCTCTGCCCATGGGATTCTCCAGGCAAGAAGACCAGAGAGACCGGTGTGGGTTGCCATGCCCTCCTCCAGGGGATCTTCCCGACACAGGGACCGAACCTGGGTCTCCTGTGTTGCTGGCAGATCCTTTATCGTCTGAGCCGCCAGGGAAGCCCATAAAACAGAAAACGAGCCAACAAAGTGGGCAAGCAGCAGAAACGCCTGCAGCCCACAGAGCCGGACGAGACGGGGCCTCTGGCTTCTGCGGGAATGTATGGAGTGGAGTTATCACGAGGACAGGATAATTCCAGGGTCTACATGAGGCTTTCGGCTGTGGGGTTGGAAATGCCCCACGCACACAGCACGCTGGGGACACACAGGCGGCGCTTGTGAAAAACCTCCACACCAGGTGTCCTGGGATCAAAGAGCGCGTGTGTGCAAGGTCAGTGTCCCAGTCGTGTCTGACTCTTTGCGACCCCATCGATCGTAGCCCACCAGGCTCCTCTGTCCATGGGATTCTCCAGGCAAGCATACTGGAGCAGGTTGCCATTTCCTTCTCCAGGGGATCTTCCCGACCCAGGGATCGAACTCCCGTCTCTTGTGTCTCTTGCATTGGCAGGCAGATTCTTCACCACTGAGCCACCTGGAAGCCCCCAGCAGGCTCAATGGTGCTCCTTAAACTTCACACCCACCTAGAGCCTCAGGATGGGACTTTATATGGAAACAGGGTCTCTGCAGACGTGATGAAGTGAAGGGTCCAAGATAAGGTTCCTCTTGGATGAGGGTGGCCCGAAACCCCATGACAGGGTCCTTCCTGGGGCTAAAATCTCTTTTAAGCAGCTTTAAACGTTATTCCTCAGGCTTTTTGTACTTTAAAAAAAAAAAATTTCTTTTCATCACGGTACGTCTTAACACCCGCCAACGGTAGCCAAACTTCTCCACCGTTCGGACCAGAGAGCTCAAAGGCAGGCTCTGGGCGAGTCGTGTTGGACGAGGTGACTGTCCCCCAAACCCCACATGGGCTCCACTGGATGCTCATGATGAACCCGCATATTTCCACGTGGGACCCCAATGTTCCCAGGCCAGATGGCAGGGCGGGCCCACGTGGTAGCAAAGACAGGGACGCCCACGTGGTAGCAAAGACAGGGACGCCCCAGGGCGCCCGGGTCCTCCCCCCAGGAGCCCCAGCTGCTCCCACGGTGGCCCTGAGTCCCAGGGGAGGTGGGGGACGCGGGCGGTCCCGGTACCTCTGGTGCAGCAGTGGACGATGGCCATGCCCGTGAACACGCTGTGCTCCTTCCCGCTGAGCCTGCAACACACAGCCGGACCGGACGCGTGACCGTCCGGAGTGTCTCTGGAATGCAGGGCGACCCCTGCCCCGCAGCACGAGGCCCCTGTCCACCCACCGGCCCCGCCCCCATCACCCCGGCCGCGCGATCACTCAGGAAACCTTCCCACGGGGACCGTGAAGCTTCCCCCGCAACACTGTGGTCACTGCGCTTTGAGAGGGGCTGGGGGGGTGGCTGGGCCATCTCACGGGACGGTCCTGGGCATGGACACTCAGCGTGGCCGAGCCAGGAGACCCTGAAAGTGGGGGGTGGCGTGGGGAGTCGGAGCCCTGTTAGAGTCAAAGTCGGTTCAAGGGCACTGCCTGGTACTCTGACCTGACCCAGGAGGGGCGGTCTATGGGAGACAGTGGACCTGAAGCCCGTGGGACACACGGGGACGTGATCGGTGATGGATGGGTGGACAGATGGGTGATGAGCGGATGCTGACGGCGAGTGGACAGATGATGAACGGCCCAGCCTCTGTCCCACGTGTCCCCGGAGGATGGCCGGGACCCACGCACCTCGACAGCATGCGGTAGGCGTCCTGCTTGTCCACCGGCTTCTCCAGGATCAGTCCCCCGACCGCCTGCGGGAGAAACGCCACAGAGAGTGTTGCTTCTGCTCCCCGAGCTGCTCTGTCCACCGTCTTAGACGCGTCTTTTTTTCCTTAATTTAGGTGAGATTCGTGTAACACGACCCTCACCACGTGACACGACACCGTGTGGCACATCCCCGCCGCTGGGTGAGGGTCGCTCTTGAGCTCCAGAAGGCTTTCACTGTCTGGGGCACCCCACGTCCACAAGCTGTCTCTCCCCACCTTCCTCCCCAGCCCCTGACAGCTGCTGATCGGCTTCCTTCCTCAGTGGGTTTGCCTACTCCGGGTATTTCATACGAATAGAATAACATACGTCCTGTGTCTGCTTCTCTCACTGAGCACTGTGTTCACGGTCCACCCATGTTGTAGCCTGTGTCGGGGCTTCACTCCTTTTCATGGCTGCATCATATTCCACTGTGTGGATGGACCCCATGCTGCTTATCTATCCGTCCATCCATCCATCAATCCATCCAACCATCTACCCGTCCATCCATCCATGCATCATCCATCCACCCATCTGTCAATCCATCCAACCATCTACCCGTCCATCCATCCATGCATCATCCATCCACCCATCCATCAATCCATCCAACCATCTACCCATCCATCCATCAATCCATCCATCCATGCATCATCCATCCACCCATCCATTTCTCCATCCAACCATCTGTCCAATTATCTACCCATCTATCTATCCATCCATCAATCCATCCAACCATCTACCCATCCATCAACCATCCATCCACTCATCCTTCCATCCACCCATCCATCCATCATCAATCCATCATCTATTCATCATCCATCCAACCATCCATTTATCCATCCATCTATCCAACTATTCATCCATCTATCTGTCCATCCATCCATCAATCCATCCAACCATCTACCCAACCATCCATCAATCCATCCAACCATTTAACCCATCCATCCATCCATGCATCATCCATCCATCCATCCATCCATCAATCCATCCAACCATCTACCCTTCATCCATCCACCCATCCATCAACCATCCATCCACTCATCCCTCCGTCCACCCATCCATCATCATCAATCCATCATCTATTCATTATCCATCCAACCATCTACCCAACTATCCATCCACCTATCATCTATCCATCCATCAATCCATCCACCCATCTACCCAACCATCCATCCATTTATCCATCCATCTACCTAACCATCCATCCATCCATCCATCAGCCATTCATCCTTCCATCCACCCATCCATCCAACCATCAACCCAACCATCCATCCATCTATCTATCCATCCATCAATCCATCCAACCATCTACCCATGCATCCATCCACCCATCCATCCACTCATCCTTTCATCCACCCATCCATCCATCATCCATTCACTCATCCATTTGTCCATCCATCCATCCAACCATCTACCCATCCATCCACACATCCATCCATCCACCCATCAACCCAACCATCCATCCATCATCCATCCACCCATCATTTATCCATCCAACCATCCATCCATCCATCCACCCATCCATCCATCAACCATCCATCCATTTATCCTTCCATCCACCCAACCATCCATCCATCCACCCATCAACCCAACCATCCATCCATCTATCCGTCATCTATCCATCATCCATCCACCCATCATTTATCCATCCAACCATCTATCCATCCATCCATCCATCTACCCAACCATCCATCCACCCGCCCACCCACCCATCAACCATCCATCCATCCATCCACCCACCCATCCATCAACCACCCATCCATTCATCCTTCCATCCACCCAATCATCCACCCACCCACCACTCATCCCACCATCAACCCAACCATCCATCCATCTATCTATCTATCCATCCGTCATCCGTCGACACACCCATCCAGGGACACTGCTGCTATGAACACCTCAGCAATGAGGCCCGGCATCCCTGGGTGATACTCACTGTCAGGCCAGCCGGGGTCTCAGACAGACGGCCATGGCCAGTGAGACGGAGCTGCTCTATGGATCACTGTGATGGCCCATCCAAAAGCCTGACTCTTGGCGGCCAAAACCCCTATCTTGGGGAGACTGCTTTTCCCCAGGTCCTGACCCCTAGCCTTGTGAACAGGACATTATTTGGCAATAGAATCTTTGCAGATGTAACAGAATTTAAGAGGAAGGTCGTGCTGGAGCCAGGTGCGTCCTAATCCATGATGGATGGTGTCCTCGTAAGAGGAGAGACACGGAGGGGAAGCCGTGTGGAGATGGAGGCAGAGGTGGGAGGGAGCCAGCCACCAGCCCAGGGACGCCCAGGAATTTGGAGGAAAACCATCAGAAGCCGGGAGAGAGAGAAGCCTGGGATGGATTCTCCCCCAGGTCTTAGAGAAAGAACCAGCCTTCCTGAGGCCTGGATTTCAGTCGCCAGCGACACGGAAAGCCAGAAAGCACTCACCACGATGGTGTCGGCTCCGATGACCACGTCTGGGGCCCGCAGGTCCTTCTGCAAGAAATGCAGACTCGGCTTTAGGCAGGACGAGCCTGTGTGTCTAACACATTTTCAGGTCATGACGCGCAGCACACAGCTTATTTATGGATCCAGTGTTGCTTTAGAAAGCAAGACTTGAGTGTCCTCAAGACACCAATCAAGGGAGAAAGTCAAAGTGAAAGTTAGTCGCTCAGTCGTGTGTGACTCTTTGCGACCCCATGGATTGTAGCCCACCAGGCTACAGGTCCACAGGATTCTCCAGGCAAGAATACTGGGGTGGGTCGCCATTCCCCTTCTCCAGGGGATGTTTCCTACCCAGAAATCAACCAGCATCTCCTGCATTGGTAGATGGGTTCTTGACCACTGAGCCACCACGGGGGCCCCAGTTATATATTACTATATATAATTATGACTTCCCAGGTGGCTCAGATGGTAAAGAACCTGCTTGCAATGCAGGAGACCTGGGTTTGATCCCTGGATTGAGAAAATCCCCTGGAGGAGGAAACGGCAACCCACTCCGGTATTCTTGCCTCGGAAATCCAATGGACAGAGGAGCCTGGTGGGCTACAGTCCATGCGGGTCGCAAAGCAAAGAGTCGGACATGACCGAGCAAATAACACTTCACACTTTCATACATAATTATTTATTATATTGCTTATAACTATTATAAGTAATAGGAAGCTACACTGATTCTATATCATAAATGACAGTTACATTAATCAGTACATTTTATAGTAACACACAGAAGCCAAATTAATTCTATATGAAAAATGATACTGTTATATTATTATAATGTATATAACTTACTATGTATGCTATATAGCATTACATACACTATACATAAAAGTGTATAGTATACAATATTATATATTTTGTATAGTATAGAGTAACACCTCATAATAGACAAGATATATTACTTCTACACTGTAAGCGATATGGTTGTGTTAATTGCAATTGGATATTCCATAATAACACTTATAGCAATACAGAGAATATGTTATTCCTATATTATAAGTGATGCTGCTATATTAAATACCATAATATATTAAATAGTAACACTAATATATAAGCAACACTGTTTCTATATCATAAATGATCCTGTTATATACTATAGTACATTATATAGTAATAGTAATAAACTAGTTACATTATTTTCTATATCATGATGCTGTTATATTAAATACCATAATATATTAAATAGTAACAGTAATAGATATGGTACATTATTTCTATATCAAATAGTAACAGGAATATATAAGCAACAGTTTCTATATCATAAATGATGCTGTTATATACTATATATCTATAATATGTATCTATATATCTATAATATATACTATATTAAATAGTAACAGTAATAGATATGGTACATCATTTCTATATGATAAATAATGCTGTTATATTAAATACTATACTATATTAAATAGTAACAGCAATATATAAGCTATATCATTTCTTTATCATCAGTGATGCTGTTAAGTAATAGACTATAGTATATTAAATAGCAACTAATATATAAGCTACATTGTCTCTGTATCATAAATGATGCTGTTATATTATATACTATAGTATGAAAGTGAAAGTCGCTCAGTGGTGTCTGACTGTTTGCGACCCCATAGACTATTATAGAGGCCATGGAATTCTCCAGGCAAGAATACTGGAGTGGGTAGCCATTCCCTTCTCCAGGGGATCTTCCCAACCCAAGGACTGAACGCAGATCTCCCGCATTGTAGGCAGATTCTTTACCAGCTGAGTCACAAGGGAAGCCCATACTATAGGATATAAATAGTAACAGTAATATATAACCTATATTTTTCTATATCATAAATGATGCTGTTACATACTATAGTATGTTATATAGTAACAGTAATAAACTGGCTACATTATTTTCATATCATGATGCTATTATATTAAATTCCAGAGCGACTGAACTGAACTTACAAAGTAACAGTAATAGACAAGCTGCATTATTTCCATACCCATAAACAATGCTGTCATAGTAAATACCATAGTATAATATATTAAATGGCAATTTAGTGTTAAAGCTACATTAATTCTATATCACGTTCAGTCGCTCAGTCCTGTTCAACTCTTTGTGACCCCATGGACTGTAGTCTGTCAGGCTCTTCTGTCCATGGGATTCTCCAGGCAAGAATACTGGAGTGGGCTGCCATTGCCTTCTCCAGTAGTCTATCCAGAATCCAGGGAATTCTGTATCATAAATGATGCTATAATATTAGTTACAGTAGCACACGGCATGGTAACACCTGGTAATAGACCAGGTAGATCAATTCTTTATCATGAAGACACTCTGATATGAATTGCAGCAGCACATTACATACTAGCAAAGTGACAGATAAGGTTGTATCAGCGATACCATCCCATGAATTACACGTGGCCACAAGACAGGGACACTCAGCCACGGAGAAGCTACATCCACTGCCTGCTGCGAAGGGCACTGATTTACAACAGGTGCGATTAAACCCTGAGGACGCCCTGCTAGCAGGAGACCCAGGAAAGCAGCCCTCGCCTGGTGCATCCGGTGGGCCACCTCCAGGGCCTTCTGCTTGGCCGTTTCCACGGCGTACGCGTGCGGGGTGGCGAACGAGGCCTTGGGCAGCTTCTCCTTGAACCTGGACGGGACCACCTCGAACCTGAGGCCCTGGAACAGGACAGAAGAGGGGTTGGGGGGGAGCCCCAGGACGCTGACAGGTGGGCAGGAACTGAAGGAACCCGCCGACTCCCGGCCGCTGGGTGAGTGTGACCGGTGGTGGGGTGGGGGTGGGGGGCCCGGGGACCCTGGTGGGAAGACCTCTGTGCACGCAGAGGCCAGCAGGGCAGTATTGATTAGGGTGCAGCCCCGCGGGGTCAAAGGGCTCCTGGAGAGTCCCACAGGCCGGCATTTCACCTTCACAAGGGTCAGACTACTGAGACCACAGCGCCTGCAGGAAAGGCCACGAAAAAGCCACAAACACGGCGGCGGCGAGCGGGGGAACAGCTGCGGCGCTTTACCTCGCTGCCCAGCACAGGTGACCCGGCGGTGCCTGCGGAAGGCGGGCCACGGACACCGCTGCCTCCAGAGTGCGGGCAGGGGGTCTTGACCACAGAGGGTCAAACTCCCCCTCCTGCACTCCCCACGCAGGGACCTCTGTGAGCAGCCAGCTGCTTCTAACTTTTCTGCACCCCAGCCCCTTCCCCACCTCCATCGTGGACCTCCCGGACCCCCAGTTAACCCCTGGGTCACACTATGAGACACCCCCCTCTGGTTCTGTACCCTCCCCGGGAAGTACATATAGCACCCGTCATTCTGTACCTACCCCCACCAAGCCCAGGTCACGCCCCCCCACCCAGATAGGGCCGCCCCATGCAGACCAAGCCCCGTCCAGGGGCTCTGTCCCCTTCCCCCCACCCCCACCAGCTCCTGGACAAATCCAGCTCAGGCACACAGACCTGGCCTTGGCCCTGCAACCCTACACACCCTAGCGAGTAGATTGCCAGGGCACTGAGCCCTGGCCGGAAGACCCTGGCCCTCCCCCGATCACGGACACCACAGATCTGGACCGTGGTCACTAGGGTCCTGCCCTCTGGCTACCTCAGGCCCCAGTCCTGCAGACCCCGGATGCCCAGTCACTTAGGCCTCCAGCCCTGCAGATTCCCCATGACCCTGCTCACCAGACCCTCAGTCACAAGGCCTCTGCCCTCAGACTCTGGATCTCTGACCCCGTCAGTCGGTCCCACCGCTGACCTCGGGCCTGCAAACACCCACCCCCTTTTACCCCACACCTCCCAAGTCAGTAGGACCCCCAATCACTAGGCACCGGCCCTGCAGATCCACCAAGGCCCCTGTCATCTCCCCGGCCGCCCCCCGCCCACTAAGCCTAGGTCATCAGGACCCTCGGGCACTCGTCTCCGGCCACCGGACACTGGCCAAAGACCTTCCCTAACTACTAAGACAGCCTCAGTTTCTAGGCCCCGGACCTGCAACTCTGGCGCCCATCCAGGAGGCCCGGGTCACGACGCCGGGAGTCCCGAGGCCTCCGGTCACTAGGCCTGGGTCCGCAGGCCCGGCCTCCCCAGACCCCGGCCCCTCCAGACCCCGGAACCCCCAGACCCCGGTGCCCCCAGACCCCGGGCCCAGGCCGCTCACAGCATTGCTGAGGATCTCCTGGCGGCGCGGGGAGGAGCTGGCCAACACCACGCGCTTCTGCTGCAGCTTCCTGATCACCGGGCACAGCGGCATACCGCCTGGCGCCCCTCGCTAGCCCAGGGAGCCCCGCGCCCCGCGCCCCGCGCCTAGAGAGCTGCGTGCGCAGCCAAGCGCGCCCAGCCCCGCGGCCCGGGCCCCGCCCCGGCCCCGGCCCCTGCGTGGCTCCGCTGCCGGCCGCTGGAGCCACGCCCAGGCCTCATCACCAATGAAACCCCGCCTCTGCCCTCACAGGCCCCGCCCCAGGCCCGCCCACGGCCGGGCCTCACCACCAATGAAGCCCTGTCCCAGGCCTCACCACCAACGAAGCCCCGCCTAGGCCCGCCCACGGCCCGGCCTCACCACCAATGAAAGCTCGTCCCAGGCCGGCCTCCAGCGAAGCCCCGCCCCTGCCGCTGGAGCCACGCAGAGGCCTCTCCGCCCCAGGCCCCGCCCCACCACGAGGCAGGTGGGGCTCCGGCGGCGCTTCCGGGCCGGCCGCGAACGAGGCCCCGCCCCACCCGCGAAGCCCCGCCCCAGGCAGCTGGGGATTCCTGCCAGGCCCGGGCGGAGGGCGGGGCCCGGGGCCCGAAGCCCGCAAGGCATCTTGGGAGCACAGGGTGGAGGGACGAGGTGAAGAAACCAGGTGTCGGTAAGAATCGGGGGCGGGGGGGTCCGCGTCCGCGCTTTACGGGCGGAGATGGAGGTTCCCGGAGTGCCGCGGGGCTGCGTGGAGACGGGGGTCTCAGAGGCGCGGTGAGCGGCGGAGACGGGGGTCCCTGGGGCTCGACGTGGGGGAGACGGGGGTCCCCGGGGCTCGACGTGGGGGAGACGGGGGTCCCCGGGGCTCGACGAGGGGGAGACGAGGGTCCCCGGAGTGCAGTGGGGCTGTGTGGAGATGGGGGGTCTCAGAGGCGCGGTGAGGGGCGGAGACGGGGGTCCCCGGGGCTCGACGGGGGCGGAGACGGGGGTCCCCGGGGCTCGACGGAGGGGAGACGGGGGTCCCCGGGGCTCGACGGAGGAGGAGAAGGGGGTCCCCGGGGCTTGACGGAGGGGAGACGGGGGTCCCCGGGGCTTGATGGGGGCGGAGATGTGAGTCCCCGGAGTGCAGTGGGGGTGTGTGGAGATGGGGGTTCCCGGGGCTTGATGGCGGCGGGGACTGGGGTCCCTGGGGCTTGATGAGGGCAGAGATGGGGGTCCCCGGGGCTTGACGGGGGCGGAGGTGGGGATGGGGATCCCCGGAGTGCAGTGCGAGTGAGTGGAGATGGGGTCTTCGGGCGCGGTGGTCTGTGGAGATGGTGGTCCCCGGAGTGCGGTGGGGGTGTTTGGTCTAGGGGCGCGGTGGTCTGTGCAGATGGGGGTCCCCGGAGTGCAGTGGGGGTGTGCAGAGATAAAGGTCCCCGGCCTGCATTGGGGATGCGGGCACTTCTCAGCCGAAGCACTACTGACGCTCGGGGCGGATCATTCATTTTCGTGGGGCTGCCCTGGGCGGCTGCAGCGCATTCATTAGCGGCTCTGGTCTATGTCCACTAGATGGCAGTAGCTGCCCACTAATGGTGACAACCCGGAGTTCGCACGCTTCCTGTCCGCTGGGGGCCTGAATCACCCCTCACTGTGTGCCCCGGCTAGAGAGGGCTGGAGAGGTGGGTGATGGACGGATGACGGACAGATAGATATGATCGACGGATGGATGGAGGGATATGATGGATGGGTAGATAGATATGATGGATGGATGATAGATACGATGGATGGATAGATATCATGGATGGATAGATGGGTATATATGATGCATGGATGGATACATGGGTAGATATGATGGGTGGATGGATAGACATGATGGATGGACAGATAAATAGATGATAGATTTGATGGATGGATGAATGGATGGATAGATATGATGGACAGATGGATAGATGGATAGATATGGTGGATGGATGGATGGATGTGATGGATGGATGCATAGATATCATGGATGGATGCATAGATATCATGGATGGATGGATGGATACATATGATGGATGGATGAATGGATACATATGATGGATGGATGGATAGATATGGATGGACAGATAAATAGATGATAGATATGATGGGTGGATGGATGGATGTGATGGATGGATGGATAGATACATGGATGGATGGATGGATACATATGATGGATGGATGAATGGGTGGATAGATATGATGGACGGATGGATAGATGGATAGATAATGATGCATGGATGGATACATGGATAGATATGGTGGATGGATGGATAGATACGGATGGACAGATAAATAGATGATAGATATGATGGATGGATGGCTAGATAGATATGATGGATGGATGGATGGATATGATGGATGGATGGATAGACAGATAGATAAGATGACTGATAGATATAATGGATGGTTGCACTGTTGAGTGGATGGATACGTATCCATTGATGTAGACAGATGAGTGGATGTTAGATAAACGCGGCGTGGGTAGATGAGACACATTGCTTATGCTATAGAAACCAACGCATCTGACTGACGGGTGGATGGATGCATGGATGGATAATGAGAGATGACCGATAAGTAGGTAAGAGTCACGCCTGGTCAGGGTCTCTGCCCTACCGCCGTCTGGGGCTGGACGAGTCTCTGATGGGGGGCATCCTGGGCACTGTGCGGTGTGGAGCAGCTCTGGTCTCCCCTCACCACCCACCGGGGGCACCCCCTGCCCGCAGTGCTGAGAAGCAAAATGACCCCTGACTAATTCATACCATGTATATTTAAACTAATACGTATGTTTGTGTTCACGTGACTGTATATAAGAACCCGGGTCTCCTGCCTTGCAGGCAGATTCTTTACCACTGCGCCCCCAGGGAAGTCCCTGTATATATGGTATATCATGGAGTATGCTATATACTGGGCTTCCCTGGTGGCTCAGACAGTAAAGAATCCGCCAGCACTGTGGGAGACCTGGGTTCGATCCCTGGTTCGGGAAGATCCCCTGGAGGAGGAAATGGCAACCCAGTCCAGTATTCTGGCCTGGTAAATCCCATGGTCGGAGGAGCCTGGCGGGCTGCCGTCCATGGGGTCGCAAAGAGTCGGACACGCCTGAGCGACTTAGCACCCATGCACCCCTGTGTGGAGTTAGGGTAAACTCTCCTTCGCTGGGTTAAATTGTCCCCTAGTCTCCAGTGGCAGCCCCCGAAGATGCCTGTTCTGTTCAACACACAAGCCAAACATCTTGCTTAAAAGGAAAAAAAAAGATGGTTTATTTTGAGGAAGTTCTAGATTTAAAGCGCAGTCGTCAACACGCGTTAAGTGTCCCTAAGCAGTCATTCCATCCTTCCGAGCTGGGTGGACACACAACGTCACAGGCACCCACTGGGCCCACAGAGAACGTGTTTCTCCAAGGGTGGATCTGTGTTCCAGCCTCATCCCCTTCCCACCCCCCCCACCCCCCAACCCGATGCAGGGATGTGACCAGGGGCGAGCGGCAGGAATTGCAAGCCAGCCCTGCGTTTGGGGTTCATCCGAGACTCCCACAGCTGTGTTCCGACACATTCGGTCCCCCTCAGAAACTCCCATCCAGTTTGTTCATTTACACGCATTCCCGCTCTAGAGGCTTTTTAACGGCACTGAGAAATGTCAGTGAAATTACAGGATCACAGGTTTCCAAAGACACAGCAGACACTGGAAGAAAACCAATAAATCAATGTCTTCGTCTGATGATTTCCAACAAACCGCATGCGTTCAGTGTGGGTGTTTTAAAACAGGTTCAAGGAAAGAGATGTCATACTCTGACCACCTGATGGGAAGAGCTGACTCTCTGGAAAAGACCCTGATGCTGGGAGAGATTGAAGGCGGGAGGAGAAGGAGGCGACAGAGGAGGAGATGGTTGGATGGCATCACCGACTCGACGGACATGGGTTTGAGCTAGCTCCGGGAGACGGTGAGGGACAGGGAGGCCTGGCGTGCTGCAGTCCACAGGGTCGCAAAGGGTCGGACACGACTTAGTAGCTGAACTACACACAGACACGGACAGTATTATTAACAAGCTGAAACAGAAGGAAATCCAGCCCTGGGATTTCCGCCGATCCGACAGGCACCCCCTCGGAAAGGCCGACGGCTCCCTGAAGACGCTGTCAGACTCTGGGCTACTTCAGCGGAACTGGGGGTCCTCGGGACGCAGAAATCAGGGGGATGTCGGTGACCCTGAGGGGCTGGACAACGAACTGTTGGTGACGATGGTGATGAAATGTGACCTCAGCCCTCTGGGACCCAAAGGCTGGACGGACGTCACGCCCATTGCGGGCTGAGGGGTGAGGGTGGTGAGGGGCAGCGTTACCGCTTACACCTGCTTCCTCCGAATTCAAACAGTGATGCTTTGTTCTCAACTCAGCAAGAAGACGGTTCCCTGAGGGTGGTTTGAGGTTTTTCGCAGCTTTTTTGCATTAGACGCTGGAAGCCCACGCGCAGGACGTGGCTGCCACTGTGTCGCTGGGTCAGGGATTTTCTGCCTCCGGAACTGTTGTCATGGCGACCTGGCTTTCTAGGGGCTCGGCTCTGTGGACAGTCGGGAAGAGCGGGTGGACCACACGCTCATCCTCGGATGATCCGAGTCCCTGCACTATGCAGGTCCCACCCTGGGAGCCAGCACCAGGCATTGCAGCCCCTAGAATCACCTGGCCAGTGGCCAGAGGCCCAGTCTCAGAATTTCAGACTGTGGGGGTCTCCTAGGGCGGCCGTGACAGTTCTACAAATGAGGAGCTTAACGCCCCAGACAGGCACCCGTCGTCCCCCAGCCCTGGGGACCAGACGTCTGAGGTCAGGGGTCCCAGGGCTGAGCTCCGTCCAGAGGCTCCAGGGGAGGGTCCTCCCCGCCTCTTCCGGCTTCTGGGGGCTCCGGGCGTCCGTCCCTGGGCTGGTGGCTGCCTCCCTCCCGTCTCCGCCTCGGTCTCCGCGTGGCTTCTCCTCTCTGTCCGTGTCTCTCCTCTTCCGTGTCTTATAAGGACCCCGTCACGGGGTTCAGGGCCACCCTGATCCTGTAGGTCACACTCTGATATTCCGGGCAGACGTCAGTTTTCGGGGTTGGGACACCATTCTCTCCACCACACGCGTGTCTGCTTCTCAATCTCAAGCAATGGCGTTGGGGGACCAACTGCTCCCGTAACATCGGCTCACAATCCCACCAGCACGTCTGAGGTCCGGCGGGGGGAATGTCACCTGCTTTACAGCCGCCCCGCCCTGGGGGTCTCCCTGAGCCCCTCCCCGCTGGCCCCTGCCAGGTCTCACCTTACAGGCTTCAGAGCTGTTTTCTTCTCCCCACCCCCGCCCCGGCCCCAAGGGAACCCTGAACTCATCCCATGCTCCTCCCAGTGACGCCCAGGGGTTATCTCATGCAGACCCTTACAACCTGCTGTCTCAGCATCCCGGGCGCTCCAGGGACTGGGGTCCATCATCTTTTCAAAACCGCACAGCTGCAGGCGGCTGCTGCGGGCTCGTGTGCTGGGCGGTCTTGCTCGGTCCTCAAAGGATCGCGGGGGTCAGGCCAGGAGCCACCGCAGACCCCAGGAGGACCTGCCGTGGCTGGGGGCGCTCGGCGGGGAGGCGGCAGGCAGAGAAAGGGCGGGGGGAGACCCCCCGCCCCGAGGCAAGCTGCAGCCCGAGGCGCTCCAGGGAGACACGGCAGTAGCCAACAGAAACTGACTGTTCTCAACAACTTCTTGTCCATCCGGAGACCCTCGGTCCACCCCTCCCCTTGGTCCACACCTCCTGGGTCCTTCCCGTCTGTGGACATTTAAGTAGAAGCTTGGCTGATCCCTGGTGGCTCAGCTGGTAAAGAATCTGCCTGCAATGCAGGAGACCTGGGTTCGATCCGTGGGTTGGGAAGATCCCCTGGAGAAGGCAATGGCACCCCACTCCAGTACTCTTGCCTGGAGAATCCCATGGACGGAGGAGCCTGGTGGGCTGCAGTCCATGGGGTCGCTACGAGTTGGACAGGACTGAGCAACTTCCCTTTCACTTTTCACTTTCATGCATTGGAGAAGGAAATGGCAACCCACTCCAGCGTTCTTGCCTGGAGAATCCCAGGGACGGGGGAGCCTGGTGGACTGCCGTCTATGGGGTCGCACAGAGTTGGACACGACTGAAGCGACTTAGCAGCAGCAGCAGCTGGCTCAGCTGGTAAAGAATGTGCCTGCAATGCCAGAGACCTGGGTTCGACCCCTGTTTTGGGAAGATTCCCCTGGAGAAGGGAACGGCTACCCACTCCAGTGTTCTGGCCTGGAGAATTCCATGGACTGGATAGTCCACGGGGTTGCAGAGTCAGACACGACTGAGCGACGTGCATTCACTCAAGTAGAAGCTGACACTCCACAGCAACCCAGCACAGCTGACCCTGGCATTTGCCTGGCTCCAATGGCGGTGGTGAGGGGGGACCAGGTGATGTCTCAGGGCTCATTAGATCCCAGAGCACGGGGCCGAAAGGGGCCCGCCCGGGGTGGCCCAGCTGAATCCCAGCGCGCCCGGAGTGGCCGACAACTGGCAGAAGAGCAGGGCCCTGGCGGAGGCGGGCGGGCGGGTGGGGCGGGGCAGGACCCCTGATGTCCCCCAAGCGCCCCACTGCGGGGAGGGGTGCCTGCCTCAGAACACGCTCTCCTGCCGTCTGACGCTGGGCCTCTCGGGCGCCTCGGGCGCGTCCATGGAGCGCGCAGACAGGGTCCGCCCGGAGAAAAGGCTGTCGCGGCGGCTGTCGGGGCTGTCGGTGGCGGGCAGCGGCCCGTAGCCCAGGTAGTCGCGGAGGCGCAGCTGGAACTCGCTGGACGCAAAGTAGTAGACGAAGGGGTCCAGGCAGTTGTTGAGGCAGCTGAGGCAGAGCGTGAGCTTGTAGACGTGGTAGTAGCTGCGGCCCAGGAAGAGGCGGCTGACCATGTGCACGAGGAGCACGAAGTTGTTGGGGGCGAAGCAGGCCACGAAGGAGAGCAGGACCACGGCGGCCAGGCCGACGGCGCGGCGCCGCTGGGCGCGCCCGTGGGGGTCGGCGGAGCGCAGCAGCGTCAGGATGGTGGCCGTGTAGCAGGCCACGGTGACCACGAAGGGGATGAGGAACAGCAGGACGAAGAGCGTGAAGAGGAAGGCGGCCCACATGGCCACGCTGGGCAGCATGGTGGACTTGAGCACGTCGAAGCAGGTGACGATGCCCAGCGCGTCCACGGCGTAGGTGAGGTCGGTGCGCGCCAGCGGGGACAGCGCGGCCAGCAGCAGCAGCCACGTGGCCGCGCACGCGGCCAGCGCGTAGCGGCGGCGGCGCCAGCGCGCGGACGCCAGCGGATACACGACGCCCAGGAAGCGGTCCACGCTGATGCAGGTCATGGTGAGGATGGACGAGTACATGTTGGCGTAGAAGGCCACGGTGACGGCGTTGCACAGCAGCACGCCGAACACCCAGTGGTTCCCGTTGCAGTGGTAGTAGATCTGGAAGGGCAACACGCAGGCCAGCATCAGGTCCGTGACGCTCAGGTTGATCATGAAGATGACCGACGGCGTCTTGGGCCCGATGTGCCGGCAGAGCACCCACAGCGAGAACAGGTTGCCCGGGATGCTGACCAGCGCCACCAGCGAGTACACGACGGGCAGCACCACCGCGATGGCCGGGTCCCGCAGCATCAGGATGGTCGCGTTGTCCGGGCGCGTCACGTTCATGTCCATGCTGCGGCCGCTGGGGGCGGCGGGCGGCGGCCTCGGGATAGGGGGTGCCGATCTGCAAGACAAGGAGGGAAGGGGGGGACCGGCGAGCTGAGAGGCGCGGGAGGACGGGCTCTCCTGGGAGACGGCCCGGCACGGGGAGCGCGATGCGTGCACACGCGGCTTCGCGGGAGCGCCGACGTCGTGCGGTACATGCACGTGTGATATAGGCACACACCCATTACATGTGTGTACATGTGACACGCACACCACACTGCGTGTATATATTGTATGTGTGTATATGTGATATACACACACACACCACATTGTATGTATATATGTATATATATGTGACACACCATATCACAAGTATATATGTATATATTGTATGTATGTATATGTGATATACACACACCACATTGCATGTGTATCTGTATATGTATGTGATATACACACACAGCATATTCTATGTATATATGTATATATATGTATATGTGTGTGTGTGTGTGTGTGTGTGTGTGTATGATCACACACACCATACTGCATGTATGCATTCTTAGTCACTGCACTGGTGTCTGACTCTTTGTGACCCCATGGACCATAGCCCACCAGGCTCCTCTGTCCATGGGATTCTGCAGGCAAGGGTGCTGCAGAGGATTGCCGTGCCCTCCTCCAGGGGATCTTCCAGACCCAGGGATCGAATTAGGGTCTCCTAAACTGACACATGGGTTCCCTACCACTACTGCCACCTGGGAAGCCCATTGCATGAATATATGTGTGTATATATATGTGTGTGTGTCCGTGTGTCTATACATAACACACAGATACAAAGCTTATGGTGTATACATGCGTGTGTATGTGTATGTATAAACACATGTATGTTCAATTGTGAGCGTCTCTGGTGGCTTAGACACCAAAGAATCTGCCTGCAGTGCAGGAGAGCCCAGTTCGATCCCTGGGCCGGGAAGATCCCCCGGAGGAGGGCATGGCAACCCACTCCAGTGTTCTTGCCTGGAGAATCCCTGGGACAGAGGGGCCTGGTGGGCTACAGTCCGTGGGGTTGCAAAGAGTCAGACGTGACTGAGTGACTTCGCATGGGGTGGTAAAGAGGCCCTGGAGCCTGTCTGGAAGTGCTAGCCTGCTGGAGACTGTCAGTTCTGAGCTGACTCCTCCTGCCGTTGGAACCTGAACCTTGCACTCTTGAACTTCTGTTTTTCCCTGCTGACCTTCCTTCCCACTCAAAACAGAGAAGTCCCCGGAGCTGCCTACACACCTTGCTTGTGATCAGCCGGCCCCTCAGACTCACAGAGAGAAAGGGGCCCAGGGCCCAGGGGAGCAGCAATTCCTGGGGCTGCCTGCCCCCGCCTTCTGGACACCATGGGTTCCAAGTGTCACTTTCTTTGGCGTTTCTTATGGAAATGCAACCCAAAGGCAGATCGCAGGTCATTTCTGTTGGTTCTTCAAAGTCTGGGAGATGGTTTTGTTACCTCTTTGCTCAGTCGCTTCAGTACTGTGCGACTCTGCAACCCCATGGACTGTACTCTGCCAGCCTCCTCTGTTGATGGAGTTTTCCAGGCAAGAATACTGGAGTGGGTTGCCATGCCCTCCTCCAGGGGATCTTCCCGACCCAAGGATCAAACCTGGGTCTCCCGCATTGCAGGTGGATTCTTTACTGTCTCAGCCACCTGACGAAGTTGCTATTTTTCCCGTGGCTGAAGCTATCACTTCTGTTTTTGACCGTGTGTGTGTGTGTGTGTGTGTGTGTGTGTGTGTGTGTGTGTGCCTGATATCGGGGCTCCTGAAATCAGGGTGTGGGGCTCACCTGGGCAACCAGGTGCCACCCCCGTTATAGCTCGGCCCGGAAGACACCCCCTTGCTCGCCTGCGCCTTGCAGTTGGACACCTGCTGGCGTGGCCCGGGGAGGGCGTCCATCCCCGAGGGGTCTGTTGGCAGGAATCATGGTCCCTGAGTCTCCGGGGAAGCCAGCATGCGGCCCTTCAACGCTGATGGCATTGCAGCTCCCCTTTCAGGCCCTGGCGCCCAGGGTATATCTGTCTGTTCCTCCGCAGGAGATGTAACATCTGCGCTGGGGGTGTGCGGAACGAGGTTCCTCAAACCCATTTAAAAATGACCCGAGTTTCACTTTGAGTAGGAAACTTTCCGCACCACTAGCTCACGGCCAGGTGCGATCTTACAGTTATGGTGGTGGGGGGCGGGGGGAGTGCAATCCCACACCTCACGGCCGCCCACCTCCATCCATCTTTGGGGTTCAGGAGCAGAAGGGACCCATTATGTCTCAGGGTCGCACGTGGAGGCCGCAGTGGGGGGCCGTGGAGGGGAGACAGCTCTCTGATCTGCAGGGGAACGGGGAACTCAGGGAGGGGACAGGGCTGGGGGTGGCTAGGAGGCTACTGCGTGTCCACAGTCGGGGAGGGGGTTGGAAATCTGAGAAGATGGGAGGGTGCACACAGCTGGAGACAGAAAGCTCAGCCTCCTGCCGAGTGGCATTAGGGGGCAGGGAGCCTGCTGGGGGTTCCCCTGGGGGCTCAGATGGTCAAGAATCCGCCTGCAGTGCAGGAGACCTGGGTTCGATCCCTGGGTCGGGAAGATGCCCTGGAGGAGGGCATGACAACCCACTCCAGTATTCTTGCCTGGAGCATCCTGCAGACGGAGGAGCCCGGAGGGCTGCAGTCCAGGGGGTCGCAGAGAGTCGGACACGACTCAGCTGGCTAGCACACTTTTCCACTTCTGCCTGGTGATGAGTCCCCTCCCCCTTCCTCCCCCCGGATCTGTCGTAACCTCCCGGTGGGAGCTTCAAAAGAGACTCTATTTGCATAACAGTGCGGCTGGCCCCCGCAGAGAAGCCACGTGGGCGTCCGGGAGGCCTCCGTCTGCACCCCGAAGCTGCTGCCTTCCCCCCACCAACCAGGCCCCCGAGGCTCCCCTCAAGCTTTCACCTGTGCCCGTCTCGGGGACCGAGCGGGCAGTCCCTCCCCTGCAGCACGGCGACGCACAGCTGATTCATAAAGAAATCACGTCTAACAGATGCGGCCGGCTCCCAAAGCCCTGGGCGGGCGGGGCGGAGGACTGGGGGGTAGGGGGTGGAAGTGGCGTGAAATGAGCCAGAAACGGTTGCTGGCGCCCGCAAGACGCTCCCCGCGGCGCTGGGCGAGCAGAGGCGGCTCTTTGCCAGAGGCACGGGGCAGCCTGGAGGCTTGGGGGCCGCAGGGTGCCAGGTGGGGCGGAGGTTCTGCAGGAAGCTACACGCAGACGTCACACACGAGCTCGCCCAGAGCTGCAGCCCGTGCGTCCTTGGCTCATGGATACGCCCCTCCCGCCCCCAACCCCGTGGGCATCTCTTCTTAACCGCTTTACAGAGCCGTCAGGAAAATATCATCAAGGTCACCTCTGCAAAGTGCACATAGCGGTGCGGGCGTCAGTGCCTCAGTCGTGTCTGACTCTCTGCGACCCCCTGGACTGCAGCCCACCCGGCTCCTCCGTCCATGGGGTTCTCCAGGCAAGAATACCGGAGTGGGCGGCCATGCCCTCCTCCAGGAGATCTTCCCCACCCAGGGATCGAACCCGAGTCTCCTGCATCGCAGGAGGATTCTTGACCATCTGAGCCACCAGGGACACTGCAGTGGTTTTCATATATTTGCAAAGAGAGGCAACCAGCCCCATCACGCAATCCCAGAACATCCTCATCATCTTGAAAAGAAATCTTGCACGCCGTGGCCATCACGCCTGCATCCCTTCCCCGGCGCACACAGATACGCATTCAAACACCCAGCTCAGATTCACCTATCGTACTGTGCACCATGTTGAAAGTGGAGGGTTCTGTGGCACAGAGCAGGGCTCACAAGCCTTCATGACCATCATCTCTGTCCGCTTCCAGACATGTCCATCCCCCTCAAAAGGAGATGCTGTACCCTTAAGAGGTCCCACGTCTTCTCAGCCCTTGCTCTGCCTTCTGAGTCTGGGGATTTGCCTGTTCAGGACGTTTCGTATAAAATGGAATCACACACTGTGTGTCCTTCTGTGCCTGCTTCTCTCACTGAGCAGTGTGTGTTCAGGGTCCAGCCACACTGTAGCATGTGTCAGAGCCTCACTCCTTTTTCATGGCTGCGTAATATTCCACTGTGTGAATAGACTACATGCTGTTTATCCATCCATCATCCATCCATCCACCCACTCACTTATCTATCCATCCATCATCCATCCATCCATCCACACATCCATCTATCCGTCTATCTATCCACTCACTTATCCATGCATCCACCCATCCATCTATCCACCCATCCATTTATCCACTCACTTATCCATCCATCCATCATCCATCCACCCATCCACACATCGATCTATCCATCTATCTATCCACTCACTATCCATCTATCCATCCATCCATCCATCATCCATCCGTCCGTACCTAGCTGCTAACACACCAAGCTCAGGACTGCCCTCCCCACCATCTGAAGGTCAGAGATACTCAGGATGGTTGTCCTTCCGTCTCTACTGAGGTGGGTCTTTCTCAGGTGGGGTGAGTGAAGAGCAGCCCCGAGTCACAGGGAAGACTGCTCTTTAAGGACCTCCCCTGCATCTTTTCCACAGCAACAGCCCAAACTTCCCAAGCACCGGGGGTTCTCCTGGGGCTGAGCTCACAGCAGGGACCAAAAGCAAACCATGGCCCAGCCCTGCCCATGTGGGCTGGCCTCCTTTCTGGGTTTCTTGGGGGTCCTGGGCCACCCAAGTTGTGATGCTTTGTGGGGGCAGCTCTGGAAACCTCAGCCCCAGAGCATTCAACGGCCACGGCTTCAGAGAGCTGGTGACGTCACAGACCCCACATGGGTCCCTACAATACTCACTCCTGGGATGTTGTTGTGTAGTTGCTCAGTCGTGTCCGACTCTTTGCGACCCCCTGGACTGTAGCCCACCACGATCCTCTGTCTATGGGATTCTCCAGGCAAAAATACTGGAGTGGGTTGCCATGTCCTCCTCCAGGGGACCTTCCTGACCCAGGAGGCCCGGGTTTGGACCCTGGGTCGGGAATCCTGGGGATACTTAACCACACGGAACTCACAGCTGCCCGGTGCAGGGAGGGCTGGGAAAAGGCAAGCTGTGAGGTCCTGCCCACCCAGACCCTCAGTGCCCTCATCTGTCATATCACGGATACGGACTCACCCTCTGAGGGTGGTCGTGGTACCAAGGGACTCAGCGACGGCACAGCACGCTGTCAGCCAGGGTGTGTCCGTAAATACTAGCTAGGTCAGTAACTGGGGACTGTCCTGGATGTCCTAACAGAGAACCACAAACTGGAGGACTAGCGACAACAGACATCTATCCTGCCCCAGCCCTGGAGACTAGACGTCTGAGGTCAGGGGTCCCAGGGCTGAGCTCCGTGCAGAGTCTCCAGGGGAGGCTCCTCCCCGCCTCTTCCGGCTTCTGGGGGCTCCGGGCATCATCCCTGGGCTGGTGGCCGCCTCCCTCCCGTCTCCCCTCCGTCTCCACGTGGCTTCTCCTCTGTGTCTGTGTCTCTCCTCTTCCGTGTCTTATGAGGACCCTGTCCCTGGGTTTAGGGCCACCGCCATCCGGGAGGACCTCATCTCAGACCCTTCACTCCATCACCTCTGCAGAGACGCTGTTTCCTAATAATGCCCCATCCTGAGGTTCTGAGTGGGCGTGAATCTTAGGGGGCCCCCTTCAACCCACTACACCACCCACTGAGCAAAAACCCTATAAATAACTCAGCAAATAACAGGTGGACTTCTTCTGAAACTCAATCATGATCGTCCATGCACTCATCTTTCCAGAATCTTTTTCTTTCTGGCATTGTTTTCTATTAATTAATTAATTTTAATTGGAGACTAATTATTTTACAATATCCAGAATCTTTATGTAGGTGCCCATCATCTACTGGCAGGATTTAAAAAAATACCTTAGAGTCACTGACTGATGAACCTTGTGGAAGGTCACTTGTCACTGGGTTTAGGGCCGCCTCATCCAGGAGGGGGCTTCCCTGGTGGCTCAGCTGGTAAAGAATCCGCCTGCAATGCGGGAGACCTGGGTTCGATTCCTGGGTAGGGAAGAGCCCCTGAAGAGGGGAATGGCTACGCACTCCAGTATTCTTGGGCTTCCCTGGTGGCTCAGATGGTAAAGAATCTGCCTGCAGTGGGAGAGACCTGAGTTCGATCCCTGGGTCGGGAAGATCCCCTGGAGAAGGAAATGGCAACCAGCTCCAGTATTCTTGCCTGGAGAATCCCACGGACGGAGGAGCCTGGCGGGTGGCAGGGGTCAGGATGTGGATGCATCTTTGCTGGCCCCCACTTCAGACATCAAGGAGAAGATTTCTAAGAGCTGTTCAGACCTCAGTGCATGCCGGGGGGAGGGTTCTAGCTTCAGCCACATCCCCTGCCAGCAGCAGGGCGGAGTCACGAGCGTGGACAGGAGACTTTGCAAGCGGCAGATCCTGCAGAGGTGGGAGCTACCCAAGGCTGCTTTGGAATCTGACCATCACGCGCAGACACGGGGGCCATTCCCTGCCGGGGAAGGGGTGCGTCGTCCGTCTCGTGTGGGAGACCCTGCCCTCTTGCCCTTGACTCCGGGACCTGGGTGACGCTTGTGAACCTGCCCAGCAGAGGAAGCTGCGATGGGTTTTCTGGTTGACCGTGGAGGGAACCCAGAGAAAACACCGGAAACTCTGTGGCTGTCACGGGTGAATCGTGTCTCCCCTTCAAGTTCAGATTGAAGCTCTAACTCCCTGTATGTAAAAGGGTCACCTTCGTTCCAAGGCGGCGGGGGGTGTCTTTGCAGATGTAACTCTTTAGGTTCACGTGAGGTCCATCTGGGTGGCTCAGTGGGTAAAGAGCCTTCCTTCAAATGCAAGGGACGCGGGTTCGATCCCTGGGACGGGAAGATCCCCTGGAGGAGGGCGTGGCAACCCAGTCCAGCATTCTTGCCGGGAGAATCCCATGCACAGAGGAGCCTGGGGGGCTGCAGTCCACGGGGTTGCAAAGACTTGGACACGACTGAAGTGACTGACCAGGCGTGAGGTCCTACTGCAGCGAGGGGAGAGACCTGAGTCTGCTATGACCAGTGTCCTTATAAAAAAGGAACAGTTAGGGGGATTTCCCTGGTGGCACAACGGTTGAGAATCTGCCTTCCAGTGTAGGAGACACAGGTTCGATCCCTGCTGGGGGAATTAAGATTTCACGTGCCTTGGGGCGACTCGGCCTGAGAGCCACAAGGACTGAGCCTTCACACATTAGCTAGAGTCTGGGCAGCGTGGAGCCCGTGAGCTGCAACAGAGACCCTGCTTGCCACACTAACACGCAACACAGCAAAAAGGATATAAACATTAAAAAGGCGGGGGCATTGGGCATGAAGGAGGGAGACGGCCGGGCAGAAACGTAGGCAGAGGCGGAGAAGATGCTTGAATAAGCCAAGGAATGCCAAGGATGGGCCAGGAAACCCTCTGTGACCCCACGGACCGCAGCCCGCCAGGCCCCTCTGTCCGTGGGATTCTCCAGGCAAGGATACTGGTGTGGGCTGCCATGTCCTCCTCCAGGGGATCTTCCTGACCCCGGGGGTGAAACCAGTGTCTCCTGCATTGGCAGGCGGGTTCGTTACCATCAGAGCCACCCAGGGACACCTAGAAGCTGGGATGGAGGCGTGCAAAAGATTCACAACCACAGGGATCCTTCAGAAGGAACCCACCCTCTCACATACACCTTGACTTCAGGTCTCCAGATGTGAAAGGCACTGACTCTGTATTGTTGACTCCCAGTTGGGTGGGGAGGCGGTTTCCTTCCAGCAGTGCCAGGAAACAAACGCACAAGCAAACAGAAGCAGGATTTAGCCGACAGACCGCAGAAAGCCAGCGCGGTCCTCCTGCGGAATGAAAGCGGGGGAGGAATCTCTACGAGACTGCAGGGCGCGGAAGGATGAGATTGCAGGAAAGACACAGATGTGAGGACGTGGCCCACAGCCTCGCGGGTCATTTGGTGGATGCTGACAGCAGTTAAAGATGCGAAAACTGCCCTGACCGTGACGTGGACGTCTACTGAGGGACTTCCCTCGTGGTTCGGTGGTTGAGAATCTGCCTGGCGACCTGCCTACACTGTTGCTGTACATGGGTGCGGCCGCTATACAGAGCAGAGTGGAGGTTCCTTAAAAACTGAACACAGAGCTACTGTATGATCCACCCGTCTACTCCTGGGCGGGGAGCCAGAGAAAAACATGAGCTGAAACGATACAGACACCCCAGTGTGCACTGCAGTGCTGTTTACAACAGCCGGGACGTGGAAGCGACCGAGATGTCCATCAACAGAGGAAGATGAAGACGGTGTGGGGTGTGTACACAATGGAGTATGACTCGGCCATAAAAAGGAACGAAACAAAGCCATTCGCACCCACAGGGATGGACCCAGAGACTGTCGTAACTGCGTGAAGTAAGTCAGACAGACAAGGGGAAGCATCTCTGACATCACTTATACGTGCAATCTAAAAAGACATGATACAAACGAATTTACTTCCAAGGTAGAAGGAGGCTCAGAGACTTGGAAAATGAATTTACAGTTCCCAGGGGGGAAGGATGGGGGGAAGGGATAGTCAGGGAGTCTGGGATGGACATGGACACACTGCTGTATTTAACATGGAGAACCAGCAAGGACCTGCTGGACAGCACAGGGAACTCTGCTCAATACTCTGTAATAACCTCACAGTTCCCAGGGGAAGGATGGGGGAAGGGATGGTCAGGGAGTTTGGGATGGACATGGACACACTGCTGTATTTACCATGGAGAACCAGCAAGGACCTGCTGGACAGCACAGGGGACTCTGCTCAATACTCTGTAATAACCTTATGGTTCCCAGGAGGAAGGATGGGGGAAGGGATGGTCAGGGAGTTTGGGATGGACATGGACACACTGCTGTATTTACCATGGAGAACCAGCAAGGACCTGCTGGACAGCATAGGGAACTCTGCTCAATGTCACGTGGCAGCCTGGATGGGAGGGGAGTTTGGGGGAGAATGGATACGTGTATATGTAAGGCTGAGTCCCTTTGCTGTCCACCTGAAACCATCACAACATTGTTAATTGTCTATATACCAATAATAAAACTTTACAGTTTGAAAAAAAAATAAAGGACTCCGCCTTGCAATGCGGGAGGCGTGGGTTCGACCCCTGGTTGGGAAACTAAGGTCGCATGTGCCTCTGGGCAGCTTAGCCACGAGCCGTAACTTCTGAGCCCGAGCGTCACAATGAAACATCCTGTGTGTCACAGCTAAGGCCCGACACAGCCAGACAAATATTAAGAAGAAACAGTGTTGGGCCTTATTTTGCCTTCAGGACCACGCCGCACCCCATAGGCGACCACTGGGAGATGTCTGCTCTGTAGCATCCTTGCAGGCACGTCCCGGCGTGCGTGAAACACACATTTCACACACTGTGAAATGAGAATATCTCCTGCCGTATCAGTAAACTAGAAAGGTCACAGCCAATCAGCAGTTTCTGCCCTCCACATGAGCTATGGTTTTTCCAGTAGTCACATATAGACCTGAGAGTTGGACCATAAACTAAGCTGAGCGCCGAAGCATTGATGCTTTTGAACTGTGGTGTTGGAGAAGACTCTTGAGAGTCCCTTGGACTGCAAGGAGATCCAACCGGTCCATCCTAAAGGACATCAGTCCTGAATATTCATTGGAAGGACTGATGCTGAAGCTGAAACTCCAATACTTTGGCCACCTGATGGGAAGAACTGACTCATTTGAAAAGACCCTGATGCTGGGAAAGACTGAAGGCGGGAGGAGAAGGGGACGACAGAGGGTGAGATGGTTGGATGGCATCACTGACTCAATGAACCTAAGTTTGAGTAAACCCCGGGAGTTGGTGATGGACAGGGAGGCCTGGTGTGCTGCGGTCCACGGGGTCGCAAAGAGTCGGACACGACTGAGCGACTGGACAACACTGTCAACAGGAACAGGTCTGGCCCCAGACAGCTGAGGTGCATATGCAAGGCGTCAGTTCAGTGAGCCCAAGGCTTGCATCCTCCATACAGAGAATGCTTGATTTCTTCACTCGGTATCTGATCTTTGCTGTTCAGACCCCCTGCTCCCTTTGTTGCAAACTTGTATACAGCCTGATTCCCCCTCCCGCCTGTTTGGAGCAGTTTTCTCAGAGCTACTGAGATGCTGACCCCCCAGGCTCAGAGTCCTAAACACGCCCACCCAATAAGATAACTCCCTTACTTTCTGTCTGTGACTATATATTTTAGTCCACAGCGCTCACCCACCCGGGCAGACGTTTTACCCTGCATGCTGTACACATCGCCTGTCATGACCTTCTCACTTTGACCATCTGTGAATGTCTCCATCGCACGTACACAGTTTTTCTCTGCCGTTTTCCACACTTGAATAGCCTGTGGTTATATGTTACCTCGCTCCCCGGGTTGTGGGCACTCGGACGCATTGTGTGAATTTCGTACTGTTGACCACACACACCCACGCAAGCATTTCTGTGCATGGCTGTGATAACGTCTTCCACAGCCCAGATTATGGTTCAGATGGTGAAGAACGGCCTGAAACGCAGGACACCCAGGTTTGAGCCCTGGGTGGGGAAGATCCCCTGGAGGAGGGCATGGCAACCCACTCCAGTTTTCTTGCCTGGAGAATCCCAGGGACAGAGGAGCCTGGCGGGCGACAGTCCACGGGGTGTCAAAGACTCACACACTACGGAGCGACTAAGACACACAGGCTTGCCGATACAAAGGCTACGCTCGTTTTACGTTGAAAGCGTTATGTTAGTTAGAAAGGAAACTAGATCTGAAACCAACCCTCTACGTTTGCACCTTAGAAACTAGAACAGGAGGCTCCATTTAAATCCCAAGGGAGCAGAAGAGAGGAAGCAATACAAGTGACAGCAGAAAGCAGGGAAAGTGAAAACAGGAAAATCAAGAGAGGAAAGAAAAGGAAATCAGAAGCTGGGTCTTGGAAGAGATCGAGAAAAGCAATAAACCTCTAGTCAGGCTGAGAAAAAAACAGAGAGACACAGAGCATAAATATACAGATGCCAAGTGAGGAAGGGCTGGTAGGAAGGATTGGGAGATGGCACTGACCCAGATACACCAGTGATATTCTCTGTAAAGTAGGTAACTAAGGAGAAGCTCCTGTATAACACAGGGGACTGTACTCACTGCCTTGTGGCGAGCTAAATGGAAAGAAAAATCCAAAAAAGGAGGGGATATAGGTATTCACACGGCCGATCCACTTGGCTGTACAGAGGAAATGAATACAACGTTGTAAAGAAGCTGTGCTCTAATAAAAACGACCAAAGAGACAAGGAGAAGACGCATATCCCAAACACCCGAAACCAGTCGCCCGCTGTCACTACAGATCCCTTGCTTGGTCGCCCAGTCGTGTCCGACTCTCTGCGACCCCGTGGGCTGCAGCCCGCCAGGCTCCTCTGTCCAGGGGATTCTCCAGGCAAGGATACGGGAGTGGGGACGGAGGTTCAAGAGGGAAGGAAGGCATGTATTCCTATGGCTGATTCATGTTGCTGTATGGCAGGCACCAAGGCAGTATTGTAAAGCAATTATCCTTCACTGAAAAATAAATCAATTAAAAATTTTTTTAAAAAAAGAGTACTGGAGTGGGCTGCCCTTTCCAAAGACATTGGAAGAACGATCAAGCAATACTACGAACAGTTCTATGCCCACAGGTTTTATTACCTAGATGAACGGGACCACATCCTTGGCACAACCTGCCAAGACACACCCAAGGCTGAACAGGCCATTAGAACAGGCCTGTGTTTATTAAAGAGTAGAATCAATAATTAACAACTTTCCCAAATTAAAAAAAAAAAAGCACCACGTCCAGATGGACTTACTGGTGATTTCTACCAGACACTTGAAGGATGGAATGGTACCAATTCTCTACGTTTTCTTTTTTTCCCCCCAGAAAATAGAAATAGACCACTGTCACTGCAGATCCCTCCCCCACACGGTGCCAATTTGCAGTTGCAGAAAACAGCACAAGGGCGGCATGGGGGGAGGCAGTACTCATTTGCCACGTTGTCAACAACCACAGCCTGCCAGCAGCCTGAGGGGTGAGAGGTGCCACGTCACCCAAGGCTCAAGTCATACCTCACATGGGGGCCGCAGAGGGTGAGAGTCTTTCTTTCTATCTTCTGGGGTTGAGTGTGTTTCTCGAGTCCTCCACTGGCGCTTCCTCTGTGGAATGGGTTTTCCGAACCGAGCCCGACCCGCCCTTGGGTCACTCAACTCCGTCTTATCAGCGTGACGGTAGCGGCCGTTCCTACGCAATCGAGGGGATCGCATTCGTGCGGATCTATTTCTGGGCTCGCGATTGTGTTTCCATTGATCCATGCGTCTCTCTTTCACCCAAACCACACTGCCTTTTTTAAAAATTATTTGTTATTGCAGTCTAGTTGCTTCATATTGCAGTATAGGACTTCCCTGGTGGCTCAGCTGGTAAAGAATCCGCCTGCAATGCGGGAAACCTGGGTTCAATTCCTGGGTCAGGAACATCCCCTGGAGAAGGGGTAGGCCACCCACTGCAGTATTCCTGGGCTTCGCTCGTGGCTCTCATGGTAAAGAATCTGCCTGCCAATGCGGGAGACCTTGGTTCGATCCCTGAGCTGGGAAGATCCCCTGGAGGACAACATGGCAACCCAGTCCAATATTCTGGCCTGGAGAATCCCCTGGACAGAGGAGCCTGGCGGGCTACAGTCCATGGGGTCACAGAGAGTTGGACACGACTGGGCAAGTAAGGCCAGCACAGAGTCGCTTTAGAATGTCAGGTTAGTTTCTGCTGGACAGCAAACTGAATCAGCTATCTGTATACACGTATCGCCTCTCCTTTTGGACTTCCTTCCCATTGAGGTCAACACAGAGTATGATTCTTTCTGTGCTCCAACTTACTTGGGTATCTAACAATATAAAAAACACATCAAAACTGTTCTCAAACTACAACGAGTTAAATATAACACTTTTGCATTCACAAAATAACACGTGCACTTTAGTTTTTAGACTACTGAATTTTTTTTTTCTAACTTTAAACTTTTTATTTTTTATTAGGGTATGGCCGATGAACAAGGTACCACAGAGAACTCGATACGGTTCCCTGTGCTATCCAGCGGGTTCTTATTGGTTCTCTATTTTATACATAATTTCGATGGTGAATATTTGTCAATCCCAATCTCCCATTTTTTTTTTAAATTTTTTTTATTTAAGTATTTTTTTTACTGAAAGATAATTGATTTACAACATTGTGTTGGTTGGTTTCTGTTGTAAAGTGAATCAGTTTTACATATATAGAGAGAGATTTTTAAGATTCTTAAGATTATAAGATTTTTTAAGATTTTAAGATTCTTTTCCCATATAGGTTCTTAAGATTCTTTTTAAGATTCTTTTCCCATATAGGTTATTACAGAATATTGAGTAGAGTTCCCTGTGCTATACAGGAGGTCTTTGTTGACTCTCTGTCTATATATAGTGCTGTGTATTGGTCCGTCCCAATCTCCCAATTTATGCCTCTCCATCCTCACAAGTTTTAGTATTCTTCCTATTCTGAATGGTTTATGTCCATGTTAACTAAAGAATTTCAGTCGCTAGAAAGGATATAAAAGACTATATGTGCTGTGCATGTATATTTATAATTCATATATGTATGTGTCTTGATTACAAATATGATCATAACCTCAGAAATTTGCAGCTGTTTTTTAAAAATTTTTATAAAAGTAGATAGTTGATTTACAATGTCGTATTGGTCCTCAGATGTACAGCAAAGGGAATCAGCTATACGTGTACATATATCCCCTCTCTTTCAGATTCTTTTTTTCCACTTAGGCCGTTCCAGAGTATTGGGTAGAGTTCTCTGTGCCATACAGCAGGTTCACATTAGGTATCTAGTTTACATACAGTCGTCTGTATTTGCAAACCACACTGTCTTGTTCGGGTCTCGAAGGGCCCACGCTGTAACTCTGCTTTTCTCTGTGTGTGTGTGTGATGCTGACGACTCTGAATCTCATCACTTTTTCTGGTGTACGTGCCGCACACGTGAACCTCGTGAACCAGTTCTCTGTACACAAGGGGCAACTTTTACTTTTGTTGGTGGCGTTTCATGGCTGCATTCGCATTTTGCACCTTTAAAGATTATTTTAAAACAGATCTTTTTTTTTCAAGTGGATCATTTTTTTTTAAGTGCTTTGCTTTATGGAATTTGTTGACAGTACCACCTCCGTTTTATATGTTGGCTTTTTGGCCGAAAGGCATGCGGGAATTTGGCTCCCCGACCAGGGGTGGAACCCTCTCCCCCTGCACTGGAAGGCAAAGTCTTAACCACTGGACCACCAGGGAAGTCTCAATATTTTGTATCTTTCAGTTCAGTTCAGTTCAGTGGCTTGGTCGTGTCTGACTCTTTGTGACCCCATGAACCGCAGCACGCCAGGCCTCACTGTCCATCACCAACTCTCAGACTTTACTTAAACTCATGTCCATCGAGTCGGTGACGCCGTCCAGCCATCTCATCCTCTTTTTATCTTTATCATTATCTTTAGGTTCCAGAATCTTGCCACGATGTCATGTGTATTTCATACATAGCTCAAGAGTACCTTCTCTAACCAGTAACTAAAGTTTTCCCTCCTCCTTTTTCTTTTTGGAATTCCTTCTACTTTAAAATTTTTTCTTATTTGGAAAAGAAATAAAACGACTGTTCTATGAGGAAGGTGGGACCCTCAGCTCCCCAACCAGGGATGGAACCCACCCGCCCTGCCATGGAAGTACACAGTCTCAACCGCTGGGCCTCCGGGGGAGTCCGACGTTTCTTTAGCTTTCTGTCGCCCAGGCTGTGTTCTAACTGTGCCATCACCCACAGGGACGGTCACCACGCCTGCCCTTGGCAGAGGCTCCGCGTCTGCTGAGCAAACACAGGACGCGATCCGAGAGAGCACGCCGGAAAATGTCAAACTCTCGGGAAGCAGTGGCGTCTGAGACGTCCCCGAGTTGGCTCACCCATCTGAACTCTGCTGTCTTCCCAGCTGGGGCCGTCAGCCTTTGCCTGAGGTGCCTATCTGGAGGCACTGGAGATATCCCTGCAATTCTAAAACTTTTTATGAGACACGGATACTGACCAAGTGATTCTCGAGTCTACATGACGTGCTAAGTCCGTTCAGTCGTGTCTGACTCTTTGTGACCCCGTGGACTGCAGCCCGCCAGGCTCCTCTGTCCATGGGATTCTCCAGGCAAGAACACTGGAGTGGGTTGCCATGCCCTCCTCCAAGAGATCTTTCCAACCCAGGGATCGAACCTGGG
The DNA here is from genome assembly GCF_054371585.1 of Giraffa tippelskirchi. Taxonomy (NCBI): domain Eukaryota; kingdom Metazoa; phylum Chordata; class Mammalia; order Artiodactyla; family Giraffidae; genus Giraffa; species Giraffa tippelskirchi. The sequence continues at coordinate 851,839 of NC_137290.1, forward strand.
TCTCCAGCATTGCAGGTGGATTCTTTACCATCTGAGCCGCCAGCGAAGCCTTTAGAGAGAGGCAAAAAGTCCAGACTAGCCAACACACAACTTAAGGAGGAGGAGAAAATGGGGTCATTGACACCACCCGACTTCAAGACTTACTACAGAAATAAGCTGTAGTAATGACAGTAGTAATTACCGTAGTGTAGTAAGACGCTCCAGTAATCAGGATGGCGGGGGGAGGAAAGCGAGGTAGGGAAATACAGACGGAGGGGAATATGGGGTACAAACTATCATCTATAGAATAAGCTACAAGGAAACTATGGATAAAATAGATCAACTAATGAGAAACCATGAGAAGGGCATGGCAACCCACTCCAGGATTCTTGCCTGGAGAATCCACATGGACAGAGGAGCCTGGTGGGCTACAGTCCACGGGGTCGCAGAGAGTCAGACACCACGGAGTCGCTGACGCTTTCATAGCCGATTGACTTTGCTGCACAGCAGGAAAACTAACACCCCATTGTAAAGCCACTACACTCCAGTAAGAAATAGGCCTTGAATATTCATTGGAAGGGCCGATGCTGAAGCTGAAACACCAATACTCTGGCCACCTGACGCGAAGAACTGACTCACTGGGAAAGACCCTGATGCTGGGAAGGATTGAAGGCAGGAGGAGAAGGGGACGACAGAGGAGGAGATGGTCGGATGGCATCACCGACTCGATGGACATGAGTTTGAGCAAACTCCGGGGGTTGGTGATGGACAGGGAGGCCTGGCGTGCTGCGGTCCACGGGGTCGCAAAGAGTCGGACACGACTGAGCAACTGAACTGAAGAAATAATTTTAAAAATGTTGGGGAAGATATAAAAAAATAAGCTACAAACACATATTGTGCAGCACACTTAATACAGCCAATATTTTCTGAGAGTTGTCAAGGGAGCACAGTCTTTAAAAACTGTGAATCACTGGATTGTACACCTGTAAGTTAAACACTATTTTACACCAACTATAGTGAAGTGGAAAAAAAAAAAAGAATCATGACCTTTTAGGAATATTTTAGGTAATTTGTTTTTTTAAAGACAGTGTGGCATCGGTAATACAATAGAGAAATGGATCAGTGCAACAAAACACAGGGTAGACAGAGGTAGACACTCTCCATGTGGTTCACTGATCTTTGACAAAAGGGCACTGTAATGGAGCAAAAAAGGGCAAAAACGAGCAAAGATCTTTGACAAAAAGGAGCAAAGACGGTCTCTTCAACAGACGATGTTGGAGCAACTCACATCCACAGGCAGAAAAGAAAAAGAATCTCGACGCAGACCTTACTCCCTTCACAGTAATGAACTCAAAACGGATCACAGACCCACACGTCAAACACAAAGCAGTAAGCCTTCTACACGATGATGCAGGAGAAAAACCCAGATAACCCCGTGCCTGGTGATACGTTTTTTTCTTGGCTTGGCCAAAACTGTCATTGGGGATTTTCTGTAACACCTTGGATACAACCCCAGAAGCACAACCCATGAAAGAAATCACAGATAAGCTGGACTTCGTCAAAATGAAAAATATCTGCTCTGCCAACAACTCTGTCTGTAAAATAAGACAAGCCATAGACTGGGGGAAAATATTTGCAAAAGACATACCTGGAAAAAAAAAATAAGGACCAGAACCCACAATATGTAAAGAGCTCTTTAAAAAAATCAACAATAGGAAAATAAACAACCCAATTGAAAAAGGGGTGGCCAGACACCCAAGAGCTTCATCAAAGAAGTTGTCCAGACGGCAAAGAGGCACAGGAAGAGAAGTTACAGGTCGTATGCCCATCAGGGAATTGTGAAGTAACACCCCAGTGAGGACGAACTGCTGCCTGACGGGTATCAGAATGACTGAGGTCTGAGAACAGCATCACCCACTGCAGCCAGAGAGGAAACGGGGACTCGATTCCACGCCGGGCGTTGTTAAGAGGGTCCTTGCATCTTCCGTGGCCCTCCGGTCACTGTGAGGCTGGAACCACACTCTGAGTGGGACCTGATGACCTCAAGACTCCGTGTTCTCCAGGGTCCCTCCCTCTCTTTGTCACCCCGGGACGTTACCTCTGCTGTGTCGTCCCTGAGGGGACGCTCCGTTCGGCGGCCGGAGCGGTGGAGACGGGGTGGCGGATGCAGAATGGACCGGGTGTCTGTCCCTCTGTGTTCTGAGTGGAGCTCTCGGATCACAGGACGGCTGAGCGCAGACGCACACACGGGGCTCTGATCTCCGTCCCCCGTTTCTGTGCCCCACAATTGCACAATCGGCGCGCAGAGAATCGCAGGTGATTTGCATGCCCACACGTGTGTGATTGTCATCTGTCTCCTCCACGACCCAGCCTGGCGTCCTCTGCCTCCTGTGTGCTTCTCTGCCCTCCAAGCTTCGCCAAACGAGCCAGAGTCCACTTTCTACCCAAAGGAAAAAAAAAAAAAAACACCTCCGCTATTCTTTTGCATGACAACGTTTTGTTCTTTAATTTTTTTTTTTTTCCATTGTCATGCTGCACTCCTCAGCCGTCTGGTCTCAATCACACCTGCAAGTTTAGCCTCTGTCTCTAAGGCAGGAAGCCACTCAAAGTGGATGCATTAATTAAGCATTAATTAACGTGAAGTGCCACTGTGTAAAGACAAGAAAAGAAAAAAAAAAAGAGCTGGTCTGGGGGGGTGGAGGGTTGGGCAGGGGACCTGCCGGGAAACAGGAGCTTGCAGGTTGCACATATTGTGACGGTCACAAGGGCTTGCTTTGTGGGTGAACCAGAACGGCAGCTGTGTGAAAAAGTGGGGGAGATTTGCTTAGCAGAACAGTAGACAGAGAAAGTCACAGAGACAAAGAGATAAAGGCAGAGATATGAGAGAGTTCTGCACAGCCTTGATTCCCCAGTGTATGCATGTTATGTCATTTCACTTGAATCAGACTCTTTCCAACCCTCTGGGCTCCTCTGTCTACAGGATTTCCCCAGGCAGGAATTCTGGAGTGGGTTGCCATGCCCTGCTCCAGGGGATCTTCCCATCCCAGGGATTAAACCTGTGTCTTCTCTCTTGCAGGCAGATTCTTTACCGCCTGAGCCACCAGGGAAGCCCTGGAAACACGGAAAAGCTCGCGTGGGATGCCACTGAACACAGACCCAGTTGCGCGTCTTGGCGATTTCTCAGGAGGTGCTCGGCGTTCCCCCCAGAAAAGGATATTTTAAGCGAAGTCGCCATAGTGAGCCCTCTTGGGCGCTAGGCTGCATGAGACATGAAACTCCACAGACACATCTCCTATCTGGATTTCCCCCCAACCCCCACAAGCTCAGCTGGAGAAGGTCAGAGACGAGGGTCTCCCAGGCTGGGCAGACCACACACCCAAACCTAGAGGATAACCCGGTGAATCTGACACGGCCCAGAAGGAGGGTCTCCAAAGAGCCCATCCCCCGGAGAGGGTCCCAGATGACCCGGGGGAGGGGAGCCCAGAAGGACATTTCAGGGCGCACCAACTTAATTCTGGTTTTCATCTGGAATGTAGGAAAGTCGTGGCGCTTTGCTGAGAGTTAGCAGATGGACTGACCATCAGCATGTGTCTGGTTTACGAACAAAATGAATATGGGTGTCCTGAGATACATGGTCAGACACAGACCACCCCTTCCCCACCCCAGTCAGTAAGAGCTGGGTCTGGAAATGAGTAAATGCAAAACGGGCAGAGCTTAGAAGCTGTTTAATGAGGATGAGGAGCTGTCAGTGGACTTCCATAGGAAGTCTCATTAGCCACCACCGTCGGAGGGACCTGCAGGGCCAGAGGGCTGCAATATGAGGTCAGAAAACGGCTAATTCTCCTTGGAAACAAAGCTACGATAAACCTAGACAGTCTATTAAAAAGCAGAGGCATCACTTAGCTGACAAAGGTCTGTCTACTCAAAGCTATGGTTTTACATGTATGGATGTGAGAGCTGGATCGTAAGGAAGGTTGAGCGCTGAAGAATTGATGCTTTTGAACTGTGCTGTTGGAGAAGACTCTTGAGAGTCCCTTGGACAGCAAGGAGATCCAACCAGTCCATCCTAAAGGAGATCAACCCTGAATATTCACTGGAAGGACCGATGCTGAAGCTGAAACTCCAATCCTTTGGCCACCTGATGTGAAGAACTGCCTCACTGGAAAAGACCCTGATGCTGGGAAAGATTGAAGGCGGGAGGAGAAGGGGACGACAGGGGATGAGATGGTTGGATGGCATCACCGACTCCATGGACATTGGTTTGAGCAAGCTCTGGGAGATGGTGAGGGACAGGGAGGCCTGGCGGGCTGCAGTCCACGGGGTTGCAAAGAGTCGGACACATCTCAGAAACGGAATGACAATTCCACGCTGGGTTGGAGGAGGGGCTGCCCACACACCTGGGGTTCTCTGCAGGGCCAGAAAGGAAGCGGAGATAAACCGAGATGAGGTGATGAAGGCTGAGTTCTGGCTTATAGTAGACACTGCCTACTGGTGATTGAGGCTTACCAGAGCCCACAGATGGATGGAAACTTGCCAGCATGGGTCAGTGTCCTAGGGCTGCCAAAACCCAGCACCCCAAACGGGGGGCTTAAAGCCACAGACATCCATCCTCCCCCAGCCCTGGGGACCAGACAGCTGAGGTCAAGGGCTCCCAGAGCTGAGCTCCATCCAGAGGCTCCAGGGGAGGGTCCTTCCCACCTCTTCCAGCTTCTGGGGGCTCCAGACTACAACGTGGACGGACCTCGAACACACGATGGTCAGTGAGAGAGGGACACACGGTGTGTGATTCCACTGATAGGAAACGTCCAGAACAGGCAAATCCGGAGAGATTGAAAAAAAAAGAAAGAAAGCAGATTTTTGGTTCGCAGAGTCTGCAAGGAGTAGGGACTGAGGTTTGATGACTCATGGGAACGGGGGGGGTCTCCTTTCGGGGACACTGAGAATGCTCTTGAACCAGAGACGACGGTTTGAACAACACTGTGTATATGCTAAATGCCCCTGTATTGTTTTGGGCTTCCCTGGTGGCTCAGATGCTTAAGAATCCGCCTGCCAATGCAGGAGACCGGGGTTCGATGGCTGGGTTGGGAAGATCCCCTGGAGCAGGAAACGGCAATGCACTCCAGTATCCTTGCCGGGAGAATCCCATGGACAGAGGAGCCTGGCGAAGCTGCAGTCCACGGGGTCGCAAGAACTGGACACAACTGAGCGACTAACAGGCACGTGCGTGGTGTTGTTTACTTGGAAGGGTTAACTGCGTATCGTGTGAATGCTAGCTTAGTTTTGAAAAAAGCCTCGTGAACCCCAGGGGAAACCTAAGGCTGGATCTGGGGTGCTTTGCGGTATCTCGTTGGCCTGTTGCCCCGTGAACTCCCTGGCTCCCCGTTCGCCCCTCATTTGGAGACCATCCCCCCATTGGTTCCATCATCCACACCCCTTGGGTCACGGCCGGCTGTCTGGAGCTGACCGCCCGCCCCCGGGTCCGGGTCTGCAGTCCCCGAGGCTGCTTGGATGCCCGCCAGGACTTGAACAGAAGGAAGAGATGGCCTGACCGCCCCTCACTGTTTACACAAAGCATTGTCCCAGGCACTTCCGTGGACCGGGAGAGCCGGCCAGGGGTACGGTTCTCATTTCCTTGTTTGCGAAGGTCACAGATGCCTCCTTCCTGGCCCTGCGTCTCAGGGGAAGAGCGTGGAAGGGTCGGGCCACGGTTCCCCGAGCCCTCGGGCCATGGCGCCCGGTGTTTGGAGGGCATCATCCCCGGGGGCTTGCGCACTAAGTCGCTTCAGTCGTGTCCGACTCCTTGCCTCCCTGTGGACTGCAGCCAGCCATGCGCCTCTGTCCACGGGGCTCTCCGGGGACCCTGAGGTGCAGAGGGGTGAAGGGCCTGGTGTGGGACACGGTCGGCTTGGCGCTGAGTTCAGAGCTGGACATGGGAGTGCTCCTGGTAACGACCAAAGGCAGTGAGGGAGCCGGCGAGAGGTCGAGGGATGCTGGATGCTCTCTGGGATCTCGCAGGGAGACAGCGGAGGAACTCACGGTGGACCAACAGAGGGAGGGGGCCCTGGGGATGGGGGCCGGCCCCGGGGCTGGGACTCTGGACAAGCTAACCAGGTGTCCCCTCTTGTCTCTTGCTGCATGGGACCTGGTGTCCAGTTCCTTCGAATCCCACTGCAGTGACCTGGGGTCCGGTCCCCCCGTGTCCCCTGCACTGACCTGGGGTCCGGTCCCCCCGTGTCCCCTGCACTGACCTGGGGTCCGGTCCCCCTTGTCTCCTGCACTGACCTGGGGTCCAGACCCCTCATGTCCCACTGCTCAGAGGAGACAGGAATGGACCAGGCTAAGTGGTGACTTCAGCCCCTGGATCAAGCCATTCCTGAAGCTGCCCTGATATTTCTGATGACCCAACTTGTCCATTTCTGCGTTGACCTCTGCTTCGCATGAGCTGAGTTTCTATTGTTTGCCACCAAAACCGTTATGACTCACCCACCAGGAACCAGCATCCCCCCCCCCCACAGTGGGAAGGCAAAAGTCCACAGAGCTCTCACCTCCTGCCCCAACCAAGGCTGGGCCGCCCCCCAGTAGCCACGTGCACACGACCATGGGCCCCACCTCCTGCCCTCCTCGCCTCTGGACCTTAGCCAGACTCCTCAACTGAGAGCCACCGTTTCCATCTCAACAGAAACGACAACAACAGCACCTTAGGGTGTGGAAGGATGAGGGGTGTTTCCACGGACGCCTCAGGCATCACTCGAGCCCCCGTCTCATAACCCCTTCTCACCCTGTGTCCTCTCTCTGCAAACCCCACGAGTAACCCTTACGGCTCTGGGGTGCCCGGGTTACACTCACACAGTCCTGAGAAGAGCTGATGTGATCTGAGCCCTCCCAGCAGAATTATTAATAATTACGAGCTAAGTCGCTTCAGTCCTTGCGACCCGAGTCTTTGCAACCCCACGGACCGTAGCCCACCAGGCAAGAATACTGGAGCGGGTTGCCATGCCCCTCCTCCAGTGCATCTTCCCTACCCAGGGATCGAACCCAGGTCTCTTACATCTCCTGGGTTGGCAGCCAGGTTCTTTACCACGAGCGCCCCCTGGGAGCCCCATTAATAAACGTCACCGTTAAAATGGACACTTGCGTCCCCACACCTCCCGGAGCATCCGTGGGGGACACTGTCCCCCTCGTGGTCTCCCCGCCCCGTCCCGGGTCCCGTGACTCACGTGGCTGCAAGGAGGGTGGCCGTCCTAGGTCAGCAGTCTCGAGCCGGGTGCTGGGGGGACCCTCCCTGCCCCCTTCAGGGGGGAAGAATACAAAGAAATGGGGTGAAACGACAGCTTCCCCGCATCTCCCGGGGACCCTACCGCCCGTCCGCCCACCAGCCCTTCAACGGACAGAGTCCCCAACCCTCCAGGGACACAACGGGCTGCCTGTTAACGGTAATCTGTCAGCTGAACGCTTAATTAAATGCGCAAACGTTATGAAACTCTCGGAGCCCCAGGGCAGAACCGTCCGGGATGGAAAAGCTTCCTCTTTTTCACGGTGGGGTCCCGGGGTGGGGGGGTGGCGGTGGACGAGGTCACCAGAGGGGATTTTACGCATTTTCATAGTACCTCTTTTAAGAGCAAGCATAAAAGAGAGTAAGTCTCACCGAAACAGATTCAGGAATCACTTCCTAAGAGTGGCTAGTTGATGCTGAGAAAGTGTAGTAAGTTGGAATGAGGCTTTGTTGGAATATATTTCATAGTAGTTTGTTTTGGAAAAGCTGCTAAAGAAGAACTATTTAGGAAATCATATAAAGAAAGCTGAGTGCCAAAGAATTGATGCTTTTGAACTGTGGGGCTGGAGAAGACTCTTGAGAGTCCCTTGGACTGCAGGAGATCCGACCAGTCCATCCTAAAGGAGATCAGTCCTAGGTGTTCATTGGAAGGACTGATGCTGAAGCTGAAACTCCAATCCTTTGGCGACCTCATGCGAAGAGCTGACTCATTGGGAAAGACCCTGATGCTGGGAAAGATTGAAGGCGGGAGGAAAAGGGGATGACAGAGGATGAGACGGTTGGATGGCATCACTGACTCGATGGACATGGGTTTCAGCAAACTCTGGGAGTTGGTGATGGACAGGGAGGCCTGGCGTGCTGCAGTCCACGGGGTCGCAAATAGTCGGATGCAACTTAGCGACTGAATGACTACAACAGCATAGACCCAGACCTAGGATGGCTAGATCATATGGTAGCTCTGTTTTTAATTGTTTGAGGAATAGATATACACAGAGGGCGATCCATCTGTATCGTGGAATATTATACAGCAGTGAAAAAGGAAGGAGCCCGAGACACAGGCAACCACGAAGATGAACCTTCAGGATGTGATGCTCAGTGAGAGAAACTCAGAAAAACACGGATCCTGTGTGATGACACTCACAGGCGGTCCGACCCGCCTAAGCCATTGTGCCCGCTTATAATGGTATTGCGTTATGCACTTAAAAATCTGTTCTTATGACAAAAACAAAATAAAGTGAGATAAAGTAACATAAAAATATTTTGAGTAAAGTAAAATATAGGTTTGTTGTTGTTGTTTAGTAGCTAAAGTGAAGGAAAATGAAAGTGTTAGTCTCTCAGTCGTGTCCAACTCTTTATGACCCCATGGACTGCAGCCCACCAGGCTCCTCTATCCATGGGATTCTCCAGGCAGGAATACTGGAGTGGGTCACCATTCCCTTCTACAGGCGATCTTCCTGACTCAGGGATTGAACCTGGGTCTCTGTCACTGCAAGCAGAGTCTTTACCACCGAGCCACCAGGGAAGCCCCCTCGTGTCCATGTCTCTGTAACCCCATGGACTGCAGCCCACCAGGCTCCTCTGTCCATGGGATTCTCCAGGCAAGAGTACTGGAGTGCGGTGCCGTTTCCTTCTCCAGGGGATCTTCCCGACCCAGGGAGGGGATGCATGTCTCCTACACTAGCAGGCATAGTCTTTACTGCTGAGCCACCAGGAAAACCAAGGGGGGGAATAAATCAGGAGTTAGGGATGAGCAGACAGACTCCACTACATATAAAATAGATAAACACTGTGTTCCTGCACAAGGAATTCCATTCAGTATCTTGTAATCATGTATAATGTAAAAGAATCTGAAGCAAAATCAAGTCACATAAGATAAAAAAAAAAATTATCAAGATCAAATATCAAAGAGCTCCTTAGAATGGGTTGGGGGTGGGGGGAAGGGAATTTCTACATTGATTCTGGTGTGAGCTTTCGGTGCCCTGTGCAGAGCACGAGGCTACCCGAGCAATGTCATCGGGGCTGCCCTGGGCTAGGAGATGACCCTGGGTTGTCCAGGTCACCTCGAGTCACCTCGGGGTCCTTCTAAGTGGTGGAGACAAGGCAAGAGTGTTAGTTGCTCAGTCTTGTCCGACTCTCTGCGACCCCATGGACTGCAGCACGCCAGGCTTCCCTGTCCATCACCAACTCCCAGAGTTTACTCAAACTCATGTCCATGGAGTCGATGATGCCATCCAACCATCTCGTCCTCTGTCATCCCCTTCTCCTCCTGCCATGACCAGAGATCAAATCCACGTCCCGTGCGTGGGGAAACTCCAAGAAAGCCCAAGGCAGGGACTTTCTAACCTTGACCTTCTCTGGTGACCACAGGGCAGCGTGCCAGGGCCTGAGAGACCGTCCCCGGAGTGTCCGGGGCTGGGCCCAGTTTTGTCTGTGTCGAGAGATGACTCCGCCAAACCCAAAATGTCAGGCCCGGGAGCCGTCGGCAGCGTGACTGGCCGAGATGTGCAGAGTTTCGCGTGTGTCTGAGTTTCTGCCCAGCTTTCGCTTCTGGCCTCGGGGAAACAGCGCTGTCCAGGCGTGCGCTGCGTGGAAAGAGACCCCCAGGTGCCCGTTGAAAACAAGTGGGTTTCTTTATGCTCCTGCGGAGACACCCCCTCCTCAGTTGCCCCGTCCCTCCGCCACTGGGAAGATGCGTTTGAGGACCGATGCCCGTGGGTTTAAGCTCCCTTCCCTCCTCCCTGACCCAGTTCATGGGCCCTTGTTGCAGCCCCCAGGGGACGTGAGCACTGATAGCTTTCTCCATGCATGCTGAAAGACTTTCCAGGTGGACAGCTAACAAGAGAAGCTTTAAAGGAGGCATGTGCTTTTCCGACACACCATGAACACGCCGTTTGAAGATACAACCGCTGGCTGACCGCCGTGAGGGTTTTCAGGGCATGCTAACTTTTTCCGGTGAAATATGCTCCATCCTTCATGGAAACGGCCCATGGAGACTGTATGCAGAGACTAGGGAGGGACTTGCCTGGTGTCCAGCGGTTAAGACCTCGCCTTCCAAGGTGGTGCAAGTTCCATGCCCCCGGCCTGGGAGCTGGGATCCCAAGTGACTTTCGGCCAAAAACCAAAGCATTAAAACAGAAGCAAGACTGGAACAAATTCCATAAAGCCTTTAAAAATGTTCCACATCAAAAAAAAAAAAATCTTTCAAAAAACGATGGGGAAAATGTCCCAATATTCCTGTCCTTTTTCCTTTAAATCTTTTTTTTTTTTAAGCTCACTTGACTGCTTTCTGTTTGTGAACTTGTCTTTCGTTTTTATCATTTTTGCAGAGTTGAAATTGCATGTCGTCCAAATCTACATTGGCAAACCTTTTATCACCTCGTCCTGACAAACACAGGTGTTGGCATTGACACGTCGAGATGGTTTCCGCTTCCTGTGCAGCACAGGGCCGATGTGCTAAAACGCTTCTTCCGGACAACTTGTCCTCAGGTGAAAACTGATCAGAGCAGCATAAATATATTGTGCAGCTTGATACACAATAGTTTGTTGCTGTTCAGTCGCTCAGTCGTGTCCAGCTCCTTGCAACCCCATGGACTGCAGCACTCCAGGCCTCCCTGTCTATCACAACTCCCGGAGCTCGCTCAAACTCATGTCCATGGACTCGGTGATGGCATCCAACCGTCTCATCCTCCATCGCCCCCTTCTCCTCCCGCCTTCAATCTTTCCCAGCCTCAGGGTCTTTTTTGATGACTCGGCTCTTGGCATCACGTGGCCAAAGGATTGGAGTTTCAGCGTCAGCATCAATCCTTGCAGTAAATATTCAGGGTTGATTTCCTTTGTTTGAAAAAAAATGTATTGGATGTTATTTATTCCCTGGAGGAGGTGAATCCCAGTCCAGATCTTCCAACGCATTTAATGAAAAGGAAGGTCTGCACAGGTTTATAAAACCCTGTACTTGGCTTCCCAGGTGACTCAGTAGTAAAGAACCCACCTGCCAATGCAGGAGACACAAGAGATGCAGGTTCGATCCCTGGGTCGGGAAGATTCCCTAGAGGAGGAAATGTCAACCCACTCCAGTACTCTTGCCTGGAGAATCCCATGGACAGAGGAGCCTGGCGGGCTGCAGTCCATGGGGTCGCAGAGAGTCGGACACAACTGAGTCAGACACACACACATATATGCAGCTAGTATGTCAGTTAAGCTTCTATTTATTTCTTTATTTTTTGAAGCATAGTTGATTTACAGTGTTGTGTTAATTTTTGTGGTGCAGCACGCTGACTCAGTTACACACATGTATACATTCTTGTTCCTATTCTTTTCCGTTATGGTTTATGGCAGGACACTGAATATAGTCCCCGCGCCACACAGTAGGGCGTTGCTGTTTATCCATCATATATGTAACAGTTGCATCCGCTCAGCTCAAACAAGAATACTGGAGTGGGTTGCCATTTTCTGCTCCAATGTTGATTCATACGGGATCTTAACTGCGTGTTGAAATGCTAAGAACACTAAAATGAGGAAGTGTGATTTTGCGGGCATTTTCCACAAGGAAACCTGAGTCGTAGGGGGCTTCCCTGGTGGCTCAGATGCTAAATTGTACGCTACGTCTATTCTGTCCCCATGAAAATACTCAAGTACACCACCCTTCTTGTGCTAAGTGCAATGATTAACAGAAAGACAAATATATTATTTTTGTATGTACATAGAGTCTAAAAAAACATGAAATACTAGCAATACATACAATTGCTGGTACGTAGAACGTAAAAAAATAATACAAATGAGTTTACAAACAGTCAAGACATGGAAGCAGCTTAAATGTCCATTGATGCAGGGGTAGTTAAAGGAGATGTGGTACACACACACACTGGAATATTACTCAGCCATAAAAAAGGATGAAATAATGCCATTTGCAGCAACATGGATGGACCTAGAGATCATCACCGGCTTCCCTGATGGCTCAGTCAGTGAAGAACCCGCCTACCCATGCAGGAGATGGGGGTTTGAGTCCTGGGTGGGGAAGATCCCTTGGAGGAGGAAATGGCAACCCACTGGTACTCTTGCCTGGAGAATCCCATGGACGGAGGAGCCTGGGGGGCTACAGTCCACAGGGTCGCAAAGCGTTAGACATGACTGCGCACGCAAGCCTATTCCGCTTCCTGTGTCATTCATGAAAAGTCTCCTCTGCTTCGGTCACGATTCTTTCTCTCACCCTTGGGTTATTTGGAAACGTCCAGCCCTTGAAGGATCGTTAGCCTCCTTTTAGGTACTGGTTTCCAGCCTAATTCCATGAGGATCAGACTGTGTGTCCCGAATGTGTTCCGTCCTTTGAGATGCGTGAGGTTTGCTGCAGACCCAGGAGGCGGTCCGTTTGGGAACTGCGTGGACATTATCACTATGTCTGTGGTGTCCGGACGTAGCTAAGGGAATCTGGGGTAGCCTGAGATGAATGGCTGTCCAGGTACTATTTTTCACGGTCTCTGACCCTTGTGACGCTTACGTGCGATCTCAGTCACTCGGTCGTGTCCGACTCTTTTGCGACCCCGTGGACTGTAGCCCTCCATGCTCCTCTGTCCATGGGACTCTCCAGGCAAGAATACTGGACTGGGGTTGCCATTTCCTCCTCCAGGGGATCTTCCCCACCCAGGGCTCGAACCCCCATCTCCTGCGTGGGCAGGCGGGTTCTTTACCACTCAGCAGCCTGGAGGATCCTTGGATTAGGGACCACACCTCAAAGGACTCTGTGTTGCAAAAAGGATCTTAAAAGACTGCCCTCTGTAAAGACCCTATTCTGCACCCCCCAAGAAAAAGTCATATTCTGAGGTCTTGGGGGTGACAACATCCCCCAGCTGAACTTTCGAAGTGCACATTTCAGCCCCTAACAGTCCCACGTCTAAGTCGGTGGTATTTTGGCGTTCCCAGATCTGCAGGATGCGTAACGGACTAGGCGTCTGGTGATTCTGTCAGTTTCCCGCTGAGTGAATTAACACGAGACCTTTTTCTGAGCTCTGACCATTCAGCTGCGCTGAGGGCTACGAGCCACTGGAGACTTCTGGTCTGCACACTCTCAAGCCCCAGCTCCAACAACCTAGAGGAGGGGCCCCTGGGTGGAGAAGGGCTGGGTTTCCTGGGTGACGAGAGGCGACCAGGGGCTGATGGTTGAGAAGCTGATAAGATCGTAGGAAGCAGATGTTTATCTTTCTGTGAAGGGCATGACAAGCATCACGTAACAACTCGGGGCGCTGACGGCCAGGGACCCTGGGTTCCCACCGTGGTGGAGAATCAAAAAAAATTGACCCTGTCCGTCCTGATACATCTGCTGAATCTCCAAAGACCTAAAAAAAGATGTCTTCACTTTGCCTCTGACCACAACATTCAGAATTTTCTCGCTTAGATTAGGGGAAAAAAAATAAATGGTTTCAGACAGGAAAGCATCTATCTGCAATGCAGGACACCTGAATTCGATCCCTGGGTCGGAAAGATGCCCTGGAGGAGGAAACGGCAACCCACTCCAGTATTCTTGCCTGGAGAATCCCTTGGACAGAGGAGCCTGGCGGGCTACAGTCCACGGGGTCGCAGAGAGTCGGACCCGACTGAGTTAGCGTGCATTTCTAAACTTTATAACAGAAACATATGCTGATCGATACTAACCAAAGCATCTTTGTTTTTCCTTCCTAAACCCCGCTCCACATAGTGGCACCAAAACTCCATGCTGCAGACTTGGCACTTGAGACAGTGCTCTGTGTCACTCAGATCTCAATAAAGGTCGAGGGGACTGGACTTCCCTGCTGGTCCGGTGGTTAAGGATCCGCCTGCCAATGCAGGGGACGCGGGTTCGATCCCCCGTCCGGGGCGACTAAGCCATGCGCCAAAACTGCTGATCCTGTGTTCTAGAGCTGGGCTTTGCCACAAGAGAAGCCCCCCGCGATGAGAAGCCCGCACCACAGCTAGAGAGAATCCCCTTCCCGCTGCAGCCAGAGAGCCCACGCTCAGCAAATGAAGACCCAGCACAGCCAAAAAACAATAAATACATCATTTTTTTAAAAAAATTTGGGGAGGATAAAGAAAAGGAAAAAAACACGGCCACACAAAGACTCGTACAAGAGCAGAAAACACGTTCGCTCACGCTCAGAGCCCCTCTAGGATGAGCCTGGAGGTTTGTCATCCAGGGAGGAGAAACAGGCTCACGCTCTTAGTGAGGCAAGAGGCCTGTTGGATGGAGAGTTGGAGGGGGCTCCTGCCCACCCCAGATCCCCATGGACACTTGAGACAGCCTGGCTCCGTGGTTACCATGGTGAGCAGAAGCTGAGCCATATCATTGCATCCCAGGGACTCAAGAGCATCACACTGGAGTCTTGGATGCTTCCATCTTCTGGACACACGTGGTTCCCTGGGGTGGTTCTCTGGGACAATGGATATGCCTTGCGAGTGTTCCCACCCACAGGAGTGGATACCGGGGGCATTGGGGGAGTGGCTGTGACCCCGGGGGCCCAGTGTGAGGACTAAGCGGCTGGTTACAGAAACCAAGGGGTGTGATCAGGCCCGGGGGCCCGATGTAGGGCACAACGGAGACTTGGGGGGGCTGGTGGGGCCCTTGGGAGCCAGGCCAGGCCGTGAGAGGCAGGGTCAGCCTAACGTCAGGCCTTGGGGACCTGACGCAGTCCAGGTGAACTGCTACCAAAGCAGTACAGTGAATTTTGTCTACGATATCCGTGTGTGTGTGTGCACTCAGTTGTATCCGACTCTTTGTGACCGCATGGACTATAGCCCCCAACACTCCTCTGTCCATGGGATTCTCCAGGCAAGAACACCAGAGTGGGTTGCCATTTCCTTCTCCACATAATATCCGTATATGTGGTCAATTGCCTGTCTAGATGTTGCTATGTAGGTGTTTTTGTTAAAGGCGGGATGCCTGTTTAAATTGTTGAACTCTGAGCAAAACAGATGACCTGTCATAACATGGGTGGGCCTTGTCTAATCAGTTGAAAGCTTTTGCAGAAAAGAAACCAAGGTCCTCCAAGGAAGATGGTATTCTGCCTCCAGATGGATTTCAGATGCAACCTACAGTATCATCGCATCCCTGGGTCTCCGGACGACTGGTCTACCCTGCAGAACTGGGACTTCCTACAATCCACCATGGACGTGAGTTTGAACAAACTCTGGGAGATGGTGAAGGACAGTGAAGCCTGGCATGCTGCAGTCTGTGGGGTCACAAAGAGTTGGACACGACTGATCTTCCACACTCATAAGCCTTTTCCTTAATCTCTGTCTCTCATCTCTACGTATCTACGTATCTAGTTAATTTACAGATAAGTATATACATCTATCTATCGTGTATCTATCATCTATCTTCGGACAAGGCAATGGCACCCCACTCCAGTACTCTTGCCTGGAGAATCCCATGGACGGAGGAGCCTGGCAGGCTGCAGTCCATAGGGTCGCACAGAGTCAGACACCACTGAGCGACTTCACTTTCACTTTTCACTTTCATGCATTGGAGAAGGAAACGGCAACCCACTCCAGTGTTCTTGCGTGGAGAATCCCAGGGATGGCGGAGTCTAGTGGGCTGCTGTCTATGGGGTCGCACAGAGTCGGACACGACTGAAGTGACTTAGCAGCAGCAGCATCTATCTTGTGTATCTGTTCATCCCCATCTAATCACTCATGATCTATCTATCTATCATCTATAAATAAATATGGATCTATCCATCTAATCATCCATCCTTTTAATACTTTTGTTAGCTTTGGAGCTTCCCTGGTAAAGAATCCGCCTGCCAATGCAGGAGACACAGGTTCTATCCCTGGGTCAGGAAGGTCCCCTGGAGGAGGGCATGGCAACTCAGTCCAGTATTCTTGCCCGGAGAATCCCATGGACAGAGGAGCCTGGCGGGCTACAGTCCACGGGGTCGCCCAGAGTCGAAGATGACTGAATCATTGGGCACAGCACCTTAGCGTTCTCCAGAGACGCGGAGCCAATAGCGTATATATGATAAGGAAACAACTCCTGTGATCACGGAGAGTGAGAAGTCCTGGGATATGCTGTCCCTAATCCAGAGACCCAATGGGCCAATGCTGGGACCCCACCAACCCTCAAGACCAGAAAATCATCACTGAGCTCATCACCAACGTGTCCTTGATTTACCCTGTGTCCCGTGACGAAGTCACAGAGCCGGTTTAACATTAAAGACTAACGACTGCTGATATATCCATCGTATGGATTTCTACACCGAGGCTCGGGAGAGCTAAGGACACCCTCTCGAGAGCCGGTTAGACCCGTTTTGCTGGTGGACACCTTTCGCCTGTGTAGTAGTTTTATATTTACAGAAGCTCTTTTTTAAGTGCAGCATCCCTGTGATGAGAAAGTGGTGTTTTTCTCGTTTGATGGAAGAGGAAATTGAGGTTTAGCCATTAGGTCACGAGGTGGCCAGGGTCAGAGACACAGCTGGGGGTGTATGTCGGTCTGCGGGGAAGAAGCAGACTCCAGCCGCCAGACAGATGCACACACCTTCTCACGGGGAGGCCTGACCGTGCTGAGCCAGACCGTGATGGCCCACTTCGTGATGCTACAGGTGGCCCCGTGGTCTTCCCCTCCCGCCTCCACAGCTTCCCAGGAGATCGCAGCCTGTCTACAGATCCGTTCTCACGACGGAGCCCCAGACGGACAGGAGGCAGCGGCGGCGGCAGCTCTGGGTCAAGAATCAAGGGCCGCTCTTGGTCACACTGCACTGGACGCCATCCAGCTGACGCTGATTTTCTGGCCGCTGTTCCGAGTATCAGCGTCCCTCAAAACCATGGGCGGTCCATCCAGGAGCTGCGGCTATTTAAACCCGGCCGCGCGGCGGTCAAGGGCTTCCGGCCGTGGGTGATCAGGCCGCCCCCGCCCGCTGGGGACACTTAGCGCTGTCTGTGGCTGTTTCTGGTTGTCAGCACTCCGGGAGGGTCTCCTGGCACGTGGCGGGTGGGCAGCAGGGGTGCAGCGGGGCGCCGGGCTCCCCACATCGGAGAGTCTTCCAGCCCCAGGTGTGAGCAGTGGTGAGTCTGAGACGCCCTGACCTAGCTTGAGAGACTTCATCGACTTATGTATGTATCCATCATCATCCAGCAGCTACCTGTCACTCATCCATCTAGGAATCCTCTAAGTGTCTGTATAGCTATCATCTGTCTTCCATCCATCCATCCATCTACTGTTATCATGTATCATTTAAGTCTCATCTATCCATCCATCTTTCTATTCATCCACATATATCCATCAATCCATCCATTATGATCTATCATTTAACCATCATTCATCCACCTATGTATCATTAAGTGTCTATATCTACCTATCATCTATCTTCTATCTAAAATCTATCCACGCATCTACCCATCTCTCTTTTCATCCACTTGTCTCTCTATCCATCCATCCATATGTATGTATCTATCCATCCATCCACCATCTCTCTTCACCCAATCATCCATCCATCTATCCATCTTTCTATTCATCCGTCTATCCATCCATATCTATCATCTATCTAACTGTCATCTGGCCATCCATTATGATCTATCATTTACCTATCATTCACCCATCTATCCATCCACATCTATCATCATCTGTCTACCATCCTTCCATCCATTATGATCCATCATTCAACCATCACCCATCCATCTATGTATCATTAAGTATATATATACCTATCATCTGTCTTCCGTCCATCTATCCCTCCATCTACCCGTTATCATGTATCATTTATCATTCATCCATCTATCCGTCTTTCTATTCATCCATACCTATCCATCCATCCATCCATTATGGTCTATCATTTAACCATCATCCATCCATCTATGTATCAGTAAGTGTCTATATCTACCAATCATCTGTCTTCTAGCTATAATCTATCCATGTCTACACCCATCTGTCTTTTCATCCATTTGTCTATCTGTCCAGGTGTTCATCCTTATCTATGTATCTATCTGTCCATCCATCCATCCACCATCTCTCTCCACCCCTTCACCCACCCATCTATCCACCCACGTATCCTTCCATCTATCCATCCGTATCTATCTATCATCTATCTTTCTATCCCTTGCTAACTACCATCCACCACCGTGGTTCACACCTGGGGATGACTTGAGCAGCCCCAGGAGCACCGACGACAAAGTCTGGGAACGTGTTTGGCGGCTGCCGCTTGGGGAAGGGAGTGCTCCAGGCACGTGGTGGGCGGAGACTGTGACGGGACGCTGCTCCACAGCCCACCAAGCATAGGATGGCCCCCATCGGACCCCCAATCTGGCCCCAAATGCCCACAGTGGTGACGACAAGGAAGCTGGCCTGGGTGGTGACCCACTGGATGCGATACAACAGACTCTGAGTTTCCATGACAACGCTACTGGGAGTTCCCTGGAATGTGAGGAAGCCCCCAGTGTTCCTCGATGTCCCGGCCTATGTGATGGGGTCGGGTCCCTGTTTAACCATGCTGCGGTTAGATAGAGCCCCTCGGGTTTCCCAGAGAGAGAGAGGGCAGGCAGCTCCATCGAGAGTCTCCAGGGGAGGCTCCTCCCCGCCTCTTCCAGCTTCTGCGGGCTCCGGGCATCGTCCCTGGGCTGGTGGCCGCCTCCCTCCCGTCTCCGCCTCCGTCTCCACGTGGCTTCTCCTCTGTGGCCATGTCGCTCCTCTTCCGTGTCTTTTAAGGCTCCTGTCCCTGGGTTGAGGGCAACCCCCATCCAGGAGGGCCTCATCTGACACCCTTCACTCCATCATCAAAGGGTCTGCAAAGCCCCTTTGTGCAAATAACATCCCATTCGTGGGTTCTGGGGTGGGGGTTAGGACAGGGGCGTGTGTTGGAGGGGCCACGATCCAGCCCTCCACACCTAAGGGAGCGATTATTTTCATTTCTCAGGACTATCCGCGTTTCAGCCCCCACAGCTGTGCCCCACCTTTGAGTTTTTTCAGGTAAAACGAGACTGCTGGTCGCCCCACACTCAGCAGCTGGACACCAAAGCGGGGCGGAAAGGACGCGGGGCCCGTGCTAGCTGAGTGGCGAGGAGGCGATGCAAGGAGCTCCATGCACACCTGGGGGACAGGCGAGCATTGGGGGTGCAGACGGGCCGGTGGCTCACGCTCGGCGGCGGTGAAGCTGGACATCCGGGGTGGCAGAGAGCTCCGAGGATTAGCCGTGAGCGCCCCGCAGATGTCAGCCCTCGCCCCACCCCCTCCCGGGAAGCCCCGGCACGTGGCCTGGGGTGATGGTTCCCCCTCCGCATCCCGCCCCGACCCGAGTCTGAGGACCATGGACCCGAACACTAGGGAAGTCTTCTGGTGCTCTGAGCAAAATGGAAACCACTTTCAGGGTAAAAAAAAAAAAAGAGAGAAAGAGGATCTGAGGCTCATTGATGTGCCGGGCTCGGGCAGAGAGCAAATCCTCCGAGGTGGGGCCGCTCCGGACCCGCGCGGCCTCTTCACAGTTCTCGGGGAAAGTGTGCTCGGCCGTCTTGGGGACCCACGAGGGATTCACCAGGGTGCCCCAGAGTGAGGCCAGACTCTTTGCCCCGTGTCCCCAGGAATCTCGCTTGCCCCCCATAAGCGTTCTGTTGCCTAATATTTCCTCTGCTCCCCAAGTCTTCTCTCCCCCAATATCCTCTCTGGTTCCCCAATTTTAATAATATATCTAGACCCCAATAATATCTCCAGTCCCATCATAAACTTTTGAGTTTCTGAATCATCTCTCTGGTCCTGAATGTTCTTTCTGGCCCCCCAGTGATGTCCAGTCCCCAATATTTTGTCTGGCCCCTGATAGTCTCTCAGGCCCCTCAGTAATATATCTGGTGCCCCAGTATTTTCTCTGCCCCCAATACTGTATCTGGCCCCTCCATAATATTTCAGTTCCCCAATAATTCCTGGTCTCAAATATCCTCTCTTCTCCCCCAGTCATCTCCCTGGTGCTCCAAAGTCTCTGGTTCCCCAATAATGCCTCTGATCTCTTCCTAATATTTGGGTTCCCCAATAATCTCTCTGTCCCCAAAGATTCTCCCCGGCCCCCCAATAACCTCTCTGGTCTCCCAAGAGTATGTCTGGTCCCCAGGATTTCTCCTGATGCCCAAAGTCTCTGGTCCCTCAATAATATCTCTGTTCCCTTCATAATATTTGGGTTCCCCGATAACCCCTCTGGCCTCCAAAGTCTATGGTCTTCCAATAATCTCTCTGTCCCCCAATAATCCCTCTGCTCTCCTTTCCTCAAATAATATTTGTGCTGCCCAGTTTTTTCTCCAGTCCCCAAAGTCTCTGGTCCCCCAGGGATGTCTGTGCTCATCAATATCTTCTCTGCTCTTCAGGAAGCTTCCTGAGCCCTACGCTTCACTCCTGTCTCCAATAGCACCTCTGGTCCCCGATATCCTTTCTGGTTCCCCATCCTGTCTCTTGTGTGGTCCATTTTAATCAACAGCAACGTGGACAGTGGAGGAGGAAATGGCAACCCACTCCAGTATTCTTGCCTGGGAAATCCCACGGACAGAGGAGCCTGGCGGGCTGCAGTCCATGGGGTTGCAAAGAGTTGGACACGGCGGAGAGACTAAACAAGGACAAAAACGTGGACAAAGAGTGATGTTTTCACAGATCAGCCCGGTTGCAAGGCATCTTGTGACCTGACAATCACACTCTGAACCAGGGGGACTTCCCTGGTGGTCCTGTGGCTAAGACTCCGTGCTCCCAATGCAGGGGGCCTGGGTTCAATCGTTGGCCAGGGAACTGGACCCAACATGCTGCAAGGGAAGCTCCCACGTGCCACAGTTAAGACCTGGTGCAGCAAATAAATAAAGGAATATTAATAATAATAATAAAAAAAGCCACAGATGGGAGGGAGGCTGCAGAAAGCCAACATCCCCGGTCCCACAAGGCCAGAGCTGGTCGACCATCATTTGCATGGCTGTTCAGAAATGGCGAGGGCAGTGTTTATTTAGAAGGGAGCCGAGCTTGGAAAGGAAACCAACCACCCGTGGCGGGGCCAGGCATCTTGTGGTGGGGGACCTCAGCAACACCCGCTCCGCCAGCTTCCTGTGAGCGTGACTCAGAACCTGCAGGAGCCGGGCAGGCTCAGCAAACGCTCAGGCAGACAGTGTTTATAGCCCGGGATGAGGAAGTTAAGGGTGGGGGTGTGGCAGCGGGCAGCTGCCTCTTCCCTCTCTCTTTTTAAAATGGAGCTGCAGTTCACCTTTTCAAAGCAGACGATTCACTGGAGTTCGGTACATTCACCGCATGGTGCCAGCACTGCTCCTGCCTCATTCTAGAGCATTTCCACCATCTCCACACCGACTCGTATTTTAGCATCAAGGACAGCCGTCAGAGAGAAGGCTCAGATTCCCCGTGCATGGAGCAATCCTTATCATCATCACCACCGCCATCACCACCATTATCAACATCACCACCACCTCCACTATCATCACCATCAGCATCATTATCACCACCACCATCAGCATCATTATCACCACCACCACCATCAGCATCACCATCATCAACACCTTCACCACCATCACCATCATCATCATTGCCATAATAATAAGGCAGTGTAGACCATCAGCTGGCTGGATGACTTTGAGAAGGTCACAGAGTCACTTGCTGCCTCAGTCTCCCCATGTGTAAAGGGATGTTGACAACATTCTCAGAGGGACATCGAGACGGTTCCAGGAATCCATCTGAACACCTACAATGACAGCCCTACGGGAAATCCTGCAAGATTCAGGATGAAGCCCCAAGAATGAAATCAATCAGGGACGTGCTTGCCACCAGTGTTGAATGGACAGGTGGATCTTGCTCGGTCTTCAAAATGACCCTTTTAGGCGATACTGTTCTTATGGAACTTGTTCTTGTGCTTTGCAGCAGGGGTCCATGAACAAGAGAGGGGCTCAGAGTGGGGGCGTTTGGGCAGGGCCCCAGGTCTCCACTTCTCCAGCTCACCTTGTCTCTTCCTCTGATTGGATGAAGAGTGCAAGACTTCAAGGAGAGTTTATTTGAGATGTATTCAACCCTGGTACCTGCAAACGTGGCCTTATTTCGAAATAGAGTTTTCGAAGATGTGATTAAGATCTAAGTTGAGCCCATTAGGGTGGGTCCTAAGCCAGTGTGACTGGTGTCCTTGTGAAAACAGAAGATGCACAGATTGACACAAAAACAGACCGAATCGGCTGCGTGAAGGTGGAGGCAGAGGCTGGAGGGAGGTGGCCGCAAGCCCAGGGACACCTGGAGCCCCGAGAAACTGGAAGAGGCAGGAAGGACCCTCCCTTGGAGCCATCAGAGGGAGCACTGCTCTGTAGAAACTTTGATCATGGAGTTCCAGCCTCTAGAGTGTCAGAGGGAAAAATTATGGTGTTTTAATCCACTCAGTTATGTGGTCATTTGTTATGACTGTCCCAGGAAGCTAATTCAAAGGAACTGACTGGGAACCAGCCTCCTCTCTTGCTTTACCTGTCCATTCATTCATTCATCTATCCATCCCAATTCACCCACTCATCCATCCATCCATCCAGCAATCTATCCATCCATCCACCCATTGATCCATTCACTCACCCATCCATCTATCCATCCATCCACCCGTCGATTCATTCACTCACCCACCCACCCATCCATCCAACCACCCATTCACCCATCCATCCATCCATCCATCCATCCATCCACTCATCCATCCATCCACCCATCCATCCATCCACCCAACCACCCATCCATTCATCCAACCATCCATCCATCCATCCATCCATCCATTCACTCATCCATCCATCCACCCAACCACCCATCCACCCATCCATTCATTCATCCATCCACCCATCCATCCAGCCAGCCAGCCACTCATCCATCCATCCATCTACCCATCCATCCATCCACCCATCCATTTATCCATCCACCCATCCATCCAGCCACTCATCCATCCATCCATCTACCCATCCATCCCACCACCCATCCACCCATCCATTCATTCATCCATCCACCCATCCATCCATCCATCCAGCCACTCATCCATCCTTCCATCTACCCATCCATCCATCCATCCACCCATCCATCCATCATCCACTCATCCACTCATCCTCCATCCATCCATCCACCCATCCATTTATCCATCTACCCATCCATCCATCTGTCCATTCAACCATCCATTCATCCATCCACTCACTCACCCACCCACCCATCCATCCATCCATCCATCCATTTACCCACCTGCTCATCCAGCCATCTATCCACCTATCCATCCATCCATTTATCCACCCACATATCTGTCCATCCATCCATCCACCCATCCATCCATCATCCAACAAACATTAACTGAGCCCAGGCTGACTTATTCTGGCCCCTCATTTACAAGGCCACAGCCCACGCATGCATCCCGCCCATTCATCCCCTGTGACTGAGGGGTTATCTCTGCTTCTACTCCACCTGCCTGCCAGCCTGCTGGTCCACCCCTGCCCTGACTGCTCAGCTGCCTGTGACACAAACACTTGGAGAACCACGCCTCCAGCCGTAGGGTGTCTCGGAGGAGCCCGCAACCCTGGCCAATGGGCCTGGTCAGTGGCAGTGACTGACCGGGAGGCTGGGATCCACATCTTGTAATCCACCCACTCCCTCCGTTCCCTTTATAGCACAGGATATTACAAAAGACACTTCCTATGCTTCCCGTTTTGTCGGTAACAATGCCACTTGTCGGAGCCCATGCTTGGTTCGCTCTTGAGTGGGTAATCCCATGGTATGGGGAAGATGCAAAGGGCTCATGCTGGGGTCTTTGTGTGGACAGTTTAGTTCAGTTCAGTCGCTCAGTCATGTCCGACTCTTTGTGACCCCATGGTCTACAGCACGCCGGGCCTCTGTGTCCACCACCAACTCCCGGAGCTGGCTCAAACTCATGTCCATTGAGTCGGTGATGCCATCCAGCCATCTCATCCTCTGTCATCCCCTTCTCCTTCCACCTTCAATCTTTCCCAGCATCAGGGTCTTTTCCAATGAGCCACTTCTTCGCATCAGGTGGCCAAAGGATTGGAGTTTCAGCTTCAGCATCAGTCCTTCCAGTGAATATTCAGGACTGATTTCCTTCAAGATGGAGTGGTTTGTGTGGACAGTGGGGTCTAAACCTTGCTCCATTCGGAATGGGGCAGGATGCTCTGGTCATCGCCCACCACCCCCAATGTCCTCTGCCTGCCTTTTGTCTGTGGAAAACTTTACTCAAAGAATAAGTTTAATCAGAGAAGTAGAAAATGGATAGAAGTCAAAGGAGGCTAAATAATGATAATGTAGTCATTAAGCTGAAGAAAGCTGAGCACCGAAGAATTGCTGCTTTTGAACTGTGGTGCTGGAGAAGACTCTTGAGAGTCCCTTGGACTGCAAGGAGATCCAACCAGTCCATCCTAAAGGAGATCAGCACTGAATATTCATTGGAAGGACTGATGCTGAAGCTGAAACTCCAATCCTTTGGCTGCCTGATGCAAAGAGCTAACTCACTGGAAAAGACCGTGATGCTGGGAAAAATTGAAGGCGGCAGGAGAAGGGGGTGACAGATGATGAGATGATTGGACGGCATCACTGACTCAATGGACATGAGTTTGAGCAAGCTCTGGGAGTTGGCGATGGACAGGGAGGCCTGGCTGCTGCGGTCCATGGGGTCGCAAAGAGTCCGACAAGACTGAGTGACTGAACCGAACTGAGTCATTAAACATAGTCAAGGACCTTTACTTCTTTCTCAGGGGCTGTATATTCTGAACCGTATCCTGTGAGCTGTCTTATAGATACTAGAACATCAGGTGGAGAAGATCAACTACATGACGGCCGGACTGTGCCGAGGACGTGAGCTGCCACCATTCCAAGAGCTGGCCGCAAAGAAATGGAAACAAACGCATCCCTGGGACTGAAGATGAACCGTACCTAAAACGACCTAGCTGATGCTGGTGAGAGCACTGCCGACCGATGTGAAGACCACTGTTAGGGATGACTGTGCTGTTTCAGCATGTAGTCCCCTCTGCTTTTGTCTATAAAAGCTCTCACCCCTTGCTTGTTGGAGCAGGGGGTGGGGGGTGGGTAGTCGGCCTCTGGACAGATGTCCACTGCTCTCCGCCACCACCAGCCCCCCACCCAGTTGCCAGCATCTGAAATAAAGCAAACTTCCCTTTCCACCAGCCTGGCCTGTCTGTTGGGTTTTGAACAGCGAGCAACCAGGTTCTACACACTCTTTCAGTAAGACATGGCCCCGCCCAAAGGATGCTCTTTTATCCCGTACCCGTGATCTCAGCGTACCACAGGGTCTTCTCTCACTTTCATTATTGTGTTACAGGGACAGGAGCACGCGGCTAAGCTTGAGACGTGGCAGAAAGTGGCCCCGCAGGCCCTGAAGCGGCGGGTGGTCACCCTGAGCCCCGGGGCGGGGGGTGTGAGGTGCTCCTGCTTCTCCTCCGAGCGCTCTGGTTGCACTTGTCCCCCCACCTTTGTCTTCTCCTTTCCCTGGTGGCCGTGAACTGGCGGGGGTGACTCTGCCTCACAGAGGAGGCTTTGCTGATGTCTGGGGACAGGTTTGCAGATGAAGATCTCTGGGGATGCTAGAGGCCTCTGGTTGGTGAAGACCAGAGATGCTGTTTAATAGCCTACAGTGCAGGGGAAGGGCCAGGAATTATCCCGTCTAAAAGGCCAGTATTAATAGTGTGAGCTGAGAAATGCTGTCTAACCATGAGAGCCTTCCAGCTCTCTATCTATCCCCGTACCTACCTAGCTTTCATCTATCGCTCTCTCTATATATATATCTCCATTCCTGCATACCTATCATCTATGTCTATCTATCTATCCACCTATCCATCCATCTATCCATCCATCCATCCATCTATCTGTACATCTATCCATCCATATATCCATCTATCTATCCATCCATCTATCTATCCACCCATCTATCCATCTATCCATCCATCCATCCATCTATCTGTACATCTATCCATACATATATCCATCTATCTATCCATCCATCTATCTATCTACCCATCTATCCATCTATCCATCTATCTATCCATCCATCCATCTATCTGTACATCTATCCATCTATCTATCCATCCATCTATCTATCCACCCATCTATCCATCTATCCACTCATCCATCTATCCATCTATCCATCCATCTATCCATCTATCTATCCATCCATCCATCCATCCATCTCTCCATCTATCCACCCATCTATCCATCCATCTATCTGTCTCCATACTTACCTATCATCTACATCTCTCTCTCTGTCTTCTATCTATCCATCTATCCTCCATCAATCACCCAGACTATCATCTGTTTATCCATCTATCATCCATCATTTATCTATATTTTTCTACTATGTGTGTGCTATCTATGTTTACCTGTCTATGCATGCATGCATGCTAAGTCACTTCAATCATGTCCGACTCTTGGTGACCCCATGGACTGTATGTAGCCCCCCCCCTCCAGGCTCCTCTGTCCTTGGAATTCTCCAGGCAAGAATACTGGAGTGGGTTGCCATTCCCTTCTCCAGAGGATCTTCCTGACCCAGAGATCAAATCCGAGTCTCATGCATTGGTAGGCAGATTCATCTACCATTTTTTTTTTATCTATCCCTTTGTCTGTCGGTCTGTGTATCTATCTACAAATCAAAAAATTCACCTACTTGTCCATCTATTCAACTCTCAGTTGTCAATCTGTCCACCATCTATCAATCATCTATCTAATTTATTTGCAATTTACTTGTCTATCTGCCTAGCATCTACTCATCTTCCAGACCCAGGGATCGAACCCACATCTCCTGTGTCTCTTGCGTTGGTGTCTCCTGCATTTACCCCGGAGCCACCAGGGAAGCAGTTGGTGGACACGGCTGCAGAATTCTCCCTGGGGGCTCCCAGCACTGACCCTGGGAGACATTCCAGGGGACCCCACCCTGCAGCCCACGTATGTGCTTATTTGCTGGGTCAAGGCTCCCTGAGATGTGGTGTTGGCCCTGGGGAGGGTCTGTGGGTAGCATGGGTCATCTCCTGGGGGGGCGGATGGGGGGGCCTGGACAATTGCCCACAGTCAGGGAGCAGGATAAGGTACCAGAGGGGCATGGGGTTCCCGGTGTCTTGCCCGCTCCTGACTCTCAGGCAGGACAGGGCCCTTGGGCAGGAGGCCCGCTGGTGGACACACCCACGAGGGAGGGACAGACAGAGAGGCTGGGCCGGGGAGGAGGGGCATCCCTGGGGACCGCCCCCGTAACCCATCGCTCCCCGCCTTCCTGCCTTCATCCCTAAGATGGTAACACAGGCCTCAGTAGGATTGCGAGGGGTCCCAGGTGACCTCTAACGGGTGGTATTGCCCCTTTGCCCCCCTGGGTCCGTGCGGCTGAGTGGGGATGTTTCAGAAACCATGGCCAATGTCCGGAGGGTCCGCCCAGCCTCCAGACTCTTCCCACGGCCTGGTTCCTCCTCCTAGAGGCGGGCAGGGGTCGCCAGGATGCGGGGACCACATACAGGGGGTGCACCCACTCCGGCCGCGAACACTGGCCATGGCAACGCACAGCTCTCCCCGCCCCCGAAAACGAAACCGCGATTTTTGCCGCTCCTGGAGGCGTTTTAAAAGTAAAGTCCGCGCTCACGTCCGGCCCAGGGGCCCCGTCCAATCCAACCACTCAGCGCCGCTTCTAAAGGGACGGACTGAGGACGCGGCCCCGCCCGGCCCCGGTTCCTCGGCGCTCCTGCCCCGGGACCGGGGTGAAGGGGGTGCACCTTCTGACCCCCATGCAGAAAACATATGACAACCTGACAGAGAGTAGAGAAGAAGAAGAAGAAAAAAAAAACCCTCCTTGGTTTGGAAGCAGAAGCATTACGCTGCGTTAATTCCTCCTCGCCAGGCGTGACCCTAAACGCACAGACTCCGGGTTTGCACCTCCAGGAATTCCCAGGGCAGAGACCAGTGTGCACGCGGCGCCTCACTGCTTCCCAAACCGGGGGTGGTTTATAAAAAGCAGCTTTCCAAGTAAAGAACCCGCCTGCCAAGGCAAGAGACACACGAGACTGCGCGGTTCGATCCCCGGGGGGGAAAGATTTGCCTGGAGAAGGAAACAGCAACCCACTCCAGTATTGCTGCCTGGGAGATGCCGTGGACACAGGAGCCCGGCGGCTACAGTCTGGATTCGCGAAGAGTCGGACACGACTGAGCGCACAGGCATGACATGCAAGAACCTGGGTTTCTGGGTGAATCGGTGCCAGTGAGGCGCTCTCAGGGCTCACGGGGGCCCCCCAGCGGCTGGAACCCTCCCCGACCCAGCCCCCCACGCCACCCCCCGCACCCTGTCTCCGTCCCCTAGTCGTGCCTGGCCACCTTCTGCGCCCATCTGTGCGCTGGTGAGGTTTCCTGGGGTTTGCACCAGGAGACTGCGTTCAAAGCATCTCCCCGCCAAGTGGTCGCGCCTGCAATGCAGGAGCCGCAGGAGACCCGGGCTCGATCCCTGGGTCGGGAAGGTCCCCTGGAGACGGGCATGGCAACCCACTCCTATTCTTGCGTGGAGGATCTCCATGGACAGAGGGGCCTGGCAGGCTGCCGTCCGTGGGGTCGCAAAGAGTCGGACACCACTGACAGCGCGCACGCAGGCCCTGTCTGTCTGAAGCTTTTCCTGTCTTGTCCGTGCCTCCTCAAGAGAGGAGGACGCACGCAGCGCTCCTTCCCAAGCTCTCAGCCCCGTAAGGCCCTTCCCCGGCGGCGCCCCGGGTTCCAGACAACGCGCGTAAATCAGAAACTGGACGCACCTGGAAAGGCCGATGCCCGTCAGCGGTGTAGACGCAGCCCGAGGCTGGATCCGAACGCGCGGCAGCCGTGCTTCAGACCGAGCCTGGCGTCAGGAAGCCGCCGTCCCGCCGCCCCCGAAGGAGCCCGGGGTGGGTGTCAGGGCGCGACCCGGACGCCAGCATCGCCGCCGTGTCGGGCGCGCACACTGCGCGCGGGCTTTGCACACTCGCCGGATACAGAGCCTCGAAAGGTACCCCCTCCCCGGCTCCGGGAGGCTGCAGTGGAGACTCAGGGTAGGTGCAGAGGAAACCCGTTTTGAAATTTCCTGTATAACCGTCTGATGGTCTGCAGTCTCCTGGCGTCCAAGCCCGCCGGGGCCCCTCCTATCAGCGCGCGCCCTGCCCCGGGGGCGGGGTGCAGGGGGGGAGGGTGGGGTGCGGCCCAGAGCCTGGACCTCGTGGTGGCTCGTGCCGTCCCCTAGGCGACTGCTTGGAGGAGACGCCGCCTCTCCGAGAAGGTCTGCAGCGTGCAGACGCGCACCAGACCCTGCAGACCAGGAAGGGGGGTCGCGGTCCCTACGGTGCCGCTGGCAGTGACCTGCAGTGAATCTCAGACCGAACAATGCCTGACGATTTTTTATTTAAAAAAAAAAAAGTTGTAAAACTGTGCTACGCGGAGACTTCCTCTCGCAGGCGAAACCTGGGTGCCTGGCGACCTCTTTTGGTTCTGCAGCCAGAAGGTGACCTGCGCGGGGACCCACGCCCCCAGGGGCGCCCAGGAAGCCCGTTCCCTCTTCTAGCTGGACCGAGCCGGATTCACACCCCACCCCCATCTCGACCCCGCCCCCAGACCCCCGGCCCCTCGATCGATCACGCAATCCAGAGCAGAGAGGGAGCTGGGCCGGATGGTGTGGCCCACGTGGAGAGGTGACGAAGGGGACTTCACAGCAGGTGCGCTGTGATCAGAAGGAGGCAGCTGCTGGGAAAAGACCCTCCGAGAGCCAAAGTCCAGCTCTGGGGCCCAGGGTCATGCGGAAGAGGGGATGAGCGTGCTGGTTCTGAGCGGCCGTCTTCTGGGAAGTCACGCGGGTGCCGAATGAGCGAATGTGGAACCGCAGTTTCGGGAAAACCCGGGGTCATCTGTCTACTTATGGGGTATGGGGGATATAAGCACCTCTGTATGCTTCCCTGGCGGCTCAGACGGCCAAGAACCCGCCTGCAATGTGGGAGACCTGTGTTGGATCCCTGGGTTGGGAAGAGCCCCTGGAGGTACTGCCATGCCAACCCACTCCAGTATTCTCACCTGGAGAATCCCATGGACAGAGGAGCCTGGAGGGTTACACTCCACTGGGTCGCAAAGAGTCGGACGTGACTGAGCAACTAACTTCTTCTTTCTATCTACATATCTCAGTCATGTCCAGCTCTTTGTGACCCCATGGACTGTAGCCCACCAGGCTCCTCTGTCCCTGGGATTCTCCAGGCAAGAATACTGGGGTGGCTTGCCATGCTTTTCTCCAGGGGATGTTCCTGACCTGGAGACTGAACCTGAATCTTCTGCATGGCCGTCTGAGCCACCGGGGAAGCACCATAGTTATTATTTTGTCTTACTTGATTGCGTTTCTTGATTTCTGTGTTTTCTCGGTTCTCTGATTGAATGTATTCTTTGGAATTCAGGGATACCTGAGGTCAAAGCTATGCTACAACCCAGAAGGCAGGCTGGGGACATTGCAGGGCAGGTCTGTCCTGGGAAGGCCTCGTAGGCACCTGCCCAGTTACAGTGGGGAGGAAGATGTCCGTTGTCCACGTGGTATGAGATTATCTAGTTGTTGAAAAGCACTTTGAGATGACAAGATGGCAATCTGGCATCCACCCCAGCTCCACTCTCCTACAAACTGCAAACTTTGTCCACGTGGGTCTTTCCAGCAGGTGGAGGGTCTGCTCTCCCATCCTGGCTCTCGGGGGTCCTGGCTCCAGCAAATGTGAAAGTAGAAGGGAGCAGAAGCCTGATCTGCCACTGAGCAGGGCCAGGCCACACCCCTGGGGATGCTGACGCCATCTGGGGTGAGCCTGTGCCTTGAGCCTGTGGAGGGGAAATCCAGTTGCCCACATTTCCTCTTCCTCCCCACGGAGACCAGACCCACGGGTGGGTGGGTGGATGCATGAATGTTGGATGGGTGGATGATGGATGAATGATGGATGGATGGATGGATGATGGATGGTGGATGATGGATGGATGGATGATGGATGGTGGGTGGATGGATGGATGACGGATGGATGATGGATGGATGGATGATAGATGATAGGTGGATGGATGGATGGATGATGGATGGATGATGGATGGATGGATGATGGATGGTGGATGAATGATGGATGATGGATGGATGGATGATGGATGGATGATGGATGGATGATAGATGATGGATGGATGATGGATGGAAGATGGATGGATGGGTGGGTGGATGGATGGATGCATGGATGATGGATGGATGGATGGATGATGGATGGATGATAGATGATGGATGGATGATGGATGATGGATGGATGGATGAATTGATGATGGATGGATGGGTGGATGGATGGATGGATGGTGGATGGATGGATGGATGGTGGATGGATGGATGGTGGATGATGGGTTGATGGATGGATGGATGGTGGATGGATGGATGGTGGATGATGGGTTGATGGATGGATGATGGATGATGGATGGATGGATGATGGATGGATGATGGATGATGGATG
The DNA here is from genome assembly GCF_054371585.1 of Giraffa tippelskirchi. Taxonomy (NCBI): domain Eukaryota; kingdom Metazoa; phylum Chordata; class Mammalia; order Artiodactyla; family Giraffidae; genus Giraffa; species Giraffa tippelskirchi. The sequence continues at coordinate 883,526 of NC_137290.1, forward strand.
AATGATGGATGATGGATGGATGGATGATGGGTGAATGGATGGATGGATGATGGATGGATGATGGATGATGGATGGATGGCTGATGGATGGCTGATGGATGATGGATGAATGATGGATGATGGATGGATGGCTGATGGATGATGGGTGAATGGATGGATGGATGATGGATGGATGATGGATGATGGATGGATGGATGATGGATGATGGATGGATGGATGATGGATGGATGATGGATGGATGATAGATGATGGATGGATGATGGATGGAAGATGGATGGATGGGTGGATGGATGGATGGATGATGGATGGATGGATGGATGATGGATGGATGGATTATGAATGGATGATGGGTGGATGATGGATGAATGATGGATGGATGGATGATGGATGGTGGATGATGGATGGATGGATGATGGATGGTGGGTGGATGGATGGATGAATGATGGATGGATGATGGATGGATGACGGATGGATGATGGATGGATGATGGATGATGGATGGATGGATGATGGATGGATGATGGATGATGGATGGATGGATGATGGATGATGGATGGATGGATGATGGATGGATGATAGATGATGGATGGATGATGGATGGAAGATGGATGGATGGGTGGATGGATGGATAGATGATGGATGGATGGATGGATGGATGATGGATGGATGATAGATGATGGATGGATGGATTATGAATGGATGATGGATGATGGATGGATGATGGATGGATGATGGATGATGGATGGATGATGGATGGAAGATGGATGGATGGATGGATGGATGGATGGATGGATGATGGATGGATGGATGGATGATGGATGGATGGGTTATGAATGGATGATGGGTGGATGATGGATGAATGATGGATGGATGGATGATGGATGGTGGATGATGGATGGATGGATGATGGATGGTGGGTGGATGGATGGATGAATGATGGATGGATGACGGATGGATGATGGATGGATGGATGATAGATGATGGGTGGATGGATGGATGGATGATGGATGGATGATGGATGATGGATGGATGGATGATGGATGATGGATGGATGATGGATGGATAGATGATGGATGGTGGATGGATGGTGGATGGATGGATGATGGATGATGGATGGATGATGGATGGATGATGGATGGTGGATGAATGATGGATGATAGATGGATGGATGATGGATGATGGATGGATGATGGATGGATAGATGATGGATGGATGATGGATGGTGGATGGATGGATGATGGATGATGGATGGATGGATGATGGATGGTGGATGAATGATGGATGATGGACGGATGGATGATGGATGATGGGTGAATGGATGGATGCATGGATGATAGATGATGGATGGGTGGATGATGGATGATGGATGGGTGGATGATGGATGATGGATGGATGATGGATGATGGCTGGATGATGGATGATGGATGGATGGATGATGGATGATGGATAATGGATGGATGATAGATGATGGATGGAAGATGGATGGATGGATGGGTGGATGGATGCATGCATGGATGATGGATGGATGGATGGATGATAGATGATGGATGGATGATGGATGATGGATGGATGAATTGATGATGGATGGATGGGTGGATGGATGGATGGATGGTGGATGGATGGATGGTGGATGATGGGTTGATGGATGGATGGATGGTGGATGGATGGATGGTGGATGATGGGTTGATGGATGGATGATGGATGATGGATGGATGATGGATGGATGACGGATGACGGATGGATGGATGATGGATGGATGATGGATGATGGATGGATGGATGATGGATGGAAGATGGATGGATGGGTGGATGGATGGATGGATGATGGATGGATGGATGGATGATGGATGGATGGATGATGGATGGATGATAGATGATGGATGGATGGATTATGAATGGGTGATGGATGATGGATGGATGATGGATGGATGATAGATGATGGATGGATGATGGATGGAAGATGGATGGATGGGTGGATGGATGGATGGATGATGGATGGATGGATGGATGATGAATGGATGATGGATGGATGATGGATGGATGATGGATGGATGGATGAATTGATGATGGATGGATGGGTGGATGGATGGATGGATGGATGGTGGATGGATGGATGGTGGATGATGGATGGATGGATGGTAGATGATGGATGATGGATGGATGGATGAATTGATGAGAGGATGGATGGATGAGTGGATGGATGTTTGGATGGATGAATGGATGGGTTGATGGATAAGTGGGTGGATGGGCTAGCTCACAGTCCTGAGCCTGCACTTTGGTTTCCATCACACCTTTCAGAGCAAAGTGGACCCTGAGAGGCAATTAAGGCAGCCCCTAGTTTTGCAGGAACCACCACTGGCCTCTCGGAAAGGCGGGTTCCTGTATTGTGGCCTCCGGGTTTCACTGCAGCCCTGGGTGGACCACTTGGTACGGAGAGTCAGGTGAACACACGGAAAGAGGAAGGGACACACCCTTCAGCTCACCTATCAGCGCTCTCCATCCGGTCTGGCGGTTTCTCTTGAGATGCTGGCACTGAAAAAACCTCAAGAGAAAAAACAAGGTCATGGGTACTGCAGGCCCGGGGAGAAGATTTCAGTTCCCCATACCCCTGGCACGAGGCCAGGCTGTGAGGTCTCGGTGTATGAGTGTTAACAGAGTCAAAGGGATCAGAAAGGGCTCTGGGCCCCACTAAGTGGGACCCAGGAGGAGATGAGTCTACGTTGTTCAAGTTGCATGAGTTACAACAGCCCAAAGCTGGAAACAACCCAAGTGTCCATGGATGGATGGATGATTGATAAGTGGATGGTGGATGGATGGATGGATGGATGGGTAGATGGGTGGATGGATGGATGGATGGGTGGATGGATGGATGGATGGGTGGATGGATGATTGATAAGTGGATGATGGATGGATGATGGATGGTCGGATGGATGGGTGGGTGGATTAATGAATGGATGGGTGGATGGAGGATGGATGGTGGATGGATGGATGAGTGGATGGATGGATGACGGATGGGTGGGTGGGTGGATGGATGCTGGGTGGATGGGTGGGTGGGTGGATGGATGGATGGATGGATAGGTAGGTGGATAGATAAAGGATAGATGGATGGATGGATGATGGATAAACAGCATGGGGTCCATCCACTCAGTGGAATATTATGCAGCCATGAAAAGGAGTGAAGCTCTGACACAGGCTGCAACGTGGATGGACCTTGAACAGATGATGCTCAGTGAGACAAGCAGACGCAGAGGGATGCACAGTGTGTGATTCCATCTATAGGAAGCATCCAGAACAGGCAAATGCACAGAGGGAGAAAGTGGGTTTGTGGTGCCAGGGGGCTGGCGGAAGGGGGATGACTTATTCGGGTGGTGTGTCTTTGTAGGGGGATGGAAATGTTCCAAACCTAGATAAAGATGACGGTTGCACAACACTGAATTTTAAAATGATTCGCTGAAGGCAATGTGCATTTCACCAAAATTAAAAAAAAAAAAAAAAAGAAGCAGACAGACTCTGTCCTTGGGAGTGTCAACTGCCCCAGGGCTTTTGAGTCTCCTGCTGAGTCCCTTTCGACCCACCAACCAAGAGCCCAGAGCTCGGGGGACAGATGGAATATATCTGATGTGGAAATAGGGTCACTGTGTCACCTGTATGATCCTGGCAAGCAGAACGCAGCTGGCTGCATCCAACACCGATGAGACCCTGGAGATGGTTGTCTGCAAGCAAAAGCAAAAAGTGAAACTGACAAAAGGTGCAAAATCAGTAGCCTGCACTGACTCAGCCCACTTTCACTTTCTAAAGACCCTCAGCCTGAGTTCCTCATGACGGTTTGTGTCATGGCAACGCTGATCCTGTAACTGAAAGCAAGTTCTGGGCTCCTTGAGACATTCGAGACCCAACTCAACATGGCTGGACCATACTGAGATGTGTGGGCTCCTGGCCAAGGACGCAGCCCCCTCCAAGAACAAACTCTACCCTGCCAGGCCTGTCTCTGCCCTCTGGGTCTCCTGGCCCAGGGCCTCCGGAACCCTGATTTCTCTCCACCCTCAAAAGACTCAAAATCTTGCATGTTTTAAACGATCCCACCGTGGAGGTCGCTGGGGGTGTGTATGTCTGTGCTAAGTCACTTCAGTCATGTCCGACTCTCTGCGACCCCATGGACTGCAGCCTACCAGGCTCCTCTGTCCATGGGATTCTCCAGGCAAGAACACTGGAATGGGTTGCCATGCCCTCCTCCAGGGGATCTTCCTGACCCAGGGATCAAACCCTTGTCTCTTTTCTCTCCTGCATTGGCAGGTAGGCTCTTTAGCACTAGAGCCACCTGGGAAGCCCAACCAGCTGCTACAAATGACCATAAGCTGGACATATTGAAACAATTGGAATCCATTATCCCCCAGTCCTGGAAATGAGACATCTGAGGTCAAGGTGTCCCAGGGCTGAGCTCCCTGCAGAGTCTCCAGGGGAGGGTCCTTCCCGCCTCTTCCGGCTTCTGGGGGCTCCGGGCGTCCGTCCCTGGGCTGGTGGCCACCTCCCTCCCGTCTCCGCCTGCGTCTCCGTGTGGCTTCTCCTCTGTGTCCGTGTCTCCCCTCTTCTGTGCCTTATGAGGACCCTGTCACGGGGTTTAGGGCCACCCCCATCCAGGAGGAGCCTCACCTAGATTATTGCATGAATTACCTCTGCAAAGAGTGTTTCCACTTCAGTCACAAGGTTGGCATAAGTCTTCAGGCCCCAGGGCTCAGCTGCGGAGAGAAGGGAGCCCCAAGGCTACCCCCAGACTCTCCCCGGGAGCGTGGCTTACTTTGTGGTGGTGAGTGGGTTAATTCTGAGACAGCCTGGGAGTTGTGGGCCCACCTACAGACGACACTCACCTCTGTGTGGTTTCGGGGTTTTCCTCTGAGGCAGGTCTTGGCCCACCTCACGTCTGATCCCCTCTCATCAAGGCGAAGACAGAACAGCTCAGAGCAAGGGATCCCCTCCCTTCTTCCTTCTTGTCAAGATTTCCTGGCTTTCGACAGCTGAGAACCCAGACTGGAGCGGGGGAGGGCGGGGGACGGGGAGGAGACAAAGTGGGAAGGGCATTCGTCTTGCAAACATCTCCTAGAATGGTGAGCCTCGGGCAGGGGGATGTGTTCATTTCTTCCTTCGTGCCATCCACAGGTGGACGGGGTTCTGAACAAAGGTGCTTTATCAGCCAGGCAGAGGGGCAGGGCTCTCTGAAGCGGGCCATCGTGTGTGATTATAATAATAGATGCAACAGACAGCAAGTCCAAGAAATGGTTCCCACGTGGAGTCAGAGGGGGCTTTTCCAAGCAACACATCCCAGCAGGTATCATTGTCGCAGGCTAATCTTACCCTAACAGCTTTCCACGTGCAACAAAAAGAATCGTAAAGCTTGTTTGCATCTCTGCAGCTGCCCTGGACAGAGAGGCAAAGTGAATGCTAGGGAACTGGTTCATTTATGGAAAGACCCAGATGTGAGGATCCTGGCCACAATGGATGCTGAAACCCTCTGCACAGAGGGAGAAGGGGCCCATGGCACGGTAAACACTTTTTCCAGCTCTAAAATGAAAGTGAAAGTGTGAGTCGCTCAGTCGTGTCTGACTCTTTGCGACCCCACGGACTGCAGCCTGCCAGGCTCCTCTGTCCATGGGATTCTGCAGGCAAGAATACTGCAGTGGGTTGCCATTTCCTCCTCCAGGGGATCTTCCTGACCCAGGGCTCGAACCCTGCATTGTGAGTAGACTCTTTAACACCTGAGCCACCAGGGAAGCCCTATCCAGCACCTAAATATCCCTGCAATTCTGCATGTCGGTCATTGTCACAGCAGCTGCAAGATGCTTGGTGAGCAAAGAGATGAAAAATGGAACCGAGAGAAGGCAGGAAGTTAAGAGCCGGCCCCACCCAGCTCCTCGCTGTAGGAAACAGCAAGTTTACCTGTGAGCCAGGCTGGGTGGCTGAGATGGGCTGCAAAGCTAGCTACTGTCTCGGGGAGATGGAAATGCCAGCAATAACTGGTGAGAATTTCCCTGAGTTTGCTGATCGTATGTCCTTGGGGAAGCCGTAAAACTAGCAGCCCCGAATTCACTGATGAGCAGAGCGATGCTCGCGGCATGTGATCTTTGAGAAGAGTGAAACTTGTTGCAGAAATTCACAAGGAGCCAAGCAGTATCATTTTAATAGAGGGTGGGACGCATGAGGCGAAGTTCATGACACATGAAGAGGAGAGGCTGGTGGTCCCTTGATCAAGAGAATTTTGTCCAAAGTGGCGATTGTCTCAACTGAGGATGAGATGTGCGGAGAAGGAGAGTTTGAGAGAGGTTTTTGATGAGTGTGCTGGGAGAGTAGAGAGGTAGGGAGGATGGGTGGGTGGATGGGGGGACTGATGAGTGGATGGACGGATGATGGATAGATGAGTGGGTGGATCAATGGATGAATGATGGACGGGTGGGTGGATGGATAAGTGGATGAATGAGTGTGTGGCTGGCTGGATGCATGGGTGGGTGGATGGATGCATGACGGATAGAAACTTTATGGGTGGGTAGATGGTGGATGGATGAATGGATGGGTGAGTGGGTGGGTGGATGGACAGATGATGGATGGGTGGGCAGATGGATGGATGGATAGATAGACGAGTGGGTGGATGGATAGGAGGATGGATGGATGGATGGATGGATGGATGGGTGGATGGATGAGTGGGTGGGTGGATGGATGACGGATAGAAGGTTTATGGGTAGATGGATGGATGGATGATGGGTGGATGGGGGATGGATGGATGGGTGGGTGGATGGATGAGTGGATGAATGAGTGTGTGGGTGGCTGAATGAGTGGGTGGGTGGATGGATGACGGATGGATGGGTGGATGGGTGGATGGATGGATGGGTGGATGGGTGGATGGATGGATGGGTGGATGGATGAGTGGGTGGGTGGATGGATGACGGATAGAAGGTTTATGGGTAGATGGATGGATGGATGATGGATGGATGGGTAAGTGGATGGATGGGTGGATGGGTGGGTGGATAGATGGATGAGTGGATGGATGGATGGATGATGGATGGATGGGTGGATGGGTGGATGGATGGATGGGTGGATGGGTGGATGGATGGATGGGTGGATGGGTGGATGGATGGATGGATGATGGATGGATGAACGGCTGGCTGGATGAGTGGGTGAGTGGATAGATGAGTGGGTGGGTGGATGGATGGCAGATGGATGGGTAAGTGGATGGGTGGGTGGGTGGGAGGATAGATGGATGAGTGGATGGATGGATGGATGTTGGATGGATGAATGGCTGGCTGGATGAGTGGGTGGGTGGATGGATGAGTGGGTGGGTGGATGGATGACAGACAGAAGGTTTATGGGTAGATGGTGGGTGGATGAATGGATGGATGGGAGCATGCATGAATGGATAAAGAGGACAAAGGTGACCAGTGCCGTGAGTTCCCAGACCCTAGTTCAATTCACTTGTCAGTGGGATTCTCAATCCTTGCAACTGTGAATGAAAAATATTGACTTCCGTATTACAAAACAAAGAATATTGCAGCGATTCAGCCACTGCTGTCACCTGACTGTGAGCCCTTAGGGAACTCAGGACTGAAATAAACAGACTGCACACCCCCCAACCCAGTCCTCAGCCACTGTAGCCGCTCCCAACAGAGCACCCTGAGAGGACTCGGGAGAAAAACAGGAGACTGGCTCCAGATAACTGAGGTGCACAGCAAACGAATGACTTCAGTGAGCTCAGACTCCTGCATGGAGCTTCCTGTGTGTGGCCGTGCTAAAGAACTGCCAATACAGGAGATAGAATAGATGCAGGTTCGATCCCTGGGTCAGGAAGATCCCCTGGAGGAGGAAATGGCAACCCACTCCAGTATTGTCGCCTGGAGAATCCCATGGACAGAGGAGCCTGCTGGGCTACAGTCCAGGGGGTGGCAAAAAGAGTCGGACACGACCGAGCAACTGAGCACGCACGCCACACGCGTGGACTCAGGTGAGAGACCCCACGACGTCATTTCTGCGAAGGGAATGACTCGTGTTTATCTTGGTTGTGTATCTTTCTCTCCTGTTCCGAAGCCTCTGTCTGATCTGATCTTCACAACGTCTCGTTGTCTACCTCTCACAAGGGAAAGAAGTCAAACCCTCTGCATCCTTCATGCCACATCTATAACATCACTCGCACACCAACGTCTAATGAATTCCCAGGATCTGTAGCACAGGCTGTGTTGTCAGGGAAATGTCGTCCTCAGTTGCCAGTTGCTTAGCAACCTTAAATAACCCAGAGTGGTACCCTGGGTCCTTTCGCACGGAGCCTGTTTGATTCTTGCGAGCTCACTGTCAACAAGGGCCGGACACAGATCACCTCTCCTTGTCCAGTCAGCCCCCTGGACAATTTCCAGTGACTTGGGGCGGCTTCTGTCTGCCTTGCACCAGCCCTCAGGGGTCTCTGTCTGCAAACCCCAAGATCAGAGATGATGCGCGTGTCGTACAGTCGGCGGGAGAGAAAGGGAGGGGGGCAGAAAGACTCCAAGAGAACCATACACATCTCAGCTTTCCTTTCAGGAAGGAGAAAGGGAGAGCTCCGGCTGGTGTCCTTTATTAAATAGGAAGACTTCCTCGTGGGGTTCTCAAGGCAAGAAAAAGAGTCGGACGTGACTGAGAGACTGGAGCACAGTGAAGTCCCTGTGGATACGGCGGGTGGAGGGGGAGGCAGGAAACACTGAGAGAGAAGCATTGACAGATGTGCGTGTGTGTGCGTGCTGAGTCCCTTCGGTCGTGTCCGATGCTTCACGACCCCTATGGAGCCCGCCAGGCTCCTGTGTCAAAGGGGATTCTCCAGGCAGGAACACTGGAGCGGGTGGCCGTACCCTCCTCCAGGGGATCTTCCCCACCCAGGGATCGAATCGGCGTCTCTGACGTCTCCTGTGTTGGCAGGCGGGTTCTTTACCCACTGAGCCACCTGGGAAGAGCTGACACATATACACGACCGTGTGTGACACAGACAGCCGCTGGGAAGCTGCTCCACAGCACGGGGAGCTCAGCTCGGGGCTCTGGGATGACCTAGGGGGTGGGTGGGGGGTGGGAGGGAGGCTCAGGAGGGAGGGGTATATGCATATGTATAGCTGATTGATGTTGTTCAGCAGAAACGAACACATCGTAAAGGGATTATCCTCCAATGAAAAAAGATCCTATGATAAACCATAATGGAAAAGAATATTAAGAAAAGAATGTACATATATGTATAACCAAATCGCTTTGCTGTGCAACAGGATTTAACAATATTGTAAATCAAATTCTTAAGGACCCGGGGATACCAGACCACCTGACCTGCCTCCTGAGAAATCTGTATGCAGGTCAAGAAGCAACAGTCAGAATCGGACATGGAACAACGGACTGATTCCTAATCGGGAAATGAGCCCATCGAGGCTGTATATTGTCACCCTGCTTATTTAGCTTATATGCAGAGGACATCATGAGAAACGCTGGGCTGGAGAAAGCACAAGCTGGAATCAAGCTCGCCGGGAGAAATATCAATAACCTCAGATATGCAGATGACACCACCCTTATGGCAGAAAGTGAAGACGTACTAAAAAGCCTCTTGATGAAAGTGAAAGAGGAGAGTGAAAAAGCTGGCTTGAAACTCAGCATTCAAAAAATGAAGATCATGGCATCTGGTCCCATCACTTCATGGTAAATAGATGGGGAAACAGTGGCTGACTTTATTTTTGGGGGCTCCAAAATCACTGCAGAGGGTGACTGCAGCCAAGAAATTAACAAACGCTTACCCCTTGGAAGAAAAGCTATGACCAACCTAGACAGCATATTAAAAAGCAGAGACATTACTTGGCCAACAAAGGTCCATCCAGTCAAGGCTATGGTTTTTCCAGGGGTCATATATGGATGTGAGAGTTGGATTATAAAGAAAGCTGAACGCTGAAGAATTGATGTTTTTGATCTGTGGTGTTGGAGAAATTTATTGAGAGTCCCTCGGACTGCAAGGAGATCCAACCAGTCCATCCTAAAGGAGATCAGTCCTGGGTGTTCATTGGAAGGACTGATGTTGAAGCTGAAACTCCAATCCTTTGGCCACCTGATGCAAAGAGCTGACTCATTGGAAAAGACCCTGATGCTGGGAAAGACTGAAGGTGAGAGGAGAAGGGGACGACAGAGGATGAGATGGTTGGATGGCATCACTGACTCGATGGACTTGAGTTTGAGTAAACCCCAGGAGTTGGTGATGGACAGGGAGGCCTGGCGTGCTGCAGTCCATGGGGTCGCACAGAGTCGGACACGACTGAGCAACTGAACTGGACCGAAATCAACAACACTTCAGTACAAATACATAGATAAGAAAAAAATAATGATTTCAGTGCCGTGTAGATTTGGGGTAGAAAGACTGTGGCGATTTGAGGAACGCTTTTGAGAAGTGACGGAGAAGACAGCAAAGCCTGCAGACACTTGACTCACGCCTGCAAAGCGGGAACAACCACCCTGAAAATACAGCACAGCTTTGCACACGTGGAGTGGGGCGGGACCTTGCTAACGCGACCTCCTGCTCCAGGAAACACCATGTGTGTCTGTCTACAATCTTGTGATGGGCCACGTGGGCGAAGGGAAGTGTGAGGTGAAGGCAGACTTAACGCAGCGAGCTCTAACCACAGTCTCCACCTGGAAACTGCCGGCCGGGGTACGGTTTGGCTTCGTGTCGATCGGCCAGGATCTTGTTCTCCCGGGGAGCCCCACTGGAGGTCTCTGAGCTCCTCGCCCCCAGAGAAAGTCCCCGTAAGGACCTCGGGCTGCTGCCGCCTGGTCTCCTTGCAGAGGACCCCTGTCTGCACTGGGAGGCCAGGTTCACCTCAGCTTCCTTCGACGAGCCCTGTGGTCCCTCCCGCCTTTGAAGCTCTCGCCCTGTTCTCCTAAGGGGACTCCGCCCTCACCTCCGCAGACTGTCTATCACCCTTTGCCATCTTCCTTCAAAGCCCTGCCATAAAACGTAGCTCTTCTGCGCTTTGCTTGCATGTAGTGAAGACGCTGTTGTTGTTCAGTTGCTCGGTCATGTCCGACTCTCGGCGACCCCGTGGACTGTAGCCCTCCAGGCTCCCCTGTCCATGGGATTCTCCAGGCAAGAATACTGGAGTGGGTGGCCATGCCCTTCTGCAGGGGAATCTTGCCCACTCAGGGATCAAACCCGAGTGCCTTACACTGGCAGGCGGATACTTTATCCTTGAGCTACCAGGGAAGCCCCTTGCTTGTATGCAATGAAGACATGACCTGACTCAGACAGGTCCAAAGCTCCAATCCCTTGGCCACCTGATGCGAAGAGCTGACTCACTGGAAAAGACCCTGATGCTGGGAAAGATTGAGGGCAGGAGGAGAAGGGGGTGACAGAGGATGAGACGGTTGGATGCCATCATTGACTCGATGGACGAGTTTGAGCAAGCGCCGGGAGACAGTGAAGGACGGGGAGGCCTGGCGTGCTGCGGTCCATGGGGTTGCAGAGAGTTGGACACAAATGAGTGGCTAGACAACAACAAAGACAGGGCTGTCTTTGCCTCCAGGCCCCTGGAGTTTCCTTCTCACAGGTATGTCTTTGCTTGGGGGCTTTAGTAAGTGGACCCTTTAACGATGCAATTTACGATGGGGACTTTGGGACACACCGTGTCAGCTCCAAACTCCAGGGCAAGACGGACACTGCAGATATTAGTTTCCTGAACTTCTGGGAGGGGCTGGAGACTAAAGAACAGCCACGTGGCTAGCATGTGTTTGAGTACCGATAAATATTGGATGCTGAGGTTCAGCGGAGCTTCCCTGGTGGACAATAGTCCATGCATATTGTGACACATTGATTCTGGCATGAGTGGATGATGGATAATTGAATTGGTGGGTGGATGGATGGATAACTGAGTTGGTGGATGGATGGATGGATGGGTGGATGGGTGGATGATGGATAATTGAATTGGTGGGTGGATGGATGGATAACTGAGTTGGTGGATGGATGGATGGATGGGTGGATGGGTGGATGATGGATAAATGAACTGGTGGATGGATGGATGGGTGGATGAATTGAGGGACAGACGTGTGGACTAATGGATGGTGCCGTTTCTTCTCCTGTCCTGGGGAAGCCCTTCCTATGTCATGACTTTTTTCTGCCGCAGGCTCACCCTGGACTCCTTACCTTATGGGACAGCTCCATTAAGGCTGCAGGTGGCTCCGAACTAACTCAACCCGACTGGACTCACTCGCCTCCTTCCTACTCCAGAGTGTTCCTCCCCCTAGTGCTTTCCCCCTCAGCTCATGTCACTGACCTCACCCAGTGGCTAGAGCCTGGGACCTCAGGCGCACTCTTACCCCCGTAATCCAACCGGACACCCCTGATCAAGCTGCGAGTCCTTCATCCCATCCTCGTCCTCCTCTGTCCACCCCCACCCCCACCCGACACTGCCGATCCTGGTGTGAAACCAGCTGGAAACAGCAAGTCATGACAACAGCGGGGGATGTCACAGGTCTGCAGCACAAGGCCTTCACGTGAGTGCGTGGGTGGGTGAGGACATCCGAGCCTGACTCAGCGCAGCCGTTAGTGTAAGAGCTTACTCAGCATCCTGTGTGAGCCTGAGGGCTGTTTCCAATTTCAGGTCTCCTGCAGACAGAAGCATTCACTGCACACACGCCTTTTACACCTACAGGGAACACGTGCGTGTGTGCACGCCCAGTAACTCAGTCATGTCCATCTCTTTGCGACCCCAGGGACCGTAGCCTGCCAGGCTCCTCTGTCCACGGGGTTTTCCAGGCAAGAATCCTGGAGTGGGTTGTGCCATGCCCTGCTCCAGGGGATCTTCCTCACTCAGGGATCGAACCTGCGTCTCCAGGATTGGCAGGCAGATTCTTTACCACCACTGGGGAAGCCCCTTGCTTGTGTGTAGTGAAGATTTAACCTGAATCAAAGACAAGTCTGTTTTTGCCTCTACGATTGAGAGTTCCAACTCTGAGGATGCGTGCGTCTGACTCTTTGTAACCCCGTGGACTGTAGCCCCCCAGGCTCCTCTGTCCTTGGGATTCTCCAGGGAAGAATACGGGAGTGGGTTGCCATGCCCCCCTCCAGGGGATCTTCCCCACCCAGGGATGGAACTTGCATCTCCTGCATTGGCAGCTGCATTCTTTCCCACTAGCACCACCTGGGAAGCTGCCACACAAATGTATGGAATACAACTTCCACATATGCTTTGGTACACCTGTGGGGAAATCATTCCATAGGACGGATTACCGACATTGAGACTGCAGACACAAAGAGAATGTGCGCACGTTGAAAACGGTATGTAATAGAATTTGTCCAGCCTCCTTTGTGAAACCAGACGGATCTGCGCTCCCATCACCAGCAGAGCAGAGACTGTATTCTCTGCTCTGTCCTCCATTCACAGTGTGACTTGTTATTGTGCTGCACGTAGCGGTCATGTACGGATGTGAGGGCCGGGCCACAAAAGAGGCTGAGCGCTGAAGAACGGATGCTTTCCAACTGTGCTGCTGGAGAAGACTCTTGAGAGTCCCTTGGACTGCAAGGAGATCCAACCAGTCCATCCTAAAGGAGATCAGTCCTGGGTGTTCATTGGAAGGACTGATGTTGAAGCTGAAACTCCAATCCTTTGGCCACCTCATATGAACAGCTGACTCATTGGAAAAGACCCTGATGCTGGGAAGGATTGGGGGCAGGAGGAGAAGGGGACGACAGAGGATGAGATGGCTGGATGGCATCACCGACTCGATGTACATGGGTTTGGGTAGACTCCAGGAGTTGGTGAAGGACAGGGAGGCCTGGCGCGCTGCGGTCCGTGAGGTCACAAAGAGTCGGCCACGACTTTCACTGAACAACAAAGGGCACAGGAAATTGCATTAAAAGTTCTGGACTAAACAAAGAATGATCTAGCAAGAGACCGAGTTGCAGAGGGCGGATTCCATAAACCGGGTAACATTCGTGGGAAATGACCGGGCTGATGCCTTTGCTAAGGACGGATAATTCTTTAGACACGTTGGCTTCAAAACCAGACCAAAGGGTCAATATAAGGGAGCTCCCTCCAGGGATCATTAAGGAGGGGCATGCGCCACCTGCTGGAAAGGAGTGGTTCTGACTGAAGTCTTGAGATTTCCCGGTGGCTCCGTGGTAAAGAGTCCACCTGCAAGGCAGGAGACACAGGTTCGATCCCTGGGTCGGGAAGATCCTCCGGAGGAGGGCATGGCAACCCACTCCAGTATTCTTTCCTGGAGAATCCCATGGACAGAGGAGCCTGGTGGGCTACCATCCACGAGGTCGCAAAGAGATGGACGTGACTTAGCAAGTGAAACAACAACAACAACAAAATTCTTGAGGTAGATGGACAGAGGGATGGCCCGATGGGCAGATGGAGAGGTCGGTGACTGGGTGCACACACGGGTTCCCAGATGGATGGATGCATGGACACATGAATGGACACAGATGGGTAGGGGGATGGATGGATAGTCAGACTAATGGATGGTCGGACGCATGAGTGAATGATTGGCTGGCTGTCTGGATGGATAGATGGATGGATGATTGATGGATGGATGATGACGGATGGATAGATGGATGGCTGGCTAGATAAATGGACAGATGGGTGGGTGAATGGATGGATGGATGGGTGGATGGATGGATGGATGGGTGGATGGATAGATGGATGGATGAGTGGGTGGGTGGATGGACAGATGGATGGGTAGATAGATGGATGGATGGATGGAGGGATGAATGGATGGATAGATAGATGGATGGATGGGTGGGTGGATGGATGGATAGATGGATAGATGGATGGATAGATAAGATGGATGGGTGGGTGGATGACGCATGGATAGATGATGGATGATGGATGAATGGACGATGGATGGATGATGGATGGATGATGGATAGATGGATGGATGATGGATGATGGATGAGTGGATAGATGGATGGATGGTTAGATGGATGTATGGATGGATGGTGGATGGATCACGCATGGATGGATGATGGCTGGGTTGTTGGATAAGTTGATGGATGGATGGATGGAGAGGTGGATGGATGATGGATGGATGGATGAACTGAATGGATGGATGGATTGCTGGATGAGTGGATGGATGAGTCAGTGGATGTATGGACAGACGGGTAGATGAATGGGCAGATGAACAGATGGACGCCTAGGCAGATGGATGTCGGATGGAGGCTGCATGTAGAAACAGCACAGTCAGCTCTGACAGTCATCCTCAGATCGGTCATCAGTGGTCTGACCAGCACCATCTTGGTTGTTTTAGGTTAATTAATCTTCAGTTCCAGGGTCAGTCTGTTCCCATTCCTTGAGGCCAGTGCTGAGATCTGTGGCACCTTATGTCATGGCTACAGCCTGGCCATCAAGCTGTTAACTTCTCCACCTGGTAGAGGTGTCCGTATCTACAAGGCAGCTCGCTGGACGTGGCTCAGAACTTCTACAGCTGTCCCGTGCACGCTCAGTCATTAAGTCGTGTCCGACTCTTTGTGACCCCCATGGACTGTAGCCCACCAGGCTCCTCTGTCCATGGGATTCTTCCAGGCAAGAATACTGGAGTGGGCTGCCATTTCCGACTTCACTAGAGCCCTTCGGGAGGAACTAAAGGTACTTCACTATGCTTAACAAGTCAACTATTATAATTTAGTCTTGCTTGACTGGCTTTGTGTGGTTCTCCATGTTCTCACTTCTCAGATTAAACTTATTCTTCAGCTAAAGCTTATTTTATTTTTTACAGACAGAAGGCAGGCCGAGGACATGGGGGACATGGACCGTAGATTGTTGCTCCATTTCAAAGGGACACTGGAGATTGCCAGCAAAGCACACAAAGGCTGCGGACAGACCTGGAGCAGATCCTTCCTGGGAGCACTCGGAAGGAACCAAAATGCACCCACGCCTGATTTCAGATTTCTGGAACAGCGACGGCGTACATGTCTGTTCTCCATGGGGTAACAGGTTACGGCAGCCCTCGGAAACAAATAGAGTGATAAGATTTAAGCACAGAACGCAAACCATTGTCTGCATGGGGTGGAGAGGTGCGCTTTACTGTGGTTGGTTGTTGTTCAGTTGCTAAATCGTGCCCAAGTCTCTGTGACCCCATGAACTGCAGCACGCCAGGCTTCCCTGCCCTTCACCATCTCCCAGAGTTTGCTCAAACCCATGTCCATCAAGTCAGTGATGCCATCCAACCATCTCATCCTCTGTCACCCCCCTCTCCTCCCGCCCTCAATCTTTCCCAGCATCAGGGTCTTTTCCAAAGAGTCAGCTCTTCTCATCAGGTGGCCAAAGTATTGGAGCTTCAGGTTCAACATCAGTCCTCCCAATGAATATTCAGGACTGATGTCCTTTATGATTGACTAGTTGGATCTCCTTGCAGTCCAAGGGACTCTCAAGATAATTCGAAAGCATCAATTCTTCAGCGTTCAACCTTCTTTATGGTTCAACTCTCACATCCATACATGACTATAGCTTTGAAAACAGACCTCTGTCGGTAAAGTGACGTCTTTGCTTTTTAATACGCTGTCTAGGTTTGTCGTAGCTTTTCTTCCAAGGAGCAAATGTGTTTTAATTTCATGGCTGCAGTCACTGTCCGCATTGATCATGGAGCCCAAGAAAATAAAACCTGTCACTGTTTCCACTTTTTCCCTATCTATTCGCCATGAAGTGATGGGGCTAGATGCCATGATCTTAGTCTTTTGCTGTAGTTACTGATAACTTAATATCCATATGTTTATTCTAGATGTATTCATCATGTATGGCTGTGTAACAAATGACTTCAGACTTAGAAGCTTTTAAACAACAGACATTTGTCATCTCGCAGTTTCCCAAAGTTGGAATCCAAGCACAGATTCCTAACAGGGTCTTCTCCTCAAGGGCTCACAAGCCTGAGATCAAGCTAACAACCAGGGCTGGGGGGGGGTCTCTCCTCAGAGGTGTGGATCTCTCTTCCAAGCTCGGTGATTGTTGGAAGAATTTCAGTTGCTTATATATCAGAGCATTAAGAACCTCACCACCCAGAAACCACCTGCCAATCCCTGGCAAGTGGTCTCTTTCCACTTTGCTTCCTCTAAGGCAACCAGGCTGTGTTTCTGTCATTTCAAAGCTCACTGACCCCGACACATGATTAGGTCAGGCCCACCTAGAATACTCTCTCATTTCATTAGATTGACCGCATTGACACCTTCACCACTCAGAAGCCACATGCCAATCCCTGCCAAATGGCTTCTTTTTCCACCAGGCAATTGGCTTCCTCGAAGGCAACCAGGCTGTGTTTCGGCTGCTTCAAATGTTTCAGATCCCCACACCTGATTAGGGCAGGCCCACCCAGAATAACCTCTCATTTCATTAGCTTGACTCTACAGATGATAGACTTTAATTCCAATTGTAGAATTCCTTCAGCTTTGCAATATCACCCTGGAAGTGATATTGCTTCTTATTCTCACTCCCCGTCATGCTCAATGAGAATGAAATTTACATTCCTGGCATTTATCACTCCTCAACAGAGGATTAAGGCTGCAGGTCACTGGGAACTTTGTTTTTGTGTTGCAGGGGTACACTCCATGGAGGGATATTTTGCTGAAAAATGTAAAAGGACTTTCTTTGAATATTTCCCAGATTATTGCAATTGTGTCTGAGTCTTGCTGGTCCCAAAGAAGTGAGTATCTCATGTCTTAATTCACTTTGCAAATAGCTTGGTAACTGGCAGTTTCCAAATGTAACAGGTCCCCAGGGATATATTTTTTTTTGCCTGAAAAACCTCGCAAACAGAGAAGTCTGGTGGGGGCTACAGTCCAAAGGGTTGTAAAGAGTCAGACATGACTGAGCAACTGAGCACAAACTAGGATACGAGCCAGCCACTCACAAGGAAGCTTCCTTCGGGAGAACGGCTGTCAAGAGAACAGCAAACCCCTCTGTGGTCTCAAGAAGAAGGAGAAGGCGGAAGAAGAAAGCCAAGACGCACACCCCCCCTGAGCAGCCTGTGTGGGTCAAAGAGAGCCCCCTTTTCCCGGGGGACCCTGGAACCTCCGATTCCCCCTTGTCAGCTGTGTGTCACGGTCCTGTTTGAATTTATGAGCACTATTTAATGGAACAACAGCAGATAACCCGCAAATACCCAGGAGCCCTATTTTTTAAAACTCCATCACACTTGAGGGTCCCTCAATCCACCCTTGACCCTTCCAAAGCAAATGTAAACAAAGCGACACTTTCGGTGTTGAAGAAGACAAGAGTGTGTGGTCTTGTTCTCTGATCCTGGAATTTCAGTTTGGGTACTTGTGACCTATTCGAGGGACCAGAATCACATGGCTTGTGCAGTTCTTGGTATAAAGTGGGAGCTTAATAAATTGTTAATTTACACCATGCTAAGTCGCTTTAGTCGTGTCCGACTCTGTGCGACCCCATAGACGGCAGCCCATCAGGCTCCCCCATCCCTGGGATTCTCCAGGCAAGAACACTGGAGTGGGTTGAACATTTCTTTCTCCAATGCATGAAAGTGAAAAGTGAAAGTGAAGTCGCTCAGTTGTGTTCGACTCTTAACGACCCGACCCCATGGACTGCAGCCTACCAGGCTCCTCCGTCCATGGGATTTTCCAGGCAAGAGTACTGGAGCGGGTTGCCATTGCCTTCTCCGATATATTACAGGTAAAGTTATACAAAAGTTCATTGTTTTTGAAATGGGTTATATATAACGTGGGCTTCTCACATGGCATTGTGGTAAAGAACCCGCCTGCCAATGCAGGAGATGCAAGAGACACAGGTTTCACCCCTGGGTCAGCAAGATCTCCTGGAGAAGGGAATGGCAACTCACTCCAGTATTCTTGCCTGAAGAATCCTATGGACAGAAGAGCTTGGCAGCCTACACTCTATGGGGTTGCAGAGAGTCAGACACAACTGAGCAACTCAGCACGCACAAATATAACAAATAAAACATATTATATATTCATATTTAAATTTTATATATTAAGCAATTTAAAATAATAAAATGCATAGATGTATATCAAAAATATAAAATAATAATTATGCAATTTGTGTTATTTTCAGATATCCTTAAAAATAAGCATGAAACATAAATATTAAAATGTAAAATTTTTCAATATTAAAATACTAGATATTTACACTAACACTATGTTACATAAGTGCGTGTAGTGACATTATGGGAAGCAAAAGTCGCTCAGTTGTGTCTGACTCTCTGCGACGCCTATAGTCCATGGAATTCTCCAGGCCAGAATACTGGAGTGGGTATCCATGCCCTTCTCCAGGGGACTGAACCCAGGTCTCCCGCATTGCAGGCGGATTCTTTACCAGCTGAGCCACCAGGGAAGCCCAAGAATACTGGAGTGGGCAGCCTTTCCCTTCTCCAGGGGATCTTTCCCACCTAGGAATCCAGCCGAGGTCTCCTGCATTGCAGGCGGACTCGTTATCAATGCAGCCACCAGGGAAGCCCCGTTACATTAGATGTATGCTACATTACAGCATTGTGTAACAGTGTCATACAAGCAATCGATACTTATAAGGAATAAAATCTGTAATTAACAAATATGCATTTGTCCTAGTTCATAATGAAGTGATATTATATCTTATGTGCGACGCATAACTACAACAGCAATGTACCCCAAACAGCCGGCCTGAGTCCCGAGTAGTCTGGTTGCTTCACCATGCGGCCCCAGGTGAGGCCTCCGCCTGGACCTGAAAACTGGCAGCATGGTTGGGGGCGGGGCGGGGCGGGGCGGGGTGGGGGAAGGGCGCGGCGAGCTCGCGCACGCGCACTGCGAAGCCCGGGGCTGGCCGGCCCCGCCCGCCGCCGCCCCGGAAGTCCCGCCTCTGGGGGCGGGGCCATGGCCAGGAGGAGAAACCTGGACCCGCCGCGCGGCCCGCTTCCTCGGGCCCGGGCGGCGGAAACGGAAATGCGTCATAGGGGCGGGCGGCGGCGGCAGAGGCGGCGGCAGCGGGTCGCGTCGGGGGCGCCTCCGGCGGACGGTGGCGGCGGCGGCGGCGCCGGGCGGGGAGGCCGGGCCTGCCGGCGTCGTCGGGGGCCCGCGGGAGCGCTGGGGCCAGGGCGGCGGCGGCCTGGTAAGCGGACGGGGCCCCGCCCGCCGGGCGCGGGGGACCCCGGGGTGTCGGGGGGCCGGGCGGCCGGGGCGCGCGGGTCTCCTGGGCCTGCGGACGTGGGGGCGGGGGCCTGGGGACTTGGGGGCGCGGGCTTCGGGGGTCGAAACCTTTGAGGGGCCCGGGGGTGACGAGCGGCCAGGATCTGCGGAGGTCTCCCGGGGCGGCCGGGGCGGGGGGTCTCGTGGGCCTGCGGACTTGGGGGCGGGGGCTTCGGGGGTCGAGAGCCTTTCAGGGGCCTGGGGGTGACGGAGAACCGGGGGCCGGGGCTGCGGGGGTCTCCCAGGGCGGCCGGGGCGGGGGTCTCCTGGGCCGTCCGCAGGAGCGGGGGTGGGGTCTGGGGACTTGGGGGCAAGGGCTTCGGGGATCGAAAGCCTTTGAGGGGCTTGAGGGTGACGGACAACCGGGGGCTGCGGAGGTCTCCCGGGGGTGCTGAGAGCGGGGGTCTCCTGGGGGGTGGTTGGGGGAGGGGACCAAGGCAGTTGAGCAGAGGAGGGGCGGTCCCCAGGGAGCTACGGGGTTGGGGGGTGAAGCTGGGGGTTACTGGAGGTTGGAGGGGGTTACCAGGGCCACAGGGAGCGGCTGGGGAGAGAGCAGGCGGGAGTTGGGGTGGTGGGGTGAGCATTTGGAGGGGTGGAGGCGATGGGGATCATGTAGGGGCTGCCTGGGATGCGTTGAGGGGGTGCATCGAAGGGGGAAGGGGTTGTCCCCAGGGTGCAGAGGCACCCGCGCGACCAGGAGAGATGGGAATCCCCAGGGTTCCTAGTAGGCATTGGGCTTCCGGAGTCTCTGACTCAAGCGCTCTCTGAGGTCTGAGCCCAGGCTGAGCCCCCTCAGAGGTGCCCCAGACCCGGGCCAGGTGGCTCTGCCCTCCAGCTGGGACCCCTCCGCCCCAGTCCCTGCGGCTTCTCCTAGGTCTGGGGGGGTGTGTGTGTGTGCTTAGTCGCTCAGTCGTGTCTCTCTGTGACCCCCGTGGACGGTAGCCCCCCGGGCTCCTCTGTCCATGGGATTCTCCAGGCAAGAATCCTGGAGTGGGTGGCCATGCCCTCCTCCAGGGGATCTTCCCGACCCAGGGATGGAACCCAGGTTCGGGTAGGAAGCTGTAAGACCATCTGGTGGGCGGGCACACAGCCCAAGGCCACCTCTGTTACTGTTCGGTATCTGTGGGTCAGGTCTGGCCCAGCTTTGCGGAAGTAGCCACCTGTCCAACCGGTAGGGAGAAGCTGGTTGAGGGGGAGGAGGGTGCAGTCAGCTCCCCTTCTGCGGCTTCAGAGAGGCCCCGCGGCTTTGATGGTTTTATCTGGGCTCAGAGAAGGTGCTTCTGCCCGTGGTAGAGATACTGAAGTCAGCGGCCTTCAGCCATTCTCTCAGCCTGCAAGTTGCTTCCTGTTTCTGCGGGCTTCCTCCTGCACAGACCTTCCCAGGTGCCCGCGTGGGCCGTCCCTTCCCCAGTGAGGCGTCTGCAGCCTCCAGTGGAGGTGGCCTGGCCCCCATGCCCCGAGGGCAGGGACCCCGCCCATCTGGGCTCCCGCTATGCCAGCCCTGGTGGAGCTGCCTCTGGGTATTGGGGGCAGCCAATGCCGAAGGAGGCTTGGGGCAGTCAAGTGTTCCTAAAAGTTTTGCGAACTCAGTTTTTTTCCCCTGCATTTGTGTAATCTGATTAAAAGGGCCCACATCTCAGGGGCTGGGGCTTCCCTGGTGGTTCAGATAGTAAAGCATCTGCCTGCAATGGAGGACACCCAGGTTCCATCCCTGGGTCGGGAAGACCCCCCCCCACCCCCTTCCCCTCAACCCCAGAAGGGAACGGCAGTCCACTCCAGTATTCTTGCCTGGAGAATTTCACGGACAGAGGAGGCTGGTGGGTTACAGTCCACGGGGTCTCAGAGAGTCTGACACGACTGAGCGACTAACCCTGAGGGGCTGAGGGGCTTCCCTGACGTAGCGACCAGTGTGTCTGCCACGCAGAGGGCAGACGGACCCGCGTGCTGGCCGGCCTGGGGGCAGGACACCCGGCGGCCATGACGCAGCGTGGGCGTCTCGTGTTTCAGGCCCAAGGTCCCGGCTATGGCCGCGGCCACCATCGTGCACGACACGTCTGAGGCGGTGGAGCTGTGCCCGCCGTACGGCCTGTACCTGAAACCCATCACCAAGATGACCATCAGCGTGGCGCTGCCGCAGCTGAAGCAGCCAGGCAAGTCCATCTCCAACTGGGAGGTGATGGAGCGGCTGAAGGGCATGGTGCAGCACCACCAGTTCTCGACGCTGCGCATCTCCAAGAGCACCATGGACTTCATCCGCTTCGAGGGCGAGGTGGAGAACAGGAGCCTGGTCAAGTCCTTCCTGGCCTGCCTGGACGGCAAGACCATCAAGCTGAGCGGCTTCTCAGACATCCTCAAGGTGCGCGCGGCCGAGTTCAAGGTCGACTTCCCCACCCGCCACGACTGGGACTCCTTCTTCCGCGACGCCAAGGACATGAACGAGACGCTGCCGGGCGAGCGGCCGGACACCATCCACCTGGAGGGGCTGCCGTGCAAGTGGTTCTCGCTCAAGGAGTCGGGCTCGGAGAAGCCCAGCGAGGAGGTGCTGGTGCGCGTGTTCGAGCGCTTCGGCGAGATCCGCAACGTGGACATCCCCATGCTGGACCCCTACCGCGAGGAGATGACGGGCCGCAACTTCCACACCTTCAGCTTCGGCGGCCACCTCAACTTCGAGGCCTACGTGCAGTACTGCGAGTACGCCGGCTTCATCCAGGCCATGAGCGCGCTGCGTGGCATGAAGCTCATGTTCAAGGGCGAGGACGGCAAAGCCGTGGCCTGCAACATCAAGGTGCGGCGGGGCCCGGGGGGCGGGGGGGCTGTGCCCCGAGGGGCCTCGGACACGGGGAGGGTCGCCTGGGGCCCCCATACTGCGGGCGCAGAGTCTGTGTCTCAGGAAAAGTGGGGAGAAGGGCGTGCTTTCGCAGCCCCGGCCGGGCGGCCCCCCAGGCCCCCTTGGAACCAGACGGCGGTTTGCAGCAGCATCGCCGCGGACTCGGGCTCCTGCTGGCTTCCGACGCCAGCCTGGCGGAGGAGCGGGGGCCCTCGGGGCCGCGAGCTGGGCCCGGGCACTGGGTGGTGAAGGCAGCTGGCCACAGGGAGTGGGGGGCGCCCGCCACAGGAGGGGGAAGGGGCGGCGCTCGCGCGGGCACCGGGGCAGGCAGGGCTGGCCTCCAGGTGCGCCTCTTCCCAGCGGACGTGGCTGTCCTGGAACGGGTGGGGTCCCGAGCGCTCATTTTGAGCCCCACCCAGCCCCGAGGTCCCTCCTGTCCAGGGCGTTTGGGGGGCCTGCTCTCTGCCGTGAGTCCTAACCCTGCTCTGTCCTGCCTCCGAAGGTCTCTTTCGATTCCACCAAACACCTGAGCGATGCCTCCATCAAGAAGCGGCAGCTCGAGAGGCAGAAGCTTCAGGAGCTGGAGCAGCAGCGGGAGGAGCAGAAACGGCGGGAGAAGGAGGCGGAGGAGCGGCAGAGAGCGGAGGAGAGGTGAGTGCTCCCGGGCCGGGCTCCGCGGGCCTCCGTGCGTGCGTCCGTCCGTCTGTGCGACACGGAGATGCGGCCGGACTGCGTGCCCCGCCCCCAGGGCACCGCCCACTTCCCACCTGGCCTTCCCGCTGAGCCTCTCTGGGCGCCGTGCACCACCCTGCTGACGCAGGCACGGAATTTTTGTCCATCTTGCAGGTTTTTTGCGTTCAGGCTGACGCTGCCTTAAAGTGAAGTAGGGAAGTGAGGGCATTGCCGGCTTTTCCCAGCAAGACACGGTTAGGAGCCCTGTAAAGTAACTCAAGAGTCAGGCGTCTTGGGTGACGACCTTTGTTTCCCGCTTTGATGTTCTGGCCCTGGTGGTAAAGAACCCGCTTGCCAGCCAGTGCAGTAAACAAGGGATCTGGGTTCGATCCCTGGGTTGGGAAGATCCCCTGGAGAAGAGA
This sequence comes from Giraffa tippelskirchi, assembly GCF_054371585.1. Classification (NCBI taxonomy): domain Eukaryota; kingdom Metazoa; phylum Chordata; class Mammalia; order Artiodactyla; family Giraffidae; genus Giraffa; species Giraffa tippelskirchi. Next base: position 907,596 of record NC_137290.1, read on the forward strand.
ATGGCAACCCACTCCAGTGTCCTGGCCTGCAGAATCCCACGGGCAGGGGAGCCCGGCGAGCTGCAGTCCCTGGGTTTGCAGAGAGTCGGACATGCCTGAAGGGGATACGCGCAGCACGTCGTGAGCTGTTCAGGCGCGCTGACCATTGTGGTGAGCTGGGTTTTGGAAAAGGAGCGGTTCTTGGTGCTCCATCATGACTCCTGTACTTGGGCGTTTCTCCCCACACTTGTCTGTGTGTGCGATGGGCAAGGTTTCTCGTGTGTGTTTTGCAGTGCTGAGTCTCAGGCGTGCGTGGTCCGGGGTTCATTCCTCACCAGCCTTTGTGAGTGTGTCTGGGCTGACCTGACTTGCGTGTCGCTCCGGCCTTGGGGCTCCTGTGTGGTTCCTGTTGGTTCCGATGGTCAGTAAGGCAGATTCGGGCCTGTCTCTGGGGTCAGCGCTTCCCCTGTGTGCCCCGGAACCCAGTTCCAGGGCGGCAGGTGCCGGAGATGCTGCCAGCCTCGATGCAGGCAGCCGGCGAGGGTGTGCACGTGGGTCGGGAGTCAGGACCCCCAGAGCAAGGCGGTGGGTGCAGAGAGGACAGATGCCTGGAGAGGGCAGGATGTCCTGGCCACGTGGCGGGCCTCAGGTGGCGGCCCGCAAGGAGGGGAGCAGTTTGGGTCTCACACTGGACGAGGCCCTGGGGTCGGCATGCCTGCCGTAGGCAGAACCAGGGAGCACCGGCGGCATGTGGACCACGGGTCCTGGTCCAGACAGGCCTCCTTCTCCCTCTTCCGCGATCGACCGCGTCCACTGTCCTTGAGCCGGGCGTCGCAGAGGTCACCCCACGGCCTTTCTCAGGTCTCAGGCACGCACTTTCCTTCACCTTCACGTTAATGCGGGGAAAACCGCCCTGAGGGTGGCCTTTGAGTGCAGGCGGCAAGGGCTGTCCTGCTGGGGACAGCAGTTCACAGCCGGTGGGCGGCACTTCGATGCGGCCGAGGAGGCTGGGCAGGGCTTGCCTGGGATGACACGTGGGCCCGCGGGCGCCCGGGAGGCCCTTGGGTGTGCAGGGCTGTGTGTCCAAGCCCAGCTGGCCTCACTGTTAGCCTGCGGGCCGGCCGGGAGCCTGGGCATCTGTCCTCCGTCAGGGGCGAGCGAGTTTGGGTCCTTTGCTGCTAATGAGGTTCAGCGTGGCCTGCAGCAGTCCTGTTCTTGGTCACGGGCCCTTAGCTGGACAGATGAGGGCTCTGGGCACTCAGGGCCCCCGACCGGCAGCTCCTCACCCATCCCTGGTGCGGGAAACCTTCGGGGGTGTGGCCTCCTGGATACCAGAGCCCTTGCTAGCTGCCTGGCTTCCCCGCGTGGGCTGATCTCCACAACTGGAGCTTGGGTCCTTGGGCCTCCTCCTCCAGGGCTGTTTCTCTGCTGGCCTGGCGCCCTGGGAGTGATGCTAGCTCTTCTGCCGAGTCTCCTTCCTGGCCCTGCTCTCCCCGTACCATGTGCTGTCCAGGGCAGCCTTGCCTCTCCGCTGTGCCTGCCCTGCCCCTGGTCTGAAGGTTAAGTCTGAGGGGGTGCGAGTGGTCGGTGAGACACACTCATTGGTCTTCCCACCCTTCCCTGGGGGTCTGGATCCCTCCCAGTCGTGCTGGGGTCCTCATTTCTGGGTGAAGAAAGGCTGCTGTTGGGTCTGGACTGGCTGGCCTGGTGCAGGCGTTTACGGAGCCGCCACTGTCCCCAGGCAGTATCTAGGCGGAGACCTCACGTGGTTTCCCCAGGGGTGCGCACTGTGGGGGCCCCTCTGTCGGGGGACCCCTCTCCCCAGAGCAAGCCAGGTTGGCTTTGTGTCACTGAGCGTGTGCCTTTGCTGCAAGTCCCCATGAAAGGTGCAGTGCCCTCTCTTGGGGGCTTCCCGTAGCTAGGGGCTTCTGGAAGCTTCCTGCCATCATGGGCATTCCTGCTCCCCTGCAGCTCCCGGGCTGGGGGCTCGCGGGGTGGGAAAGCCCAGGGCGGGGGTCTCTGGTGCACTGGGAGCAGGGCCTGTCCAGCGCCCTGGCTGTGCCCCTGTGGTGCCCGTGGTAGAGGGCCTCCTCCGTGCGCTGCTGCGACCCGTCCTGGTTCGTCTGAGGTGGTGCCTGCAGGAGCAGGTGGATCTGCTGAAAAACTCCGCTTCCCGCGTGCCTGCCTGTCCTTACGTTTGTTCCGGTATCTGGGCTGGGGTCGAGTTTAGCCAGGCTCTCCCTGGAAACACGGGGCAAAGCCTTGCCCTGTGCGCCCCTCGTCCCTGGGGTCCTCGGCCGCAGCTGAGATGTCTGTGTGGACAGAGCGCTAAGGAGCCGAGCGCCGAGATCGCCGTCCCCGGACCCACTTCCTGCACGGCCCCTTGGCCCTCACGGAGCCCGCGTGTCCGCCCGCGCAGGAAACAGAAGGAGCTGGAGGAGCAGGAGCGCGAGCGGAAGCGCGAGGAGAAGCTGCGGCGGCGCGAGCAGAAGCAGCGGGACCGCGAGCTGCGGCGCAGCCAGAAGAAACTGGAGAAGCTGCAGGCGGAGGAGCAACGCAAGCTGCAGGAGAGGATCCGACTGGAGGAGCGCAAGCTGCTGCTGGCGCAGCGCAACCTGCAGTCCATCCGGCTCGTGGCCGAGCTGCTGAGCCGCGCCAAGGTACCGCCCGCCTGCGGGGACGCCCCGCCCTCGGGGAAGCTCCGCCCACAGGGGCTGCTAGCCTATAGGGATGCCCCACCCACCGGGATGACACGCCCACCGGAACCCCCGCCCACGGGGTACTCTGCCTACGGAGTACCCCACCCACGGGCACTGCCAGCCTTTAGGGATGCCCCGCCCACAGGGATGACATGCCCACCGGAACCCCCACCCTCTCGGGAGCTCCGCCCACGGGGTACCTCACCCACGGGGACTGCCAGCCTTTAGGGATGCCCCACTTACATAGATGCCCCACCCATGGGGGGATGGCACAGGCTCAAGGGATCCCTGCCGCACAGGGAGGGTCAGTCCTTGGGACGCCCCGCCCTCGGGGAAGCTCCGCCCACAGCGTGTGCCAGCCTATAGGGATGCCCCACCCTGGGGGATGCCCCGCCCACGGGGACTCCCAACCTATAAGGATGCCCTACTCTGGGGGATGCCTGGGTGCTCAGGGAGGCTCGGCCCTTGGGACGCCCCACCCAGAGGGAGGCCCGGCCTTCACGGACACGCCGCTCCTCGCTGGTGCCTGGCTCCAGCCCAGGGGTGGCGTTCGTCGCGGGGGATCGTGGTTGCAGCGCCCCGTGTCGCCCCAGGCCCAGGCCCGGGCTATGCCCTGAGGAAGCGGCAGTGCTGTGAGTCCGGGTCCTCGTGCCCAAGCCTCCGAGAGCTGGCCCTGCAGCTTCGGGGTGGCCGGGCTCCTCCAGAGATGGAGGGGCCCCCGCCCGGCACTGCAACTCTCCTCGCGCCCCCGCCGCGGCTACGGCGCCTGTGTCTCTCAGGCCAGGCGTCTCCGACCGCCCGGGAGGACAGGGCGGGCCCCAGACGAGGCGCGGGCCCCGCTGCCGGACCATGCTCCTGCACCCACCGCCGCGAAGCTTGCGGGTCCCTGCCACCCTATGCGGGTGGCGTACGTGGAGCCCAGGCAGGCCGCGCGCCCCTCAAGTCAGGCAGGTGCGGGGCGACGCTCACCTGTCGTCCGGTTACAGTTGTGACCAGTCTGCGGGAAGGAGAGCGGCGTGTGCGCCGAGAGCTGTGGCCGCTTATTCTTGTTGCATGGTGAACATTGAAGACCCCTAGTAGGCCGGGTCTGCGCGCCTCCCACACCCACACGGAATGTCAACTGTCCGCACCATAATCTGGGGCCCACGTGGCAGGGAGCGTGCACCGGAGGGAGGGCCCAGGCCATCCTCGAGGCGACCCCCACTCAGGGCTGTGCCGAGGAGCTCTGCCGGGCTAGCTCCTGGCTGACGATCTTGGCCTCAGAGCTTGCCATCCGGAGGGCACCGGGCCGCCGGAGAGGGGCCCCCTTCTCGAGGGCTGTGCCCAGGAGCTTTACTGTTCTGCCTCCTGGTTGACGACCGTGGTCAGCAAGCGTGCCATTTGGAGGCCGGGCTGCCTGAGAGCGCCCCCCCCTCCCCCGGTTGTGCAGAGGAGTTTTGCTGGGCTTCCTCCTGGCTGACGATCGTGGCCTCCGAGCGTGCCACCCGGAGGGGCCCGGCCCCCGAAAGGCGCCCCTCCTCAGGGTTGTGCTGAGGAGCTTTGCCAGGCATCCTCCTGGCTGACGATTGTGGCCTCCGAGCGTGCCGCCTGGAGGAGCCCGGCCCCCGATAGGCGCCCCTGCCCGGGGACTTGCTCCTGGCTGACGGTCGCAGGACTCCTGGTGTGGTTGGAGCCGGCGGGCAGTGCTCCGGCCCGGCCGTCCTCGGAGCCCGGCTCAGGCGCCCCCGCCCCCTCTGTCCCGCAGGCCGCGAAGCTGCACGAGCAGGAGCACAAGGAGGAGAGCCTGCGGCTGCAGCAGCTGGAGGAGCGGCGGCGGCTGCAGGAGGCCGAGCTGCGGCGTGTGGAGGAGGAGAAGGAGCGTGCGCTGGGCCTGCAGCGTCGGGAGCGCGAGCTGCGCGCGCGCCTGCTTAGCCTGCTGCTCAGCAAGAAGACGGACGAGCCGCGCACCACCACCGCTGAGCCGGGCGCCGCCTCCCCGGCCGACCTGCTGCGGCCGGTGCTGGACATCCTGCACACTGTGTCGGCGTCGGCCGGCGCCGCGCCCCGGGACCGGGAGCCCGCACCGCGGCCGGCTGTCCCCCAGAACCTGAACGGGAGCGTCGCCACCGCCGCCCCTGCCGCTGCCCAGGAGGAGGCGGCCCCGGGCAAAGAGGGGCAGGACCCTCGAGGCCCGGACGACGGTCCCTCGGAGAAGAGGTGCCCCGCCGTGCTGGCCTGCATCCCGGACAACACCCAGCAGCCCAAGGCCGTGCCCGCTGCCTGCGAGCCAAGCACGCCCCGCAAGGACGCGCGCTCCGAGCAAGACAAGTGCAACCGGGAGCCCAGTGGGGGCGGCGGCCGGGCCGGCGGCGGGGCGGGCCGGGACGACGGTGGCGACGGCGAGCACAGGCAGAAGCGGGAGCGCAGTGCACCACGGCGGCGGGCTGGCAGCCGCGAGGACGGCAGGCCACGCAAGGAGCGGCGGGCACACCGGAAGCGCTCGCACCAGGGCCGCAGCGCCAGCCCCGAGGAGCGCGGCCACTCCCGCAAGTCCCGCAGCCGCAGCCGGGAGCGGCGAGGCCGGCGGGAGAAGAGCCAGAGCCGCGGCCGCGAGCGGGACCGCAGGGCCAGCTCCAGCCGGAAGCGCAGCCGCCACCGGCGGGGCGACGACAGGCCGCGCTCGGGCTCCGCCGGCCGCCACCGCAGTGCCTGGAATAGGTAATGCAGGCCGCGTGCCCCGGGGCTGCCTTCCCGGAGACCGGCCGCGCTTGCGCCACCGCGGAGCTTCCCGGCGAGGAGCGCACGGCTCCCGGCTTTTCGTGCAGACTTTCCTCCAGGCCGCGGCCCTCCTGTGTGGGCGTCGTGATCGCGAGCTTCGGTTCCCCCATCAAACTGTTGATCCAGTCGCTTTAATGTCGCCGGTCCTCCCTGGATCAGAAGCGCAGGGGGCTGCGAGGCTTGACCTGTGGCGCGTCATCGGGCCGCCCTCGAGGAGACGCCGTGTCCTCACCTCACGGAGCGGAGCCAGGCCGCAGTGACGGGGCCGGACCGGCTTCCAGTCCGGCAGCCTTGGCCCCACCGGGCATTAAGAACAGGAAGCCTCTCGCTGGAGGCCTTTGGTTGCTTGTTTTTTTGTTTTTTTCTGTTTTTTGTTTCCTGTTTTCCCCCTTTTCTGTGGGATTCACATATCGGGAATGAAATTTGGGTGGGATGCCAAAGGCAGGTGGCTGTTAACGCATTTAAGTCATCGGAGAGGAAGCTGGTGCTCTGAAACATGGAAACATTTTACGAGCGTGGGCTGGTGCAGACGAGATACAGAAGGGTCCCAAACATTCACTTTCTACGAGTTGAAGTCACCCAGCATACAAAAGAAAAAGCGTCAAGTGGTACACGGGGGTCCCAAACATTCACTTTTTACAAACTCAAGTCATTCAGCATAAAACAAACAAAAACGCAGATTGGTTTAAAATTAGCTTTGGTTTCTAGTCAAGGTTAGCCTGTGTGGTTTTTTAAAGAAGCCATTTTGCTAAATTATTTTTACTTGGAACATTTCAGATTTAAGGCTGCAGACTTATTAAATTTTATAATTGTTGGCTTCTCCAAGGGAAGCTTGGAAATACTTAAAAATAGCTGTGACGTCCACCTTAGGAGAGATGGTGTTTATTCCAGTTTGCATTTTTATGGTAAAATAAAATCTTTTTTTCCAATGAACTCATGTTTCCCATACTTACGTGGGGTTTTTTGTTTTCAAAAAACAAAGGCTGTGTCACTAGCTGAGCATAATCGAGCATGTTTGAAATCACTTGGTGATTTGTAAATGTCCGTTTCACATGCTGTTACTACCCTAACAGCTCCTTAAAGGAGAACATGGGTCCTGAGAGGCAGTTGATTTGTTTGCAAGTGAAAGTGTTAGTTACTCAGTTGTATTCAATTGTTTGCTACCTCGTGGGCTGCAGCCCCGCCAGGCTCCTCTGTTCGTGGGGTTCTCCAGGCAAGAAGAATCCTGGAGTGGGTTGCCGTTTCTTCCTCCAGGGGATCTTCCCAATCCCGGGATTGAACCCTGGCCTCCCGCACCAGCTGGGAGATTGTTTACTGTCTGAGCCACCTGTCATTTTGAAAAAGTGACGGAAAGAAAGTGGTTCTTTTCTAACCTTGAGGTGGCGGGAAGGTGCTGGGGCCCCTGCAGGGACCCTGGTTCTAAGAGAGTGGTGTTTGAGTGAGTCACTAATTCGTGTCCATCTCTTTGCCACCCCATGGACTTCGGCACGCTCACTGTCTCCCAGGATTTGCTCAAACTCATGTCCGTTGATCCGTGATGCCATCCGACCATCTCATCCTCTGTTGTCCCCTTCTCCTCCTGCCTTCAGTCTTTCACAGCATCACTGTCTTTTCCAATGAGTTGGCTCTTCAAATTAGGTTGCCCAAGTATTGGAGCTTCAGCCTCAATCCTTCTAATGAATATTCAGGACTGATTTCCTTTAGGACTGACTGGTTTGATGTCCTCGAAGTCCAGGGGACTCTCAAGAGTCTTCTCCAACACCACAGTTGGAAATAACCAATTCTTTGGCTCTCAGCTTTCTTTATGGTCCAACTCTCACACCCGTACGTGACTACTGGAGAAACCATAGCTTTGACTATATGGGCCTTTTATCGGCAAAGTGATGTCTCTGCTTTTTGATATGCTGTCTAGGTTTGTCAGAGCTTTTCTTCTAGGAGCAACCGTCTTTTAGTTTCTGGCTACAGTCACTGTCTGCTGTGACTTGGGAGCCCAGAATATAAAATCTGTTAACTGCTTCCACTTTTCCCCCTGCTATTTGCCTGAAGTGATGGGACCGGATCTCATGACCTTAGTTTTCTGAATGTTGAGTTTCATGCCAGTTTTTTCACTCCCGTCTTTCACCCTCATCAAGAGACTGTTTAGTTCCTCTATAGTTTCTGCTATTAGAGTGGTATCATATATATATCTGAGGTTGCTGATATTTCTCCTGGCAACCTTGATTCCAGCTTGTGCTTCATCCAGCCTGGCATTTCTCATGATGTACTCTGCATATAAGTTAATAAGCAGGGTGACAATATACAGCCTTGATGTACTCCTTTCCTAATTTTGAACCAGTCCGTTGTTGCATGTCTGGTTCTAACTGTTGCTTCTTGACCTGCACACAGATTTCTCAGGAGGCAAGTAAGGTGGTCTGGTATTCCCCTCTCTTGAAGAAGTTTGCACTGTTGATTATGATCCACACAGGCAAAGGCTTTAGCATAGTCAGTGAAGTAGAGGTAAATGTTTTTTCCGGAATTCCCTTGCTTTTTCTGTAATCCAGTGGTTTTTGGCAATTTGATCTCTGGTTCCTCTGCCTTTTCTAAACCCAGCCTGAGCGTCTGGAAGTTCTCAGTTCACTTACTGCTGAAGCCTGGCTTGAAGGAATTGCAGCATAATTCTTGCTAGCATGTCAAATGAGTAAAATTGTATGGTAGTTTGAGCGTTCTTTACCATTGCCCTTCTTTGGGATTGGAATGAAAACTGACCTTTTCCAGTCCTGTGGCCACTGCTGAGTTTTCCAGATTTGCTGGCATATTGAGTGCAGCGCTTTCACAGCATCCTCTTTGAGGATTTGAAATAGCTCAACTGGAATTCCATCACCTCCACTAGCTTGGTTTGTAGTGATGCTTCCTGAGGCCCCCTTGATTTCACACTCCATGCTGTCCGGCTCTAGGTGAGTGACCACACCGTCGTGGTTGTCCGGGTCATTAAGCTCTTTTTGTGTGTAGTTCTTCTGTGTTTTCTTGCCGCTCTCCTTCATCTCTTGTGCTGCTGTTAAGTCCTTCCCGTTTCTGCGCTTTTTCATGCCCGTCCTTGCGTGAAACGTTCCCTTGATGGCACCAGTCTTCTTGCAGAAATGTCTAGTCTTTCCCAGCCTGTTGTTTTCCTCTATTTCTTTACATTGTTCGTTTAAGAAGGCTTTCTTTTCTGTCCTTGCTGTTCTCTGGAACTCTGCATTCAATTGGGTATATCTTTCCCTTTCCCCTTTGCCTTTCACTTCTCTTCTTTCCTGAGCTATTTGCACAGCCTCCTCAGACAACCAGTAACTTTACCGGTGACTCAGCGGTAAAGAGTCTGCCTGCAATGCAGTAGCCCCGGGAGATTCACCTTCTATTCCTGGGTCGGGAAGAGTCCCTGGAGGAGGAAATGGCATCCCACTCCATATTCTTGCCTGGAGAATCCCGTGAACAGAGGAGCCTGGTGAGCTACAGTCCGTGAGGTCACAAAGAGTCAGACACTACTGAGCACGCATGCGCGCAGAAAACCACTTGGCGTTCTTGCAGTCGGACCTCAGTATATGGGTCCGACATCCACAGATTCCACCAACCTTGACTGAGACCAGTGTTTACATCTAAGCTTGGTTGAATCCGGTGATACAGAACCACAGATGCAGGAGGTGGAACTATGGGACTTTAACATCGGAGAACTTTGGTACCAACGGTGGGTCCTTGGAACCCCACCCAGGGTGATGGTGGGGGGCGGGGGCGGCGTTTGGGAGGTGACGAGGTCATGAGGGTGGAGCCCCTGTGCGCGTCTTCATAGAGTCCCCAGGGAGCTCCCTCGTCCTTCCCACCACGGGGGCACACAGTGAGGAGACACCCCCTAGAACCAGGGGGAGCCCTCACCAGACGCTGAATATGCCCCCGCCAGGATCTTGGACGTGCAGCCTCCGGGACCCTGAGGGATGTTCTCTTATTCCTAGGGCCCCCACACCCGCTCAGACACCACAGGAGCCGCAGGTAGCCGATACCAGGTGATGACCTCCGAGAACATCCAACCACGGCCCCTCTTGCTTTAGGGCTGCAAGCTAAACCATCCCGCTGTCCAGTCTCCAGACTGAAAAAAATGAAAACGGTTACTTAAAAAAGAAAACACTAGGATAGCAGTAGTACTTATCACTGTCGTTGCTGATGATAATACAAGGGGAAAAAGTGCAAATGCATGTGGAGAGATTGGCTCCTTTTACACTGCTAGTGGGAAGGTAAACTAGGGCAGCTGCTGTGGGAAACAGTTTAGCAGTTTCTTAAGTCAAACATGGAGAAGGAAATGGCGACCCACTCCGGTATTGTTGCCTGGAGAATTCCATGGACAGACACTACTGTCCATGGGGTCGCAAAGAGTCGGACACGACTAAGCGACTAATGCTTAAAAAGTCAAACATAGAAATTCCGTGGGACCTGCTTGTCCCACTCCTATGCGTACGCCCGAAAGACGTGGAAAGAGTTGTCCGAGAAAGACTCGTACAGCAATTTTTTATAACAGTGCTGTCTACAATGGCCATGAGTAGGGAAATCACCCAGGGGCATGGATGGATGGGTGGGTGGGTGGATGGATGGTTGGGTGAGTGGATGGAAGAATGGATGGCTAGGTTGGGTGGATAGATGGATGGATAAGTGGGTGGGTGGATGGCTGGCTGGGTGAGTGGATGGAAGAATGGATGGCTAGGTTGGGTGGATAGATGGATAAGTGGGTGGATGGATGGATGGATAAGTGGGTGGATGGATGGATGGATAAGTGGGTGGGTGGATGGATGGGTGGGTGAGTGGATAAATGGATAAGTGGGTGGGTGGATGGATGGGTGGGTGAGTGGATAAATGGATGGATGGCTGGGTTGATGGATGGTTGGCTGGGTTGATGGATAGGTGAGTGGATGGATGGGTGGATAGGTGGATGAATGAATGGATGAGTGAGTGGATAAATGGACAGATGGCTAGGTTGATGGATGGCTGGCTGGGTTGATAGGTGGATGGATGGATAAGTGGGTGGGTAGATGGATGGGTGGGTGAGTGGATAAATGGATGGATGGCTAGGTTGATGGATGGCTGGCTGGGTTGATAGGTGGATGGATGGATAAGTGGGTGGGTAGATGGATGGGTGGGTGAGTGGATAAATGGATGGATGGCTGGGTTGATGGATGGTTGGCTGGGTTGATGGATGGTTGGCTGGGTTGATGGATAGGTGGGTGGGTGGATGGGTAAGTGGATGGGTAGATGGATGGGTGGGTGAGTGGAGAAATGGATGGATGGATGGGTTGAAGGCTGGTTGGCTGCATTGATGGATAGGTGGGTGGGTGGATAAGTGGGTGGGTAGATGGATGGGTGGGTGAGTGGATAAATGGATGGATGGCTGGGTTGATGGATGGTTGGCTGGGTTGATGGATGGTTGGCTGGGTTGATGGATAGGTGGGTGGGTGGATGGATAAGTGGGTGGGTAGATGGATGGGTGGGTGAGTGGAGAAATGGACGGATGGCTGGGTTGACGGCTGGTTGGCTGGGTTGATAGGTGGATGGATGGATATGGATGGATGGATAAGTGGGTGGGTAGATGGATGGGTGGGTGAGTGGATGGGTGGGTGAGTGGATAAATGGATGGATGGCTGGGTTGACGGCTGGTTGGCTGCATTGATGGATAGGTGGGTGGGTGGATAAGTGGATGGGTGGACAAATGGATAAACAGTGTGTGGTCCATGCACACAGTGGGATATGAAGGAGTGAAGCTCAGACACAGGCTCCAACGTGGGTGGACCCTGAACACACTAGGGTGAGAGAGGCAGACACAGGGACACACGGTGTGTGACCCCGTTGATAGGAAACGTCCAGAACAGGCAAATGCACAGAGACAGGAAGTGGGTTCGTGGTGCCAAGGACGGGAGGAAGAGGATGAGGAGTGACTTTTAACAGGGACAGGGTCTCCTTGGTGGGGTTGAGAATGTGGTGTGGTAGATGTGATCTCTCCACAGCACTGTGAAAGGCCTGAGATCTTGCGAGTTCACTTAAACCAGTTTTACGTTATGTGCAATTTTGTTGGTGCTCAGTCGCTCAGTCGTGTCCGACTCTTTGCGACCCCATGGACGGCAGCACGCCGGGCCTCCCTGTCCATCACCAACTCCTAGGGTTTGCTCAAACTCATGTCCATCTAGTCGGTGATGCCATCCAACCGTCTCATCCTCTGTCGTCCCCTTCTCCTCCCACCTTCAATCTTTCCCAGCATCAGGGTCCTTTGCAATGAGTCAGACACAAGAGTTGCGGGTTCCCCCTTGGAGGGATGAACCCCGCCGTCCACCCGTCCCCCAGCGCCCTGTGACCCTGTAGTTACTCGTAATGTAGCCCCGCGTTCCGGGAGACAAACTCACTCGGGGGGACGATGCAGAGAGTGCAGTGCCGTTGATTACACCGCGGGCCCCAGGCAGAGTCTCCTCTTAGCCAAGGACCCCGACCAGGTTTTGTGAAAACCTTATATGCTCTAAGTGTACGTGCCCAAACCCACCTCCCCAAATTCCCTGAAACTAGTGTGAACGAAGCAAAAGAAAGATACAAAGTTAACCCGTGATTCATATGCCTTAAGCCTAGGTGGTTAACAGTGGACAGTTATCAGTAGGCCTGTGGTCATCCCCCAATAAGCATAGTAGAATTGATGATTCTATTTGGTTGCGCAGATAATTAGGGTATCCTTTTAGGCGATGGAGAGCCCTGGGGCTCTTCCTTCTGGGGTCCTGGTTTTCCAGCCGGTATGTCGTTTCCATCGACACTGGGCATAGAGCTCAAAGCCCACAGTCCGGCCCGAGATGGAGTCCTGCTTTCAAGACGGAGCCTGTTCTGTCTGTTTCCTCCTTCAGTAAGAAATCCGTATGGGTTTTCTGGGGTGCGTGTGACAAATGGCCACGAGCTGAGGGCTTAAATAAGAAACGCTCGTGTGTGCTTCTGCCCAGTTGTGTCCGACCCTTTCACGACCCCGTGGACTGTAGCCCTCCAGGCTCCTCTGTCCATGGGGATTTTCCCTGTAGCTCAGATGGTAAAGAATCTGCCTGCCATGCAGGAGACAGGGTTCAAGGATGCGCCTGAGCGGCTTTAAGCTTCACTTTGAGCAGGACACGGGTCCTTCCCTGGTGGCTCACCGATACACCTGCCGACGCAGGAGACGTAGGTTTGATTCCCGGGTGGGGAAGATCCCCTGGAGAACGAAAGAGCAGCCCACGCCGGTATGCTTGCCTGGAGAATTCCATGGACTGAGGAGCCTGGTGGGCTACAGTCCACGGGGTCGCAGAGAGTTGCACACGGCTGACCAACTAACGCACGTGCTGGAGTGGGTTGCCATTTCCTCCTCCGGGGGAGCTTCCCCACCCAGGGATCGAACCTCGTCTCCCGTGTCTCTGGCATTGCAGGCAGATTTTGTTTACTAGCTGAGCCATTGGGGAAACTAACAAACACTCATGCTCCCCCTAAGATCAAAGATTCCGCAGGCCACAACTAAGACCCAGTGCAGGGAAATAAATAAATGTTATTTAAAAATCCATACGTTGATTCCCTGCAGGGCCCCTGCGGTTTGGTAGGAAGTAGGAGCATGGAGTTTCTTCAAAGTTAACCCTTGAACTGAGGGCACTCTTGCGAAAAGGAGATCAGACGTCTGCGGTCAAGTGGTCCCAGGGCTGAGCTCCCTGCAGAGGCTCCGGGGAGGGTCCTCCCCACCTCTTCCAGCTTCTGGGGGCTCCGGGCGTCCGTTCCTGGGCTGGTGGCCGCCTCCCTCCCGTCTCCCCCTCCGTCTCCACGTGGCTTCTCCTCTGTGTCCGTGTCTCTCCTCTTCCGTGTCTTATAAGGACCCTGTTGTGGGGTTTAGGGCCACCCCCATCCAGGAGGGCCTCATCTCAGACCCTTCACTCCATCACAGCTGCAGATACCCAGGAATTTTAGGTGAACAGTCTTCAACCCAGAGCAACATCCTAGTTTCAGAGATGTTAGATGTCTTTGTTTTATTTTTTTTTTCTGTATTTTGGCCACCCACAGTAAGTGAGTTCTAATTCCCCAACCAGGGATTCAACCTGTGTCCGTGTAGTGGAAACTGCCCTGCCAGTGAAGTCCCTTAAAAAAACATTTTTTTTAATGTGCATTTTGGAATCGATGCAACCATTTCTCATGTAATTACTGGTGGTTTAGTCGCTGAGTTGTGTCCGACTCTTTGCGACCCCACAGCCAGCCTCCCTGTCCCATCACCAACTCCCAGAGCTTGAGCAAACTCATGTCCATCGAGTCGGTGATGTCATCCAAGCATCTCATCCTCTGTCGTCCCTGATCAGTTTCTGTTGACTAAGGAGACCAAGAAACCCTGGTCGGTTAACACTTTCTGCTCCTGGAAGAGTGTGTCCAAGGTCCGACCTTGAATTTCACGGTTCAGTCTCAGGTCGGGCTAATCCTCTTCAACCCTCCATCTCATCACTAGACTGATCGCCTTAAGTGAAGATCCGGGATTGATTCCACAGCCTCAGGGGATCTGGCTGAGAAGGGGCAGCTGGCGGTTTAATCAAGCAAATGCACTCGGTAGCCAGTCGCTCTGTCTTCCTGCGGGTCCCTCCCGAGGATCCCCCTGCCCCCTGCGCCTTCTCCTTTAGGCTCTCTGTCAATAAACCTTTATTGGAACCCTGTTCCACCCCCTGTTTTGTCAATAAACCTTTATTGAAACCCTGTTCCACCACCTATTTTGTCAATAAAGCTTTATGGGAACCTTGTTCTAACACCTGTCTGGTCAATAAAGCTTTATTGGTAACTGTTCCACCACGTTTTTTGTCAATAAAGCTTTATTGGAACCTTGTTCCAACACCTGTCTGGTCAACAAAGCTTTATGGGTATCTGTTCCACCACCTTTTTGTGTCAATAAAGCTTTATTGGAACCCTCGCCTGCCCAGCCACGAAGCAAAGAGGACCTCTCCGAGACAGAGCGTGGGTTCATAGTTGTAGCTTTCCCCCAGCCCCTAATCCAGCAGGGCGTCCCCAGAAGCAGGGCATGAGGTACAGCGTGGTCAGCGGACACTGAGGTCCTGCTTGCTGGGGTTCAGGATGGAAGAGGGCAGGGGAGCCCCTGTGGTAGGGAGTGGGGGTCTAGGAAGCTGAGCGTCAGAGATGGTTGGGAAAGAGAGAGTGTATCCCCAGTGGGGCTGGGGTGGCCCACGGCAGGACACCAGCTCAGGGCAGGTTCTGGGCTTCCTCTGGCAACAGCGTGGCTCACCACGGTCCCTGGCAATTGAAATGCCTGGAAATAACTGATCACCCTGATAGAGGGGGATGCATTGACCACCCCGGTGTACGAGGTTGAAGCACGGCTCCCCGAACAGCGGTCCATGTCCTCACCCTCAAAACCTGAGAACCTGACCTTGTTTGGACAAAAGTTCTCTGCAGAGGTGATGGAGTGAAGGTCTGAGATGAGGCCCTCCTTGATGGGGGTGGCCCTAAACCCCATGACAAGGTCCTTATAAGACACGGAAGAGGAGAGACACGGACACAGAGGAGAAGCCACATGGAGACAGAGGGGAGACGGGAGGGAGGCGGCCACCAGCCCAGGGACGATGCCCGGAGCCCCCAGAAGCCGGAAGAGGTGGGGAGGAGCCTCCCCTGGAGACTCTGCAGGGAGCTCAGACGTCTGGCCCCCAGGACTGGAGGAGCACAGGTGTCTGTTGTTTTAAGCCCGCAGTCTGCAGTCATTTGTTACGGCTGCATCCAGATAATTAATACACCTGTCCCCCGCATATGACGGGCCCAGAGACTGTTCAGTCCATCCAGTGAGGCATCATCTCTAGTGATTTGTGGGCATGTGGGTTTGGGACCAGTTGCACCGCTGATGGTACAAGGATGGGGGGAGGGGTGGGCTGGGAGTGACAGGCGATTTTCAGGCTGTGTGCTCATCAGAGACAGAAGGCGTGAACAGCAACCCCAGGGGTCCCCCGTAAGCTCCCTCATCCCCTCACCAGGCTGACGGAATCACCTAGAATGATCCGTCTCGGGCTCGCTCCCCGGCGTCAGGCTTGCGGGTTCAGCAGTGACGCCCTGGCCATGTGCCCAGTTGGCTCACAGTCTGGTGCAGCCCAAAGCTAAGATAGCCGGGCTCCCTCCAAGCCAGACCGGCCCGGAAGGACGATGTGCTCCCAGGAGGGTGAGGGCTACCGTCTCCTGAAGGAATACGCCAACGGCTTCATGGTCTCCCAGGTAGGAAGAGATCCCACCGGCTGGGGTTCTGTTGCCGGGAGGTGAGGACGGGGTCTCCTCCGGGGGGCGTGAGAGTGTGCTGGAACTCTGAGCGTGTCTACGGGCAGAAGCTTGGCCATCGCGGCCTGGGGCCTTTCAAGGGATGTGCTGACCCTCCTGGAGTGGCGTCTCAGACTGACACTCGTCGGGACTTCCCTGGTGGCTCATTAGGTGAAGAATCGGCCTGGAACGCAGGAGGTCCAGCTTCCATCCCTGGGTCGGGCAGATCCCCTGGAGGAGGAACTGGCAGACCACTCCGGGATTCTTGCCTGGAGAATCCCACGGACGGAGGAGCCTGGTGGGCTACAGTCCACGGGGTCGCAGAGAGTCGGACATGACTGAGTGACTAACCCTTTTTTCACTGTGTTAGTGAAACAAGAGTGCATGCAATCTTACTAGAATAAGACTTAATATAAACCGAGTGTTCATAAATAGCATCTCAATAGAACAAAGGTGACTCCAACGCTGAGAATAAAACTTAATAGAACCTGAGCAGAACAACAGACTTAATAAAATCTTGGATGGATTGGGAGACAGGTTGAGACATATACACGGTTGGTCGTGTGTCTAAAATAAATGCCTGATGATAACCTGCTGTACAGCTCAGGGAACTCGATGCAGTGATCTGTGGTGACCTACATTGGGAGGAAAGCCAAAAAAAGAGGGGCTATATGTGTAAACGACAGCTGATTCCCTTTGCTGTCCAGGAGAGGCTAACACAACGTTGTAAAGCTTCTGTACTCCTGTAAAATTAACTTTAAATATTTCGATAGAACAGGAGTGAATCCAGTGTTAAGAGCATAAATGTATATACAAGCTGAGTACGATGACAGACTGAGTGAGACTCAGTAGAAGGACTTCCCTGGGGGTTCAGTTACTAAGACTCTGCGTTCCCAACGCAGGGGCCCCGGGTTCAATCCCTGGTCAGGGAACTAGACCCCGCGTGCCATGACTCAGACCTGGTGGAGAGTAATAAGTAAACAAATAAAAATAATGTAAAAACTCGATCGAATAAAATCTGAATACAACCTTAGTAGGATGAGTTCAAAACATCTCACGCGGACAAGAGGGATTGCAGCTTTGCTATAATAAGAGTTGATACAACCTCAGTAGAAAAGCCAACACCGTATCAATTGGATGAAACTTAATACAACCTCAATAGGACAATTGGTAAAATCTCCAACGAGAGCGCACCCAACTTTCAGAGAATAAAACGTACTACAGCCTTACAGAATAAGAGTCAATACCCCGTTAACAGAATAAGAGCTGATACCATCTTAATAGAATAAGACTGAATACAACCTTCGTACGAGGAGAGCTAATAAAATATGAATGGAAAAAACCTGAATGCAACCTAAATGGAATGAGGGTTGATAATATCTCAATAGGATAAGAGTGCATCCAACATTAAGACAATAAAATGTAACACAGTGACATGGAAGAAGACTTCATAAAATCTTCTTACACAGAGTGAAGGGGCTTATACAACCATAGTAGGGTAAGTGCTAGTCGCTCAGTCGTGTCTGACTTTGCAACCCCATGGACGGTAGCCCGCCAGGCTCCTCTGTCCATGGGATTCTCCAGGCAAGAACACTCGAGTGAGTTGCCATTTCCTCCTCCAGGGGAGCTTCCCGACCCAGGGATCAAACTCAGGCAGATTCTTTACTGTCTGAGCCACCAGGGAAGCCCCAGATGTGCTTGTCTGCTGAAACCCAGGAACAGAGAGCGAATAAAACCTGAATACAGGAGCTTGTATAATCATAGCAGGGTAAGAGGCCATGCCAGCTTCACTGAACAAGAATCCACACAACTTTCACAGGGTCAGAACTGATACCGTGTTAATAGAATACAACTGAATACAGCCTTTGTACAAGGAGAGTTAATAAAACCCTAACAGAAAAAAATCTGAATGCACTCTTAATGGACGGTTCATGACATCTCAATAGAACAAGAGTGATTACAATTTAATAGAATTAGAGTGAATATTAAGCTCACTGCAAGAGCTGATACCATCTTAGGAGGATAAAGCTTAATACAATCTTAATATAGTAAGACTTCGCGCAACCTGTTAAGGATAACAATTAACAGAACCTTAAGAAGAGTAGATGCAATCTGAACAGAATAAGAGTTAATACAGTCTTAACAGGAATGGATACAGGCTTTTTAATGTAAACATTTAATTTTATATTGGGGTATAGCCAGTGAACAATGTTGTGATGGTTTCGGGTGGACAGCAAAGGGACTCAACTATACACACTCATGTATCCATTCTCCCCCCAACTCCCCTCCCATCCAGGCTGCCACATGACCTTCAGCAGAGTTCCCTGTGCTGTCCAGCAGGTCCTTGCTGGTTCTCCATGTTAAATACAGCAGTGTGTCCATGTCCATCCCAGACTCCCTGACTATCCCTTCCCCCATCCTTCCCCCTGGGAACCATAAAGTTATTACAGAGTATTGAGCAGAGCTCCCTGTGCTGTCCAGCAGGTCCCTATTGGTTCTCCATGTTAAATACAGCAGTGTGTCCATGTCCATCCCAGACTCCCTAACCATCCTTTCCCCACCAACCATAAGTTCGTTTTCTGAGTCTGTGAGCCTCTTTCTGTTCTGTAAGTTCATTTGTGTCGTTTCCTTACAGATCCCACATATAAGGGATGTCTTGCGCTATTTCTCCTTCTCTGTCTGACTCACCCTCCTAAGAGCGTGAGTCTTCTGAGAACTAAAGCTGACTCTGGCTTCATTGCCCCGAGGTTCTCTTTGCTGCCTGTGAGCTGGGGGTGTTTGAGCTCCTGGCGGAGGCCCCGGAGCCCCTGGACTCAGCGGCAGTGTCTTCACGTCTGGGCGCCAGCCCCCGGGGGACAGAGCTGCTGCTGGACACCTGTGTGTCCCTGAAGCTGCTGCAAGCGGACGTGAGGGGAGGAAAAGGTAAGCACCCTGGCTGTTTGGAAGAAGGCGTTTTCAAGGTGCACCCTCAGCACAGTTTTCTGTTTTTTGTTTTTTTTCTGGAAGAGCCACACAGTAAGTCTTCTGAGCCTGGTGGGCCAGCCACATGGTCTCTGCAGATGGCACTCATCTCTGCCTTTGGAGCATCAGAGCCGCTGCAGAGGGACAGGTGGGCGGGGCTGAGTCCTAATAAAACTTTATTGGCCAGACAGGTGGTGGAACAAGATTCCAATAAGGCTTATTGACTAAACAGGTGCTCTAACAGTTCCAATAAAGCTTTATTGACCAAACAGGTGGTGGAACAGGGTTCCAGTAAAGCTTTATTGGCCAGGCAGGTGGTAGAACATGATTCCAATAAAGCTTTATTGGCCATACAGGTGGTTGAACAAGGTTCCAATAAAGATTTATTGACCAAACAGGTGCTGGAACAGGGTTCCAATAAAGCTTTATTGACCAAACAGGTTGTGGAACAAGGTTCCAGTAAAGCCTTATTGGCTAGGCAGGTGGTAGAACATGATTCCAATAAAGCTTTATTAGCTACACAGGTGGTGGAACAACGTTCCAATAAAGCTTTATTGGCCATACAGGTGGTTGAACAAGGTTCCAATAAAGATTTATTGACCAAACAGGTGCTGGAACAGGGTACCAATAAAGCTTTATTGTCAACACAGGTGGTGGAACATAGTTCCCATAAAGCTTTCTGCACCAGACAGGTTTGGAATGGGGTTCCAATAAAGCTTTATTGATCAAAGGCTGCAACAGGGTTCCAATAAAGCTTTATTGATCAGATAGGGGGTGGAACAGAGTTCGAATAAAGCTAAATTGGCAAAGCAGGTGGTGAAGCAGGGTTCCAGTAAAGCTTTATTGGCCAGGCAGGTGGTGAAACAGAGTTGCAATAAAGCTTTTTAGCAGAACAAGTGACGGGAACGAGGTTCCAGTAAAGCTTTATTGACCAAACAGGTGGTGGAACAGGGTTCCAGTAAAGCTTTATTGGCCAGGTAGGTGGTAGAACAAGGTTCCAATAAAGATTTATTGACCAAACAGGTGCTGGAACAGGGTTCCAATAAAGCTTTATTGACCAAACAGGTTGTGGAACAAGGTTCCAGTAAAGCCTTATTGGCTAGGCAGGTGGTAGAACATGATTCCAATAAAGCTTTATTAGCTACACAGGTGGTGGAACAACGTTCCAATAAAGCTTTATTGGCCATACAGGTGGTTGAACAAGGTTCCAATAAAGATTTATTGACCAAACAGGTGCTGGAACAGGATACCAATAAAGCTTTATTGTCAACACAGGTGGTGGAACATGGTTCCCATAAAGCTTTCTGCACCAGACAGGTTTGGAATGGGGTTCCAATAAAGCTTTATTGATCAAAGGCTGCAACAGGGTTCCAATAAAGCTTTATTGATCAGATAGGGGGTGGAACAGAGTTCGAATAAAGCTAAATTGGCAAAGCAGGTGGTGAAGCAGGGTTCCAGTAAAGCTTTATTGGCCAGGCAGGTGGTGAAACAGAGTTGCAATAAAGCTTTTTAGCAGAACAAGTGACGGGAACGAGGTTCCAGTAAAGCTTTATTGACAAAAACAGATGGCCAAAACCAGGTACCAACCTTGGGTTGTCATTTCCTGACTGTGGATCAGGAAGTTTCCACAGGCTGGTGTTTGCACTGAAACCCTGGATGAACTATCCAAGGAACAAGACAAAAATGTGACCAGAAAGTTACACGGGAGTAATTTTCCATCATGCTCAATTGCTCCTTTTCAAGGGTTGCCCTTTGTGTGAAGGTCAGATTCTTGTTTTGGTGTTGAAGCTGCTTTTCTCTTACGGAAACTGGTCCTTGCCAGTTTTTACTTTTAATGCCCTTTTCCTTGCAAAATTAAAAGTGGTAAGCCCTATCTCGGTCACTCAGGTGGGTTTTTTTGTGTGTTTGTTTGTTTGTTTTTAGAATCTTGTGAATCTGTGGAATTGCAAAGTGTAGGGACCATTGTCTGACAGAACAGTGGTGGGTGGGCGATGGCAGGCGCAGGTGATGGGTTTTCTTCTTGAAGCAAGGACGTGCGTCCCCGTTGGATTTACGGGATGCAGACAGTGAGGGTGAGTTAACTTGAACAGGAAGATAGTGGTTTGGGGTTGACGGTGCTCAGCTGTGGGGGCTGCGGTCCGGCCAGGACACACCTGTGGAGGATGGCGGACGTTCAAGGGGAAGCTCCTGGGGGTGGGAGGAGCCTGCTCTTCCTACAGACTCGGGTAGGCACGTCGGGGTATGGGCTAACCAGCCGGCCAGGAGACGCTGGGATGCTCGGCTCACAGACCAGGTTACAGGACTGCCTGCTGCAGCTCTGTCTCCCTGGGGACCCCTTGGAGCCCCGCAAGCATTTGGCAGGTACAGATTGGGCAGAAACAGTGAACAGATTCAGTTCAGTCCAGTCGCTCCATCGTGTCCGACTCTTTGCTACCCCGTGACTGCAGCACGCCAGGCCTCCCCGTCCATCGCCAACTCCCGGAGCTTGCTCAAACTCATGTCCGTGGAGTCAGTGATGCCATCCAACCATCTCATCCTCTGTCGTCCCCCTCTCCTCCCACCCTCAATCTTTCCCAGCATCAGGGTCTTTTCAAATGAGTCAGTTCTTTGCATCAGGTGGCCAAAGGATTGGAGCCCCGTGGGCACGTATTACATGTAGTCCACGGGGTCTCAAATTGCCTCAAAGAGTCGGAGGCAACTAAGGGATTGGACAACCCTGGGGCTCGCTGGCCCTTTCCATCTGTCACATCGGATCTTTCCGTGGGATTTACCGCAGTTGAAGGCAGCAGGCAGCACACGCAGCCCCTGCACCATGGGTCAGCCGGTCCCTCGGGACGAGGGTCCAGCCGCCGGGGTTCCTCCAGTCCCCGGAGAGAATTATGTTTCCATCAGGATGTTGCCAGCATCGCTGTTGGCATCTTGGCGACGCCTGGGTCTCTAACGTTTGTTTTTTTCCCCTCCGTTCTGTGTGTTGTCAGCTGTGTATGAAAACGCGGAGCTCGCCAGCACCTACCTGGTCAGAGGCAGCCCCAAGTCCCAGCGGGACATGCTCCTGTACACGGGCAGGACCACTTACGTCTGCTGGCGCCACCTGGCCGAGGCTGTGAGGTGCGCGTCAGTCTCACCCCTGAGTCCCCAGGGCTGCCTGCGGGTTGGTTTCAGGGCGACCCAGGAATCAACATGGTAGGTTTCTTATAGCACGGGTCTCCAGACTCCCGGATCTAATGCCTGATGATGTGAGGTGGGGCTGATGGAATAATAATAGAAATACCGGGAATATTCACTGGGAGGACTGATGCTGAAGCTCCAATCCTTTGGCCCCCTGATGTGAAAAACTGACTCTTTGGAAAACACCCCGATGCTGAGAGAGACTGAAGGCGGGAGGAGAAGGGGACGACAGAGGATGAGATGGTTGGATGGCATCACCGACGCGATGGACATGAGTTAGTGAAGGACAGGGAGGTGGTGGTGGACAGGGAGGCCTGGCGTGCTGCAGTCCAGGGGGGTTGCAAAGAGTCGGACACGACTGAGCGATTGAACTGGACTGAACTGCAAACTAGAAAACAATTCCTGAGTAGTCTTGGGTTACTTGTTTGCAGCGGGATGCCATCTGGGGTGCCAGGGTAAGGTCTGTGAGCAGGAGCGTGCGTTAACGGTGTGCAGTGACGTCTCAGGGCCTGAGTGACGGTCTCCTCCTTGTTTTCAGGGAAGGGAGGAACCAGTACCCGAAAGCCTTCGGGATCCCGTCCGAGGAGCTCTTTTCTGCCATCTACAGGTCACGCCCCTCACCCACTCCGATAGCGTCCTGCTTGCAGTCACGTTGTATAATTAAATGTGTGTATTTCTCATTGAAGGATAGTCACTTTGCAGTATTGTGTGGGTCTCTGCCAGACACGCACATGAATCAGCCATAGGTCTACCTGTGTCCCCTCCTTGAACCTCCCTCTCACCCGCCTCCCCATCCCACCCCTCTAGGCTGTCACAGAGCCCCTGTTTGAGCTCCGAGTCTTCCCGCAAATTCCCAGCGGCTCTCTGCATCACATATGGTGACGTATGTTTCCGTGTTGCTCTCTGCATACCTCCCACCTTCTCCTCCTCCCTGCCTCCCCGGGTCCGTAAGTCTGTTCTGTTATGTCTGCTTCTCCACTGATGCCCTGCAAATACGTTCACGAGTACCGTCTTTCTAGATTCCGTAAGTATGTGTCAGGATACGACATTTGTTTTTCTGACTTCTGTCCCTCTATGTAACAGGCTCCAGGTTCATCCACCTCATTAGAACTGACTCAAAGGCGTTCCTCTTCATGGCTGAGTAATATTCCATTGTATATATGCACCACAAGCTCTTTATCCATTCGTCTGTTGATGGGCATCTAGGTTGCTTGGAATGTTTCAGCAGTAGCGTTGATTTACAATGTTGCATTAATTTCTGCTCTACAGTAAAAGTGGTTCAGTTATGCAAATATACACATTATTTCATTTTGTAACCACTGATTAATATTCCACCCTATGCATGTACCACATCTTCTTTCTCCATTCCTCTGCTGATGGACATTGAGGTGGCTTCCATGTCTTTGCTATTGTGAATAGTGTCCATGTCTTTTCTCATTATGGTTTTCTCCAGGTATATGCCCCAGCAGTGGGATCACAGGATCGTATGATAGGTCTATTTCTAGTTTTTAAAGAACATTCCTTACTGTTTTCCATAATGCCTGTGCAAGTATACATTCCCAGAAAAACTGCAGAGGGCTCCTTTTTCTCCATGAGCTCTCCAACATTTAATGTTTGTAGAGTTTTCGATAGTGGCAGTTCTGACCGGTGTGAGATGATACCTGTTGTAGGTTTGATTTGCCTTTCCCTAATATTCAGCAACTTTCCTGGTGGCTCAGATGGTAAAGAATCCGCCTGCAATGCAGGAGACCTGGGTTTGATCCCTGAGTCTGGAAGATCCCCTGGAGGAGGAAATGGCAACCCACTCCAGTATCCTTGCCTGGAGAGTCCTATGGACAGAGGAGCCCGGTGGGCTCCAGTCCATGGGGTTGCAAAGAGTCGGACACAACTGAGCATCTAACACTTTGAATATTTAGTGATGCTGACATGTTTTCATGTGATTTTCTTAACAGGGCGTGACCTAAAGGTACCTCTTGAACTTGGGTTCCTGCACCTCTGCCCACTGTTGAGTTCTGTTCGCTGACCACCCCAGAAGACTTCTTGGGGGGCCGCAGTTTCATACTTAGAGCCCTTCAGCGCCTCAGTCTTTAAGTTGTTGTTCCAAACTCGGGCACAAGGTGGCAGCATTTCTTCATGTCCACCTGTTTTTTTTTTTATATTTTCATTGTTACTTTATATTGGAGTAGAGTTGATTTTCCACGTGGTGGTTTTTTTTTTTTTTTTCCAGGTGTTTGGGAGTTTGATTCAGTTATACATAGAGGTTTATTCTTTTTCGAGTTTTTTTTCTCACAGAGGTAATTACATCATGCTGAGTAGACTTCCCTGTGCAATTCAGCACGGACTTTTTGATCATCAATTTCGTATATATGAGCGTGTATACATTAATTCCTAACCCTTCATTTGTCACTTTCCCATAACATTTTTTTTTGATAGTCATACTGCTTTTGGGCTTCCCTGGTATCTCAGCTGGTTCAATCCCTGGCTTGGGAAGATCTCCTGGAGAAGGGAAAGGCTCCCCACTCCAGGATTCTTGGGCTTCCCTGGTGGCTCAGCTGGTAAAGAATCCACCTGCCATGCGGGAGACCTGGGTTCCATCCCTGGGTCGTGAAGATCCCCTGGAGAAGGGATAGGATACCCACTCCAGTATTCTTGGGCTTCCCTGGTGGCTCAGCTGGTAAAGAATCCACCTGCAATGCGGGAGACCTGGGTTCCATCCCTGGGTTGGGAAGACCCCCTGGAGAAGGGAAAGGCTACCCACTCCCGTGTTCTGGCCTGAAGAATTCCATGGACTGTATAGTCCTTGGGGTCGCAAAGAGTTGGACACGACTGAGCGCCTTTCACACATAACTTACTACTCAGTTTCCGAGTCTGGCTCTGGTGTGTGAATCGGTTCATTCGAGTGAATCCCTAGAATCCCCTGTCATGGTTATGTAACGTCTGTCTGTCTCTGACTTCCATCACTCAGTCCATCCACGCTGTTGGCAGTGGCGTTATTCCCTTCCGCTCTGTGGGTGAGCCGTATTCCTGTACAGAGGTCTACCTACCACTCTGCCTTCATTTTTCTGTCAATGGACGTGTTTTTTTTTGGCGGATTCAGTATCTCGGCCATTGTATATCGTGCTGCCCCCAAAACAGGACGGTGTGTGTTATTTTGAAAGATGATGTTTTTCTGGATCTGAGCCCAGAAGTGCGATTACTGGATCGTACGGTTTCTGGATGCTTAACGTTTTGTAAGGAACCTCCATGCTGTTTTCCACGTTTCCTGCACCAGTTCAGCTCCCCACCAAGAGGATTCCGCTTTCCCTCCGCCCTTTGCAGCACGTAGTCTCTAGATCTTACTGAAGCTGGCCGTTCGGACCTGTTCGAGGTGATGCCTCATTGGGTTTTGATTTGCTTCTCTCTAATAATTCTGATGCTGACCATCTTTTCACGTGCTGATGCCAACCTGTATGCCTTCTTGGACGATACGTCCATTTTGATCCTTGGCATCTTTTTTTTTTTTTCTCTTGGATTGTCTGTGTTTGTCATATTGAGATGCACAAACTCTTTTAAAGTTTTGGAATTGAATTTCTTGTGAGTGTCTTCATTTGCAAATACTTTTTCCCAGTCTGAACACTGTCTGTTTCTTTCATTTAGGGTTTTCTTTGCTGTGCAAACGCTCTTCAGGTAGATGAGGTCCTGTTTTCTTCTTTTTGTTGATTATTCATTATACTAATATATATAGTTCAGCTCAGTCACTCAGTCGTGTCCAACTCTTTGTGACCCCATGAACCGAAGCACGCCAGGCCTCCCTGTCCATCACAAACTCCCAGAGTTTACTCAAACTCATGTCCATCGAGTCGGTGATGCCATACAACCATCTGATCCTCTGTCGTCCCCTTCTCCTCCCGCCTTCAATCTTTCCCGGCATCAGGGTCTTTTCCAAAGAGTCAGTTCGTCACATCAGGTGGCTAAAGTACTGGAGTTTCAGCTTCAGCATCAGTCCTTCCAATGAATATTCAAGACTGATCTCCTTTAGGATGGACTGGTTGGATCTTCTTGCAGTCCAAGGGCCTCTCAAGAGTCTTCTCCAACACCACAGTTCAAAAGCGTCAGTTCTTTGGTGCTCAGCTTTCTTTATGGTCAAACTCACATCCATACATAGTGGCTGTCAGCAATTTACATTGCCAGCTTCAGAAGAGAAGGGTCCCCTTTTCTCCACAGCCTCTCCAGCATTTAATGTCTGAGAGTTTTTGACAGTGGCCCTTCTCATTGGCGTACGGTGCTTCCTGGTAGGACTTGTTACACCCATTTTCCTAAAATTTAGCCTTTTTGACATCATTTCCTGTGATTTTTCTCAAAGCGTGTGAGTTAAAGGTACCTGTTAAACTTGGCTTCGTACATCTCCTCCCTGGGTTTGAACTCTTGTTCTCTGACCACCGCTAGGAGACTTGTGGGAAGGCAGTGGTTGTTTACTTACAGCCCTTCTGACCTTGTGAATATTAAGTGCCCAGCATGGCTTTTAAGGTCGCTGTTGCAGAAACGGCCAGAGGGCAGCAGCATTTCTTCATCACCCGTTAGTTTTTCTTTTCTTGTATTCTCATTGTTATTTTACAGTAGAAAGGGAAACTGTTAGTCGCTCAGTCGTGTCCGACTCTTTGCGACCCCATGGACTGTACAATCCATGGGATTCTCTACATCAGAATACTGGGTAGATAGCCTTTCTCTTCTCTGGGGGATCTTCGCAACCCAGGGATCGAACCCAGGTTTCCCGCGTTGCAGGCGGATTCTTTACCAGCTGAGCCACCAGGGAAGCCCAGGAATACTGGAGTGGGTAGCCTGCCCCTTCTCCAGCAGATCTTCCCAAACCCAGGGATTGAACCAGGGTCCCCTGCATTGCAGGCGGATTCTTTACCAGCTGAGCTCTCAGGGAAGCCTTCAAGAGGGTTATCCATATGTTTTCATCAAGGATTTCACCGTGTGTGTCCTTAGCGTCTTTACGCTGTTCGGAGTTTCTTTTTGCGTGTGGCGTTACGGAGTATCCTAAATTCATCGTGATTTTCATTGTTCAAGGGACCCCTTACCGCCTTCCGTAGCGACTGGCACCAGCTTACGTTCCCAGCATCAGAGGAGGAGGGCTCCCTCTTCCCCACGGCCCGTCCAGCCTTTCACGTCTGTAGACGTGTCACCACGGCCGTTCTCACCCGTGTGAGGTGATCCCTCACCGCGCTGTGGGCTTGCCTCTCTCTAAGAACTTGTGATGCTGCGCACCTTTCCCCATGTGTGATGGCAATCGGCGTGCCTTCTCGGAAGCAATACGCGTTTCTGTCTTGGACCCGTTCATTCCTTGGGTTGCTTGTATTGTTTGATGCCGAACTGCACGTGGCGTTTCTACGTTTTGGACAGGAATCCCGGGTGGGTGCCTTCATTTGCAGATATTGCTTCCCATTCTGAGTCTGGTCTTTTTCTTTCCTTTGCTGCGCAAATGCTCTTCGGGTCCGTTACCTCCTGTGTTGCACTCTGACTGCTGGGCGGTGAGAGCGCGTATCGGTTTGGATAAGCCTTTCTGTAATATTAAGAGATGTTGAGCTCTTTTCATGTGATTTTTTTAAAGTTATGAGTTGTTTTCAGTTCTTTTTCTGTGACCACTGCTTAGGAGAGTTTTGGAGGGCAGTTACAATTTATTGACAGCCCAGCGGACCTTGTGGAAGTTCAGTTCAGTTGCTCAGTCGTGTCCAACTCTGTGACCCCGTGGACTGCAGCACGCCAGGCCTCCCTGTCCATCACCAACCCTGGAGTTTTGTCAAACTTATGTCCATCGAGTTAGTGATGCCATGTCATGCTCTGTCGTCCCCTTCTCCTCCTGCCCTCAATTTAAAGCCAATAAACACAGCTTTTATATTTGTCCTTAGAAAACCCAGCCACGAGCTGGCAGCATTCCTCCATAAACTGTTTTTCCCCCACTTTTGTTTGTCGTAGAAATGTTAGTTTATATTGGAGAACACTTCATTTGTGCGATGTTGGTTTCAGGCATACAGGAACTTGGATTTCATCATACGGAGATGTTTATCTCTTCTTTTTTCCCCCTCTGTATAGGTGATTAGTGTTCAGTAGATGCTGTTTTGCTCTTCAGCAGGTCCTGTTTGATCATCTGTTTGATTATATTAATCTGGTGGCTGGGAGGATAAAGAATCCGCCTGCAACGCAGGAGATGAGGGTTCGATCCCCGGGTTGGGAAGATGCCCTGGAGGAAGGCATGGCAACCCACTCCAGGATCCTTGCCTGGAGAATCCCACGGACAGGAGACTGTCGGGGCTGCAGTCCACGGGGTCGCAAAGAGTTGGACACGACTGAGCCGCTCAGCACGCACAAATCTGTGTGTTATTAGCCAACTCTTAATGGATCCCTCATCACTAAGTTGGAGAAGGCAATGGCACCCCACTCCAGTACTCTTGCCTGGAAAATCCCATGGATGGAGGAGCCTGGTAGGCTGCAGTCCATGGGGTCGCTAAGAGTTGGACACGACTGAGCGACTTCACTTTCACTTTTCCCTTTCATGCACTGGAGAAGGAAATGGCAACCCACTCCAGTATTCTTGCCTGGAGAATCCCAGGGACGGCGGAGCCTGGTGGGCTGCTGTCTATGGGGTCGCACAGAGTCGGACACGACTGAAGTGACTTAGCAAGCATCACTGACTTCTTTGTTTTTATAAGCGTAAGTTTCTCTTCTCTGTTCCGACGTCCGTTTCTATTGGGTAGAGCAGTTCGTTTGTATCCATTTTTAGCTTCCGGCCACAGGTGGTCTCCTATGATGCTTGTTTCTCCCCGCCTCCCTTGCTTCTCTAGGTCTGATCCTCTCTGCTTCCTTCCCTCAGGCTGGACGTGGCATCCTCTCCTGCTTGTTCGTGGCTGAGTTAATGGCCCCCGGTGTCTGTGTGGCCCACCTTCTTTACCCGCTCACCTGGCCCAAACACTCCGGCTGCTTCCGTGTCCTGGTCATTTTCCTGGCGCGGCTGTGATCTCCCGGGTGTACCTAGGTTTTGAAAAACCTGGGGTTTCTCTGGATCTACGCCCGTGGTCGGGGTGACCGTGTCCTAAGATGCTTCCGTGTTGAGTTTAGATTCTGAAGGACCTCCATCCTCTTCCGCCTCGTTCACGGACCATTTCTCACAAAATGGGCAAGGTGTACAGTGGTAAGATACCTCACTGGACTTTTAAGTGGCTTCTCTCTAATAAGCAGTGATGCTTAGGACGTTTTCACGTCCCTAATGCAATCTCTCCGCCTTCTCGGAAGACATGCCCATTTCAATCTATGTCCCTTTTATTTCTTGTTTTTTTCATGTGTGTGTTTTTGACACAGAGCCGCACAAGGTGTTTCTGTGTTTCGGACGCGAGTTTTCCGTGGGCATCTTGGTTTGCAAAGATTGTTTGCCATTCTGAGCGTTGTCTTTGCATGTCGGATTCCCCGTGCTGTGCAAATTCTTTTGTGGTTAACTAGATCCTGTTTTCTCACTTTGGGTGTGTATTTCCTTACTCTGAGTGGATGGCAAACCTGTCCTGCCTGTATTTTCCTCCAGAAGCTCACAGTCTTTGACCTCTGATTTAGATCTTGGTCTTTTCCGAAGTGCGTCTTTGTGTGCGGTCTTAGGGGATATTCCCATCTCGTCCTGGTTTTCATTGTTTAAGGCGCCCCTACGCTGTCCTCCACGGTGCCCGGGGCCTGTGTGGATCACCAGCGTCCCAGGAGGAGGGCCCCCTGCTCTCCCACTGCGTCTGCAGCTTTGGATGTGTGTAGTGGGTTTGACCATGTCAATTCTCAACTGTGTGAGGTGACACCTCATTGGAATTTGATTTGCCTCTCTCTTATAATTCCTGGTGTTGAGCACTTTTCATGAATCTAATGCAACCTCTATAGTTTCTTGGAAGAAATATGCATTTCCATCTTTGGCCCTTTTTTTATTTTTCATGGGTTGGTTGTGTTTTTGACATTGAGGTGTGGGAGCTATTTGTATGTTTTGGGGATGAATTTCTGGAGGCTATCTTCATTTGAAAATGTATTTTTTTCTTCCCCCCATTTTAGGGCTTTGTCTTTCCTTGAGGATGTCCTGGCTGTGTAAACGTTTTTAAGGTTAATTGGGTCCTGTTTTCACTTCTGGTTTATTTTTCATTAATCTATGTGAAAGTCGCTCAGTCCTGTCTGACTCTTTGCGACCCCGTGGACTATCCAGTCTATGGAATTCTCCAGGCCAGAATACTGGAGTGGGTAGCCAGTCCCTTCTCCAGGGGAATCTTCCCCACCCAGGAATCAAAGCGGGGTCTCCTGCATTGCAGGCGGATTCTTTACCATCAGAGCCACCAGAGAAAGCCCAGGAATACTGGAGTGGGTAGCCAGTCCCTTCTCCAGGGGAATCTTCCCCACCCAGGAGTCTAAGTGGGGTCTCCTGCATTGCAGGCGGAGTCTTTCCCAGCTGTGTTACTGGGGAAGCCCCATTATTCTAAGGGGTGGGTCCAGAAAGAACCTTCCATGGTGGATGTCAGAATGTGTCCCGCCTGTATTCCCCCCAGGAGTTTCACAGCACCTGTCCTTCCATGAGGCTCTTACGCTCTTGGCAGATTCTTTGTGTGTGGTGTTACAGAGCGCTCCAGTTTCCGTCTCTCTCTCTCCCTTTTGTAACTGTTTGAGGAGCACCCACTCTGCCGCCCTCAGTGGTCACCTTTGGCATTCCCAGGTGGTAGGAGGAGGATTCTGTTTCCTCCACAGACTGTTCAGCGCTGAGTGTTTGTGGACGGGGCCATTGTGATCGGCGCCAAGTGATTCTCCATTGAAAGCTGGTTTGCCTCTCGCTAATAATCCCTGATGCTGCGCCTTCTTCATCCCAGGAAAGCGGTTCGGTCACACCAGATGCACCTGATTTCTTTCTCTCTGTACGGCTGAGTCACAGTCCACGCTGTACGTATACCACGTCTCCGTTATCCGCTCCTCTGTCGATGGACAGCTCGGCTGCCTCCATGTCTTGAATATTGTGGCTAGTGTTGCTATGCTCATCGAGGTGCACGTATCTTTTCAAATTATCGTTTTCTCCAGGTCTATGCCCCGAGGTGAGATTGCTGGGCCATCAGTTCAGTTCAGTCGCTCAGTCGTGTCCGACTCTTTGCGACCCCATGGACTGCAGGACACCAGGCCTCCCTGTCCATCAGCAACTCCTGGAGTTTATTCAAACTCATGTCCATTAAGTCAGTGATGCCATCCAACCATCTCATCCTCTGTCATCCCCTGGTCCCACCTTCAATCTTTCCCAGCATCAGGGTCTTTTCCAATGAGTCAGTTCTTCACATCAGGTGGCCAAAGTATCAGAGCTTCAGCTTCAGCATCAGTCCTTCCATGAACACCCAGGACTGATCTCCTTTAGGATGGACTGGTTGGATCTCCTTGCAGTCCAAGGGAGTCTCAAGAGTCTTCACCATCACCACAGTCCAAAAGCATCAATTCTGCAGCGCTCAGCTTTCTTCACCGTCCAACTCTCTCATCCATACATGACCACTGGAAAAACCATAGCCTTGACTAGACGGACCTTTGTTGACAAAGTAATGTCTCTGCTTTTTAATATGCTGTCTAGGTTGCCCATAGCTTTTCTTCCAAGCAGCAAGCATCTTTTACCATCTGCAGTGATTTTTGAGCCCAAGAAAATAAAGTCTATCACTGTTTCCACTGTTTCCTATCTGTTTGTCACGAAGTGATGGGACCAAATGCCATGGTCTTAATTTTTTGAATGCTGAGTTTTAAACCAGGTTTTTCACTCTCCTCTTTCACTTGCATCAAGAGGCTCTTTAGTTCCTCTTTGATTCCTGCGTATACGAAGTTGTTGAGATTTCTCCCGCAATCTTGATTCCAGCTTGTGCTTCATCCAGACCAGTGTTTCTCATGATGTACTCTGCATATAAGTTAATTAAGCAGGGTGACAATATACAGCCTTGACACACTCCTTTGCCAATTTTGAATCACTCCATTGCTCCATGTCCAGTTCTAAATGTTCCTTCTTGACCTGCATATGGGTTTCTCAGGAGGAAGGTCAAGTGGTCTGGTATTCCCATCTCTTGGAGAATTTTCCATAGTTTGTTGTGATCCACACAGTCAGAGGGTTTAGCATAGCTGATTAAGTAGAAGTAGATGTTTTAATGAAATTCCCTTGCTTTCTATAGTTCAAGGATGTTGGCAATTTGATCTCTGGTTCCTCTACCTTTTCTAAAACCAGCTTGAACATCTGGAAGTTCATGGTTCACATATTGCTGAAGCCTGAGTTGGAGAATTTTGAGCATTACTTTACTAGCATGTGAGATGAGTGCAATTGTGCGGTAGTTTGAGCATTCTTTGGCATTGCCTTTCTTTGGGATTGGAATGAAAACTGACCTTTTCCAGTCCTGTGGCCACTGCTGAGTTTTCCAGATTTGCTGACATATTGAGTGCAGCACTTTCACAGCATCATCTTTCAGGACTTGAAATAGCTCAACTGGAATTCCATCCCCTCCACTAGCTTTGTTCGTAGTGATGCTTTCTAAGGCCCACTTGACTTCACATTCCAGGATGTCTGGCTCTAGGTGAGTGATCACACCATCGTAATTATCTGGGTCGTGAAGATCTTTTTTGTACAGTTCTTCTGTGTGTTCTTGCCACCTCTTCTTAATATCTTCTGCTTCTGTTAGGTCCATACCATTTCTGTCCTTTATTGAGCCCATCGTTGCATGAAATGTTCCCTTGGTATCTCTGATTTTCTTGACGAGATTTCTAGTCTTTCTCATTCTGTTGTTTTCCTCTATTTCTTTGCATCATTCACTTAAGAAGGCTTTCTGACAAAAACCTTTACAATCCTGTAAAGTTATTCTCCACCACCGCGTCTTCAGCATTCTGGCTGGTGTGAGGTGATGCCTTGTTGTACTTTTGATTGGCGTTTCTCTAAAATTTAGCCCTGTTGGCGTCATTTCACATGACCTGTTTTTTAAAGCGTGTCAGTAACAGGTACCTGTCGGATGCTGCTCTGTGGACGTCTGCCCGATTTTTTGCAACTGTCTTGTCGATGGACGTTTTTGTTGATTCCGTGTCTTGGCCATTGCGAGTGGTGTGGTCCCCAATTATTGTCAATTATGATTTTCTCTGGGTCTAAACCACAGCTTGGATTACCGCAGTGTATGTTTTCAGGAAGTGTATTTCGTAAGGAACCTCCTTGATGGTTTTGATAGTTCCTGCACCCATTTACACCCCCACCGAGAGTGTAGGAGAATTCCCTTTTGCCTCCATCCTCTGCAGCCCATATTGTCTGTAGATGTTTTAGACCGTGGCCATTCTGACCTGTGGGAGGGCATTTTTCATGGGGGTTTTGATTTGCGTGGATTTAATGCATAGTGATGTGCAGGAATTTTCCAGGTGCTTTTTCATTTTATACCATGTGGGTACCGTTCACCTCTCGAAATGATCTTCTTTTTTTTTTAATTCATTCATTTTTTTATTGAAGGATAACTGCCTGACAGAATTTTGCTGTTTTCTGGCAAGCCTCAGCATGAATCAGCCACAGGCGTACATGCGTCCCCTCCCTTGAGAACCTCCCTCCCACTCCTGAAACTGTCTTCTTGAAAGGTGGCCCTGTTTGAATTCCTGTCCGATTATTTCCCCCGGGGACGTGACTGCATGGAGGTGTCATCTACAGCCCCCCAGGCCTTGTGAATCTGAAGGTCCCCAAAGCACTCCTTTTAAAGGCTCCCCACTCCAGTATTCCGGCCTGGAGAATCCCATGGACTGTATAGTCCACGGGGTCGCAAAGAGTCAGACAGGACTGAGCGACTTTCCCTTACCCAGGGTCCCCAGGAGACATCGCAGTTTTTTGGAACACCACTCTGCAGAGGGTGCTATCATCCGTAGAGGGGGCGACCCTAAGGACGGAGCCTGGAGGTGGGAACCCCAGCCTCGGGGACACACGGTGCCCGGGAGAGCTTGGAAAGCTTTTCCAGCCCAGAGGCTCCACCGATTTTGGGGTGATGTAGGCTTGGTTTCTCTGCAGGAGGACCGCCTGGATCTGGAGACTGGGGGCTCAGGCAGATAGCAAGAGGCACCCCAGGTCCATCGTGGGGGCACGCTTCCTGCTATATCCTTCCAACTCCATCTGCCCCCAGAACCTCCAGGCTTGGGACCGAAACCAGCTCAGGCTCCAGGGATGAGACACCAGCCAGGTCACCGTGGCCCCAGGCGGGAAATAGTCAGCATTTCCTTTCCTTTCTCTCCTTTCCGCTTTTAGGAGATAATTCAAATTGAAATACACGGTCGATTGTGAAGGTTGTGGGTCTTCTCTTAACTTCTCTTTTTCCATCTGCGACACCCAGCTTCACTTATACAGAGATGTTTTCTGGTGTAGAATGTTACAGGTTCCCTTGTGACCCAGGGGTCCCTGCCGACTCTGTTTTATAAGCGCAGCGTCCGTAGGTTAGTCTGAAATAGTTCTCGTCTTCCTGCCGCACCCCTCTCTTTTCTGCTGACCGTCGGTTCTTGTCTGGGTCTGTGACACGGCTTCTGTTTGGTAAAGAGGTCGCTGTTGTTAGATGCCGGCTACGAGTGGTGTCGTAGGTCCCCTGTCTCTCCGTGTCTCCCTCGCCTCGCTCGGTTTGATGAGCTCGACCTTCTTCCCGGAGGACAGACACGGCAATCCTTCCCCGTTCATTTATGGCCGAGTGATGGTCCGTCGCATCTGTATACCCCATCTTTATCCACTGGTCTCTCCCGTACACTCAGGTTGCTTCTGCCTCTTGGCTCTTTTCCTAGGGAGACAACAATCGCCGGGACACGCCTGTGTTATGAAGTTTTGGAGTTTGCCTGGCTCTATACGCAGGCGAGGGTTTGCTGTGTCCTGAGGTGCTTACTGTTCAGTTTCTTTAAAGCCCCTCCATCCTTGTTCTACCCCGGTGCGAGGACCGTTTTGTGTTTCCAGCAACAGTGCTGGAAGCTTCCCTTCTCTCCACACCCTCTGCAGCACTGCTGATGTTTGCAGATTTGGGGAGACGGCCATTCTCACCCGTATCAGGTAATATACGTCACTGGACATTGCATTTTTCCTCTCTCTGGTAATCAGTGATGCCGAGTATCTTTTCATGTGTCTTAAGGCAGTCTGTCTCCTTTCTCGGAAGACGTATCCATTTCCATCTGCGGCCTCAGTTTCTGGGGTTGCCTGTGTGTTTGATGTCGAGATGCACAAACCGCTTCTATGTTTTGGACACAAGTTCCTTCTGGGTATTTCCTCGTTTGCAAATATTGTTTCCCATTCTGAATGTTGTCTGTTTCTTTCGTTTCGGATTTGCCTTGGTGTGCCAATTCTTTTAAGGTTCTTTAGATCCTATTTTTGGTTTATATTTTTGGTTTATATTTTGGTTTATATTTTTGGTTTATATTTCATTATTCTAAGAGGTGGACCCCCAGAGAACTTCCTGAGATGGATATCAGCGTGGGTCCCACCTTATGAGTTCCTGACAGATTTCAGAGTATCTGTCCTTCCATCCAGATCTTTATCTTATTTGGAGTTTGGTAATAACATATACACATTAACATATATCCAAAAGGTGACTTTAAGAAGCTATTGCAGAGCACAGGGCTGTATACTGAACACACTGTAATTTTCTATTGAGGAAAAAGAACCCCAAAATCAAAAGATAAAAATCTATGTATAAGTGAGTCAAGTTCCTGTACGTGTGAGACAAACACGTCAGAAATCAACTCTGCCCCAAGATAGAATAACAATGAATGCACAGAAAAGGGAAACAATGAAAACCAAACCCTTCACTTACCTGTCATCCCTAACATTTTTCTTTTAAATGATCTTTAAGTTGGTTTTCGCAGTATGTGCGCCTGTTTCGGTTGGGGGAACTATCTCAGCGGTAACCTGCGCTATTTGTTTCTGTGACTCCTTCAGTTGCTGTGGTCATCACTCAGTCCGGCCACGCTGCTTTCACTGGCGTTCTTCCGTTCCGACTGATGACTGAGCACTCTTCCAGTGCAGAGATGGGCCGCTTTGTCTTCACTGTCCTGTCGATGGACCATTTGGTTGATTCTGTACCTTAAGAAAGAAAGAATGAGTCCCCTCAGTCGTGTCCGACTCTCCGTGACCCCGTGAACTGTAGCCCATCAGATCCCTCTGTCCATGGGATTCTCCAGGCGAGAACCCTGGAGTGGGTTGCCATGCCCTCCTCCAGGGGATCTTCCCGACCTGGGGATCGAACCCAGGCCTCCCGCGTTGGCAGGCAGAGTCTTTCCCAGGTGAGACACCAGGGTAGCCCCTGGTCCAGTGTCTGGGCTCTTGTAAATCGTGCTGCCCTGAAAATCAGGAGGGTGGGTGTCCTTTTCCTTATTTTTGTCCGGGTCTAGCCCAGAATGTCATCGTCCGATCCAGTGGTTTCTGGACGGTGAGGTTTTGGAGGAG
This sequence comes from Giraffa tippelskirchi, assembly GCF_054371585.1. Taxonomy (NCBI): domain Eukaryota; kingdom Metazoa; phylum Chordata; class Mammalia; order Artiodactyla; family Giraffidae; genus Giraffa; species Giraffa tippelskirchi. Next base: position 943,860 of record NC_137290.1, read on the forward strand.
CGTTCATGCCGTTTTCCGTGGCTCCTGCACCGATTCACGTCCCCACCAAGAGTGTAGGAGGATTCTCCTCTTCCTCCACCCTCTGGAGCCCTTAGTGTTTGCAGATTTCCTTGATGATGGCCGTTCTGACCGGCGTGAGATGGTGCCTCACTGGAGTTTTCATTGCCTCTGTCTCTATTACTGATGCATAGCATCTTGTGGGTCTGTGCGCCTTCTTGGAAGCAATATCCATGTCGATCTTTGGCCCCTGAATTCCTTGGGTGGCTTGTGTTTTAGGACTTCCCTGGTGGCTCAGCTGGGAAAGAATCCGCCTGCAGTGCGGGAGACCTGGGTTCGGTCCCTGGGTTGGGAAGATCCCCTGGAGAAGGGAGAGGCTACCCCCTCCAGGATTCTAGGGCTTCCCCGGTGGCTCAGCTGGTAAAGAATCTGCCTGCAGTGCGGGAGACCTGGGTTCGATTTCTGGATCGGGAAGATCCATTGGAGAAGGGAACGGCTACCCACTCCAGGATTCTAGGGCTTCCCTGGTGGCTCAGCTGGTAAAGAATCCGCCTGCAGTGCGGGAGACCTGGGTTCCATCAGTGAGTTGGGAAGAGCCCCTGGAGAGAGGGGTATGGTTGTTTGCATTTTAGATATTGACCTGTAGGAGATCTTTGTATGATTTCGAAGTGAATTTCTTCTGTGCATCTTTGTTTGCAAATGTTTTCTCCCACTTGAGGGTTGTCAGTCCTTTTCTTGAGGGTTTCCTTTGCTGTGCAAACGCATTTCAGGTAAAGGAGTCCTCTTTTCTATCCTTTTTATTTTTCATTATTCAAATGGTGGATCCTAAATGAAAATCTGGGATTTATGTCACCGATTGTCCAGGTGTAGTTTCCTCAGTGGTTTCATAGAAGCCGTCCTCACAATGATATCTCTATACTGTTGGGAGTTTATGTTCCTGTACGGTATCAGGCAGTGTTCTAATCTCCTTCTCTTTTTTATCATCTAAGGAATCTCCCCTTTGTCCTGGAAAGGGGCTGTTAGCGATTCACCTTCCCAGCATCCGAGGAGAGGGCTTCCCTTTTCTGCACAGCCTCGCCAGTATTCAATATTTGTAGACTTTTTTTTTTTTTTGGACAGTAGCCATTCTGATGGGCATGGAGTGATACCTCAAGAAATCTGATTGACTTCTTTCTCATAATTCCTGATTCTTAACATTGTCCATGTGCCTAATGCAATCTGGGTGCATTCTTGGAAGAACTATGCATGTAGACCTTTGGTTCTTCTTTTTCTTGGGTTGTTTGTGGTTTTGATTTTGAGATACACGAGCTGTCTGTATGTTTTGCAGATACATTTCTGTGGGTATCTCCATTTGAAACTATTTTTTTTTTCCCCATCCTGAACATTGTCTTTCTCTTTCCTTTAGGATGTCCTTGGCTGTGGAAATGCTTTTAAGGTTAATTAGGACACGGTTTCCCATTTTTGCCTCTTTTTTTCCCCATTATTCTAATGGGTGTGTCCAAAAGGAAGGTGCTGCGATGGATGTGAGAACGTGTGTGCCGTGTATTTTCCACGAGAATTTCATACTTACTGTCCTTACATGTGGATCTCTGTGCTGTTTGGAGTTTATTATTTCTTTAAAAATTGATTCATCAATTTTAACTGGAGGCTGATTAGCTTGCGACGTCGTGGTGGTTTTTGCCAGACGTCGACATGAATTGGCTGCCGGTGTACTGGTCTCCCACCTGGAGTTTATTTTTGCGTGTGGTGTTCTGGAATATTCTAATTTCACGCTCGTTTTCATCGTCTTAAGGAACCTCCACGCTGTCCGCCATGGTGGCTGGCACCCGTGTACGTTCCCAGCATCGGAGGAGGAGGGTTTCCTGATTGTCACAGCGTCTCCAGCATTTAACGTTTGTGGAGGGTTTGGCAGTGTCCCTTCTGACCGGCGTGAAGGGTTTCCTCCTTGTATCACTGAGTTGCGTTTTCCTAACATTTAGGCTTGTCGACATCGTTTCGGGTGATTTTTTTTGTTTGTTTTAAACCGTGTGAGTTAAAGATACCTCTTGGCACTGTGATCCTCTGCCCGGTTTTGAATTTCTTTTTTTGCTGACCACCCAGAAGATTTCATGAAGGCGGTTGTTTCTTCACATAGAACCCTGAGGACCTTGGGCTTCCCCGGTGGCTCAGCTGGTGAAGAATCCGCCTGCAATGCGGGAGACCTGGGCTCGGTCCCTGGGTTGGGAAGATCCCCTGGAGAAGGGAAAGGCCACCCACTCCAGTGTTCTGGCCGGGAGAATTCCACGGACTGTATAGTCCATGGGGTCGCAGAGAGTGGGACACGACTGAGCGCCTTACACTCCCTCCCTGAGGACCTTGTGAATATCAAGTGCCCTTCAGCACAGCCTTTAAGCTGTTGTTTCAACAACGGTCGCAAGGCAACTGCAGCGCTTCCGCGTCCCGCACGGTTCCTCTCTGTATTGTCGCTGTTTCACTATATTGGAGTAGAGTTGATTTCATACGTTGTTGCTTTTTGTCACACCCTCTGCAGCACTGAATGTTTGTAGAGTTTTAGAGAAAGGGCCCTTCTGACGGGTACGCGGTTATACTTCCTGAAGTTGCATTTGCCTCTGTGAATAATTTCAGACGCGGGGCATTTTTCATCTGCCTAATGCCCTCTGTGTGCCTGCCTGCAAGAAATGTGCATTTTGACCTCTGGCCCATTTCTCCTTGGGTTGTTTGTGTTTTTATATTGAAGGGCCTGAGCTGTTTGTATGTTTTGGACTCGGATACCTTGTGGGCGTCCTTGTTTGCAAAGATAGTTTCCCATTCTGAGTGTTGTCTTTTTCTTTCATTTGGTGGTGGTTTAGTTGCTAAGTCGTGTCCAACTCTTGCGACCCCATGGACTGCAGCCCGCCAGGCTCCTCTGTCCATGGGATCCTCCAGGCAAGACCACTGGAGTGGGTTGCCATGTCCTCCTCCAGGGGCTCTTCCCAACCCAGGGATTGAACCCAGATCTCCTGCATTGCAGGCAGATGCTTTACCGACTAAGCTACGAGGGAAGATTTCTTTCATTAGGATTTCCTTTTGCTGTTCAAATTCTTAGAAGGTTATTTAGAACCCGTTTTCTTAATTTTGCTTTATGTTTCAGTGTCCTAAAAGAACTTGGCTCCCAAAACAACTTGTCGTGATGGATGTCAAAGCGTGTTCTGCCGATATTTTCCTCGAGAGTTTCCCTGTATCTGCCCTTTGGTTTAGATCTTTATCTTTTTTTTAGAGTTTCTCTTTGTGTACGGCCTTAGGGAATATTCTAATTTCTTTGTGGTTTTCACCGTTTAAGGCACCCCCACCCTGTCCTCCAGGTGGCTGTCATCTATTTATATTCCCAGCATCAGATGAGGAGGGTGCCCTTTTGTCCACAGCGTCTGCAGCATTCGCTGTCAGCAGAGGGTTTGACAGTGGCCATGCCGACCCGTGAGAGGTGACACCTCGTTGTAGAATTGATATTAGCCCTTCCCTAATATTTGGCTGTGTTGAGATCATTTCATGGGATTTTTTTCTTAATGAGTGTGAGTTAAAGGTACCTGTTGACATTGACTTCATGATCATCTGTCGGATCTTGAGTTCTTGTTTGCTGACCACCCCGAGGAGACTTCTAGGAGGGCAGTGGTTCTTTCCTTCCAGCCCTGCAGACCTTGGGAATATTAAGCGCCCGTTAACACCGCTTTTATAGTTGCTATTACCAAACGTGGCCACAGTGTGGGAGCATTACTCCGGGCAATGCTTGTTCTTTTTTTTCCCCTTTGTTCTTTCATTGTTTATATTGGGGTAGAGTTGATGATCGCTGTTACGTTTGTCTCGGGTGAGCGGGAACGTGGTTCAGTGAGACACAGACGTGTGTATATTTCTTTTCCGGTTCCTTTTGCCATATGAGGTGATTCCTGTGTGTTCACTAGACTGCCCTGTGCTATTCGATAGGTCCATTTTCACCATCTGTGACGTATATATTCACGCCTGGGAAAATCCCACGGATAGAGCAGCCCGGTGGGCAACGAATGCTCCATCGGGTCACAGACTCGGACACGACCGAAGCGCTTGAGCCTGCTCACCCAAACTGCGTTTGTTATTAGCCAATTCAATTTTTCCCTTGTTCCTAACATTTAAAAAAAATTTGTTTTGAGAATCGTAAGTTGGTTTTCAAACTTGAGGGCTTTCCTGGTGGCTCAGACCATAAAGAATCCACCTGCAACGCTGGAGATCTGTGTTTGATCCCTGGGTGGGGAAGGTCCCCTGGAGGAGGAAATGGCAACCCACTCCAGTATTCTTGCCTGGAGGATCCCATGGACAGAGGAGCCTGGTTGGTTGTAGTCCACGGGGTTGCAAACAGGCAGACAGGACTGAGTAACTAACATTTGCTAAGTTTGTGAGTGTGTCTGTCATGGTAAAATTGTTGATTTGCATAAATTTCTAGAACATACTTGGTGGTGGTCTGTCTTTTTCTGTCTTTCTCTCTCTGACTTCCTTTCCTTAGTATGATAATCACTTGGTCCATCCGTGCTGCTATCAATGACATTAATCCGTTCTTTTTCTTGGCTGAGTAGTATTCCAGTAAAAAAGTTAGGCACTTGTTTGATCTGTCCAGAATGAGCAAGGAAAGCCTTTTTATTTTTATTTTTTTGGCAGCAGGAGGTTGTGGAAAGAGACAAGCCTGGGGCTTTGCAGGCAGCACTAGCGTGAGCTGTGGGTGATTCGTCAGATGATGTATGACGTCAGGGGGGTCAGACGAGGCTGATGGCTTCACGACCATCTGCGGTGTGTGGGGGCTGCTCCCAGGGTGGGGCAGGAAGTACACAAAGGTTTAAGGGGGGAGCGTGGTCACTGCTGAGGGTCCTGAGACCTGGTGCCGCCTCTGCACCCCGTATAGTCTTCCTGACTCCCTACCTCTCCCCACTGACTCCAAAACCACAGAGCAGCCTCCGCAGAGGGTGAGAGGAGAGAGGCGGCCCCCAGGAGGCCCTCCTCCCCCCTCCTCCCAGGACCCTACTCCCCCTACAGACATCTCCGCCTCCCTGAATCCTCGTCATGCCCAGCCTCTCCCCCAGCCTGTGTGGATACCCCCACTCCTGCCCCTGCATTGCACAGCTGACCCGGTGACCTGGAGCTCCACCCCGGTGGGTGGAGGACCCGGGTCTTTGCTCAGCTCAGGGGCCCCTGGGGCGTTGCTCAGGGTGACCCCCACCAGACTCCGCATGGTTCTCACGGGCCCATCTCTTCGTGTTCCAGGTCCGAGGGCGAAAGGCTGCAGTTCATGCAGGGCCTGCAGGACGTGTGGAAGCTGGAGGGGACGAGGGTGCTAGCCGCCTTCGACCTGTCCCCCTTCCCTCTCATCTGCGACCTCGGGGGTGAGTGTCCACCCCGGACGTTGGAGCTGTGTTTGGAATTGTGTTTGTAGACCCTAGGGCTTCCCTGGTGGCTCAGATGGTAAGGAATCTGCCTGCAATGCAGGAGACGCAGGTTTGATCCCTAGGTCGGGAAGATCCCCTGGAGCAGGGCATGGAAACCCACTTCAGTATTCTTGCCTGGCGAATCCCGTGGACAGAGGAGCCTGGCGGGCTACCGTCCATGGGGTCACAGAGAGTCGGACACGACTGAAGTGACTTAGCACGCACGCACACAATATTGAATGGATTTCCTTGTGCTATACGGTAGAAACTTGTCAAGTATCAGTGTGATTTATAGGAGCGTGTCCATGTCCGTCCCAGTCTCCTCATTTATCCCTCCCCTCTTTCCCCTTTGGTAGCTATCTGTTTGTTTCCAATGTCCCAGAGTCTGTTTCTGTTTTGTGCATGAGTTCCTTTGTATCACATTTTAGGTTCCACGTATGAGTGACATCACGTGGTATTTGCCTTTCTCTGTCGGATGGACTTCACTTAGTACCATCGTCTCTAGGTCCATCCACACTGTGGCAAATGGCATTGTTTTGCTCTTTTTCATGGCTGCGTAATATTCCACTGTCTATGTGTACCACACCTTCTCTATCCATTCCTCTGTCGATGGATATTTAGGTTGAGGTTATTTTATCAAAGCAGATTCCCTGACGGTGGGATGGTCATGCTGCTGGCCTCTGGAGGGAGGTCCCCATGTCTCACCCGGGTGTTCCCCGGAAATGTCTCCCACAGGGAGACATTGGCCTGTCTTCCTGTAGCATCTGCCCAGGGGCTTCCTCTATCTGGCCATTGTCTGTCCTTGGGTGGGCAAACAGCCTGGCACGAGAGGAAGCTGTCAGATCAGAGTCTACACGGGAGCTTGGCGTGTGGGTTGGTCCAGGCAGGAAGATGCCTTAGATGCGGGGCTTTGTCGGTGAGCCTGTAACCATGGAGACCAGACTGTGGGTACCACTCGGGTCTGCGGGCTGTCACAGTCCATGTCCTCTTGCAGGTGGTTCTGGGGCTCTGGCCAAGGCGTGCGTGTCCCTGTACCCGGGATGTCGGGTCATCGTGTTTGACATCCCAGGAGTGGTGCAGATGGCAAAGAGACATTTCTCAGCTTCAGAGGACGAGCGGATCAGCTTCCATGAAGGTGGGTGTCTGGAACACTGTCTGTGTCCACAGGGAAACAGATGGGTCCTGGTGGGCTGGGGAGACAGCGACAGTGGGCGGTCAGCATGGCTTCCTGGATCGTCCAAATACACCCCCTTAAAGTGGAGCTTCCAGGTGGCTCAGTGGTAAAGAATCCGCCTGCTAGTGCAGAAGACGCAAGAGACGCGGGTTCGATCCCCGGGTTGGGAAGATCCCCTGGAGAAATAAACAGCAACCCACTCCAGCATTCTTGCCTGGAGAATCCCATGGACAGAGGAGCCTGGTGGGCCACGGTCCATGGGGTCGCAGAGTCGGACACGACGGAGCGCACAGGCATTTAAACCTAGAACGGTGATGCAGGGCGGATGGAAAATGTGGGAGGGTATTGCTTTCCTGCAGTTAATTCTTTCCTGACTGTTGCACTGGGTTCAGCCAGAGTGTAAACAGGACTTTAGGAAATAAGGTCCCTGCAGAGGTGATGGAGTGAGGGGTCTGAGATGAGGTCCTCCTGGATGGGGGTGGCCCTAAACCCCGTGACAGGGTCCTTATAAGACACAGAAGAGGAGAGACACGGCCACAGAGGAGAAGCCACGTGGAGACGGAGGTGGAGACGGAGGGAGGCGGCCACCAGCCCAGGGACGGCCGGAGCCCCCAGAAGCTGGAAGAGGCGGGGAGGAGCCTCCCCTGGAGGCAATGAGGGACGAGGGTTGAAGGGAAGGTGAGGGGACAGTTACTGGCTGAGGACGCAGAAGCTTCTCGGACGTCCCAAGGCTCAGAAACCATAGCGGCTTTGCGGACCGCTGCAAGGGACTTGCGGTTGCCTTGGAAACGTGGGGCGCGGCTCCGAGCGGTGGGCCGTCACTTACTACCAAGGTCTGACCGGCAGACACCCTGTACCTCTGTGTGTGGACGCACCTGGCTGTTTGTGCTTCTTTTTCTCTGCTGTCTCAGGAGGAAGACATCGGGTGGGGGTATCATTTCTGTCCACTCTGAGATCTGCTAAAATCTCTATTATTATTATTATTTTGGCCGTGGGATGCAGCTTGTGGGATCTTGGTTCCCTGACCTGGGATGGAACCTGTTTTCTCGGTAATGAAAGCAGAGTCCTAACCACTGGACACAGGGGAATTAATTCCTTATTATTATTTTTTTAAAAAGTTCACCTCCAAGTTCACGGCATCTCAAGAGACAGGCCACCAGCGTTCCATCCAGGGCCGTATGTGGGGCTGACACTGACTGAGCCAGGGGAAGGGTCATCTCCTTTCCAACAACTCTGCGTCCGACAGGCAGATTTCGAGGTGACCAGAATGTGCCACACTGTGTCCTTGAAGGACTGGGTGCTGCCTTTATGTAAAATTCTGAAATTTAGACAATCAGGAAGTTTTCGTTTTTTTGCGGGCGGAATGGGGGGCTTAATGTTGGATTTTTTTAAACCGTTGAATGAAGATATATTGAATCTGAATGACTGAGTTTGGGGGGCCCCCTTAGATTTTGTGCTCAGAAGGACGACCTCAGTGTGATCTTAACCCTAGTTCCCACCTCTAGGGCATCTTCTGGGAGATGCACACGCCATCGACGTCAGTTTTGTGCCTGACCTGGGAAATGGGACGAAGAGGGGGACTTTGGGGGACTTCCTTGGTGGCCCAAGTGGCTAAGACTGTGAGCCTCCAGTGCAGGGAGCCCTGGTTCCACTCCTGGTCCAGGAGCTAAGATCCGGCAAGACCCAGTGCAAGAAAGAAAGAAAGAATAGGGTGGGGGAGGGAAGGCTGAGAAAGGGAAAAAAGAAGAAAGAATAAGAGAAGAAGAAAAAAGAAAGCAGGAAAGACAGTACAGGTCCCATTGGTTTTTAAAAAAAAAAAGAGAAGAAAAAGGAGCAGGCTTTGAAGTTGGGAAAACTAGATGGATGTGAAAATGAAAGTGTCAGTCACTCAGTCAGGTTCAACTCTTTGCAACTGCATGGATTGTAGCCCGCCAGGCTCCTCCGTCCATGGGATTCTCCAGGCAAGGAGACTGGAGCGGGTTGCCATTCCCTTCTCCAGGGGGCTCTTCCCTACCTAGGGATCAAACCCTGGTCTCCTGCATTGGCAGCTGGATTCATTACCACTGAGCCACCCGGGAAGCCCAGGAAGGTTGGGGACCCCTGCTTTAAGGATGCTATTTACATGAGACTTGCTGAAATAAAGTAGAAATAAAACCGTCGTCCAGAGCTGGTGCGGAAACGGGCCCCAAAGGGAACGTTCCATCGTTCGGCATCGTCTCACCGTCACGGAGACGTCTTGTGTTTTGAGCGAGGTCGGGAGGTCAGCGGCGGGGATTATCTGGGGACAGATCCATGTGTACAAGTGACCCTGTCATGCTGGGCGTAGGTGTCCTCACGTGGAATCGACAGGCAGTCTGACGAGAGGCCCCCGCCCCCTGTTGCAGGGGATTTCTTCAAAGACCCCCTCCCGGAGGCGGACCTGTACATCCTGGCCAGGGTCCTGCATGACTGGACCGATGCCAAGTGCTCCCACCTGCTGGAGAGACTCTACCAGGCCTGCAGGACAGGTAGGTGGTGGGGACGCGGGGCGCCGTGCCTGGGGGTCCGCTCAGGGCAGAGTTACAGGTGTCTCGACGTGACGAGGGCTCGGAAAGCACGTCCCGTGGGCGTAGACCGGCCTCTGTGTGTGAGGAGGTTGGAGTTCCGGCTGCCCTCCGGAGGCTGCCTGCCTTTTCGAGACATCACCACGTCACGGGCTGCCTAATATCGTCTCTTTTTCACCACTTTCTTCCATTTTCCCCCTTGGAGTTGCGGTTCTTGTAGTACAGTATCATTTTCAGAAGTGAAGTCATTCATGGATGGGTGTTTCTAGACCCCTTCTGTGGGGGATCCCTAGGAAGCGTGTTGAACAAAAGTGAGTTATTTATGTTTCAATGCATAGTGACATTCGCTACTTGACGGTGACTTGAGTTTTTTTTTTTTTGACTTTGTGTTTGTGTAGAGGGATGTTTGAAACCTTGGTCCTTAAAATCTATTTTTACTGATTCATTTCTTTAGCTGTGCTGGGCCTTAGCCACAGCACTGGAGATCTTCCATCTTCGTCGTGGCTTGCAAACTCTTAGGTGTAGCAAGCAGGAGCTAGTTCCCTGAGCAGGCAAGGAACCCGGGTCTCCTGCTTTGAGAGCACAGAGTCTTAGCCAGTGGACCACCAGGGAGGTCCCTCATTGGACACTAATATCATTATTATTATTTGTTTGCCTTGTTCTGGTCCATACATGATATCATTCGAAAGGAACAAAAAGCAAGGTTAGTACAAACAGGAAAATTGCCGAGGAATGGATATATATGTATCCATAGCCTGGAGAATCCCACGGACAGAGGAACCTGGTGGGCTACAGTCCATGGTGTCGCACAGAGTCAGATATGACTCAAGCGACTCAGCACACAGCACTCAAGCGACTCAGCACACAGCACTCAAGAGACTCAGCACACAGCACTCAAGAGACTCAGCACACAGCACTCAAGAGACTCAGCACACAGCCACATACGGCTGATTCCCTTTGCTGTATGGCAGAAACTAATGCAACATTGTAAAGAAACTATACTTCCGTGAAAAATCAGTTAAAAGAAGAAAGAAAAATATAAAAAAGTTGCCAAGTGGGGTAGTGGCTTGCCTGCAGTTTTTCTGTTTAGAATATGCATGGCTCGGCGTCTCCAAGGTCACAGAAACTATGAATTTCTCCCAGAGGTGATGCTGTGTGGTCTCTGGTTCTCTCCCTGTGTTTCAGCTCAGTCGCTCAGTCGTGTCCGACTCTTTGCGACCCCATGGACTGCAGCACGCCAGGCCTCCCTGTCCATCACCAACTCCCAGAGTTTGCTCAGACTCACGTTCATTGAGTCAGTGATGCCATCCAACCATCTCACCCTCTGTCGTCCCCTTCTCCTCCCGCCCTCAATCTTTCCCAGCATCAGGGTCTTTTCCAGTGAGTCGGCTCTTCCCATCAGGTGGCCAAAGGATTGGAGCCTATACACATATATATACACAAATCCCAGGTGATGCTAGTGGTAAAGAACTCTCCTGCCAATGTAGGAAACGTAGGAGACGCAGGTTTGATCCCTGGATTGGGAAGATCCCCTGGAGGAGGGCATGGCAACCCACTCCAGTATTCTGGCCTGGAGAATCCCATGGACAGAGGAGCCTGGCGGGCTCCAGTCCACGGGGTCTCAGAGAGTCAGACACGACTGAGCGACGGAAGATGCACATTGTAACACATAAAGCATGTTACATTTACATTGTATGTATTAAGCGTTTATTTTTAAATAATAAATGAATAAATGGATGTCAAGAATATAAAATAATAGTTATGTAACTTGTGTTATTTTTGGATATTCTTAAAAGTAAATATTAAGAAAAATGTTAAAATGTAAAAATTTTAAATGTTAAAATACTATATATTTACAGTAACACTATAATACATTTGTATATGTAGTTACATTACGGGATGTGAAAGTCACTCAGTCGTATCCGACTCATTGCAACCCCGTGGACTATACAGCCCATGGAATTCTCCAGGCCAGAATACCGGAGTGGGCAGCCGTTTCCTTCTCCAGGGGATCTTCCCAACCCAGGGATGGAACCCAGGTCTCCTGCATTGCAGGTGGATTCTTTACCAGCTGAGCCACCGGGGAAGCCCAAGAATATTGGAGTGGGTAGCCTTTCCCTTCTCTAGTGGATCTGCCCAACCCAGGAATCGAACCGGGGTCTCCTGCATTTCAGGCAGATTCTTTACTAGCTGAGCTATCAGGGATACCCATGTATATATGGGTATGTGTGTATATGTATGTGTGTATTACAAGTGTTTGCATCTGTATGTATGTGTGCATGAATATGTATTGACACACTCAGATGTCACATGCATGGTGCAAACACGACCTTACAGATGGCTCTCGCTGCTGGACAGCGCAGCTAGGAGAAAGCCCCAGTTCTGGAGGCAAAGCTCTTTTCCTCACGTTCTCGCTGCTTGGAGGTCCCTTCTCAGCCTCTCCCCACGAGCCTCCTACTGATGGTCAGCCACACTGTGTCTGCATCGTTGCAAATTACTCCCAGTAACGCACAGACCTTACTCTGATGTCTGGGGGAGGGAGTGTGGGCATTCCTAGCCACGAGATCCACTGTCCAAAAAGGACCTGGGACTTGGTGACTTTTCAATGAAGCCAGGAAAAAGTGGCTTAGGACGTGGCGTTTGGTCTGAGAATCGGGAACGGAATAAATGGGTCAGAACGTGTAGAAACTTTACTTCCATCGCTTGATTGGCACACTCTCCTTTGAGCTTTCAGAGAAAATAACGTGACACATCCTTTTGTGGACTTGTTTCTGAGCGATGAGGTTAGAAAGTAAGAAAGAACAGTCACGCGTCATTTCTCGGGTCTGCGTTCCGAATGATGCATTTTGAGTACCGATGCTTCTTTCTCCCGCCCCCTCCCGCCTCTGCCCCCGTCGTCACGTGGTTCCTCCTCTGTCTCTGTGCGTCTCCCCTGTTCCTCATAAGGACCCTGTCCTTGCATGGCGACCCTCTCCAGCATTGCTGGCTGGAGAGTCCCACGGACACAAGGAGTCTGGTGGGGCCACAGTCCACTCCACAGGGTTGGAGAGAGTCAGACCCGACTGAAGCGACTGAGCTCGCAGCTGGTTACACCCCGTGTAGCCAGGAGGGGTGGACGCTGTGTGTAGACACAGCCCTGCACCCTGGGGTGGACGGTCCTGCAGCCACGGGCCACGCGGGCCACTGGGCTGGAAGGAAAGAGGGGAGCATGGGTGTGTGTCCCGGGTCAGGGTCTGTGCCGTGGGGGATCCTGTAGGAGATCGTGGGTCAGAGTCTGTGCTGCAGGGGGGTCCCGGGTCAGGTTCTGTGCTGCGGGGGGTCCTGGGTCAGGGTCTGTTCTGTGAGAGGTCCCAGGTCAGGATCTCTCCTGTGGCGGGTCCTGGGTCAGGGTCTGTGCTGTGGGGGATCCTGTAGGAGGTAGTGGGTCAGGGTCCATCCTGTGGGGGGTCCCAGGTCAGGGTGTGTCCTGTGGGGGGTCCTGGGTCAGGGTCTGTGCTGCGGGGGGTCCCGGGTCAGGGTCTGTCCTGCGGGGGGTCCTGGATCAGGGTCTGCCCTGTAGGGAAGGTGGGAGATGCCCGGAGCTCATGCTGGCCTGCAAGGCGGGGATGCTGGGATGGCCGCCGGGTGAGGAGAGAGGGTCCCGGGTCCCGGCTGACCCTCGCCCCCCCTCGCCCTCCCCGCGGCAGGTGGCGGCATCCTGGTCATCGAGACCCTCCTGCAGGCGGGCGGGCGGGGCCCGCTGAGCACGCTGCTTTACTCGCTGAACATGCTGGTGCAGACCGAGGGCCGCGAGCGGACCCCCGCCCAGTACCGCGCGCTCCTGGCCCCCGCCGGCTTCCGAGACGTGCGCTGCTGCAGGACCGGGGGCACCTATGACGCTGTCTTGGCCAGGAAGTGATCCCCGGCAGCGTGTGTGATCCCCCGTCACGACGCCAAACCTGCAATAAAGACATGGTCTTGCTCACATTTCTTTTTTGTCTTTTTCTTCTTTTTTCCCCCATTGTCTGTTTTACACTTTTCTTGTTTTTCTGCCCAACTGAGGGATACGAGGTTTATGCCCACAGATGGGCTCTTTGCCTTTTATCTTACTTTACTTCATTATCCTTATTTTCATTGATTCCAGTCCGTTCTGTTTTGCTTCCTTCCTGGGATGGAGTGAAGGGTCTGAGATGAGGTCCCTCCTGGATGGGGGTGGCCCTAAACCCCGTGACAGGGTCCTTATAAGACACAAAAGAAGAGAGACAAGGACACAGAGAAGCCACGTGGAGACGGAGGCGGAGACGGGTGGGAGGCGGCCACCCACCCAGGGACGGACGCCCGGAGCCCCCAGAAGCCGGAAGAGGCGGGGAGGAGCCTCCCTGGAGCCTCTGCAGGGAGCTCAGCCCTGGGATCCTTGACCTCAGACGTCTGGTCCCCAGGACTCGGGGAGGGTGGATGTCTGTGGTTAGAAGCCATGATCCCATTTGACATCGTTTGTTTCAGCTGACCCAGGACACTCGTACGCAAGGAAGTGGATGGACAGTGCAACCATCTCAAGTTTGAATTTTGAAAAAGCCTAAGAGAATTGCTGGTCTATTTTGCACCATAGAGTCCAGCAGGTCCGTCATGAGGACTTTTAACATCTACTCTTTTATCAACTCTCTGGTAAACAGTAAATGTAGTGTCATTAACTGCCATCGTCATGCCGTATGTCATGTGCCTTATATCTGGAAGTCTGTGCCTCTGACCCTCCTCACCCATTTTGTTTACCTCCCACCCCTCACCTGTGGCAACAAGCTGTCTGTATCTATGAGGCTGTTTCCAAGGCAGGCATTCCCTCCTCCAGGGGACCTTCCAAGGCAGCCATTCCCTCCCCCAGGGGATCTTCCTGATCCAGGGGTTGAACCTGGGTCTCCTGCCTTGCAGGTGGATTCTTTACCATCTGAGCCACCCTCAAGAGGATCTCTAGGTCCATCCGTGTGGCTGCTAATGGCTGTATGTCACTCTTTTTTAGGGCAAGTAATATTCTATTCTATATATATATGTACCCCATCTTCTTTACCCATTCCTCTGTCAATGGACACCTAGGTTGTTTCCATGTCTTGACTGTTTTGTAAATTCATTTGTGTTATCTTTTAGGTTCTACATATGAGCAATATAATGTAATATATTTGTCTTTCTCTGTCTGACTCACATCACTTTTCATGAAAGCAGCAGTTTATGTTAATGATTTTTATGGTGACATAGCATGTGTGGTACAAGTTGGTGATGCCGTCCAACCATCTCATCCCCTGTCCTTCGAGTCGGTGATGCCATCCAACCATCTCATCCTCTGTGGTCCCCTTCTCCTCCTGCCTTCAATCCTTCCCAGCATCTGGGTCTTTTCCAATGAGTCAGCTCTTTGCATCAGGTGGCCGAACTATTGGAGTCTCAGCTTCAACATCAGTCCTTCCAATGAACACCCAGGACTGATCTCCTTTAGGATGGACTGGTTGGATCTCCTTGCAGTCCAAGGGACTCTCAAGAGTCTTCTCCAACACCACACTTCAAAAGCATCCATTCTTCAGTGCTCAGCTTTCTTTATGGTCCAACACTCACATGCACACATGACTACTGGAAAAATCACAGCTTTGACTGGACGGACGTTTGTCAGCAAAGTGATGGCTCTGCTTTTTAGCGCTCTGTCTGGGTTTGGATGGTGCCAGGTGCAGCGTCTTGGCCTCGTCTGGGAGAGGGCACGGTTGGAAACGCTGAGCCATGCCTTGTGGGTCGGCCAGGCGCGGCTGCTCTTGGGAGGTAACAGAGCTGAGTGCTGAGTCTGGCCGGGGACAGGAGCGATCGATCGTCTCCGGTGTTGCCTCCTGGAACCTCCGGATGCCGCCTTTGTGCGGCTGGGATTGAATGTCAAGCTGATGCAGTTACGGAAGAAAGATGCCTGGAGGTGGCGCCTGGGGGCACTCGTTTTGCCGGGAGATACTGGGTTGGAATTGGCTTCCTGTCTACTCATGTCTGACTTATGACTTCTAATAATTTTCCCGCTGTTCTGCCTGAAGACTGGAGCGGTGTATGAAGAGATATACTTACTTCCGTGGTTGTATAGCAGTGGTTTATACTGCAACCTGGAGTGCTGCAGTCCGAGGGGTTGCCAAGAGTCAGACACGACCTGGTGACTGAACGAAAGCATCAACAGCAACAAATGTGATTCTATGACACATAAAACAGCCGTGCGCCTATCTGTAGATACCTGTGTGTGTGTGTGTGTGTGTGTGTGTGTGTGTGTGTGTGTACAGCCATGAGTGTCCTTGATGACAGCCCTCTATCCGTGTCTTTTCCTGACCACACTGCTGTCTTTGTATTGTCTGGAACCCAACTCTGTGGTCTGTAAGTATAGGGATCCTGTGTTCTCCAAACACATTTTTTTTTTCAAAACAACTTTACCATTTATTTCAATAAATGGCATCTATCTATCTATCTATCTATATATATATATTTTTTTTAACAGCTACTGAGATACCTCATTTATTCCAGTGGTCATAGAAAGAGGTATTCCACATGACTGAATTAGATAAAGTCTGAATTAAAAAAATTTTTTCTGGAGTGTATGCTATGATGTGCTTGGACTTGGTGAAGAATTTGCCTGCGATGCAGCAGACCCGGGCTCAGTCCCTGGGTGGGGAACATCCCCTGGAGGAGGGCAGGGCAACCTACGCCAGTGTTCTGGCCTGGAGAATCCCATGGACAGAGGAGCCCGGCGAGCCACAGTCCATGGGGTCAGAAAGAACTGGAAACGACTGAGCAACCAACAATTATGCTATGCTAAGTCACTTCATTGTGTCCAACTCTTGGCGACCCCGTGGACGGTAGCCCGCCAGGCTCCTCCGTCCATGGGATTCTCCAGGCAGGAATGCTGGACTGGGTTGCTATGCCCTCCTCCAGGAGATCTTCCCGACCCAGGGATCGAACCTGCATCTCCTGTGACTCCTTCATCGCAGGCGGATTCTTTACTGCTGAGCCACCTGGGAAGCCCTTTTTGGAGTATAAATGTGGTACCAATTTCCACTACATCCTTCAGTGGAGTTTGCCGACGACGACCTGGTTTCTCTTTCTTTTTAAAAATTCCTTCCTTCTTTCCGCCTCTTCTGTCTTCTCAGCTTCTTATTTTGCTTTTAGTACCACAGGGTCCGAAACTCCTGATGTATTTCTTCACCTTCTGTTCCATGATGGGTGATCAGAGGACACTGAATAGAATTCCCTCCTCTGTATAGTAGGACCTTGCTCCTGATCCAGCCTGTCTATAACAGTTTGCATCTGCTAAGCCCCAATCCCCCCCCCCCCCCCACAAATCCATCCTTCCCTACCCCTCTCCGACCTTGGCAATCACAAGCCTGTTCTGTGTCTGGCTAAACACATACTGAGATATGTAACCTCCAGAAGCAATTTTCCCCCTTAGTCTCCTTGGGGTCGCAAAGAGTCAGACACGACCAAAGCAGCTAGAGCACGTTCATCTGCTTGAAGCCGGGTGGGGTTTGAGCAGGAAACAGTGATTCCCCGTCTGCATGCAAAGACTGATGTGTCTGCCTTTGTACAAATCGCCTGTTTACCTTGTTTTGCCTGTTTCAAATCCGATTGTAATTTGCCACATAAGTAGTTTTCTTTAATTGTTTTAATTAATTTTTTTTTTGTTTTTACTGAAGTAGAGATGATTTACAATGTTGTGTACAGCAAAGTGAGTCAGTTATATGTAAATATATGTGTGTGCTCAGTTGCCAGTCATATCAGACTCTCTGCCCCCCTGTGGACTACTTACTGACCTCCTTTAGGATGGACTGGTTGGATCTCCTTGCAGTCCAAGGGACTCTCAAGAGTCTTCTCCAACACCACAGTTCAAAAGCATCTATTCTTCGGCACTCAGCTTTCTTTACAGTCCAACTCGCACATCCATACATGACCACTGGAAAAACCATAGCCTTGACTAGACGGACCTTTGTTGGCAAAGTGATGTCTCTGCTATTAATACAGTTATTATGTATACATACATGCATATGTGTGTGTGCGTGTGTGCACGTGTGTGTGTATACACATTTATCCTGCATTGGCAGGCATATTCTTTACCACTAGAGCCACCTGGGAAGCCCATATATGTTTGTAGTTGTGTATACGGTAAAACACGTGTAATATGTCAGCTTGCTGCCCAGTGAAAGTCACGCTCGGCTTGCCGAGAAGTGATTCCGGGCTGAAACTGCCTCCTGGGCGAGGCTGCTCGAGAGTGAAGGTGCCCGTGGCCTTGAGAGGCCGTCGGAGAATTCAGCCAGGATCACTGAGTTGGGAGCCGGGCTCAGTCCTGGTTCCTCTCAAAGCTGTTGGTCTGTTCTGAGGATGCGTCTTGTATCTAGATTAAGCTCAGTTTATTTCAAGTCTGCCCGTGGGGAGAAGGAATGGCTTGGTTCATCTTCCTTCTGGTCTCTGACCCTAACCCCCAGCATCACCAGCTGCCAGCCCTCATGGGGACTGTGGGTGTTCAGAGATGCTCGCGAGCCCGTGACCTTCCGGGATCTCTGGGATTAACAACAACGCACATCCAGCTTCTGCTAAGCCTTGCTGCTCAGCTGCGGTTCTTTCTGGAATCAGCCGCTTGCTCGGGGCATTTCTAGGGGATATACTGTCCAGGCAAGGAGAATGAAGCAGCCGTTATTGCTGGAAATGGGAAGTTGGCACTGAGATGGTGTCTTGTAAGGCTCCAGCCTTACAAAAATAACCCTCAACCTGTCATTAGAGTCTCCTAAATATATGTTATGTTAGACGCTCAGTCATGTCCGACTCTTCGCGACCCCATGGACTGTAGCCCACCAGGCTCCTCAGTCCATGGGATTCTCCAGGCAAGAACACTGGAGTGGGTTGCCGTTTCCTTCTCCGGGGGATATTCCTGACCGAGGAACTGAACCTGGGTCTCCTGCCTTGCAGGCAGATTCTTTACCACCTGAGCCACTCTCCTTTATTCTCCTAAATACAAAAATATATACCTTCCTATAATATACCTCCCCCAGAAGCCCCCAAACCCCTTTCCCATGTCTTATCACTTCTCCATAAATCTATCGTCATTAGTTTAAATAACATATCAACCCCCAGCGTAATTGCTTCCTTGAGGTTGAGAGCCTTCTTTCCTGGAAAGCCTTATGTTCATTGGAAAAAAGCCTTTTCTCCAGTTAATCTGTTGGCTGTTGGTTTAACTCACATGCCCCAGGTACAGAGCATAAGAGGGTATAGGAAATTATTTCCCTGCTCTGCGGCAAATGATTTGAGTGAGTGAGGTGTGTTTCAGTGAAACTTATTTCTTTCTTTCTGGTCACAGCACGTGGCATGCGGAGTCTTAGTTCCCAGGTCAGGGATGGAACCCCAGGCAATGGGAGCACAGGGTCCTAACCACTGGGCCTCCAGGGAAGTCCCCTAAACCTCTTTCAATAAAACAGCTTCCTCAGAATAAAACCATCAGCTCTTTTTTGTGTGGAAACTAGTTGTTTGTGCTATTTGGTTTATTTTTATATTATTCGGCTTATTTTGGTTCATATTTGGTTTGTTTAATTTGGTTTGTATTTGGTTTGTTTTATTTGGTTTATATTTGGTTTGTTTTATTTGGTTTGTATTTGGTTTGTTTTATTTGGTTTATATTTGGGTTATTTCTATTTTAGTCTCCTGGGATGGCTGTAAACAAGTGCCACAAACTCAGTGGTTTAAGCAACAGAAATCCATCCTCCCCCCTGCCCTGGAGACCAGACGTCCGAGGTCAAGGGGTCCCAGGGCTGAGCTCCCTGCAGAGGCTCCAGGGGAGGCTCCTCCCCGCCTCTTCCGGCTTCTGGGGGCTCCGGGCGTCCGTCCCTGGGCTGGTGGCCGCCTCCCTCCCGTCTCCCCTCCGTCTCCACGTGGCTTCTCCTCTGTGTCCGTTTCTCCTCTTCCATGTCTTATGAGGACCCTGTCCTGGGTTTAGGGCCACCCCCATCCAGGAGGGCCTCATCTCAGACCCTTCACTCCATCACACCTGCAGAGACCTCTTTTCCAGAGAAGGTCCCATTCTGAAGTTCAGGCCAGCACTTACCACTTTGGGGTGGGGAGAGACGATTCCATCGACCACACCCTCCTGCAAGCGGCACGTGGTGCATATTTTATTCGGGTGGACGTGCACACTTCACCTGCGATGAACGCGTTAATACACGTGCAGAGTCTCCTCCCGAAAGCCTTGGTCCTCCTCGTGAAGGAGGAGAGAGCGTTGACACCTTTTATCTAGCATGAGTGAGACCCTCTCGCTTTGTCAGCGGCCAGCAGTTCCCGTAAAATGCAGACGTCAGAGTTGTTTTGAGTGAAGTCCATCCGGGGTGGACTGACCAAGCTCCCTGGCTCTGGGGGGCTCTGCCTCCGGACGTGGGCCCCCTGAAGCACCGTGGGCTCGTGACCCGGGCTGATGCGTACAAAGAGCTGTCGTTTCGGAATTAGGAGCACTTGGATCCTAGGGGGGGAGAAAAGAGGCGTGTTGTTAGCACCAAGGTCTGGACGTGCCAACGTTTGTGCATTTGAGGAGCTGCGGAAAAGGTGGGAGGGCACACGGGGATGCTGATCCTGGGACCACCAGCAAAGATTTCAGAGCTGATGGGTGTCCTGTGTCGCTCAGATGGTAAAGAATCCGCCTGCGACGCGGGAGGCCTGGGTGGGGAAGATTTCCCTGCAGGAGGGCACGGCGACCCACTCCGCTATTCTTGCCTGGAGAATCCCACGGACAGAGGGGCCTGGCGGGCTGCAGTCCACGGGGTTGCAAAGAGCCGGACATGACTGAGCAACTAAGCTCAGCACGTAGCCCTTCCTACAGTCGGTTCTGTGTCTCCGACCATAGGACACTCGTGAGGGTGTCTTGGGACGCGGGGCCCGTCTGCCTTGTCCTTCCGTGCGTAAGCTGGTGTCACCCTGGAGTTTGCTCAGCCTGAAAGGGTCCTGTCTTCTGGCTGATGCCTGAGACTGGCTTCCCGCAGACACGGCTGAGCACCTCCTGCGTGCACGGCGCCCTTGTGGTTCCTGGAACGGTGGGAAATAGAGAGGTTTTCTTCCCCGGGGGAGGAAGTCACTGTCGTGGGGTAGATGCTGAGTGACTCCGTCTCCTGCCGGTCACCCCAGACCACAGGCAGAGCCCGGGCGCCTTGGAGGACACTCATCTCCTTGGGACGGGGGCCCCCAACGTCTGGGATCTGGTGCCTGATGATCTGAGGTGGCAGCTGATGTGAGAAGAATACATATAAAGTGCTTGATCAATGTGATGTGCTTGAATCAACGTGAAACCATCCTCCCCGCAGTGCTCCATGAAAAAGGGTCTTCTATGAAGCCGGTCCCTGGGGCCTAAAAGGTTGGGGACCACTGCGTTGGAAGGATGGAGCCCCCCACTTTGCTGTGGAAGCCTGTGAAGGTGGATGGTCCCTGATGCTGTGTGTATCCAAGTTTTTGTGTGTCTCTGTGTGTGTGTGTGTGTGTTTGCGTGTGCCTGTACACCGTTATATTTAAGTGAGTCTGTGACCTTCATGTCTGTGCGTCCGCGATTGAGTATGCGTGTCTGTTTACACCTGCATTTACTACTGCCTCTGTGCGTCTGTGTCTGTGGGTCTGTGAGTGTCCGTGTGTATCACGCACCTGTGTCTGTGTTTATAGATCTGTGTCCAGCTGTTTTTCATGAGTCTTAGCGTGTGCATTTAGAGTGTGGTGAGCTCTCTGGTCGTGGACCACAGGCTCAACAGTTGTGATGCACAGGCTTGGCTGTTTCCCAGCATGTGGGATATTCCCGGACCAGGGATCGAACCCGCGTCTCCTGCGTTGGCAGGCGGATTCTTTCCCACTGAGCCACCAGGGAAGCCCTGGTTCTGCATTTATGTGTCTGTGTGCGTCTGTATTTATTACTGCGTCCGTGTTTCTCGTGCATCTCTGTGGGTCTGCATTTATACGCCCGGCAGCGCCTATATCTGTTCCTGTTTCTCTCTGTCCGTATTGATTACTGCGTCTGTACGTCTGCATTTTTCATGCATCTGTATGCGTCTGTGCGTATTTATCTGTGTGTCTGTATTTATTATTGTGTCCGTGTTCCTCGCGCGTCTCTGTGGGTCTGCATTTATATGCCTGGGAGCGTCTGTATTTCTTCCTCTTTCCGTGCGTCCGTATTGATTACTGCGTCTGTACGTCTGCATTTTTCATGCATGTGTGTGTCACTGTGTGTCCCCCGAGCTTCCCCACACGGCTGTGTTCCCCGAGTCGGTCATCTGTCAGTGACTAGGGAGTCCTGTGCCATGAAGGGGTGATTTAGGGGTGATTATATGTTGCTCCAACACTTTGGCAACCTGATGGGAAGAGCTGACTCACTAGAAAAGACCCCGAGGTTGGGAAAGATTGAAGGCGGGAGGAGAAGGGTACGACAGAGGCTGAGATGGCTGGATGGCATCACCGACTCCATGGACATGGGTTTGGGTGGACTCCGGGAGTTGGTGATGGACAGGGAGGCCTGCCGTGCTGCGGTCCGCGAGGTCACGAAGAGTCGGACACGACTGAGCACACACAGCTGAGTGCATTTCCTCAGCTCCGTCTGCCCTGTTTCCTGCCATGAGGGGTCCTCGTATCTCAGGGCGTGAGGACCCACGTGGCTGAGGCGGCTGGGATTGCAGAGAGATAATTACAATGCTGAGAACAAACTGGTCTCGCCTCCTAGGAGGACAGGGGAGCCCTAGACAGGCCCCGACGCGCACGGTAATGCTGGAGACACAGCTTCAGCCTCAGGGGCATGGGTAGGATATACAGGGCCCCAAAGCCCCCAGGCCTCCCTACTCTGCATCTTGGTTTTTTTCGCACTGTGGTGACGCTCTCATCCCTACAGAATTCATGCTTGTGCACGAGGCTGAGGCCACAGGGTGTCGTAAAAGGAGAAGGTGCCTGTCCGGAGGATGGGTCTTATTCTGTGGGTGAACAGGCTTGGGTCTGAACAGAACCCTGGGGTCCTGAATTATAACCTTAAGCATCAGGACTGCCCTGGTGGTCCAGGGGCTAAGACTCTGCACTGCCAATGAAGCGGGGCAGGTCCCATCCCTGGTTACAGAAGTAGATCCCACATGCTGCAACGAAGCCCTGGTGCAGCGAAATACATAAATATTAAAGAAAAAAATGAAACCCAGTAACCATGCACTGCTGCTGCACTGCAGGCAGATTCTTTACCAGCGGAGCCACCAGGGAAGCCCAAGAGTACCAGAGCGCGTGGTCCGTCCCTTCTCCAGGGACTGCAGATACGGGGAGCACCCCCGAGAAGAAACGTGGACAGGGGCGTTCACAAGGACGGTGCCCCAACGCCATCCCCCGTGCGCACTCCGCCCGATTCTTGAGGCTTGACTTGGGTTTTCAGCCTTTGAGGCCGCAGATGCGGGGCGAGGGCCGTGGTGGTATTCGGGGACCTGTATTTGAGCCCCGGGTGTTGCTGTGGCTCGGAGGCGTGTGACGGTCAGCACCCCGATACTTGACACCTCTTAGGAGGTTTACCTGTGGGCTCCCACGCACACAGCTTTCTCTGTGTTTTGATTGACAATGTTGTGGCTCCGTTTCTGGTGTATGGCAGAGTGCTTCAGTTATACATATTTATCTCTCTGTATATATCCTTTTTCAGCTTCTTTTCCTTTATCGGTTATTGTGAGATATGGAGCACAGTTCCCTGTGCTGTCCAGCAGGTCCTTGCTGGTTCTCCATGTTAAACACAGCAGTGTGTCCATGTCCATCCCAAGCTCCCTAACTATCCCTTCCCCATCCTTCCCCCTGGGAACCATAAGGTTATTACAGAGTATTGAGCAGAGTTCCCTGTCCTGTCCAGCAGGTCCTTGTTGTTCATCCGTGGTAAATACAGCAGTGTGTCCATGTCCATCCCAAACTCCCTAACTATCCATCTCCGTGGCAATAAGTTCATTTTCTAAGTCTGTGAGTCTCTTTTTGTTTTGTGAGTCCATTTGTATCATTTCTTCTTAGATTCCACATATAAGGGATGTCATACGATATTTCTCTTTCTCTGACTTACTTCACTCAGTTTGACAATCTCTAGGTCCACCCCTGTTGCCTCAAATGGCGTTATGTCATCCTTTTTCATGGCCGTGTAATATTCCATTGTGTATACGTACCACATCTTCTTCATCCCCTCATCTGTTGACGGGCATCTAGGCTGCTTCCATGTCCTGGCTCTTGTAAACAGTGCTGCAGCGAACATAAGGGTGCGTATATCTTTTCAGATGCTGGTTTTCACTGGATATGTGCTCAGGAGTGGGACTGCAGGATCGTATGGTCAGCTTTCTCTTTCTCGATTGAGTTAATGGTGCAGCCTTCAGAACTGAAATAACCCTAGGGTTCTGTCTGCACTGTTTTCTAATTTTTTTCCTGAGACGTGCATTCCTGAACTGTTTTGCCTTCTCAGTGCATTCCTTTTCATCCCATTTCTCTCCTCTTTTTCCTGGCCGTGCCGTGTTCTGATGTATCCACGTGCATTGCCTCCTCCGCTCTCTATTCTTAGGACCCGGGGTCGCTAAAGCATCAGACACGACTGACCGACTAATGACAACTTAAGTCCAGCTGAACCTATCTCAGCATTGTTAATTGTTCTGAGTAAGTGTTAGTCGCTCGGTTGTGACTGACACTTTGTGACTCCACGCTTTGTGGACTGTGGCCCCCCAGGCTCCTCTGTCCATGGGATTCTCCAGCAAGAACACTGGAGTGGGTTGCTATGCCCTCCTCCAGGGAATTTTCCGAACCCAGGGATGGAACGCAGGTCTCCCTCATTGCAGGCAGATTCTTTACCGTCTGAGCCACCAGGGTATTCTCCAGTATAAAATGAGAAGTGTTAAAAAATAGAAAGAACTTAGCAGCTAAAAGAAAATGCACAACCTATACGTTGAATCATGTTTTATTTGGCAGAGAAAGCTGAGGAATTAAACCCAGAAGGCAGCCTGTCAGGTTGCTCTGAGGGGCTGCTACGAAGAGACAGACAGGAGAGGAGACAGGTCGTGGAGGAGTTTTTGCAACAAAAACCAGGTAGTGGGAACATTGAAAGATTCCTGTTAATCAAAGAAACCAAGCATCTCCAGGTAACGAGTTCCCAGCTTTTCTTTGTATGGCTGTTGTTCAGTTGCCAAGTTGTGTCTGACTCTTTGCAAACCTCAGTGATTGCAGCACGCCAGGCTTCCCTGTCCTTCACCAACTCCCAGAGTTTGCTCAGATTCATGTCCATTGAGTCGATGATGCCATCCAACCATCTCGTCCTCTGTCGTCCCCTTCTCCTCCCACCTTCAATCTTTCCCAGCATCAGAGTCTTTTCCAATGAGTCAGCTCTTCGCATGAGGTGGCCAAAGTATTGGAGTTTCAGCTTCAACATCAGTCCTTCCAATGAACACTCAGGACTGATTTCCTTTAGGATGGACTGGTTGGATCTCCTTGCAGTTCAAGGGACTCTCAAGAGTCTTCTCCAACACCACAGCTCAAAAGCATCAATTCTTCGGTGCTCAGCTTTCTTTACAGTCCAACTCTCACATCCATACAGGTCCAGTGGAAAAACCATAGCTTTGACTAGATGGACCTTTGTCAGCAAAGCGACAAAAAGCAGGCGTCCTGTTTGTTCCCCCAGGACCCTCTTTCCGGCCTGAAGGAAGTGGTTGATAGCTGGATTTTTGGCTGCAGCGGCCTTTGCTTGATGACTTGGCAGGTGACGTTTTCCCTTCACTGCTGATGTATCAATAAACAAGGGATGCTGAGGCCCTCCAGCCCTCCTGCCCCAACGCTGCACCCTGAGGGGATTCAGGAAGGAAGAAAAAAGGATGCCGGCCCCAGACAGCCAAGGTGAGAGTTAAAGGAATGATATCAATGAGCCCAGACTCTGTTGCATCTTCCCAGTCACAGGAAAGCACGAGGATGTCCTTAGCGGGCGAGTGGTTAAGACTCTGCCTTGCAAAGCCGGGGACGTGGGGTCAGTTCCTGGTCGGGGCACTAAGATCCCACGTGCTGTGCAGCAGCTAAGTCCTGACTCAGTCAAATAAAGAAATACTTAAAAATAAATTCTTTTAAGAAAAGACTCTGACTTACAAGGCAGGGGGTGCTGGTTCGATCCCTGGCTGGGGAATTCACATCCCAGGTGCCTTGTGGTCAAAAACCAGTCCATCCTAAAGGAAATCAGTGCTGAATATTCAGTGGAAGGACTGAAGCTGAAGCTGAAACTCCAATACTTTGGCCACCTAATGCGAAGAGCTGACTCATTGGAAAAGACCCTGATGCTGGGAAAGATTGAAGGCGGGAGGAGAAGGGGACGACAGAGGGTGAGATGGTTGGATGGCATTACTACCTTGATGCACATGAGTTTGAGCAAACTCCGGGAGTTGGTGATGAACAGGGAGGCCTGGCGTGCTGCCGTCCATGGGGCCACAAAGAGTCAGACACGACTGAGCGACTGAACTGGACTGAGAATTTGAGAGTTGTGCTTTATTCAGTGGGGGAATTTTTAGGGCTTCAAGCCCAGGGTCAAAGCCAGTCAAGTGTCCCTGGGAGAACTGCTCCATGCAGGTGAGAGGGCGGGACAGGTTATCACAGAAGCTCTGCAAACAAAGACCAGGTAGTCTGAACGTCGAAAGCTGACTGTGAGTTAAAGAAAGCAGATGTCCCAAGTTAAGGAACGCAGTGCTTGTCTGTAGGGGAAGAGGCAAGAGCCTGGGTTCTCTGGAATCGCTCCTCCCATATGCATCTCAGTTATCTGCAGCCAGCATCCTGTCAGGTTCACAGCCTGAGCTTCCCCAGGGCTCTCTGTGGGCAGCTGGCTGCGGTCAGCCGGCTGCTAGGTGACAGGTCTTCCTTTCCTTTCTGAGATCCCTCTGGGCTCACCGGCTCAGCACCCATGGAGGCTCCCATTGCTGATGACTCTGACAGCCTTTGTTTACCGACACGGCAGGAAATATTCCATTTCTGAAATCCCGTGAGTGCGCTGTTTGTGTAAATTCTGTACGCCCCTCTGGCAGGTTAGGGATCCCAGAAATGGGGTCGTGGCACCTCCTGTTTCTACCCGATTGATCAGAAGCACGGCTTCATTCGTGGGCGGGTTCCTGGGACTTTTCACGGGCGTCTGACATGGGCGCTGTTTTGTCAGGCTGAGCCCTTACCCTGTGGGTTCAGGTCGTCACTTCACGGTCGTGTCTGGACTGAATTACATGGTCGGGCACCCGGCTGGTGTCTTGGAATCTGTAGGGTTGCTTGATCTGGAGGCCGGAGGAATTGAGAGTAACGTGATATATAAATAGAGACAGCAGAGAGTACAGTAGTTTTTGTTGTTGTTTAGTTGCCCAGTCGTGTCCGCCTCTTTGCCACCCCGTGGACTGTGGCCCGCCAGGCTCCTCTGCCCATGGGATTCTCCAGGCGAGAATACTGGAGTGGGTTGCCATTCCTATCACCAGGGGAATCTTCCCGACCCAGGGAGCAAACCCGCGTCTCCTGCATCGGCAGGCAGATTCTTTACCATCTGAGCCACCAGGGAAGCCCACCTCTCTCAGAAAAAAGAAGCTGCTTGGGGCCACCTCTCAGATAACTTCCTTGTAGCTGTAGTTCAGTCACTCAGTCGTGTCTGACTCTTTGCGACCCCGCGGACTGCAGCACACCAGGCCTCCCTGTCCATCACCAACTCCCGGAGTTTACTCAAGCTCGTGTCCATCGAGTCAGTGATGCCGTCCAACCATCTCATCCTCTGTCGTCCCCTTCTCCTCCTGCCTTCAATCTTTCCCGTGTATGTGTGCTAATATACGATATTTGTTCTTCTCTTTCTGACCGATTTCACTGTATAACAAGCTGTCGGTTCATCCACTTCACTAAAGTGAAAGTCGCTTCAGTCGTGTCCGACTCTTTTTCGACCCCATGGACTGTAGCCCGCCAGGCTCCTCTCTCCGTGAGGATTCCCCGGGCCAGAACACTGGAGTGGGTAGCTGTTCCCTTCTCCAGGGGATCTTCCCGCCCCAGGGACTGAACCGAGGTCTCCTGCATTGCAGGCGGATTCTTTACCGTCTGAACCAGGGAAGCCCATCCACTTCACTGGATTGCACTCAGATTTGTTCTTTTTTATGGCTGCGTAATATTCCATCGTATATATGCACCACCTCTGTTTCGAGTTCATGTATCACAAACCCTTCAGGGACACAGGTGCAACAAAAAAGCCTTTGTTTATAAATCAAATGTTTCCATGGTTAAAAAAGGGGAACATGAAATAGTTGACATGGTGTTCGTTTATCAGCGGAGTCTCCCCAAAGCCACCTCGTCGCTGAGTCCCTGCTACCCCATGGCTCCTCAGACTGGCCTCCGTCATTGCGGTTAAGAAGCAAATCTACGTGCCGTCGATGCTTTATGGTTATTATTCCAATTCTGATGTTAATGGGAGGGGCTCCAGCCTGGAATAACAGGAGATGCAGAGGACCACGGGGAAGGTCATCTTTCCTCGTTCAAGGTCGTCTCAATGTCGCAGAGCTGAAAGGGCACCAACAGACAGCCCCTCGCCCCTGTCATGGGTTCTCTGTTCTCCTCCACCATCACCGGATCCTCAGCCCAGGGGCGAGCAATACAGAGAGGGCCTTTCACTGAGCTTGTTTTCCAACATGTGCATCAGTGAGCAGCCGCTTGCAGCTGGAAGTAGGGTCTTAGCTTCCCAGACCTGACCGCAGGGGCCTCAGAGGCCAGCAGGTAGGGCTCAGGTCCCTCGTCTTGCCTGTCTAGTCAAGTAACGAATTCAGGCGGGGAGGTACAAGGTAGGCAGTAAAGTCAACAGGGTATTGAAAAGAAAAGTACTTGTGGAAAGGTGCCAGGGTGAGCTCAGAGAGAGAGTTGTTCAGTCACTCAGTCGTGTCCAACTCTTTGCAATCCCATGGACTGCAGCACGCCAGGCCTCCCTATCCATCACCCACTTCCGGAGCTTGCTCAAACTCATGTCCGTTGAGTCAGTGATGCCACCCAACCATCTCACTCTCTGCTGTCCCCTTCTCCTCCCGCCTTCAATCCTTCCCAGCATCAGGGTCTTTTCAAATGAGTCAGCTCTTTGCATCAGGTGGCCAAAGTACTGGAGTTTCAGCTTCAGCATCCGTCCTTCCAATGAATATTCAGGACTGATCTCCTTTAGGATGGACTGGTTGGATCTCCTTGAAGTCCAAGGGACTCTCACGAGTCTTCTCCAACACCACAGTTCAAAAGCATCAATTCTTCGATGCTCAGCTTTCTTTATAGTCCAACTCTCACATCCATCCTGGAGAAACCATAGCTTTGACTAGACGGACGTTTGTAGGCAAAGTAATGTCTCTGCTTTTTAATATGCTGTCTAGGTTGGTCATAACTTTTCTTCCAAGGAGCAAGTGTCTTTTAATTTCATGGCTGCACTCACCATCTGCAGTGATTTTGGAGCCCAAGAAAATAAAGTCTGTCACCGTTGCCATTATTTCCCCATCTGTTTGCCGTGAAGTGATGGGACCGGATGCCATGATGTTCGTTTTTTGAACGCTGAGTGTTAAGCCAGCTTTTTTTTTTTTTTTTTTTTTTTTTTTTTAATAAATTTATTTATTTTACTTGGGGGCTAATTACTTTACAATATTGTAATAGTTTTTGCCATACATTGACAAGAATCAGCCATAGGTTTACATGTGTTCCCCTTCCCGAACCCCCCACCCACCTCCCTCCCCCTCCCATCCCTCTGGATCATCCCACTGCCCCGGCCCCGAGCCCTTGTCACATGCATCGAA
Source organism: Giraffa tippelskirchi (assembly GCF_054371585.1). NCBI lineage: Eukaryota > Metazoa > Chordata > Mammalia > Artiodactyla > Giraffidae > Giraffa > Giraffa tippelskirchi. The sequence continues at coordinate 972,766 of NC_137290.1, forward strand.
CATGGAATGGTGCTCTGTTTCACATATGACAATACACATGTCTCAATGCCATTCTCCCAGAACGACCCACCCTCACCTTCTCCCTCAGAGTCCATAAAATTGTTCCATGCATCTGTGTCTCTCATTCTGTCCCGCATATAGGGTTATCGTTACCATCTTTCAGATTCCATATGCATTAGTATACTGTATTGTTGTTTTTCTTTCTGGCTTACTTCACTGCTTTTCACTCTGGTCTTTCACCTTCATCAAGAGGCTCTTTAGTTGCTCTTTGCTTTCTGTCCTGAGGGTGGTGTCGTCTGCATAAAGGGACAGGTGTCCTGGTTGTCGTCATCCCTCCAACCAATCACCTGGGTTTGCTCCCCCCCACCCGCGGTTAATTTGTCTTAGGGCCCCCCCCGCCCCGGGGTGCGCGCACACACCCCAGCCTACAAGTGTCTCGAACTGAAGGCTTCTGGGAGGAGCAGAGCTCATCATGGTCTGGAATTATCCTCTGACTTTTGACTGCAAGGAGCCTTTCTGCGTAGGTATGGTGTCTCCCTTATAAGACAGGGTTTTCCCCTTTCCTTATCCTTGCCTTGATCATTGCCTTGAGGTAAGAGAAAAAGACTGGCTCTCTACCCTGTTTTTTTTTTGTTGGTTGCAAAGTCCTCAGCTGAAGCCCACCTATCTGTTATCTCAAGAAATGCAAGCGGAAGGATGTGAGAGTGTTATTCGCTCCATCGTGTCTGACTGTCTGTGACCCCATGGACTGCAGCCCGCCAGGCTCCTCTGTCCATGGGATTCTCCAGGCAACAACACTGGAGTGGGTAGCTATTCCCTTCTCCAGGGGGTCTTCCCGACCCAGGGATCTAAGCCGGGTCTCCTGCATCGCAGGTGGGTGGGAGGGTGGCTGATTGTAAATTTCCAACCTGGAGCCCGCCTGTCTTCCTGCGTCAAGCTGATGCCTGTCTGGCTCTGGGCTCCTCCATCCGTTCGGCCAGCTCAAGAGTCCACCTCCCTCCCTCCCGGGAAACATGCCTGGAATTTGCCGGATGGATGCTGTTTGCTGAGGCACTGGAGCAGGGGCAGGGACCCACAGGGATGATCTGAGAACGGGCAGACAGAGGCATTGCCTTTCCGGGATTCACGGGGAGCACTCACCCCCAGGTGGGCGTCCCTGGGGGGCTCAGATGGTAAAGAGTCCGCCTCCAATGCAGGAGATGTGGGTTCTATCCCTGGGTCGGGAAGATCCCCTGGAGGAGGGCATGGCAAACCCACTCCAGTATTCTGGCCTGGAGAATCCCATGGACAAGGAGCCTGGCGGGCTACAGTCCCCGGGGTCGCAGAGGGACGGGACTGAGCGACTTAACGCAACACACCCACCCCCAACCCCCACTAGCAGGCCCCTGGACATTCCAAGTCTTTGTCCCAGAGAAAGGGAGGAAGCCGCCTCCGGCAAGGAAGGAATGCCCTCATCTGCATTCCGCCTCAGATGGAAATTCTTCACACAGTAGGCCTTTCTTTTGATTTCCAGCCAGAGGCTTGAGTAAGTTTCTTTCAGAGAAGAAACGCGGAGTATATTCTTTGGGAGGGGAGTAGGGGCTCAGAAAGGAAGATTATAATCTCATGTCTCTGAGAATTAAAAAAGAGAGAGATGTATTGTTTTGAACTATTTACAGATTTTTAAAACATACATTTGTAGTGTTTTGATATAAAAGTATATGCGGTTGTAATGGACAAGGGAAGTATATGTCACACTATTAGAAGCAAATATAGAGAAAGAAATATGTAACATGTCAGCAGATTAGAAGCAAATATAGGGGAAGAAAACATATAAAATGTCAGCACATTAAATGCAAATATAGACAAAGAAGATATGTAAAATGTCACCATTTGAAATGCAAATATAGGCAAATGAAGACAATATATAAAATGCCATAATACTTAAAGCAAATCTAGACATATAAAGAAAATATGTAAAATATCACCACGTTAAAAGCAAATATAGAAGAAAATACATAAAATGTCACCGTATGAAATGCAAATATAGACAAATAGACAGTATATAAAATGTCATAATATTAAATGCATATCTAGACAAAGACAATATATAAAGTGTCACCATATTAAATGCAAATACAGACAAAGAAGATATGCAAAATGTCACCGTATTAAATGAAAATTTAGACAAATAAAGACTATAAAATGCCACAATATTAAAAGAAATACGGAGAAATAAAAGAAAATATGTAAACTGTCACCAGATTAAAAGCAAATATAAAAGAAAAAAATATAAAATGTCACCATATTAAATGCAAATATAGACAAAGACAACATATAAACTATCATCATAGTAAATGCAAATGTTGATAAAGACAGTATATAAAATGCTGTAATGTTAAAAGCACATATGCACAAATAAAGAAAATATGAAAAAGTCACAATATTAAATACAAAGAAAGAATGTGAAAGAAAGTGTAGTTGCTCAGTCGTGTTGGACTCTTTGTGACCCCATGGACTGTAGCAAATATAAATAAAAGTTATTTCAAGTCATTTTTTCTCCCTCTTAAACATGTGCTGACATATTATGTATTTTCCTCCTCCATATTTGCTTGTAATCTGCTGACATGTTACGTATTTCTTTGTCTATATCCATCCCACTGAAGAAATGGTCGTGCTTTAAGAAAACCATTGTGTGTAGGCTAAGTGGTCCGCTAGCCTGACGTCGGTATAATCCTCATTAATATAATGTCTGCTATGCTCATTCCGACTCTTTGCAACCCCGTGGACTGCAGCCCACCAGGCTCCTCTGTCCGTGGGATTCTCCAGGCAAGAATCCTGGAGTGGGTTGCCATTTCCTCCTCCAGGGGATCTTCCTGACCCAGGGATCGCACTGGCATCTCCTGCATTCGTTGCCTGTGGATTCCTTACCACTAACGCCACCTTCTCTGTGCTGAGACATAAAGAACTGTGAGACCGAGGCTCTGCAGAATCCTCTGAAACGACACCAGCAGGTTCCACTAGCATAACATTCTGAAAGTCAAGGTTACAATTCAATCTTCACACCAATAGCCAGAAAAGTCTCAATGTCTGGAAAAGATACTCCACACACACCGACCTGAAGATGACGTAGATACTGGAATCATCAGAGATATAGTTTATTATTTTATTTGGAATTAAAAAAAATCAACTTTAAGGTATAATGTACATAAAATAAGGGCTTCCCTGGTGACTCAGCTGGTCAAGAATCCACCTGCAATGCAGGAGACGTAGGTTTGATCCCAGGGTCGGGAAGATCCCCTGGAGGAGGGCATGGCAGCCCCTCCAGTATTCCTGCCTGGAGAATCGCATGGACGGAGAGCCTGGTGGGCTGCAGTCCATGGGGTCACACAGAGTCCAACACGACTGAGCCACTAACACTTTACACAGGTTTGTGCTGTGTTGGTTTTGTTTTCGGGAGAACTGCGTGTACTGGGCTGATGCATGAAGCTGACTTGGGCAGAAATTCAATATTTGTTCATAACAGTGTGAACCTTTCGGAGTCCCTGGTGGTCACTGCCAGTTTTAGCCGTGCTTGCCTGGGTGTCTGCAGCTCTGATGGGTTATCTGCATAGATCCTGGCTGTGATCATTTCAGACAAGCCCGGGGAGGTGGGTGTCTCCCTTTTCAAAGGGTGCAGGAACCACCTCGGACGACACAAATATCCCAGGCAGTGCTGTCATTGAAAACGGACGCTCAGGGTCCCGCTCAATTCCTTCTAAAGAGGCTGATAGCAGAAAAGAGATGGGCGGAGAACGTCACCAAGGACCACAGGCTCAGTCGGGTCTCATGTCTGTCTCTTTGCGACCCCGTGGACTGCAGCCTGCCAGGCTCCTCTGTCCATGGGATTCTCCAGGCAAGAATCCTGGAGTGAGTTGCCATGCCCTCTTCCAGGGGATCTTCCCAACCTGGGGATTGAACCTGCGTCTCCTGTATTGTAGGCACCATCTGAGCCACGGTAGGGAAGCCCTGTCAGGGGAGCCGGTAAGGGGCAGAAACAGTTTTGTGAAGTGACGTGCTCCCATTGTGCGGCTTCTGGGACTAAATAGTAACACCCCCCAAATTCATATCTTGGCATCTCTGACCCCCAGGGACCTAAGGATGTGACTGCATTTGGAGACGAGGGTCTTTGAAGATGGGGATGAAGGTGAAATGAGGTCACTAGCGTGGGTCCTGACCCAAAGGACTGGGGTCACCATATGAAGAGGGGATCAGGACCCAGACACACACACAGGGACCACCACGGGAGCACACGGGGAGGAGATGGCCGTCCACACGCCCAGGAGAGAGGCCTCGGAGGGAGCCAGCCCTGCCCACACCTGGGTCTCACATTATGGCCTCCGCGACTTGGGCTGACGAATGTCTATGATCTGAGACACTGGGTCTGGGGTATTTTGTCACGATGGCCCCCAGGGAAGTCATGCATTCCTTTAAAGCTCTATCAAAGCTCAGTTGGAGGTTTTAGGGGGCGCAGTTGGCATCTGGAACCCCAATTATTTTCCGTTTCTACTACAGGAGCTCACTGGCACGGAATCCACTCTCCCTCAAGCAAAAGTCATCAGTTTCAAGCAGGCGTCGTTAAGCTACCAGTTTCTCGACTAAGGATATAAAGAGTCCGAGGCATTTCTGTGAGGCTGGTTGAATTAAACATTCACATTTCTCCCTGACGTTTTTAGTAGTAAAGCATTAAAATATAGGCCATTAAAATTTCTAGCCACGTGGGGTTTCTGAAGAATGATGTTTTTTTCATACGTACTGTTGGCCTCTGTTGGCTTTGGCTGCTGCTGCTGCTGCTGCTAAGACGCTTCAGTCGTGTCCGACTCTGTGCGACCCCATAGACGGCAGCCCACCAGGCTCCCCCATCCCTGGGATTCTCCAGGCAAGAACACTGGAGTGGGTTGCCATTTCCTTCTCCAGTGCATGAAAGGGAAAAGTGAAAGTGAAGTTGCTCAGTCGTGTCCGACTCTTTGCAACTCCATGGACTGCAGCCTACCAGGCTCCTCTGTCCATGGGATTTTCCAGGCAAGAGTACTGGAGGGGGGTGCCATTGCCTTCTCCTGTTGGGTTTGGCAAATATCGCTTTCAAATCAGGGAAGCGTCATGGGGAATTCTTTGAGAACGTGTGGATGACCTTGAATTTTATGTCCTGGGCACAATGGAGTGTTTCTATTGCCTCCAAAGCCCATAAAAGCCAGTGATTGAATGTTCATAGCCCAAAGCCAGCCTTGTTGATCGGGAGGCCCATTAATTTCTTTCTGTTTGCTGTTTATTATTGAAGTATAGTTGATTTATAATGTTGTGTTACTTTCACGTGTACAGCGAAGCAGGCCAGCTCTCCATATGCATATATCCACTCTGTTTCAAATTCTTTTCCCGTATTGATCGTTACAGAGCATGGAGCAGAGTTCCCTGGACGATACACACAGTCGTCCCTGTGTGTGTATAGGGAACTGTAGCTAACTATTAATAATGATAACTATTATAGTTCTCTGTTTTATATAGAGTAGTGTTTATGTATCAGCCCTGATCTTCTGGTTTATCCCTGCAACCACCCTCACCCTTGGGTGACCGTAAGTTTGTCTGTGAGTCTGTTTCTGTTTTGTAAATAAGCTCATTTGCACCATTTTAAACTCTTTTAATAACTGATGTTGGTTCCACCGGGTCTTCACAGGTACAGGGGCTTCTCTGCTTGCTGTCAGGGGGGCTACTCTCTAGGTGTGGTGAGTCGGCTTCTCTTTGCAGTGGCTGCTCTTGCAGAGCACTGGTTCTAGGATGTGTGGGGTCCGGAGTTGAGGCACAGACACAGTTTTTCCGTGGCGTGTGGGATCTTCCTGGACCAGGGATCGAATCTGTGTCTTCCTGCATTGGCAGGCGACCTTTTACCACCAGGGAAGCCTTGAGCATTTTTTTTCAGATTCCACGTATTAGTGATGTCATATGATACGTGTCTTTCTCTGTGTGACTTACTTCACTTAACATGCTTATCTCTAGGTCCGTCTATTTTGCTGCAAACAGCATCACTGAATCATTTTTCACGGCTGCATAGTATTCCACTGTGTACACATACCACACCTTCTTTATCCATTCTTCTGTCGATGGACACTTAGGTTGCTTCCACGTCTTGGCTGTTGTGAATAGCGCTGCAGTGATCATTGAGATGCAGAGCTATTTAATTTCGGATGACATCTGTTTTTGTGTTCCTTCATTGGTCCCAGGATCTCCCATCTGTTACTTTCCGTTGGCTGATCCAGTGAGTAGTACAGTATTACTTTTTTTTTTTTTGGTCTTCTCCTTATTGTCGATTCTGTAATCGCTTACACATGTGGCTGCCCCAGTGGAGGGAGCTCATAGTCCCTACTGAACTGACCTCAGTCACCGTGGAGCATGGCTTTGGGTAGATACGAGTTGTGTTGTTTTCCTATCTGGAGTTTGACAAGCTGCCTCCCGGTTCCATACGGCTCTGGTTGTCTCTCCCTTGTGAGACTGGCAATGTTGCAGGTCTGGGCTGTTCCATCACCCTGGGTCCTGGTCCTGAGAAGAGCTGGGAGCCCATTGATGGGCCAGTAGCCTGCGTGTACGTGAACCACTGAGCTTCTGGGGCTGTGTGTTACAGCAGCATCCGCTAGCCTATCCTGATCGGTACCTCCACCAACGGTCCTCTTTCCACTGGGCTGTTTCTCTCAGTCGTGCATTTACAGGGTGAAACGGCTCCTTTGTGCAGAAATACAAAGAAGATGGACCTTGGGGTCCACTGTTCTTTCCACTTTGCTTTTCTGGGTGTGATGGTCAGCCTAGTCGATTACGGTTTGCCTCAAAGAAATTTATACAAAGAGGCAACAGCTCCGTTTTATTGGGTTGCCCGAGAAGTTTATTCTGGTTTTGCCTTAACTTCTTAGAGGAAAATCTGAACGAACTTCTTGGTCAACCCCGTACTGGTGTTTCCCAGCCATTCTGCTCAGACCAGTGGAGAAAGAGCGGATGGGACAAAACAACGCCTCCCCCACCACGAGAGATTCTCAAAGTGTTCCCTGAGGGTGCCACAGGGGTGGCCCTTTTTAATACATTACCGACCTGGGGGGTTTTGCAGAGACTAATGCCTGTGGCTAGCAATTTGTTATGAAAGTGAATATTGAAACAGTCCTGTCAATAGTAACAAAAGACACTAATAGCTTTTTTTTTTAATTACAAACCTAGCATTGTATTCATATTAAGCCAAAAAAGGGGAGTCAAAAATGTCATTAAATTTTTCGTTAGTCAAAACTGCATAAGTTTTCTAAAACATATATTATACATATTATTTTTATATGTAGGTATACGAAAGCATTTCTATGCTTGAGAAAGCCTTGAGGAAGAACATAAAAAAAAAGAGAGATGGAGAAATCGGAGAACATAAACTAAATGAAATGGGAACACCGAATATGAAATAGAAAAAGTGAAATAAACTAGATAAAAGTAAACGATCATCATGTAGTCCAGTTGTTTTTAAACACGGCTGCCATTTAGAAACATATATGGAGCTCTGGAGGAAAAAAAAAAGCAATACCTGGGCATTTGTATTTTTGAAAAACAATTCCAAGATAATTCTGGTATGCATCTGGATATTACACAGAGACTCCAAGTGCTCCTTTTTGGAGTGTCGTCTTGTCTGATTTCCCCCCCACTCCGTCATGGGTATGATTCTCCAAGGGCGCAGCAAGCGAGCGAGCGTTAGGGTTTCACGTCTAGTTTCGTGACCCTGGAAAAGAGCTGAGGTTCTAGCTTCAGGCTTCGCGGCTGAGACCTTGTGATCCCAGGTGTGTATCTGGGGTGTGTTTGTGTGTTGTGTGTCTTTGTGTGTGCGTATCTACAGGAAGCATGGAGATTTTCTGCACACCTCCAGGACGGGACTGGAGGGTTATCTTTTTTTTTTAATTCTGTGGTTGTCCAGTCGCTCAGTCGCATCCAACTCTCTGTAACTCCATGGGCTGCAGCACGCCAGGCTCCTCTGTCCTCCACTATCTCCCGGAGCTGGCTCAGACTCACGTCCATCGAGTCGGTGATGCCGTCCAACCATCTCATCCTCTGTCGTCCCCTTCTCCTCCCACCTTCAATCTCTCCCAGCATCAGGGTCTTTTCCAGTGAGTCGGTTCTTCCCATCAGGTGGCCAAAGTAGTGGAGCTTCAGCTTCGGCGTCAGAAAAGATAATTTAATTATCTTTACAAAAAATTTATTTACTTGGCTGTGTCGGGCCTTTAGTTGTGGGATCTTTCTTTGTGGCTCACGGACTCCATAGTTGTTGAGTATCCCCGGACCAGGGATCGAACCCGTGTACCCTGCATTGGCAGGTGGGTTCTCAGCCACCTGGGTTCTCAATCCCTGAAGGGTTATCTCGATTCCGCATCTCCAGAAATAATCAAGCACGCATTTGGCTGAGCGGCAGCCTTCATACTGATGGTCGGGCTCAGATTCTTACCTGTGTGTCTGCAGCCCTGGAAGCAGATTGTGCTGTCGGAAGCCTCGAGTCACTGTCTGCCAGGCGGGCTGCAGAGGCTCCAGGGACGGCGGCCAGCTTGGCTGGTTCTGTTTACCTCCCGGAAATGTCAGATTTGGAGGCTCAGTGCATTTGTCAGGGGCAGCTGCGTGTCTGTTGGATGGCACCTCCTCCTGCCGTGCAAATGGGCTTCTCTGCTCACTTCCAAAGGTCCCGGCGAGCCAGCCAGCGTCCAAGGGTCACCCCGTGATTCCACTGGACGTGACGCCCTCCTACATCAGAGCGGGGCCGTGGCACCCGGCTCTCAGAGCCGTGTCAGTTCCACACCGCCAAGGAAGAAGCTGGGCACTGCCAAACCTTCAGGTCCCAGCAGATGGGAGCCTCCGATTTAGTTCTAAGTCACAGCTTAATGATGACTCTGGGCCAAAGGAACCCGTGGAAATATGTGACAGGTATCAATCTAGGCAATGTATCTGCGCCAAAGAGGGAGTATTCCTGCAGCATTCTAGGGGGGGACAGTCTCCAACCCTGAGTCAGAATATCCCGCAAGAAAGTACAGACTTGACCAGCTGCCTAACCACATGCACAAGTGTGGTGTGTGTGTCTGGGGTGTGTTTGTGTGGAGTGTCTTTGTGTGTGTGATGTGCGTGCAGCGTGTATGTGTGTGTGTGTGGCATGGGTGCATGTGTGTGGTGTGTGGTGTGTGTGATGGGTGCATGTAGCATGTGTATATTTGTGGCTTGTGTTGTGTGTGCAGTGTGCATGTGTGTATATGACATGTATGTGTGTGGCATGTGCGTTGTATGTGTGCAGAGTGTATGTGTCTGTGTGGTGTGTATGTCATGGGTGTCTGGTGTGTGTTTGTGTGATATGTGTGTATTTGTGGCTTGTGTTGTGTGTGGTGTGTATGTATGGTGTGTGTATATGTGGTATGTGTGTGTGGCATGTATGTGTGTGTATGGTGTGTATGTGTGTGGTATGTCTATGTGTGTACTTTGTGTGTGGTATGTGTGTATTTGCGGCATGAGTGTTGTGTGTACAGCATGTGTATGGCATGTGTGTTGCGTATACAATGTATGTCATGTGTATGTGGCGTGTGTGTGTGGTATGTGTGTATTTGTGGTGTGTGTGTTGTGTTATAGTGTGCATGTGTGTGTGTGTCTATGTGCGTGTATGGGGTGTGTGTCTGTGTGTGTGTGCGTGTGTTGTGTGTATGATGCGCATGTGTTGTGTGTGTGTCTGTGTGTGTGCATGTGTGTATGGTGTGTGGTGTGTGTCTGTGTGTGTGTGGTGTGTGTATAGTGTGTCTGTGTCTGTGTGTGTGTGCGCCTGTGTGTGTGTCTGTGTGTGTGTGTATGGTGTGTGGTGTGTGTCTGTGTGTGTGGTGTGTCTGTGTGTGTGTATGGTGTGTGTGTGTGTGTCTGTGGTGTGTCTGTGTGCATGCGTGTCTCTGTGTGTGGTGTGTCTGTGTGTGTGTGGTGTGTGGTGTGTGTGGCGTGTGTGTGTGGTATGTGTGTATTTGTGGCGTGTGTGTTGTTACAGTGTGCATATGTATGCGTGTGTGGTGTGTGTGTGCGTGTGTGTATGGTGTGTGGTGTGTGTGTCTGTGTGCGTGTGTGCCTGTGTGTGGTGTGTGCGTGTGTCTTTGTGTGTCTGCCCCGGCCATCCGTGCCCCTGTGGGCATCCGCCGGGCTGTTGCGGGTCTGAGCCCCGTCTCACGGCGTGTAGGGCCTCAGCCCACGCGGACCCTTCTGGTGAAGAGGTGACGTCGGGGGCGGGGAGGGGTCTGGGGGGGCGGCCCTTGTTGGGGGGGTTGGGGGGCAATGCCTGCACGAACGAGCCCCCTTCCTGCACCCGCCTCTGCTCCGCGTCCTGCGGGCCCGGCGTCTCTGCTTCCTCCCCGCGGGGACCCAGCACGGTGCACACGCTCGTCCGCCGCGGGCGTGGCGGGGAGACGGGGCGTGGGTGGGCTTCCGTTCCCACGGGCGCGTCAGACCAGCTGTCGCTGCAGAGGGTGGGTGGGGGCCAAGCCCCTCGGTGGCAGGATCACACCCGTCTCTGCTTTAATGGCCCACGAGTTCATCGTATTATCGGCTACAGGAGGTGGCCTTCCTGTACTTTGCAAACTGGTGATCCCCCCTCGACGGCGGCTTGGATGACTTGTTCTCAGAGCCCAGCACGCGTCAGAAAACGTTCTCGGGTTCTCGGAGCGACACAGTTATTGGTGCAAATTAGCTGGAAATACGAGGAGTGATATTCCATTCCAGTGTTTGCATCTGAGACTAATATACCATGTTTGAGGGTGGAGGGCAGAGGGTGCACTTCCCAGGTGGCTCAGTGGTAAAGAACCCGCCTGCCAGTGCAGGAGACGGGAGAGACGTGAGTTTGATGCCTGGATTGGGAAGATCCCCTGGAGCAGGGCATGGCAACCCACTCCAGTATTCTTCCCTGGAGAATCCCACGGACAGAGGAGCCTGGTGGGCTGCAGTTCACGGAACCGCAAAAGAGTCGGAGACGACTGAGCAACTTAGCACCATTTTTTTTCTACTTCTGTGTAAATTATTCTTGTAAATATAAGAGAAAATTCATTTAAATGGGGCCAGATGCGCCAAGATGGGCTGCTGTCTTCCTGTGTTCTGTCCACAGGTGGAAACGACCCACGAATGTAGCAGGTTCTAGACAGAGAGCAAAGCTGACCAGCAGTGTGTTCCTGGCTCCCACTCAGGCTGGTGGGAGCTTCTTACGCCCACTGTGCCTGCCATCAGGACTGTGACTGCCACTCACGGATGGTCTGGGCCATTTTTGTGCTTTTTTTTTTTTTAACTTTTTATTTCATATTGGAATATAGCCAACCCACAATATTGTGATAGTCTCAGGTGGACGGCAAAGGGAGTCAGCCGTATCACATATACATGTATCCATCCTCCCCCAAACTCCCTTCCCTTTTCTGTTTTATTTTCATGTGGACCATTATTTTTTTTTTAAAGTCTATTGAAGCGGTACATTATTGGTTCTGTTCTTTTGTTTTGGTTTCTTGGCCACAAGGCACGTGGGATCTTCACTCCCTGACCGGGCATCGAACGCTCACTCTGGGAGTTGGAAGGCGAAGTCTTAACCACTGGACCCCCAGGAAACTGCCTTGTGCTTAGTTGCTCAGCCATGTCCAACTTTTTGGAACCCCATGGGCTGTAAGTGCCAGGCTCCTCTGTCCATGGGATTCTCCAGACAAGAATACTTGAGTGGGTTGCCATTTCCTTCTCTAGGGAATCTTTCCGACCCAGGAATCGAACCCGAGTCTCCTGCATTGCACGCGGATTCTTTACCATTTTGAGCCACCAGGGAAGCCCTGTAGGGGAGCAGAGAATAGGCAGAAACAGCGCTGAGCAGATATCGAACCTGGGTCTCCTGTATTGCAGGTAGGTTCTTTACCCACTGAGCCATTGGCGAAGCCCCTATGGTCTATATTGATATAAGTAAATCACAGAGCTTTCTTTCCCCCCGACCTTGGGGATGGAGGAAGCTGGCTTCTCCAGGTCAGCGCTGTGCTTTAGGATTCCTGCACGTGTGTCCGTGTGTGTCCATGTGTCACTTGTAGCTGGTTCGTTGCTGGCTTTGGTGATAGGGATGCCTCACTGACTTATCCATTCTGCTGCAGAGAGGAGTTTAGAATTTCTCCTGCCTGGGGTCACAGACACTAATGCGGCTGGGAGGGGTCTGGTCTGTGTCCTTTGCTGTGCTCGGGTTGGGGTGTCTTTGGTGGAGGGGCGTCCACCCCGAGATGGGATTGCCGGGTTATGGGGGTGTGGGCACCTTCCTGTGCGGGGGGGGGGATCTTGTTGAAAAGGATGCTGGGGATCAGTGGAAAGAAACGATTTGTCAGAAACACTGTCGTCCGGCTCCCCAGCGCCCCCAACCCCCAGTGGGGCAAACCCAGCCCCACTCTCCGTAGGACACACTTGAGACCTCCTTGCTCTGGGTCACGCGCCCGGGAATGTAAGACCCGCCTCCTGGTGCCCAGGGAGGGTCGCCTGTTGTCATCGAAGCTCTGATGAGCGCCCACATAAGGAGTCAGCGGTGTCCTACGCCTTAGTCTGTACTCTCGGCCACCCTGCGGAGACAGCAGGGTGAAAGGAGAGGGTGGAAGGGACCGAGAGAGTCGCTCTGAAATATACACACCGCCATGTGTGAAACAGCCAGCCAGCGGGAAGCTGTGGTGTAGACAGGGAGCTCAGCTCGGGGCTCGACGATGACCCGGAGGGCTGGATGGGGGTGGGAGGGAGGCTCAAGAGGGAGGAGATGTAAGGGTACTTATAGCGGATTCCCTGACGCTGGGAAAGACGGAGGGCAGGAGGAGAAGGGGGCGACAGAGGAGGAGGTGGTTGGATGGCATCACCGACTCAATGGACATGAGTTAGAGCAAGCTCTGGGAGATGGTGATGGACAGGGAGGCCTGGCGGGCTGCAGTCCATGGGGTCACAGAGAGTCGGACACGACTGAGCGACTGAATGACAGCAATAAGTAGCTGATTCGCCGAGTTATAGAGAAAAAACCAACAGAACATTGTAAAGCAAGTATCGTCCAAAAAAAAAAAAAAACCATAAAGGAAGAAAGAAAAGAATTCTTTTCCCAATATAATCATATGACCCAGTCTTCATTTACCAGCTCATCAAACAACCCATTCAAGTATCTGAATGATAACACTTCATTTTTCCTGTTTTTTTCCAAATTTAAAAAAATTGAAATCTAATTTACAACGTTGTGACGTCTTTATGTTTCATAGGCATTTTATTTTTAAACATTCTGCATTGAGTGAAACATTCTTTAAGTTCCATAGGGCTTTGAAATTTTTTAAAGTTTCATATGCATGGTTTTCATTTTATATTGGAATATAGCTGATCAACAGTGTTGTAACAGTTTCAAGTGGGCAGCAAAGGGGCTCAGGCACACATGTACATGTATCCACTCTCCCCCAAACTCCCCTCCCATCCAGGCTGCCACGTGACCTTGAGCAGAGTTCCCTGTGCTGTCCAGCAGGTCCCTGTTGGTTCTCCATGTTAAATACAGCAGTGTGTCCATGTCCATCCCAAACTCCCTAACTGTCCCTTCCCCCATCCTTCCCCCTGGGAACCATAAGGTCATTACAGAGTATTGAGCAGAGCTCCCTGTGCTGTCCAGCAGGTCCTTGCTGGTTCTCCATGTTAAATGCAGCAGTGTGTCCATGTCCATCCCAGACTCCCTAACTATCCCTTCCCCCATCCTTCTCCCTGGGAACCATAAGGTCATTACAGAGTATTGAGCAGAGTTCCCCGTGCTGTCCAGCAGGTCCTTGCTGGTTATGCATGTGAAATATGCACATGGTTTTATCTAACCCTGTAATAACCCCCTTTTTAAAGTCCTCTCCCCCATCTTGCCCGCCCCTGCCCCCGTATCCGTGGTTAATTCTGTTTTTTGTTACATTTACCGGTCGTCTGTACTTTTTAGATCCCACATATAAGTGATTGCAAACAGTATTTGTCTTTGTCTGAAGTGACGTGTCCTTTAAAAACGGCCTTTCAGGGAAGCCAATTCCGCCTTTTGCTAAGACAGGAACAATTTAGTTACAGTGGATTCTCGGTGCCACGGCAATGGTGCTGGTTCATCTTGATCACTTTTCTTTTGTCCGCTCTTTTTTTTTTCCTCTTAAACGGAATTTACTCTCAGTTGTTTGGTAAATAAATCTCCAGCTGTTCACAGAAAGCGGCGCCCCTGTGTATAAATCAGAAGTCTGTCATTTCTCAGTGGCTTTGTAGACATGTTTCCAAGTACGGGCAAAGTCGAACTAAAATGGCCTGTTTCCCACACTGTCTTATCTCAGTGGAACCCCCCAAGATGCCATGACCTCACAGGGGAGGGTGAAAGAGATTGTTGTTCTGTTGCTAAGACGTGTCCAACTCTTCACGACCCCATCCCATGGACTGCAGCAAGCACGCCAGGCCTCCCTGTCCATCACCAGCTCCCAGAGCTTACTCAAACTCATGTCCATTGATGCCATCCAACCATCTCATCCTCTGTCGCCCCCTTCTCCTCCCGCCTTCAATCTTTCCCAGCATCAGGGGCTTTTCCGATGAGTCAGTTCTTCACATCAGGTGGCCAAAGGATTGGAGTTTCAGCTTCAGCATCAGTCCTTCCAATGAACATTCAGGCCTGATCTCCTTTAGGATGGACTGGTTGGATCTCCTTGCAGTCCAAGGGACTCTCAATTCTCCAACACTACACTTCAAAAGAATCAGTTCTTCGGCGCTCAGCTTTCTTTATAGTCCGACTCTCACATCTGTACACGACTACTGGAAAAACCATAGCTTTGACCCTATAAAGTAAGTTTAAAGAATCAGTTAGTTTTTGGCCGTGCTGGGTCTTGGTTGCTTTATAGACTTCTCTCTGGCTGCCGTGAGCGGGGGCTACTCTATACGTGTGGTCTGCAGGCTTCTCATTGCGGTGGCTACTCTTGTTGCAGAGCACGGGCTTACTTGCCCACAGCGTGTGCGATCTTCCCGGGCCAGGGATCGAACCCGAGTCTCCTGCATTGGCAGGTGTATGCTTTACCCTGGAGCCAGCAGGGAAGCCGGGTGAAAGTAAGTCTTGATTTGACGCCTCGTGACAAATCCCTCTTGTTTCCTGGTTGTCTGTCCTCACCCGACCCAGAGCCCCAAGAAGTCGAATCTCCCCAGCAGCCCCTGGTGCTTTCACACAATCCAACATCCCTGAGCTCACTTCCCTCACTTAGAAAATTCACTTTAAAATCGCAACGCCCGGTGGCAGCATCTTCCATGCGGGCTGGCGTGGTAAGACCAGCAGACGACAGCGTGTTCCCGTTTGCCTTAGCGGCCAAGGATATTTCCACCAGACTTTCAGCCGACCGAACGCCAGACTGTGTTACTAAATGATCCAGAAAATGTCCTTTCCGGTCAGGATATGTCTCCAGGAAAAAGAGAAAAAGGGAAGCAAAGCTGAAAACTGTGAAAGGAGACTTCTTCTAATGCAATCGGACTTGAAACTGCCAACATTTGGCAGTATGGAGAGTGCAGGACACACTGCAAGTTATATAAATTGCCCAGAACGGGGACGCTTTGTTCTTTCAAGGGCAGGAGCCGCACTGCTTGTCTCACAACCTGTGAAACCGCAGTGAGGAGTATAATTCAGGCTGGTGTGGGCCATCCGGGTGTGAGAAAGGAATTTGTCATGTTGGGACCAGCCAGCAGACCCAGGAGACAATATTTGGGGACTTCCCTCGTGGTCCAGTGATGAAGACTTTGCCTTCCAAGGCAGGGGGTGAGGGTTCAATCCTTGGTCAGGGAACTAAGATCCTGCATGTTGTGTGGTGTGGCCAGCAAGTAAAAAAATATATATATGTATATAAAATGCCATCTTGATTTAGACACTTGCTGTGGTGGGAATGTAAATTGGGGTAGCCAGTGCAGATACCAGAATGGAGGTTCCTCAAGAAACTAAAAATAGAACCACCATGTGACCCAGCAATCACACTCCTGGACAATTATCCAGAAAAGACAAAACGTGTAATTAGAAAAGATACATGTACCACAAGGTCCCTTGCAGCAGTACTCACAATAGGCAGGACGTGGAAGCAACCTAAGGGACCATCGACAGATAAGTGGATGGAGGTTGTGGTCCGTATATACAGTGGAATATTACTCACCCATTAAAAAGGAACTGTTTTGAGTCGGTTGAACTGAGGTGGATGAACCTGGAGCCTGTTATACAGAGTGAAGAAAGTCAGAAAGAGAAGAGCAAATATTGTGCATTTTCCAGTGGTCATGTATGGATGTGAGAGTTGGACGGTGAAGAAAGCTGAGCGCCGCAGAATTGATGCTTTTGAACTGTGGTGTTGGAGAAGACTCTTGAGAGTCCCTTGGACTGCAAGGAGATCCAATCAATCCATCCTAAAGGAGATCAATCCTGGGTGTTCATTGGAAGGACTGATGTTGAAGCTGAAACTCCAATACTTTGGCCACCTCATGCGAAGAGTTGACTCATTGGAAAAGACCCTAATGCTGGGTAGGATTGGGGGCGGGAGGAGAAGGGGACGACAGAGGATGAGATGGTTGGATGGCATCACCGACTCGATGGACATGGGTTTGGGTAGACTCCGGGAGTTGGTGATGGACAGAGAGGCCTGGCGTGCTGCAGTTCACGGGGTCACAAAGAATCGGACACGACTGAGCGACTGAACTGAACTGAAGGCATACATATGGAATCTAGAAAGATGGTGCAGATGAACCCACTTACAGAGAACTGACCGAGCGGAACTGACATACGCACACCAGCGTGTGCTAAACAGACAGCTGGTTGGAAGCCGGTGTGTAAACAGGGGGCTCAGATTGGTGCTCTGTGATGACCTACAGGGGTGGGCGGGGGGTGGGAGGGAGCCTCAACAGGAAGGGCATACATGTGTGCTTACAGCCCATCCACGTTGTTGTACGGCAGAAGCCAGCAACAGTGTAAAGCAATTACCCTGCAATTAAAAATAAAACATGTGCTGTGCTACCAAGTCAGTAAAGTTAATCCATCGCTCTCCATTAATACATTTAACTCATCGCTCTACCACGGTTATGAAAACTGTTGTCAAGATTTCTATCCCAAGGACGTGTTGATCGACCTTTCCGCTGATGTGCGTCAGCTTGAAAGTCCTTGAGAATCAACAGAAGTGCTTGGAAATGATGAAGCCGGGGCTGTCATTAGAATGACGAGCAGGCGCCGTCCTTGACGAGGCAATTTCTAACCCCATGAAGGTACCTGGGAGATGTATGGGGAAAATTCCGCCGTGCGCCCCGGAGGGCTTCCACTGGAACGTAAACGTTAAAGTCATTAAAGACAGATAAGGCAGTAGATGTCTGATGAAGGTCAAATTCACACAGATGGTGGTACTGCTGGATTTTCTGAGGGCTCTTTTTTTTTTTTTCTTCTTGCCTCCCTTTGATGAAGCAGTTTATTTTACTTTCACAGAATGACGTCGATGTTTTCTAAACGATGCAATGCCATTTCCCCCCATTTTACAATCAGTGTAAAACCTTAATAAATGGCCTTGAAGGACAGAACCAAGTAGGACTTGTCGCCACCTAGGGACGAGTTCATCGAAGTGGAGAAATGTGTCGATTCCAGGTTGAGCTTGTGTTGGAACGACTCATGTTGCCAACGTCCATGGATTGTTGTCCACCATGGAAGCTCACCGAAGCCGTGGTGTCCAGCTTTCTTTGACAATTTGTGTTTGCTTTGTGGCCGCCCTGGGCCTCTGTTTCTCCGGCTTTTCTCTACTTGCAGCAAGAGGGGCTGCTCTATGGTTGTGGGGAGTGGGCTTCTCCTTTCGGGGGCTCCTCTTGTTGCCAAGCACCAGCTCTCTGGCACATGGGCTCGATAACTGTGGTGCATGGGCTCAGTGGCTCTGTGACATGTACGATCTTCCTGGACCAGGGATCGAACCCACGTCTCCTATACTGGCAGGTGGAGTCTTAATCACCGGACCACCTGGGAAATCCCACGAACCTGTTTATCTGTCTTTGAAAGCTGGGCGACCAGAGAGGTTCCCCACGTTGGACATATCTGAGAGGGTGAGCAGTGGTCGTCCATTACTGTTCTCTGAGACCAAGAAATCCTGGGCTCTGGACACCCCAACCCTGCCGGGGGTGAGCAGTGCTGTACACGCGGCCATAATGGATCAGGGGCTGGAGAGTGGGGTCCACCCTCCGTAAGATTAATATCACGTGATGTCATCTGTATGCGCAATCTTAGCAACAATGATACCGATGAATCTATACGCAAAACAGAAAGAGACTCACAGAAAACAAGCGTGTGGTTATCAGAGGGGTCCAGTGAGGTGGGGTAGCGGTAAATGAGGAGTGTGAGATTAACAGATGCACACTGCTATTTATAAAATACATAAAGAACAAGGACCTCTTGAACAGCACAGGGAACTCTGTTCAATACTCTGTAATAACCTGTAAGGGAAAATAATCTGAAAAACAGTGGATATATGCGTACGTGTAACGCAATTACTTTGCTGTACTCCTGAAACGAACACAAACATTGCAAATCAGCTTAACTCCCGTGTGGATTTCCCAGCTGGTTCTATTGGTAAAGAACCCATCTACCAATGCAGGAGACCTAAGAGTTGCAGGTTTGATCCCTGGGTGGGGAAGATCCCCTGGAGGAGGGCGTGGCAACCCACTCCAGTGTCCTTGCCTGGAGAATCCCATGGACAGAGGAGCCTGGTGTGTTACAGTCCCTGGGGTCGCAAAGAGTCGAACATTATTGAAGCAATTTAGCAAGCACGCATGCTCCAATAGAATATAAAAGTTGAAAAAAAGAATCTGTAGATCTGTCTGGTTTTCCTGAGCAACCTCTGAGTTGAACAAGCTGTAGAACCTTGGGGGAAGGGTTGGACCTCTCCAAGCCTTAGTTGTTCCCCTGGACAGGGTTAGAGAATCGTTCCCCTTTGCCCATTGAAGAGTTCCAACGCGGCGGGGTGCACACCGGTGCTCTGTCAACTGGAACATGCTGTAGCTGTGCGAGTTGTGCCATTGGACCCGATGACCCACGTAAGCGCTTTGTCTTAGTTTTGCCTACACCAAGCAGCATGCAGAACTCCCCCGCCCAGGGTTTGTACTTCCTCCCCCTGCGCTGAAAGCTCCGAGTCCTGACCGCTGGACCACCACCGGGGAAGCCCTGCGTCAATACTTCCGAAAGGGTCCTAGTGCCTGTAACCTAGCGCTTCCCAGGTGGTGCTTGTGATAGAAAGCCTGCCTGCCAGTAGAGCAGGCGTAAGAGATGCGGATTCGCTCCCTGGGTCGGGAAGATCCCCTGGAGAAGAGAACGGCAACCCACTCCGGTATTCTTGCCTGGAGAGTCCCGTGGGCAGAGGAACCTGGCGGGCTACACAGTCCAAAGACTTGGACGCGACTGGAGTGACCACGCACGCACACGCGCCTTTGACCTGGGACGCACCCCCGTGAAGAGTTCAAACGTATGAAACTTTCCTTCACGCACAGCACGTCGTAGGCAAGTTTGAAACTGAACCGCACGTTTTGTTAAAACGAGCCGCAGTGACTTCTTTGCAGTGGGGTGAACAGAAGGTGGGTTTTCGGAAGCGTCCCGCACAGACTTTGTTCGCAGAGGTGTCTCTGTTTCCTGCGTTGAGTATTTACTGACAGTGACAGAGGGAGAGAGAGGGAGGGGTTATGAAAAGAAAAGAAAACGGAAAATCCCCACAACACCTGTTTTTAAGAGATAAGAACTCTGTTCTGCTCACAAGCGTAATTACAGTCGTCCGTCTCCCCACCGAAATGAGGACAGGCAGGGAGGCGGTTCATTCTCATTGACATTCCTGAGGTTTCATTCTCTCTGGGTGTTTGGTTGGAACAAAAAAAAAATAGTGAGTTTATGTCATTCTTTTCCCCAGAGTATTAAGAGCCGCGATCCTTAGTCTGCATGCCTAATGAGGAGCCTCTTATTATATCCTTGAAGTGGAGCAGTGTCAGTCTCTCTTGATATCATTATTTTACTTTACTTGCAGTAGCAGCAAACTCCATCGTGACGAAGAATTACCAAAGTGTGAGGCAGAGACACAGAGTGGGCAGGCGGTGCTGGAAAAATGGTGCTGACCGACTTGCTCGATGCGAGGGCTGAGACCAACCTTCCATCTGTGAAGAGTGCAGGATCTGGGAAGCAACCCTGGCTTTTCTTTGGGTTAATCTTGGTTCCACGCGGTCTCTGTCACTGTGTGCGGGGTACTGTCTAGTTGTGGTCCACCGGCTTCGCACTGTGGTGGCCCCTCTCGTGTAGGCGCACAGCCTCTTCGTACGTGGGCTTTGGTCGTTGTGGCTCATGGGCCTCGTTGGTCCGAGGCGGGTGGAATTTTCCTGGACCAGGGATGGAAGCCGAGTGCCTGCATTGGCAGAGGGATTCTTAACCACTGGGCCTCCAGGGAAGTCTGCAGTCCTGTTTTTAACCTTTGTTTCCAAGGTGGTCAGAAAGTGCCCATTAAAAAAAAATCCCTCTCCTGTCTCATCCCATCCATCCATCCATCCATCCACCCGCACATGTGTGCATCCGTACATCATCCACTCGTTTATGTACCCATCCATCCATCCATCCATCCATCTACCCATCCATCCATCCACCCATCTCTCCATCCACCCACCCATCCATCATCCATCCATCCATCCATCCATCCATCCGTCTACCCATCCATCCACCCACACATCCATCCATGTATCTATCTACCCATCGATCCTTCCATCTCTCCATCCACCCATCCATCCATCATCCATTCATGTATCTACTCATCCATCCATCCACTATTCCATCCATCCATCCATGCACACATCCATCCATGTGTCCATCCATCCATTGTCCATTCATGTATCTATCAGTGCATCTATCCATCCACCTATCAATCCATTCATCCATCCACTCATACATCCACCCACCCATCCATCCCTCCATTCACTCATCCATCCATCCACCCCTCCTCCCCTCCCACAGTCCCTGGCAACCATGAATCCACTTCCTGTCTCTGTGGATTTTCCTATTCTGGACATTTCCTATCAATGGAATCACACACAGTGTCCCCTTGTGTGTCTGCTTCTCTCAATATGCATCGTGTGTTCAAGATCCAACCACATTGTAGCCTGTATCAGGGCTTCACTCTTTTTCATGGCTGTGTAATATTCCACTGTGTGCATGGACCCCCATGCTGTTGACCCATCCATCCATCCATCCACCAACCCACCTATCCACCCATTCATTCACTTATCCATCCACCCACCCACCCACCCATCCATCCATCCTTCCATCCACCCATCCATCCACCCATCCACCCATCCATCCTCCCATCCACCCATTTATCTATCCATCCAGTCATCTACCCACATACCTACCCATCCATCCATCCATCCACTTATCCATCCATCCAGTCATCTACCCACTTACCCATTCATCCATCCATCCATCCATCCATCCATCTACCCATCTCTCCATCTACCCATCCATCCATCATCCATTCATGTATCTATTCATCCATCCATCCATCCATCCGTCCACCCACACATGTGTGTATCCGTACATCATCCACTCATTTATCTACCCATCCATCCATCCATCCATCCATCCATCCACCCATCTCTCCATCCACCCATCCATCCATCATCCATTCATGTATCTATTCATCCATCCATCCATCCGTCCACCCGCACATGTGTGCATCCGTACATCATTCACTCATTTATCTACCCATTTATCCATCCATCCATCTACCCATCCATCCACCCACACATCCATCCATCCATCCATCTACCCATCTCTCCATCCACCCACCCATCCATCCATCCATCCATCCATCCATCCATCCATCCATCCATCCATCCATCTACCCATCAATCCACCCACCCACCCATTTATCCATCCATCCAGTCATCTACCCACGTACTTACCCATCTATCCACCCATCCACCCATCCATCCACCCATCCACCCATCCACCCATTTATCTATCCATCCAGTCATCTACCCACATACCTACCCATCCATCCATCCATCCATCCATCCACTTATCCATGCATCCAGTCATCTACCCACTTACCCATTCATCCATCCACCCACCCACCCATTTATCCATCCATCCAGTCATCTACCCACTTACCCATTCATCCATCCACCCATCCACCCATTTATCCATCCATCCAGTCATCTACCCACTTACCCATCCATCCATCCATCCATCCACCCACCCACTTATCCATCCATCCAGTCATCTACCCACTTACCCATTCATCCATCCACCCACCCACCCATTTATCCATGCATCCAGTCATCTACCCACTTACCCATTCATCCATCCACCCACCCACCCATTTATCCATGCATCCAGTCATCTACCCACTTACCCATCCATCCACCCACCCACCCGTTTATCCATCCATCCAGTCATCTACCCACGTACTTATCCATCCATCCATCCACCCACCCATTTATCCATGCATCCAGTCATCTACCCACTTACCCACCCATCCATCCTAACACCCTGACCCCAGACTCCCAGCCTGCAGAGCTGTAGGAGCTCTGTTTGTGTCGCTGAAGCCCCGAGCCTGGTATTTTTCTGCAGCCGCCCAGGCAGACCCGGACAGTGTCCTTCTGTGTCTCCTTCTCTCCCCGAGTATTGTGTATTCAAGGTCCATCCACGTCGTAGCCTGTGTCAGAGCCTCACTCCTTTTCATGCCTGCATAATATTCCACTATGGGGATGGACACCGTGTTGTTTACCCGTCCATCAACCTGATGGACAGTTGGGCCCCTTTTGTGTTCGGCGATTGTGACTAGTGCTGCTGTGCAGTTTGGGGCGGGTCGTTTTGTTTGAACCCTAAGTTTAATTTCCTTTGGGTCTATATCCAGGAGTAGAATTGCCGGGGTGCAAAATCAAGTCAAACTGCCAAACTTTTCCACATTGGCACCACCCTTGCCGTTCACACCAGAGGTTGCAGACGAGTTGTACTGTCTCCAGATCCTGGTTAACTTGCTCATTTCTGTTCTTTGGACTAGAGCCATCCTAGTGAGTGTGGGTAGCAATCTGACGTGGCGAGGCCATCACGGACCAGCTTTCTGAGTTTCTAACTCATTGTTTGGGATGAGGGAGGGAGTGGTGGCCGTCCTTCTCATTGGTCCGATTGTGGGCTCAGCCAGACAGTCCCTGGAGGTGGCCCCACACATCTGTCTCTCCTTCCCATATATCTGGAACCCTCATCAGCACTTGAATTCACAGTGACATTCTCGATTGCCCCTGGGAGATGCAGTCGGGGGTCCGCTCAGGTCACACCCCTCCCGCCCAAGGAGGTTTCATCGCACACTTTGGTTTCCGGTCGCCTGGCGGGAGAAACTGCCCCAGTGACAGCTGGTTTCCTTATGTCTCTTAAACCTTTATGACAGTGTCAGGGGCGACTTCTGCTAGAAGGGCGTGTGTTTAAGATGCAGATTCTATAAGGTGGCAGTGTGTTCCTGAAACATTTGCTGCGTCGTGGTCAAATTATAGGGGGGACGGGTAACTGCCTGGTGCAGAGTGTCTGCGCGGGGGGCTCCCAAGATCTCATCCGAGAGGCGGCCCCTTGTTGATTTGCACGTGAGGGCAGATCCAGCGTCGTGGTGGGGCTTCCGCAAGCCGGGCTGGGTGTCTGGACCGTGCTTGGGTTCTGTCTGTCGAGCTCAGATGGGACTCCGGGTGCCCCACGAAACGAATGAGGCTGAGCCCACTGTATGACTTGGGGAAGGACCTCCGTTTTCATGGCTGAGCGTGGCAGGGGGCAGAGGACCCAAAATGCACCCGCGGAGTCGGGGGGGGGGGGCTTTGAAACAGCACCCAGCTCAAGGGGCGATGGGAGTATTTCTCTAAGACATACGGATGTGTCCTCCCACCCCCAAGGCAGGGGGCCGCGGGCACTGGCACGTCCCTGCGTTTGGCATTTCCAGAAATGTTTGGTAGCTACGTTCGCTTTATTTATTTGCTTTTGGCTGCAGTGAGTCTTTTTTTTTTTTTTTTAATTTATTTATTTTAATTGGAGGCTAATTGCTTTACAACATGGTGGTGGTTTTTGCCAGACATCAACGTGAATCAGCCCCGGGTGTACATGGCTGCGTGTGACTTTCCCTGGTTGCGGCGAGTGGGGGCTCCTCTCTGGGGTGTGTGGACTTCTCATTGCGGGGGCTTCTCTTGTTGTGGAACACGGACTCAGTACTGGATGGGTACATGATGGACAGATGAACAAACGGACAGACGTATAGATAAAAGCGGGCTTCCCTGGTGGCTCAGCTGCGAAAGAATCCTCCTGCAAGGCAGGAGACCCCGGTTCGATTCTTGGCTCAGGAAGAACCCCTGGAGAAGGGATAGACTACCCACTTCAGTATTCTTGGGCTTCCCTGGTGGCTCAGACTGTAAAGAAATAAAACTTACCTGCAGTGTGGAAGACCTGGGCTCGATCCCTGGGTCGGGAAGATGCCCTGGAGGAGGGCATGGCCTCCCACTCCAGTGTTCTTGCCTGGAGAATTCCATGAACACAGGAGCCTGGCGGGCTACAGTCCATGGGGTCACAAAGAGTCAGACACGACGGAGCAACTAAGCACAGAACAGCATAGATAAGATACATAGAGAGGTTCTTGATGGATGGATAGCTAATGAGAATAGGTGGGGTCTGGGTTTCTGAAGCTAGTGTTTCCGAAGGTCTCACAGGAGGCTCTCTGGTTGCAGGCTCACATTCTGTGGCTCATGGGCTTAGTTGCCCCGTGGCATGTGGGATCTTCCCGGACCAGGGATCGAACCCGAATCCCCTGCGTTGGCAGGTGGATTCCGAACCAGTGGGCTGCCAGGGAAGTCTGCTAAATTCACTGTCATTCCAAGCCTGCATACAGACACCCCAGGACAGTGAATCCTTTCCAGTGGTGGCCTTGATGGGACTCCCCACTCCCACCACAGCTGGGCATGGATGACCTGGGCAGCTCTGGTCTCTTCTCTGAATGCATGGGCCCAAGTGCAAAGCCCGCACCCCCGGCTGATGAAGGGATCTCCCTGACCCAGGGATGGAACCGAGGTCTCCTGCGTTGCAGGTGGATTCTTCACCATGTGAGCCACCAGGGGAGCCTGAAATTGATGAATGGAGAGAGGAATAGATGATAGATAGTAGAATGATAGATTGGATGGATGCTAGCTAGGTAGATAATGGATAGACAGATGATAGATATGACAGATAGGTGGGTAGGTACTGGATTGTTAGTAAAGATGGGTGGGTGGATGGATGGGTAGATAGATAAGACAGATAGATGGGTAGGTACTTGATTGTTAGTAAAGACAGGTGGATGGATGGATGGGTAGATAGATTATGATGGATGGATAGATAGATACCAACCTGATAAGACAGGTGTATGGATGGACAGATGGATAAATGGACAGATGTATAGATAAAAGATACATAGATTATTGATAGATGGATAGATAATAAAAATAGGTGGAGTTTGTGTTTCTGAAACTAGTGCTTCTGAAGGTCTCACAAAGGCTTCTGGTTTCAGGAGCAAATCAGAGTTTTCTTCACACATGTGTTCTAAGATTAACATGGGCGTTTATGAAGGGATAGTGTATGCATGTGTGCATATATATATATAGAGAGAGATAAAATGCAGATACATATATATATTAGATTGATAGATATAGTAGCTCATAATAATGATAGATACTTAGATTATACAGGTGATGCAGATATATAGATTAGATAGGTAGATAGATGGTAGAGAATCAGTAGGTAGATAGATAGGT
This sequence comes from Giraffa tippelskirchi, assembly GCF_054371585.1. Classification (NCBI taxonomy): domain Eukaryota; kingdom Metazoa; phylum Chordata; class Mammalia; order Artiodactyla; family Giraffidae; genus Giraffa; species Giraffa tippelskirchi. The sequence goes on from NC_137290.1 coordinate 998,593, forward strand.
GATTGATAGATGGAAAAATGGACAGATATGTAGATAAAAGATATATAGAGGCATTATTGATAGGTGGATAGATAATAAAATATCAGTGGATAGACAGATGAGTAGATGAGAGATGATAGAATGTAGATTGATGGATGGAAGGATGATAGATAACAGATAATAGGTAGGTACTCGACTGCTACATAAGACAGGTGAATGGATGGGTGGATGGATAGGCAGATAGATAATTATGGATGGATAGATAGATACCTAGACTGATAGATAAGATAGGTGAATGGATGGGTGGATAGCTAGTTAGGTACATTGGTAGGTAAATAGATTATGATAGATGGATAGATATGTAGATAATATAGGCAGGTGGATGGACAGGTAGACAGATACCTAGACTGATAAATAAGATAGGTGATAGATATGGATGGATAGGCAGATGTTGGTAGGTAAATAGATAATGATAGATGGATAGATACCTAGATAATATAGGCAGGTGGATGGACGGATAGACAGATGCCTAGATCGATAGATAAGATAGACAGGTGAATGGATGGGTGGATAGATAGGTACATAGATAATGATGGATGGATAGATATCTAGATTGATAAATGATAGACAGGTGAGTGGATGGATGAAAAGGTATATAGGTACATGCGTAGGTTCATAGGTAAACGGATAATGATAGATGGATAGATAGCTAGATAAGATGCATGAACGGATGGATAGACAGATACCTAGACTGATAGATAAGACCAACAGGTGAATGGGTGGGTGGATAGATAGATAGGTAGATGATGGAGAGGTATCTACTGTGAGAAATTGGCTCATGGTGCCGAGGAGGCTGGCAAATCCTGAGATCCGCAGGTGAGGCAACAAGCCGGAGACCCAGGAGGAGCTGATGTTCCTGTTCAGGTGCTCAGGCAGGAGGAGACCTGGGCCCCCGCTGAGCAGTCGGGCAGGAAGGATTCTCTCTCACCTCAGGAAGGTCTGCGGTTCTGGTCTGTCCAGACCTTCAACTGATTAGATGAGGCCCACCCACACTAGGGACAGCCATCTACTTTTTTTAGCCCACCTATTCAAATGCTCATCTCATCCAGAAACATCCTCCCGGACACACCCAGAGTCATGTTTAACCACCTACCTGAGACTCCTGCGACCATCGAGTAGACACATACGATTCATTCACTCGGGACCCACCTGGTGGGCCCAGTTCCATCCAGATCTCTATTTAAGTATTTGGTGCCTGCGTGCTCAGTCATGTCTGAGTCTCTGCGGCCCCACGGACTCTAGTCCGCCAGGCTCCACTCTCCATGGGATTCTCCAGCCAAGAATACTGGAGTGGGTTGTCATGCCCTTCTCCAGGGGATCTTCCCGACCCAGGGATTGAACCTGGGTCTCCTGTATCGGCAGGCTCGTTCTTTACGTTTAGCCACTGGCGAAGCCCCTGGTTTCTCATAGATTGAGTTAACTTTCTTATGACGTGACGTATAGAAGCATGGTGTTGTTCTTGCATATGGCTGGCCCTGAGGTTTGTAGCACCATTTGTTAAAAAAAAAAAAGATCCTTTCCCCATTGAATTATCTTACCGTCTTTGTTAAAAATCAGTTTACTCTGTAAGCATGGCTGTGTTCTCAGATGGCTTCCTCATTTCTCTTAGTTCATGTCCACCCTGATGTTAGTGACACCCTGGTTTTGGTTTTTAGCTTTTTCTTTTCTTTTCGAGTATAGCCGATTAACAGTGTTACTATGTTTTCAGTATATATACATACATATATATATATATATATATATATATAATTTTTCAGATTCTTTTCCACTGTAAGTTATCACAGGGTATTCAGTGTAGTTCCCCATGGTATAAATAGGTCCTGGTTGTCTATCTATTTTATATACAGTGTGAATGTATATATACAGTATATATACATTTTACATACAGTATCTGTGAATGTCAAACTCCCTGTTTATCCCTCTTCTCCTTCCTCCTTGACAACCACAAGTCTGTTTCTGTTTTGGAAAATGCTTTCATTTGTCTCATACTTTAGATGCCACATCTAAGTGATATCCTATGGTATTTGTCTTGCTCTGACTTACTTTGTATGATAATCTCTGGGTTCATCCATGTTGCTGCAAATGGCATGATTTTATTCTTTTTTATGACTGAGTAATATTCCACTGTATGTATATATACGTGTGTGTGTGTGTGTGTACATATATGTCATGCCCTTCCCTGGTTGCTCAGTGGTTAAGGATCCACATGCCAATGCAGGAGACACAGGTTCGATCCCTGGGTTGGGAAGATCCCCTGGAGAAAGGACTGGTAACCCACTCCAGTATTCTCACCTGGAGAATCCCATGGACAGAGGAACCTGGTGGGTACAGTCCATGGGGTCGCAGAGAGTCAGACACAATGTGGTGGCTACTCAACAACAATAACAAGCATATATATCACATCTTCTTTATCCTGAAAGTGAATATCGCTCAGTCATGTCCGACTCTTTGTGACCCCATGGACTATACAGCCCATGGGATTCTCCAGGTGAGAATACTGGAGTGGGTAGCTGTTCCCTTCTCCAGGGGATCTTCCCAACATAATATCTCTTTGAACTTCTTACTTTATACAGGACTACAGCGAAATAACTATGTGGTGATAGTTTCAGGTGGACAGCAAAGGGACTCAGCCATGCATACACATGTATCCATTCTCCCCTAAACTCCAACAATACTCATAAGTGTTTTTAAAATTTTTAGCTTCTAATTATTCATCTCTAGTCTATAAAAAATGCCACTGACTTTTATAAACTAGTCTTGTTTTGTGACACATTCTTGCTAGACTCACACGACTTCTCTGAGCATCTTTTTCTCTAGGCGTTTTCTAGTCTTTCTATTTAGACAGTCGATTTTTAAAAGCTGAGCTTGCCTTTTTCCTTGCGGTCAGACTGGATGTTCTTTCTTGGTCTTCCCGGTCTCACTGTAGCATGTCCCATTGGATGGTGCCTGAGAGAGTGAGTTGGCTTCCGTATCTTTCCTGACCCTCTAAGGGGAGCAGTCTTTAACCATGAAGGATAATTAGCTGGCAGTGTTGGGAGGCGCTTTTTACAGGTGTAAGAAGTCTTTCCCGTTCTTGGTTTGAGAAGTGCTTTTCTTATTTAATTTTTCTTTAACTGGCATATAATTGCTTTACAGTGCCGTGTTAGTTTCTGCTGTACAAGCAACGTGAATCAGCCATATGTATACATATACCCCCTCCTTGTTGATTCACACCTCATCCCACCCCTCTGGGTGGTCACAGAGCCCCGAGCTGAGCCCCCTGTCTACACAGCGCCTCCCACTAGCTGTCTATTTCACACACGGTTGTGGACAGATGTCAGTGCTGTGCTCTCAATTCAACCCACCCTCCGCTTGTCCTTCTGTGTCCGTTTTCTGCATTTCCTTCTCTATTTCTGCCCCACAAGCAGGTTCCTCGGTTCCATTTTTCCTGGATTTCACACATTTTGAAGAACATAAATGAATGCTGACATTTGCCAGATGTCTTTCCTGCGTCTACTGAGGTCATAGACTCTCTATTCTGCGGTCTTCCGTGGTCACGGTGAATCACCTTGGTTTGTTTCCAAGGTTGAACCGATATCCTGTTTCTGGGAAGGCGTCCTGTTTCCTTCAACCCTCACTCGTGGAAATGACTCTGTTTGTACTGATGGTTTTGAGTTTTTTAACACGTGATGAAGCCAGCGTTACTCTGATTAAAAACTTGTTGTTAAAATGTATCTATTTTAATTGGAGGATAATTACGGTCTTGTGATGGCCTGTGCTTTGGCCACCTGATGCGAAGACCTGACTCATTTGAAAAGATGCTGATGCTGGGAAAGATTGAGGGCAGGAGGAGAAGGGGACGACAGAGGATGAGATGGTTGGATGGCATCACCGACTCCATGGACATGGGTTTGGGTGGACTCTGGGAGTTGGCGATGGACAGGGAAGCCTGGTGTGCCGCGGTTCACGGGGTTGCAAAGAGTCGGACACGACTGAGCGACTGACCTGACCTGATGGCCTGTGCCGTGCACAGACATGAATCAGCCCTAGGCATGCGTGGAACCCCTCCCTTTTGAACCCCTCTCCCACCTCCCTCCCCAGCCCATCCTCCAGGTGGTCACAGGGCGCTGGCTTTGGGTTCCCTGCGTCAAACGTCAGGCTGGCTCTCTATTTCACATATGGTCAGAGCAGACTCAAGACATTACAAGCACAGGAAACCCTTCACAAGAGTTGGTTAACAGCGAATATGCCAAAATCCTTAACATCATGAATTGACATGTGTTTCCCTACTTCTGTCTTCTGGCAATGTTGATAGAGAATAAGAGATTGTTTTTCCCCTTAAATACTTGGTAGAATTTGCCTGTGAAACCATCAAGTTTGGAGGGTTTTGTTGTTTTTTTTTTGGTCTGAAGTATTTAACTATCAGTCTAATTCCTTTAGTGGGTTGTTGTATTAATCGTTCAGTCGTGTCCAACTCTTTGAGACCCCGTGGACTGTAGCCCTCCAGGCTCCTCTGTCCGTGGGATTCTCCAGGCAAGGATACTGGAGTGGGTTGTCATTTCCTTCTCCAGGGGATCAAATCCAGGTCTCCTGCATTGACAGGCGGGTTCTTTACCACTCACACCACCTGGGGAACCCACTGTAGTAGTTACATGACAGTTATTCATTTTTTTTCAGACTGAATTTTGGTGATTTGTGTATTTTGAGGAATTTAGATGTATTTATCTAAGTTGTCAGGTTGGTGAATATGGATTTGTTTATACTGTGTTCTTAGTAATCGTTTGTTAAAGATTTCTTTTTTTTTGATGTGGGTCATTTTTAAAGTCTTTATTGAATTTGCTACAATGTTGCTCCCATTCTTTGTCTTAGTATTTGGCCAGGAGGCTTGTGGAAGGGTCCTAGCTCCTTGACCAGGGATTGAACCCACCACCTCATGCATTGGGAGGTGAAGTCTCAGCCACTGAACTGCCAGGGAAGTCCCTCTTATTTATTTTTCAACGCAGTCCATACGGTCTGAGTGATAACAATTCAGCCTCCTTCATACTTGGTCTGTTATTTATTTTTGCTTCTATTTCCTGGATTGATTCGTTACCAGCTGAGCCACAAGGGAAGCCCAAGAATACTGGCGTGGGTAGCCTGTCCCTAACGGGAGACCCGAGTCGGATCCCTGGGTTGGAAAGTTCCCCTGGAGAAGGGAAAGGCTACCCAGCCCAGTATTCTGGCCTGGAGAATTCCATGGACTGTATAGTCCACGGGGTCACAGAGAGTCGGACATGACTGAGCGACTTTGATTTCACTTCACTTCACTTCCTGGATTGATTTGGAGAGAGGTTTGTCAATTTATTGACAGATCAGGGAACCAGTGTTTGATTCAATTGGTCATCGCTGCTTTTCTGTTTTGGATTTCACTGATGTACGCGCTTTCCTGTTTCCTTCCTTCTACTTTGCTGTTTACTATGGTTTTCTTTAATTTAAGGTGAGAGCATAAAATATTGGTTCTAAACCCTTCTTTCCTCCTGCAAGCATATAACCCTGCAAATACTCCTTTCTAGACGGTCTAAGCTGCACCCCACAGATTTCCTTGTGTTGTGTTTGCATTTTATTTTGAAAGATTTTTTAATGTGAACCATTCTTTTAAAAAGTCTTTCTTTGATTTGCTACAATCTTGCTTCTGCTTTGTGTTTTGGTGTTTTGACTGCAAGGCCTGTGGGATCTTAGAGCAGGGATGGAAGCTGCAGTGTCTGCGCTGGAAGGCCAAGCCCTAACACCTGGGCCGCCAGGGAAGGCCCTGTGTCTGCATTTTTATCCAGTTCCAAATATGTTTCTGTTTCCCTTCATAGTTCCTTTACTTCCCTTTGGCCTGTGGCTTATTTTGAAATGAGCTGTGCAACTGATCAATCCTGGGGGACTTTCCATAACTTTGTTACTGGTTTCCAGCTTAGTTCTGTTCTGGTCGGAGAACACGTCCTGCAAAACTTCAGCCCTTTAACGTGTCTTGTCTTTTGCTTCGTGGCTCAGAATTGGTTGCTGTCGGTGGTTAATTCAGGGGCACATCAATGTTTTCTGTTCCCATGGAGTCCATGGTTTATAAACATCAATCAGGCCATCCTGGGTGATGGGCTTGCCCAGAAGCAATGATTCATTGGTATTTAGATTTTTTTTATTACACTTTTTATTTTGTATTGGGATGTAGCCGATTAACAATGCTGTGATGGTTTCAGGCGGACGGCAGAGGAACTCAGCCAGACATATATACACGTATCCATTCTCCCTTAAACTCCCCTCCCATCCAGGCTGCCCTGTGACATTGAGCAGAGTTCCCTGTGGTATACAGTAGGCTCTCATCAGTTATGTAATTTACAGGGAGTATCAATAGTTTATACGTGTCGACTACAGCCTTTTCTTAAACTTTTTGTTTTGTGTTGGGATATGGCCAATTAACAATGCTGTGATGGTTTCAGGCGGACGGCAAAGGGACTCAGCCAGACACACGTGTCTCCATTTGTCTACAGGTATCCCTTCTCCTTGCCGCCTGCGTCTTCCTGCCCCAGTTTATCCCTGAAAGGAGGTGGCAGTTCTCCCAGCAGAGGCACCAAAACCCCCGTACAAACAGCTGAGTCTAAACCGGTCACTCTCCATCTGTGGGGCTGGACGAGTCTCTGATGGGGGGCGTCCTGGCCCTGTGTGGGGTGTGGAGGAGTGTCCCTGGTCACCCCCCACTGCATGCCAGGAGCACCCCCTGCCCCCATCACTGTCACAGCCAGAACGTCTCCAGATGTTGTCATATGTCCCCTCGGAGGATAAAGTCCTCCAAGTCTGTGAACCACAGCCATAGTGCATACGTGGATGGATGGTGGAGAGACAGATGGATGGATAGGTAGATATAGGGATCAATGGCTGGCTGGATAGATACATAGATGGTTGGATGGATGGATGGATACATGTATGCATAGATAGATGGGTAGATGGATAGATGGAGGGATGATGGATGGATGGATGGATGGATGGATAGGTAGATATATGGATCGATGGAAGGTTAGGTAGATATATGGAACGATGGATGGATAGATAGGTGGATGAATGAATGGATAGATACAATAAGTAGATAGATGGATAAGTAGATAAATAGATACTTAGACAGCCATGCTAGGTCAGGATTTCCCAGCCTCACTCTGATAGATGCATGGATGGATGGATAGATAGTTGGATGGATGGATAGATAGGTAGATGTATAGATCAATGGATGGATCAATGGATGGATGGATACATAGATGGTTGGACGGATGGATGGATAGATGGATGGATGGATGAATGGATGCATGGATGGATGGGCGGATGGGTGGATGGGTGGATGATGGATAACTGAATCAGTGGATGGATGGATAACTGAGTTGCTGGAGAGATGGATGGATGGATGGATAGATGGATGGATGAATAGGTAGAATTAGATGGATAAGTCGATAGATAGATAGTTAGACAGCTGTGCTAGGTCAGGATTTCTCAGCCTCACTGATAGATGCATGGATAGATAGATGGATGGATGGATGAATGGATGGATAGATAGAATAAGTAGATAGATAGATACCTAGACAGCCATGCTAGGTCAGGATTTCCCAGCCTCACTCTGATAGACGCATGGATGGATGGATGGATGGATGGACAGATAGACAGATAATTAGACAGTCGTGCCTGCTCAGGGTTTCTCAGCCTCACTCTGATAGACGCATGGATGGATGGATGGATGGATGGACAGATAGACAGATAATTAGACAGTCGTGCCTGCTCAGGGTTTCTCAGCCTCACTCTGATAGACGCATGGATGGATGGATGGATGGATGGACAGATAGACAGATAATTAGGCAGTCGTGCCTGCTCAGGGTTTCTCAGCCTTACTCTGATAGACGCATGGATAGATGGATGGATGGATGGACAGACAGACAGACAGATAATTAGACAGTCGTGCCTGCTCAGGGTTTCTCAGCCTCACTCTGATAGACGCATGGATAGATGGATGGATGGATGGATGGATGGACAGACAGACAGATAATTAGACAGTCGTGCCTGCTCAGGGTTTCTCAGCCTCACTCTGATAGACGCATGGATGGATGGATGGATGGATGGACAGACAGACAGATAATTAGACAGTCGTGCCTGCTCAGGGTTTCTCAGTCTCAGCAGGCTGACACCCGAGGCTGAGCGCTTCTCCAAAGTAGGCGTCCTGTGTCCAGTGGGGTGTGTAGCAAGACCCCCAGTCGCCCCCACTGCACGCCGGGAGCACTCCCTCCCCCATCGCTGTCACGGCCAGAACGTCTCCAGACGTTGTTCTACATCCCCTGGGGGGCCAGGTCATCTCAGGTTTCAAGCCAGAGCCGGAAGGACATGCACAGATGGATGGAGAGATGGCCGGCTGGGCAGGTGGATAGATGGATACATAGACGGGTAGGTAGATGGCCAGATGGCCAGACAGGTAGTGTCTCTCATGCTTGGTCAGCATTTCTCAGCCTCAGCACTGCTGACACATGGGGTCCGGACGAATCTCTGATGTGGGGCGTCCTCGGCGCTGTGGGGTGTGGACCAGCATCCCTGGTCTCCTTCACCACACGCCAGGAGCATCTCTGCCCACCCTGAGTCATAATAATGATCTGCAAGCATCAGCAACTGTCCATCAGGGAATAAAGTCACCCCATGTGGGTGCTGCTGGTGGTAAAGCACTCACCAGCCAGTGTAGGAGACTTAAGAGACTCGGGTTCGATCCCTGGGTCAGGAAGATCCCCTGGAGGAGGGCATGGCAACCCACTCCAGTGTTCTTGCCTGGAGAATCCCATGGACAGAGGAGCCTGGCGGGCTACAGTCCATGGGAGTCGCAGAGTCGGACACGACTGAGCGACTAACAGTTTTTCTTTCTAGTCCAGACGCCTTTCTCTAAGCAGAGTCTTGGTGCAGTATTCATGCAAGATTTTGTGAACAAAACAGGTACTGGCTCAGGGGAAAAAAAAAAAAACCCTTTGTAATTGGGTTATTAGGTAAAACTCCAGGGCAGAACCAGGTCGTTACAATAACCCCGAGTATAGGTGACATTTCTTTCTCTGGAAGCAGTCATTTCAGGACTGTAATTCTTTCATGGTTGAGAAGTTTCAATATTAAGATGTTCCCGGATTACACACACTCTCCCCAGAGCCAGCTGCATGACCAGAATTTGTGATGAGCTCTCAGATGGGCATTTTTCTTTTGCAGAAGTTTCTGTGCTGGGTTATGATGGTTGTTCAGTGGCTCAGTCATGTCTGATTCTTTGTGACTCTGTGGACGTCAGCACGCCAGGCTTCCCTGTCCATCACCAGCTCCTGGAGCTTGCTCAAACTCATGTCCATCGAGTCAATGATGCCATCCAACCATCTCATCCTCTGTCGTCCCCTTCTCCTCCCGCCTTCAATCTTTCCCAACATTAGGGTCTTTTCCAATGAGTCAGGTCTTCCCATCAGGTGGCCAAAGTATTGGAGTTTCAGCTTCAGTATCAGTCCTTCCAATGAATATTCAGGACTGATCTCCTTTAGGATGGACTGGTTGGATCTCCTTGCTGTCCAAGGGACTCTCAAGAGTCTTCTCCAACAACACAGTGCAAAAGCATCAATTCTTTGATGCTCAGCTTTCTTTATGGTCCAACTCTCACATCCATACATGACTACTGGAAAAACCGTAGCTTTGACTAGACGGACCTTTATCGGCAAAGTGACATCCCTGCTTTTTAACACGCTGTCTAGGTTTGTCGTAGCTCTTCTTCCAAGAAGCAAGCGTCTTTTAATTCCATGGCTGCCGTCACCACCCGCGGTGACCCTGGTACTTCGGATGGGAGGCTGGCCGCCTCCACAGCCCCTGGGGAAGGCGTGAATTTGTTTTGTTTGATGACGATCATTACTCCATTTGCTGCTAGAGCTTGGTTGAGGGAACGGGTCCCGAGTCCAGTGCTGGGAAGTGAGGTGAGGGGGTGGAAATTCCAGGTTTGATTTCTGACGACTCAGCACAAAGAACTGCTTAGGGGCCATTGCCTGGGTTTGGACTTGACGGCCGTGGGATGCTGTTCGTATAAAGTGATTCTCTGACTGTGTCTTGTTATGCACCGAACTGTGTGTGTCTCCTAGATGCATATACGTAAGTCCTCACTGCCTCCCGCAATAGGACCTCAGGTTGTGATTCTATTAGGAGATGGGTCTTCATTTTATTTTTTAAATTTGATCTTAACTGGAATACAAGTGCTTTACAGTATTGTCGATTTCTGCTGTACAGCAGTGTGAGTCAGCTGTGTGTATATGTATATCCCACCCACCTAGGTCATCGCAGAGCCCCAAACTGAGCCCCGTGTGTTATACACCAGCTTCCCACTGGCGATCTATTTCACACATGGTGGTGTGTATATGTCAAGGCTACTGTCTCAGTCCCACCCTCTCCTTCCCCACTGTGTTAACAAGTAGGTTCTCTACATCTGCGTCTCTGTTCCTGCCCTGCAAACAGGTTCATCAGTATCTTTTTTTTCAATTGCGCATATATGCGTTAATATACGGTATCTGTTTTCCTCCTTCTGATGGACTGAACTCAGTATAACAGGCTCTCAGTTCATCCAGCTCAGTTCAACTGAATCACACTCATCCCTTTTTATGACTGAGTGATGCTCCATGGTGTATACACACCACATCTTCCTTATCCATCCCTCTGTCCGTGGAGATCTCGGTTGCTTCCACGTCCTGGCTATTGTTAAACAGTGCTGCAGTGAACACTGGGGTGCGTGCGTCTTTTTGAATTCCAGAGCCATCATTTCTTTTTATTTTATTTATTTTAATGGAAGGATAATTGCTTTATTCTCATTTCTTGATGATCTGAGGAAATCTCTGAAGAAGCAGTCCAGGTTCACTCTCTGTGGACGTCTGATGGTTATTCCAACGGTGGATGTAGCTCTTTCCCGTGAATTCTAGCCATTGGTTTGATCTCAGCGTTTGCAATATCCACCCAGGAGCTGCTCACTCGTGGTTTACAGATTGTCTAGGGTGTAGGTGTATATAGGCTTTGTCTCCTGTCTTCTGCAACCACCTGGTTTTCCAGACAAAGCTTCTTCCCCTTCTCACTCACCCGTTTCGGGTTCTGACCCTTGGCTCTTTTTGCAGAGAGGGTGTGAAAGCAGCCCTTGGCTGCTGCTCCTTGCTTCTCTTCTCTTTGCAACGCAGGTTTAACCCCCGCTGTGAACTGGCCGTGTGTGACCCTGAGCTGTCACTCCCGGGCAGTGACTCACAGCTCTGGCTTTACTTAAGGGACCCCCGGGAGGTTTAAAAAATCCTGATGGCAGGACCCAGGCCCAGACGCTCAGATATGTTTGATCTGAGGTTGCAGGGTGGGCAAAGGAATTCTAAATTCTCTGCAGGAGGTGGTGAAGTGCAAACAGGAGCTGCTGAGGTGGGTGGGCCTTCACCACTGTATACTCTCCTCTGCATCAGAGCTGGGGAGGGATTTGCCCCCAGGACACCCCAGGAATGAGACTCTTTGCTGTCTGAGTCACCTGTCATCCTGGCTTTAGCAGTGCAGCTGGAAGGAGGCTCTGTCTCAGGGGATGCTCTCTGACAGACGCTTGACAAGGAAACGGGGCGAGAAGGTGATTTCATTAAAATTTTTTTTTTTTACATTGAGATACAGTTGATTTGCAATGTTGTGATGTTTTCAGGTGTACGGCAAGGTGGTGAAGTGTTAGCTGTTCAGTCGTGTCCAACTCTTTGTGACTCCACGGACTGCAGCCCACCAGGCTCCTCTGTCCATGGGATTCTCCAGGCAAGAATACTGGAGTGGGCTGTCCTGCCCTTCTCCAGGGAATCTTCCCAACCCAGGGGTCAAACCCACATCTCTTATGTCTCCTGCATTGACAGGCGGGTTCTTTACCACTGGAGCCACCTGGGAAGCCTGTTCGGTAATATACATATATTGCAATGCTTTGTCACACTGTGTACGTTGTATAACACATATTATACACGGGGTATGTGCCCAGTTGCTTCACTCCTGTCTGACTCTCTGTGACCCCACCAGGGCTCCTCTGTCCATGGGGTTTCGCAGGCAAGAACACTGGAGCGGGGGAGTTCCCTTGGGGTCCAGTGGCAGAGATTCCACGGTCCCAGTGCAACGGTCTGCAGTTCAATCCTTGGTCAGGGAGCTAGATTCCATGTGCTGCAGCTAAGACCTGGTGCCGTCCAGTGGGGGGAAAAAAAAAAAAAAGAATGCTAATGCTGGAGTGGGAGGCTATGCCCTCCTCCCGGGGATCTTTGCAACCCAGGGATCGAACCTTTGTCTCTTATGTCTCCTGCACTGGCAGGCGGGTTCTTTACAACTAGCGCCACCTGGGAAGCCCCATACATACATTACAGTGCGTAAAACAGCTAGTGAGGAGCACAGGCAGCTCAGCTCGGGGCTCTGAGATGACCCAGAGGGCTGGGATGGGGAGGTGGGAGGGACGCTCAGGAGGGAGGGGGTCTGTGTATACCTATGGCTCACTCACCCTGCTGTACAGCAGAAGCCAGCACGGTATGTGAAAGCAACTACACTCTGGTTAAAAATTTAAAAATAAAGAAAGGATGCCGTTTGGATCCAAAAGGGGAAATAGGAGATCAGTCCCCTCTCTGTGGCTTCCCTGGCGGCTCAGATGGTAAAGAATCTGCCTGCAATGCAGGAGACCAGGGTTCAGTCCCTGGGTTGGGAAGATCCCCTGGAGAAGGGAATGGCTGCCCGCTCCCAGTATTCTTGCCTGGAGAATTCCATGGACTGAGGAGCGTAGCGGGCTACAGTCCATGAGGTTCTAAAGAGTCTGGCACAACTGAGCAAGTAACACTTCTTCATTTTCACCAGGCTGCAGGCTAGAAGGTGCGGTTGATGGCATGAGTAGCTCAGTTTTTTTTTTTCTTCCTCCATGCCTTTGCATTTTTTCACGAGAGGACCGCACCTCCCTCCTCTGTGGGCTTTGGAGTTTGCATCCATTTTGCTTCCTTTTTTGGAATGTCAGCAGAAAACGTTGCAATCCCAAATGGTTCAAGTTGTCCTCTGTATACTGCATTTCAAAAATATGCCCAAGATAACCACTAGTTCCAAAAATAATAAAACTACGTGGAGCAGACATGAATTTAAACCATTGGATTCTGATTAGCCAGAGTGGGGAGAACCCAGCCTAGGTCAGCCCAGCAGTCACTGATTAATAGACTCATAGGTCTGAAACAATAACTCTTTATTATGGTAGGGCTTTGAGATATAGGACTGTTTGTTACGCAGCATAGTTTAAGCCATAGCTGACTGATACAGAAAACGAGAATCTTCTAGGCAGGGAAAGGCTCTCCGCACCACTTCTATTTTGTAAGAAAATCTCCTGCAAATGGTCTAGAGTCTATCCTATCTTCAAAGGAATGTGGGGTCAAGATTTAGGAAAGTAGCTCATATGCTTTTCTTTGTAATTGAACATCCAGCAATGGGTATCTCCCCTGGACATTTCAAATCTATTGTATACATGATAAAATTTTAACACTCTGTTGCCAGTGATGGTTGGGTGGATGGGATAGGAATGGGTGTGTGTGTAAGAGTTTTAAGGCCAATCCTCCCTTGACCGTCTTCTCTTCAGATATCATTACTGCTGTGAACTTAAAATGTATCCCTTACGCGTGTGCATTGCCATTCTCTTCATGCATGTACATATCCCTACAAATAAAAGCCAGAATTTATTTCACAAAGAACCCACAGATACGGCAATCCGTTCTTTAATACGCTGGCTGATTTGGTTTAGTCACTAAGTCATGTCCGACTGGGTGCGACCCCATGGACTATAGCCCGCCAGGGTCCTCTGTCCATGGGATTCTCCAGGCAAGAATCCTGGAGTGGGTTGCCATTTCCTCCTCCAATATGCTGACTGGATGTCACAAATAATAATTCAAAATCTTTTCCCTTTCCTGAAGCTGCTATGACTCTCCAACACTTTACAAATGCCTGTTGGATAAATAGCATTTTTATCAGCTGAAAGAAAAATAGACTAAAATTACCACAACATCCATTTTCATGCAGGAAATTTGAGGCATTTTGTGTCTCCTTAACGGATGATAATTTTTCGACTCCAGAAGGAAGCTGTTTTCCAAAAAGATGTTTTTCCTGCCGAAGTCAAACTTCCACTAATTAAAACCAAACAAGTGACTTGATTTAGGGGCTGAGACCATCCAAGCTGTGTGCACACAGCTCTGTTTGTTTTTGACTTTCTGGGTAGCTGGATGAAGGGGGGAAAAAATGAGCCGTTTCGAAAATAAATCCTGCAGCGTACATTTGTAATTAAGCTCTGAAGAAGGACTTGCGTAAATGTGAGTTAAACCATAAATGCCTTAATAGAACCCAATTAGCTATGCATTTGGAAACTTTAGTTTTGTAAATGTGGAAATCTCTGTTTTGGTGATATGTCTGCTAGCTCAAAGAAACGGAATTTCAGTGCTGTCCCTCTGGGGTGGATGAAGCCGGTATCTCTGGGCAGAGAGAAGGTTGCTGGCTGATTCTGGAATTTTCTCGCCAACGCTGGCCCCAACTCCTTCTTGAAAGACGTCAGATTTCTTCACCCTTTTCTGTGATCCCCTCGCCTGAGCGCGTGCCCCAAGACAGCTGTCTCTACCTGCCCTCCAGCGCTGGTCCTTTGATGGGGATTGTATTAGGAAAAGTCATGCAACCCAACCAGTACTGTGGATTCTTTTGGGGGAAGATTTTTTTTTTCCCCCCATGGGGCTTGTCTTCTGGGGAAAGTCTCGTCCCTCCTAAGAGAAGACCAGAAAACAAGATTGTCTTCTGGATTCTCTCAACCTAAGAGTATCTTGAAACCTTGCCTCCGAGGTTTACCCAGTGGGACTTCCTGAAAGAGGTGTTATAGGAGAAGACTGGGTTCAGAAAGGGATCAGGATTGCGTTTTAGTGACCCAGGCAGGAGTCTCAAGCCACCTTCCGGGGCTGCTGAGAAGATGCCATGCGCATCGCTGTAGTTCAGTCGCTCAGTCGTGTCTGACTCTGCGGCCCCGTGGACTGCAGCACGCCAGGCTTCCCTGTCCTTCACCATCTGTGTCTGTGGGGGTAGACTTGAAAGGCTCTGGGCAGAGGTGAGTCGAGGAGTTGTTGAAGAGCAAAGATGAGATCGCCTAGGAAAGAGACGGGGTGGGGGATGTGGGGCTGGAGAAGGAAAGATGGAAGAACATGCTTCTAAAGGAATGAAGACAATGAAAAGTCAGAGGAGCCTGGCTCTTCCAGAAAGACCGCTGAGGAGTTACAGGAGACGGAGATGAGAGATTAGAACAAGGGGGTCTCAGAAGAAGGTGGTCAGAGTCTGCTGAAGTTGTGATGATAATTGCAGCGTGGTTTCGGGACCCTGGTCTGAGTTCACTGGTTGTTGGGAGAATGCAGTTGCTTCGCACGTTGTTTTGCTTGGCCATTTCATCCTCAAGGCCAGCAACAGCCACTCAAGACTTTCTTACGCTTTGAACTGTTGACTTTCTGCTCTCTGCTCTCAGTAGGCAGAGAGGTTTGAACGCCATAGCTCACGTGATCACGTGAGGGGTGACCTGGGTCATTGAGGACAGGCTCCGTGGGGTCAGCAGGGAGGTGACCTTCGTCACCTGCAAAGGAGCTTATATTCCGAGGTGTGACTGCAGAAGGGTGAAGTTCTGGGAAGACGAACGTCTCCCTACTCCATCAGAAAAGGGGTAAACTTAGGAGGAAGTGGGAGGTGAGGCTGTGAGGACAGCTGGAGGGAGAGAGATGTACGGAGATACAGATGGGGAAGAAGGCAGGTGATGGGTTTGTTTGTTTTGTTTTTTGGAGGGGGTGTTCTCCATTTGGGTTAATCCGGGCTGTGGGGCGAGGGGTCAGAGCCAGGGTGTGATCGGGCCGTACTGCCTGCTCGCTGGTGGACCTTGGAGAAGTTCCTTAAATGCTCTGTGGCTCAGCCGTTCAGTATGCGAAGGAGGATGAGGGAAGGAAGTGTCTGTTTCGGGTTTGGAGCCTGAAGTGAGGTATTACAGACACAACACGTGCAACCGCATCTGGGGCACGGCAGGAGCTCAGGCAGTGCTGGCTGGGGATGCCCTGAGCATCACTGGTCTTCTGCTCCTGGCAGGGTGATGATGCCCGTGACAGAGACGGGGAGGAGGACGAGGAGTCCTGCTTCCAGGGGAGGAAGGGCGATACCACCTCCATGGCGGTGATCACAATGGCATGGCCGCCGTGATGGTATGATAGTAATACACGGCCACCGTGCAGTGTAATAGTAATATGCCTCCGTGATATTAATAAGTAACATGGCCTCCATGATGGTGATGATAGTGACATGGCCCCGTGCAGTGTAATAGTGATACAGCCACCGTGATATTAATAACATGGCTACTGTGATAGTACAATAGTAGTATAGCTACTGGGATGGGAATAATGGCACAGCCCCCATGACGGTATAACGGTAATACGGCTGACATGATGTTAGTAACAGTAATATGGCCACCGTGACAGTGTAACAGTAATACAGCTACCACGATGGTAATGTAATAGTCTGGCTACTATATCGGAAGAGACCTTGATGCTGGGAAAGACTGAACGCAGAACAAGAAGAGGGTGACAGAGGATGAGACGGCTGGATGGCGTCACCGACTGAAGGGACAGGAGTTGAGCAAACTCCGGGAGACGGTGAGGGACAGGGAGGCCTGGCGTGCTGCAGTCCGCGGGGTCACAAAGAGTCAGACACAGCTCAGCGACTGAACCACAGCAGCAAGCCTATTATAATACTGATGCTGCCATCATAATATTCTAATGGTAGCCCAGCTCCCATGGGATTATAATAGTAAACCTGCCACCACAAGTGGGGGAGTGATGCTGCTGATCCCACGAGCATAATAACAGGAGTAATTCAGCCGTCTATCTGCCTCTGGTCCACTGCTGAGCCCTGGACCGTCTGAGGATGGTGAGCGTTACACGAGTCAGGACCCAGCAAGGAAAGATTGTGACCCATCCTTGCAGAAGCCTGCAGAGGGGCAGGGCCCCAGCGGGGGCAGGCAGCCGTGTGTCCCCTGGTAACCAGGGCTGGGGGCAGCAGGGGCCAAGCTGACATGGCTCCCAGGCCCTTCCCAGGTCCACGCCTGGGAATACACTGGTCTGCGTTCACCCGGGGTCACCCTCTGAGGTCCCTTCATGGCGCAGGACTATGGTCTGCTGCCTGTGAGGTGTCCACACCCACAGTGTGTCCTGAGGGTTGGTTCTGTCCCATCTTAACCACACTGTGTGTGCTCTGCCCGCCGGGGCCACCTGTCCAGGCTGGAGGGGAGGTGGGGGTGTGCAAAGAGGCATCTCCTGAACGCTGTTCAGGGCTTTTCATCAGTGCCTTGTGGTCAAGTCACTGACAAGGTCTGCAGAGTTGGTGCATCGTGTACATTGGTTTGGGCTTCCCAGGTGGCACTAATGTTAGTGAACCTGCCTGCCAGTGTAGGAAACACAAGAGACAGGTTCGATCCCTGGGTCAGGAAGATCCCTGGAGGAGGAAATGGCAACCCACTCCAGTATTCTGTGGAATCCCATGGACAGAGGAGCCTGGTGGGCTACAGTCCATGGGGTTGCACAGAGTTGGACAAGACATAAGTGCCTTAGCTTGTACAGGGGTTTAGGGAGATGTCATAGCTCGGCTTTTATTGCTGTAGTTCAATACAAAGATGGTACGTCGTCTGTTCCTTTTCTCCTGATAAAAATGTTTCTGAGGCAGTAGAATCTTACACTGGTCCGTCCCAAAGGAAATAAACCCTGAATATTCACTGGAAGGACTGATACTGAAGCTCCAATACTTTGACCACCTAATGGGAAGAGCTGACTCATTGGAAAAGACCCTGATGTGGGAAAGATTGAGGGCAGGAGGAGAAGGGGGTGACAGAGGATGAGATGGTTGGATGGCATCACCGACTCGATGGACATGAGTTTGAGTGGACTCCGGGAGATAGTGAAGGACAGGGAGGCCTGGCGTGCTGTAGACCGTGGGGTCAAAAAGAGTCAGACACGACTTAGCAACTGAATAACAACTACAAGAAGCTTAATAGCCAGAAAAATCAAAACCATTTTTTATGGAAGAACAGTTGATATACAACATTAGATTAGTTTCAGGTATACAGCAAAGTAATTCTGTTATACACAGATATACAAATGTTTGGATTCTTATCTCTTATTGATTATTGCATATGTGTAAGCTGAGTTGCATCCAACTCTTTGCAACCCCATGGGCTGTAGCCCACCAGGCTCCTCTGTCCATGGGATTCTCCAGACAAGATTACTGGAGTGGGCTGCCACACCCTCAGCCAGGGGATCTTCCTGACCCTGGGATCTAACTTGCGTCTCCTGTGTCTCCTGCGTTGGCAGGTGGATTCTGTACCACTAGCAACATTTTATGATATTGAATATTGTCCCCTGTGCTATACTGTAGGTCCTTGTTGATTATCTATTTTATGTATAAGAGTGTGTGTGTGTTAACCCCAAATACCTAACTTATCCCTCCCCCACCTTTTCCCTTTGGTAAACAGAAGTTGGTTTTCTGTGTCAAAGAGTCTGTTTCAGCTTTATAAATAAGTTTATTCATATCATTTTTTTTAGGTTCCACAAATAAGTGACATCATATTGTATTTGTGTTTCTCTGTCTGACTTACTTCACACAGTGTGATCATCACTTGGTCCATCCGTGTTGTTGCAAATGGTATTATTCCATTCTTTTTCATGGCTGCGTAGTATTCCACTGTCTGTATGTACCACATCTTTTTTATGCATTCCTCTATGGACATCTAGGTTGCTTCCACGTCCAGGCTACTGTGAATAGTGCTGCAGTGAACATTGGGGGGTGCATGTATTTTTTTGAATTATGGTTTTCTTGGGGGTATATGTGTCCATGAGTGGGATTGCTGGATCATATGTGATTTACCGTATTATATCAGCCTCAGGTTTTACAATGTCGTGATTCAACATCTGTATAGATTATACCCCATTTAAAGTTATTACAAAATCTCGTAACCATTTTAAAGTCAAAAGAAGGGACTCCTTACTGCTGGTCACGCTGGAGGGAGCATCTTTCTTTGATGGATTACCGCAGGAAATGTTGGCCAAGATACAGACCGCAGGCATTGGACAGCAGCTGTGTGGTTCAGTTGCTCAGTCCTGTCTGACTCTTTGCAACCCCATGGACTGTAGCCCGCCAGGCCCCTCTGTCTGTGGGATTCTCCAGGCAAGGATCCTGGAGTGGGTTGCCACTTCCTCCTGCAGGGGATCTTCCCGACCCGGGGATCGAACCTGGCTCTCCTGCACTGGCAGGTGGGTTCTTAAAACAGTGGACGGCCAGGGAAGTTCTGCCACTCAAGTTTTAACAGAGGAAACTGTGTGCTGGGCACAGTTCTCACCCCAAGCAAACAATCTTGACCTTGTGGGTGATGGGTTCAGTTTTCTGCCAAAGACAGACACTGTGGTTCTCATAGCCAACCAAACATCTTCATATATTGTGGTTGTAAAATATGGATCCAGAGGCAGGGATCTTCCTGTTATTGTATTTATTGCTCAGGAACATAATTAAGAAACTTTATGAACACGACATAAAGTCATGAGTGTGTTTGGCAGAGTCATTAAGACTTTAAAAAGGCTTGGACAGGAGATTTCATGCCTCAAGAAGCCACTTAAAAGGAAGAGTAATAGGTTCGTTATATCCATGCCATGATATCTTAGGGAAGATGGTCAGCCTGGAAGTCTACGTCACTGCCTGTTTAATTTTTTTTTGTGACAGTCGCTCAGGCATGTCCAACTCTTTGCGACCCCATGGTCGATACAATCCATGAGATTCTCCAGGCCAGAACACTGGAGTGGGTAGCCTTTCCCTTCTCCAGGGGGTCTTCCCAACCCAGGGATCGAACCCAGGTCTCCCGCACTGCAGGCGGATTCTTTACCAGCTGAGCCACCAGGAATGAACAGGGGTCTCCTGCATTGCAGGCGGATTCTTTACCAACTGAGCTATCAGGGAAGCCCCAAAGTCTGTATTAAATTTGTTACAATGTTGCTTCTGCTTTACATTTTTATTTTTTGACCTTGAGGCGTGTGGGATTTTAGCTCCCCAACCAGACTTTCAACCCATAGCCCCTGCATTAGAAGTGAAGTCTCAACCACTGGACTTCGAGGAAGATCCCTATCATGTATTTTTAAACCCTGGAATCTCTCTACTTCATCCTTGATGTTTTCTTTTTACTCTTGCAGTTTTATCCACTGCCTCAAATCCGCGCTGACCGCCTCAGATGGCCGCGTCTCCGATTTCTCTGGTTTCTGTTTTCAGTTTCTGTTAGGGGGCTGAAAACATCCAGGTCTGGATTATCTGCCTGTTGTTTCTCTTCAGGTCAACGCCAGTCCTCTGTTCCATACTTTTTCTCAGCAGAGAAGAAAATGCTTTTGGCTTAAAAACAAATGCATCATGACTTCAACATGCCTCTTGTACAGAAAAGGCTTTAATCGGTGTTATAAAGCTGCCCAGTGTGGGCAGCTGAATTTCCCAGCCCCCCATCGCCCAATTATTAACTGAAACATACCTTTGTTTTTGCCTGGTTTGACAGCAAAAACCATAGTTTTATTTAGTGGGACTTTAAAAATCAAGACGGGAGTTAAGTTACACACCTAATGTCAGAGAAGTGGGCTAAAACATAACACAACAAGGGTTCACTAAACTTCCCTGGGGGTCCAGAGGTTAAGACTTCAGCCACCCAATGCAGGGGGTGTGGGTTCAATCCTTGCTCAGGGAGCTGAGATCCCACCCGCCTCCTGGCCAAAAAATATAAAACAGAAGCAGTATTGTAACAAATTCAATACAGACGTTAAAAATGGTGCACATAAAAAAAATCTTTAAAACGAAACAGTTAAAAAAAAATACAAGATGATTTCATTCGACAATCGTGGGCTCATGACTCTGAAACCTCATGAATCATCCGAGACTGTGTGCAAAACTTTGCTTATTGCAAGTAAATATAATGCCAACTCTCCAGGCATTGATGGCTTCCATTGAGGAGTGAAAGGTTGTTCACGAGTCATCTGTTACCATGATATAGTATACAGACTAAATGAGCATCTTTGAAGAGTTCTCACTGAAGAATCTGATTCATTGTGCTGGGCTGTGCTAAGTCTTGTCCGAGTCTTTGTGACCCCACGGATGGTAGCCCACCAGGCTCCTCTGTCCCTGGGATTTCCCAGGCAAGAATACTGGAGTAGGTTGCCATTTCCTCCTCCAGGGGATCTTCCCGACCCAGGAATCGAACCCGGGGTCTCTTGCATTGCAGGCGGATTCTTTACCCTCTGAGCTCCCAGGCTGGGGGACAGTTAGGTAGCTTCGGATGGAAGGGTGGTCTGCCAGCCCGCCTTGGTGGGGGGGAGCCGTGTGCACTAACTCCACCCTGCTTTTGCCCCCAGCTCCTCAGAAGTGGTCTTTCTGTATCTTATTGTTGATAATTTGCCTCAACTGTGCATGCAGGCAGTCATTGTTAGTCCCGTATAGTTTCTTTGCATTTTGTTGCTGGAGGAGACTGCTTGTGCAGGCGCCAACACTGTAGCAAAGTGTCCCAGGGTCCTAGTCTGTTTCACCGTGTGTGTGTGTGTGTGTGTGTGTGTGTGTGTGTGTGTGTGTGTGTGTGTGTGTGTGTGTGTGTGTGTGTGGTGTCTGACTCTCTGCAACCCCATGGACTGTAGCTCACCAGGCTCCTCTGTCCCTGGGATTCTCCAGGCAAGAACACTGGAGTGGGTTGCCTTTTCCTTCTCTAGGGGATCTTCCCGTCTCAGGGATCGAACCTGGGTCTCCCGCGTCGACAGGCAGATTCTTGATCCCTGAGTCACCCGGAATAAGGCAGAACCCCAGGAAGGGGCCTCATGGGTGTTGTATACAGTCTGCCCTGGATACGACTGTGCTTACTCTCAGCTCTTGGTTACAGGTCACGGCTGGGTCTTCGTCCTCCTCACCCATCAAGCTCGACGCGTGGTGTGGCCACTCCATCAAACCGTGAGTACCCGATGTGTTGACGTTTTGGGGCCAAAAGACACAAACGGTTTTCAGTTCGAATACAGATCAGAGAGATGCGACCTGAGCTCGGCAGAGCTAGCAGGGCACATTCTTGTCCAGACGCGTTCTGTCGTGTCTCCACGGTGCTTTTCAACTGCGTCCCGTGACTTGGTTTTTCAGGGTTATGTCGTGTTACATCGTGTTTTGGTCCTTATGGACTCCAGAATGACGCTGGCCGCTTATATTCCACAAACTGCCATATGGGACCTGCAAGGCGCGCTGATGGCTATAACCTGTACAAGTGTTTCCTTGGAAAACGGATGCGTTTGTGAGCTGGGGCTGCCATAAAATCACCCTAGATGGGGCGGCTTGACCAACAGACATTCACCCCCCCCTCCCTGGTCCTGGAGGCTGGGGTCTGAGACCCCCAGGTGTGGGCAGGGCTGGTTCCTCCTGAGACCCCTCTCCTGGGCGTGTGGACGGCCGTCTCCTCCCTGGGTCCTCACGTGCTCATCCCTCTGTGTGTGTGTGTGTCCTGATCCCCTCTTCACATAAAGCCCCCAGTCCAGTGGAATCTGGACGCAGCCTAATGCACAAGGGCTATTTGTTTAAACTCGATGACCTCTGGGTTTAAATAAGTTTAAATAAGTCCCAATTTCGAAGGATCAGGACCCACCGTGATGACCGCATGTAACCTTCAACCCCTCTTCAAAGACCCTTATCTCCAAATACAGCCCCACTCTGAGGACCTGAGGGGGATCAGAGCGTCAACATGTTAATCTCACGGGGACACAATTCACTGCGTGGCAGATGACAATGTACTATGACCAGGTGTAACTGTACCCCCGTGTGTGATTTCAGACGCCTTCTCTCAGCGTTCCTATGTCCGCTTCCCCACTGGGGGTGCGCTGACCATCACGTGCGTTCAGGGGTGAGCCTGAATTTATTTCTGAACCTCGGTTGTATAGGCGGTGCCAAAGGTGCTACCAGAGTCCCAGTGAGATGGCACGCCTGGTTCTTGCATCTTTTCATACTAATCGGGCGTTTCTGTGACAGAAGCTGCTTGGTTCCTCTGACTTGATTTGCTGTTCATGAGTGTTTGCGTCTGTCTTCACGTGATTTGAATATTCACGGGTTGCTCCTGGGTTATGGGGGAAAGAGGAGGTTCACTGAGGAAAATCAGGTTAGTCCGTGTTCTCAGGCATGCAAAGCCAGACTCACCTGGCTGCATCTTTCTTGCTGTATAGTTGCTAACTTGGCTCTGCAAACCTGTGGTCTGTAGCCCGCCAGGCTCCGCTGTCCATGGGCTTCTCCAGGCAAGAATACCGGAGTGGGTTGCCGTTTCCTCCTCCAGAGGAATCTTCCGACCCAGGGATGGTACCCCCATCTCCTGCTTGGCAGGCGGGTTCTTTACCACTGAGTCACGTGGGAAGCCCACATCTTTCATTAGAGTCCCTTGTTCTGAATCTCATGATTCACAATTAATCGTCAGTGGATTGTTGATGCTTTTCATCTTAGTATCCGTTTAAGGATTAAAGACATTTGTGAGTATATTCACCTTCAAGAGTGTCGAAAGTGAAAGTCACTCAGTCGTGTCTGCCTCTCTGCGACCCTATGGACTGTGTAGCCCACCAGGCTCCTCTGTCCATGGGCTTCTCCAGGCAGGAATGCTGGAGTGGGTTGCCAGCTCTTCCCTGACAGCTCAGTTAGTAAAGAATCTGCCCGCAATGCGGGAGCCCTGGGTTCGACCCCTGGGTTGGGAAGATCCCCTGGAGAAGGGAAAGGCTCCCCACTCCAGTGTTCTGGCCTGGAGAATTCCACGGACTGTATAGTGCACGGGGTTGCAAAGAGTCAGACACGACGGAGCGACTTTGACTTTGATTTCACTTTCTCCAGGGGATCTTCCCAAACCAGGGATTGAAGCTGGGCCCCCTGCACTGGGGGCTCACAGTCCTGGCCACTGGACCACCCGGGAAGTCTTCTTATAAATAACTAAACATGTTATTTATGTTTTATATTGCTGTACGTCACATCAGGCAGATGTGTGGCAAGACACTTCATATTATGTTGGCAGTTTTTGTCTTTAAAGAAATTGTAAAGTACCTTTGTATAATATTTGTTACAGGAGTAGAATCTATTGATTCACATTTGGGGTGTAATTCTTCTTTATGTCGTCAACATCTTAGTTTCTCTTTGTTTCCTTTATTTTTGGGGTATGATTCTCGACATTTATAGTGAGTATATAATATTGGCCACGTTCCCTGTGCCGTACAAAATGTCCTCAGAGCTTATTTTATACATAGTAGTTTACGTCTCTCTCGTCTGCTGCTGCGTTGAGACAGTCACTATGCTGCTGTATTTTTTAGATGCTACATATAAGTGGTATCATATGGTATTAATGTTAGTCTTTCTGGCTTCGTACGATAATCTCTAGGTCTGTCCATGGTACTGCACTTGGCATTAGTTCATTCTGTTTTATGGCTCAGCAATATTCCATTGGATAAACGTACAGTCTTCTTTGTGTGTTCCTTGTCGAGGGACATTTAGGTTGCTTCCATGTCTTGGCCATTGTGAGCAGAGCTGCTCTGAGCTTGAGTGTGCGTTATCTTTTCAGAGTTTTGTCTGGATACGTGCCTTAGGCTGGGGTTGCTGGATCATATGATGACTGTGTTTTTTCGTTCTCCGAGGAGCTTCCATAGTGTTTTCCACATTGGCTGCACCCACTTACGTTCTCAGCAACAGTGTATGCATATTATGTGGTTTTTACAAAATATTAAAGTGCATCTAGTGAGTTTATTTCAAACCTGCCCTGTAACTTGCGAAGAATCGGTTTTCAAGATAGAATAGACCCTTCACCCCTTGACGGGTGGGCATAACATGGCGATAGTGGAAAGAATCTGCCTGCCAATGCAGAAGACAAGAGAGATGTAGGTTCGATCCTGGGTCAAGAAGATCCCCTGCAGGAGGAAATGGCAACCCACTCCAGTGTTCTTGCCTGGACAATCCCATGGACACAGGAGCGGGCTACAGTCCATGGCATTGTAAAGACTCAGCTATAACGGAAGCGACTTAGCACGCATGAAATAATTCAACCGACATTTCTATTCCATTTCTATTCCATTACGTTCTAATTCAATAATTCCAACCGACTTGAGTTTTCAACACTGAACGCTGCTAGGGCTAACGATGAAGGGCTGAAATGCAATCATTCAAATCATCTGAAATTATAAACAGTGAGAAACGAGGGAAAGACAGCTCAACTTACTTTGCACGTGGACATGTGTGCATTTTCTAAATAAAAGAAGGGGATGTGACTAAACTCAGAATGCACCGTGTCCAGGTACATTTTGGAAACTGCCCTGGGAAGGACTGACATGGAGTGAAGACCCTCGGCTCATGTGGTATCAACATGTGGTTTCTCTGAGAGAAAGCTCGGGAGCAGAAGAAAAACCGCCAAGGGAAAGTCAGTATTTGGAGACGGCCGAACAGGAGCACTGTGTTCCCACAGCTGTGCCTTTCGTTTTTGAAGTCGGCTTGGTTTGCAACATTGTGTTAGTTTCAGATAGGCAGCAAAATGATTCAGTTACACCTACACAGATGTATTCCTCTTCATAGCCTCTTTGAGGATGTTTTATCACAGGAATATTGCATATAGTTCTGTGTGCTATACAGTACAACCGTGTTGTTTATCTAAATACAATAGTTTGTCTGATGGCTGTAATTGACTTTTTTTTTTGCTTTGGGGTATAGCCAGTTAACAATGTTGCTGTGATGGTTTCAGGCAGACAGCAAAGGGACTCAGCCATCCATATACATGTATCCATTCTCCCCCAAACTCCCCTCCCATCCAGGCTGCCATAGGACACTGAACACAGTCCATTGAGTCGGTGATACCATCCAGCCATCACATCCTCTGTTGTCCCCTTCTGCTCCTGCCTCCAATCGTTCCCAGCATCAGGGTCTTTTCCAATGAGTCAGCTCTTTGCAACAGGTGGCCAAAGAATTGGAGCTTCAGCTTCAACATCAGTCCTTCCAATGAACACCCAGGACTGATCTCCTTTAGGATGGACTGGTTGGATCTCCTTGCAGTCCAAGGGACTCTCAAGAGTCTTCTCCAACACCACAGTTCAAAAGCATCAGTTCTCTGGCACTCAGCTTTCTTTATGGTTCAACTCTCACATCCATACATGACCACTGGAAAAACCATAGCCTTGACTAGACGGACCTTTGTTGGCAAAGTAATGTCTCTGCTTTTTCATATGCTGTCTAGGTTGGTCATAACTTTCCTTCCAAGGAGTAAGTGTCTTTTAATTTCATGGCTACAATCACCATCTGCAGTGATTTTGGAGCCCAAGAAAATAAAGAAATAAAGTCTGACACTGTTTCCACTGTTTCCCCATCTATTTGCCATAAAGTGATGGGACCGGATGCCATGATCTTAGTTTTCTGAACGTTGAGCTTTAAGCCAACTTTTTCACTCTCCTCTTTCACCATAAGGGTGGTGTCATCTGCATATCTGAGGTTATTGATATTTCTCCCGGCAATCTTGATTCCAGCTTGTGCTTCATCCAGCCCAGCGTTTCTCATGATGTACTCTGCATATAAGTTAAATAAGCAGGGTGACAATATACAGCCTTGACGTACTCCTTTTCCAATTTGGAACCAGTTTGTTGTTCCATGTCCAGTTTTAACTGTTGCTTCTTGCCCTGCATACAGGTTTCTCAGGAGGCAGGTCAGGTGGCCTGATATTCCCATCTCTTTCTTTCAAAACTTTCCATAGATTGCTGTGATCCACACAGTCAAATGCTTTGGTGTAGTCAATAAAGCAGAATTTTGCTTTAAAAATCAATAAAGCAGGGATTTTGGAGTCCCAGAAAATAAAGCCTGTCACTATTTACATTTTTTGCCGCCTCTACTTGCCATGAAATGATGGGACTGGATGCCAGGATCTTAGTTTTCTGAATGTTGAGTTTTAAGCCAGCTTTTTCACTCTCCTCTTTCACTTTCATCAAGAGGCTCTTTAATTCCTCTTCACTATCTGCCATAAGGGTGGTGTCATCTGCATATCTGAGGTTATTGATCTTTCTCCCGGCAATCTTGATTCCAGCTTGTGCTTCTTCCAGCCCAGCGTTTCTCATGATGTACTCTGCATATAAGTTAAATAAGCAGGGTGACAATATACAGTCTTGATGTACTTCTTTCCCGATTTGGAACCAGTCTGTTGGTCCATGTCCAGTTCTAACTGTAGCTTCCTGACCTGCATACAGATTTCTCAGGAGGCAGGTCAGGTGGTCTGGTATCCCCATCTCCTGAAGAATTTTCCACAGTTTGTTATGATCCACAAAGTCAAAGGCTTTAGCATAGTCAATAAAGCAGAAGGAGATGCTTTTCGGGAACTCTCTTGCTTTTTCTATGATCCAACGGATGTTGGCAATTTGATCCCCGCTTCCTTGGCTTTTTCTAAATCTGGCCTGAACATCTGGAAGTTCTCAGTTCACGTACTGTTGAAGCCTGGCTCGGAGAATTTTCAGCATTACCTTGCTAGCGTTCTCCATGTTAAATATAGCGGTGTGTGCATGTGATGGCTGTATTTTTTCACAGAAATCTTTGAGAACTCACCCAGGGATGGCACCTCAGGTGATCCGTCCGCCTTGTTCAGATGGCCTCATTTCCTCTCCGGAGGCCGCGAGGCAGATGTCGGGGAGGATTAAAAATAAACGAGGCACACCCACGGGAGCAGCTGGGACCTGCAGAGAAAACGCACCCCGTGAGCTGGGCCCCCCCTCCGCCCACCCCAGGCTGATGTCTGCACCCTGAGCTGGTGTCTGCACCCCAGGCTAGTGTCTGCACCCCGGGAGGGAGGCAGCCTTGCTGGTGGGGGAAGATGGGGCTTTGGGAGGGTGAGCAGGAGGGCTTCCAGCCTAGGTCAGTGCCTTCATGAGCCTTCACATCCTGCTCCGAGTTTGACCCGGGATGGATGACTGACCAGGGGTGGGTAGGGCGTGGGGGGTGGTGTTTTCATCCTAAAGCCTGTGCTCCAGGAGTGGTTCAGTGTTTCTTTGCAAGCAGGGCTTTCTGTGGGCAGAGAATAGATACATGTATATGTATGGCGAAGTCCCTTCACTGGTCACCTGAAACCATCACAATGTAGTTAATCGGCTCTACCCCGATACAAAGTGTTTTTCCTGTTAAAAATAAGCTTCCTGGGGAGGGGGAGGAAGGTGTGGCAACCACAGTTAAGGTAACTCCAACAAATAGATTCTAATGTCTTGATGGCAACGTGGGGGTGGGGGTTGGGGAGGCAGGCAAACTTGGGGGTCAAGGAAGGAAAATGTGGGAGACAGGCAGGCAAATGGGGGTGTTCATGTTAGTCGCTCAGTCGTGTCTGACTCTGCGACCCCACGGACTGTAGCCCGCCAGACTCCTCTGTCCGTGGGGATTCTCCAGGCGAGAACACTGGAGTGGGAAGCCTTGCCCTCCTCCAGGGGGTCTTCCCGACCCAGAGACTGAACCTGGGTCTCAAAATTGCAGAGGAGAAAGGCAGGCAAAATGGGGAAAGTGTAGGGAGGGGCCCGTGTAGACACATCCAAGGTCTAGCAGGGCATCCATTCTCCCTACCAACGTGTCACTGGTGGGAACACACTCCCCGCACTTCCTGCCTGGAGCCCGTGACCCCACGGAGACGGGCAGTCAGTCTGGGTCAAGTGTGAGCCTGGCATCCGTGTGTTGCTTCTGCTTTCGAGCCGCCCAGCTGAGAGCGGCTGCAGAGGTAAGAATATCAAAGAGGAGGAAGGAAGGCCGTGAAAGAGCCCAAGATGAGAGGGACTTCCGTGGTGGTCCAGTGGTTTAAGACTTCACCTTCCAGTGCAGGGGATGCGGGTTCAATCCCTGGTCAGGGAAGTAAGATCCTACATGCTGGGAGGTCAAAACAAAACTAGCACATAAGACAGAAGCAATATGGCAACAAATTCAGTAAAGGCTTTAGAAATGGTCCATGTTTAAAAAAAATTAAAAAAAAAAAAAGAAATAAAGCAGGACCCTGACACATATGGAGTATTGCCACTGACCCTTGGTCGGCTCTGGGATCCAGAGCAGTCAAGGTCAGACAGCTAGTGAGGCCAGCTCTGTGTTTGGAGAGGAAAGAGCAGTTGCTCGTGATGGTTGGGAATTCCACCTGTCAAAATCCAGGGCAGGACCGCTTGTCGCCTGTGGCAGAAATGCGGGAGTTTGTTTTAGTTCTCAGTGGGTTTGGTCAGAATATGAGAGCCTCCGATAAGAGACCAGTGCTGTATTTTATATCATATCTGTTCTCCTGAAGGGGAAGTCACTCAGTCATGTCCAGCTGTTTGTGACCCCATGGACTATACAGTCCATGGGATTCTCCAGGCCAGAATACTGGAGTGGGGAGCCTTTCCCTTCCCCCTTCCTTGGGGATCTTCCCAACCCAGGGATTGAACCCAGGTCTCCCACACCGCAGGCATATTCTTTCCCAGCTGAGCCACCAGGGAAGCCCAAGAATCCTGGCGTGGGCAGCCTATCCCTTCTCCAGCGGATCCTCCTGAACCAGGAATCGAACCAGGGTCTCCTGCATTGCAGGCAGATTCTTTACCATCTGAGCCACGAGGGAAACCCATAATACATGTAACATACATACAATTTGCATATGATATGACATAGCATATAATATATAACATAAAATTAAATAAACATCATGTAACCACTTAAACTATGTCGATTCCATCTCAATAAAGCTGGGAAAAACCCCGAAAGCGCTGATATTTAAAAACAAACCAAAAAAGCCAAACAAAATGTTGCATTGGCCAAAAGGTTCCTTCGGGTTTTGAACAAAACGTTTCGGTCAACCCAGCCCAAATGCAAGTCCTGGTACAAGCAGGTGTGATGTCATTTCCCTGGGAAACCCTTGAGCTCCTCACGTCCGAGGAAACAGCTGTCGGTTTCGTGATGCTCACAGAACTGCAGGGAGGGCTCTGGTTTTTGCAACGTGAGCATCAAGGCTGTGGATTCCGCGAGAGGAGACTGCAGGGCAGAGCCGTCATCTCGGTGTGATCTCCCCGGCACGCGCCATCTACTTCTTAGAGGCATGGCTTTCTGTCCGAATCCACGTCTCAGAGAAGTTGCGCTTTCCTGTCTTTGATGCTGAGTCTGGATTTTTCTGAAGGAAACCAGCTGTCTGTCAAGCCTTGTTTAATGTTTCGACATGCCTGCCGGGAGAAAGGAAGGAATAGTGACGGGTTATAGAAAACCTTGGTGGGAAATTAGTTATGACGATAATTCTGTCTGAGGATATGGGTCTACGTACCAGCTATGTCCTGTCTTTTTCCTTTAAACTTTGTATTTTGTATTGGGGTATAGCTGATCCACACTGCTGTGACGGTTTCAGGTGGACAGCAAAGGGACTCCGCCTTACATACACATGTATCCATTCTCCCCCAAACTCCCCTCCCATCCAGGCTCCCACACAACATGGAGCAGAGTTCCCTGGGCTGTCCAGCAGGTCCTTGTTGGTTCTCCATGCTAATCCAGCAGTGTGTCCATGTCCATCTCAAACTCCCTAACTATCCCTTCCCCCATCCTTCCCCCTGGGGACCATAAGGTTATTACAGAGTATTGAGCAGAGTTCCCTGTGCTGGACAGCAGGTCCTTGTTGGTTCTGCATGTTAAATACAGCAGTGTGTCCATGTCCATCCCAGACTCCCTGACTATCCCTTCCCCCATCCTTCCCCCTGGGGACCATAAGGTTATTACAGAGTATTGAGCAGAGTTCTCTGTGCTGTCCAGCAGGTCCTTGTTGGTTCTCCATGTTAAATACAGCAGGGTGTCCATGTCCATCCCAAACTCCCTAACTATCCCTTTCCCCAACCCTAAGCAACCATAAATTCATTCTCAAAGTCTGTGAGTCTCTTTCTCTTTTGTAAGTAAGTTCGTTTGTATCTTTTGGATTGCTCATATAAGGGACATCACAGGATATGTCTCCTTTTCTGTCTGACTTACTTTACTCAGTGTGACCATCTCTAGGTCCATCCATGTTGCTTTTTTATGGCTGTGTAGTATTCCATTGTATATATGAACATCTTCTTTATCCATTCCTGTGTGTATGGACATTTGGGTTGTTTCCATGTCTTGCTGTTATGAACAGTGCTACAACGAATGCTGGGGTGCATATATCTTTTTGGACTGCGTTTTTCTCCAGGTGTAAACCCAGGAGCGAGATTGCAGGGTCACATGGTAGCTCTATTTTAGTTTTGTAAGGAACCTCCATCTTGTTCTTGATTCCAGCTATGTCTCTTCTTGACCGTCTGTGGTCCGCAGAATCATGATCCCCAGAGACGTCCAGTTCCTAAATCCTAAATCCCAGAACGTATGGGTATGTTCCTGGATGTGGCAAAAGGGAATTACAGTGGCAGGTGGACTTTAGGTTGCTCACGAGCTGACCTTAAGGTGGCGCTGATCCTGAATTACCCAGATGGGCTCTGTGTAAGCACAGGGTCCTTAAAAGTGGATGAGGGACGGAGAAGGGAGGGTAGCATGATGTGATGTGTGGACAGGAGCAGCCTTTGTGGGACCAGAGGATGCAGGAAGGGACCACGGAGCTAAGAAATGTGGGTAGTGTCTAGAAGCCAGAAAAGGCAAGGAAAAGATCTCCACTGGTGCTTCTAGAGCGAACCACCCCACTGACACCTGAATTTTAGCTCCGTGACCCATGAGATAATATGCATGCAATAATTTGTTACACAGTCATTGGAAAGAAGTGTACACATAGATGACTCACTAAATCTTTTTTTCAAGGTTTTTGTTGTTGTTGTTGTTACGTGGACCAGTTTATAAAGCCTTCATTGAATTTGTCTTTCTCTGTCTTACTTCACTCAGTATGATCATCACTAGATCTATCCATGCTGCTGCCACTGGCATTGTTTCATTCTTTTTCATGGCTGAGTAATATTCCATTGCATACACGTACCACACCTTCTTCCTCCATTCTTCTGTTGATGGACATTTAAGTTGTTCTCGCATCTTGACTGTCGTCAGTAGTGCTGCTATGAACACTGGGGTGCATGTATTTTTTTTGAATATATAGTTTTGTCCGAATATATGCCCAGGAGTGAAATTGCTGGATCGTACATATGGTAGTTCTGTGTTTAGTGCTTTAAAGACCCTCCATCCTGTTCTCCATAGTGGTTGCACCAATTTTCAGTGACACCAACAGTGTACCACAGTTCTCTTTTCTCCACACCTTCTCCGGCATTTCTTCTCTGCAGATTTTTTGACAACGGCCATTCAGACTGGTGTGAGGTGATACCTTAGTGTACTTTTGAGCTGAATTTCTTATAAGTATGTATGATGAGTGTCCTTTTATGACCCTATTGACCACCTGTATGTCTTCTTTGGGGCTTCCCTGGTGGCTCTGATGGTAAAGAATCCGCCTACAATGCAGGAGACCCCGGTTTGATTCCTGGGTCGGGAAGATCCGCTGGAGAAGGGCTAGGCTACCCACTCAAGGATTCTTGGGCTTCCCCTGAGGCTCAGCTGGGAAAGAATCCGCCTGCAATGTAGGAGACCTAGTTTCAATCCCTGGGTTGGGAAGATCTCCTGGAGAAGGGAAAGGCTCCCCACTCCAGTATCCTGGCCTGGAGAATTCCATGGACTGTAGAGTCCGTGGCGTCACAAAGAGTCAGACACGACTGAGCGACTTTCACTTTCAAGTCTTCTTTGGACCTAAATGATTAGTTAGGTCTTCTGCCCACTTTTCCCCCCAAAGTTTATTGCAAATTTTTTTTCTTTTCTTTTGGCTGTTCTTCGTATGCCGACGTCTCTGTGGTTGTGGCCACCAGAGGCTCCTCTCTAGTTGGGGGCTCCTCTCTAGTTGGGGGCTCCTCTCTAGTTGGGGGCTCCTCTCTAGTTGGGGGCTCCTCTCTAGTTGGGGGCTCCTCTCTAGTTGGGGGCTCCTCTCTAGTTGGGGGCTCCTCTCTAGTTGGGGGCTCCTCTGTAGTTGGGGGCTCCTCTCTAGTTGGGGGCTCCTCTCTAGTTGGGGGCTCCTCTCTAGTTGGGGTGCACGGGCTTCTCATTGTGATGGTCTCCTCTGTTGCAGACCACGGGCTCTAGGGCTCACGGGCTTAAGTAACTGTGGCATGCAGGCTTCGCTGACCCTTGGCATACGCAATCTTCTCGGACCAGGATTCGAACCTGTGTATCCTGTGTTGGCAGGCGGACTCTTATCCACCGGGCCACCACGGAAGCTAGAGCATGGCCTGCTAACCTGACATTTTTCTTCCTTCCCCAAAGGACCAATTTTGTCTCTGTGGCCCCCTTTGCACTCCCTATAAGGAGCAAAGACTCTTAGTGAAATCCATGGACATTTCCTAAACTCGGGGAAGCTGGAGTTGCCATCCTCCCGTGTCACTTTTCGGGTTTATGTGACAGACAAGGACCGTTTTTCGGTTCCCATCGTCTGTGCTGTGCTGGCTTTAAGAGATCCCAAGAGTGACAGCTTCGGACAGACTCCTCGCTGATGCTGAGCGGCTGGGATGCGGGTGTCCAGCTGGCTTGCGGCGTCTCTTGCCTTCAAAGCCGCCTCGCCGAAAAAGCCCGATGCCCAGGGGACCGGGATCAGTCCCGGTTGCAGAGGAACATTAATTAAAAGTCAGCCCTGATGTGCACACCTCGCTGTGTCCCGTCCCCGCACGGAGGATGCTTTTAATCACGCGCGGTTCTGCCGTATCCGCGGTGACCCATTTCACAGCATGTCATGCTGCAAGCCGCCGAGTCTCCGCCAGCTGGAAGGAGCGAGTAATAAAATGTTCTGGAGTCATGCAGAGGGGGTAGGGTTTTGACCTCTGAGAGCCTGCAATCCTACTTCTGGCTCTGCTGTCCCCCTTAGCTGGGGTGTCTTCTCGGAGACCCTAAACATCGCTGAACCCAAGATCCCCCCTCTATAGGATGGAGAGCACAATCATTAGCTTCAGGCTTCCAAAAAGGATTAAAGCTGGGCTTCCCTGCTGGCTCCGTGGGAAAGAATCTGCCTGTCAATGCAGGGAACACAGGTTCCAGCCCTAGATATGAGAGCATCCATCACACGCCGTGGAGGAACGAAGCCCATGCACCACAACTATTTAACTTAAAACTTTTTTCAATGGAAGGATAATTGCCTTGCAGTATTGTGTGGGTTTCTGCCGTACATCCACATGAATCAGCCATAGGTTTACCCACGTCCCCTCCCTCTTGAACCTCCCTGCCACCTCCCACCCCATCCCACCCCTCTAGCTTGTCCCAGAGCCCCCGTTTGAGTTCCCCGAGGCATACAGCAAATTCCCACTGGCTCTCTATTTTACATCAGTTCAGTCGCTCAGTCGTGTCTGACTCTCTGTGACCCCATGGACTGCAGCATGCCAGGCTTCCCTTTCCGACCAACTCCCAGAGCTTGCTCAAACCCATGTCCATCGAGTCGGTGATGCCATCCAACTGTCTCATCCTCTGTCGTCCCCTTCTCCTCCTGCCCCCAATCCTTCCCAGCATCAGGGTCTTTTCCAGTGAGTCAGCTCTTTGCAACAGGTGGCCAAAGGATTGGAGTTGCAGCTTCAGCATCAGTCCTTCCAATGAATATTCAGGACTCATTTCCTTTAGGATGGACTGGTTTGGTCTCCTTGCAGTCCAAGGGACTCTTTCAAGAGTCCTCTCCAACACCACAGCTCAAAAGCATCCATTCTTTGGCGCTCAGCTTTCTTTATGGTCCAACTCTCACATCCATACATGACTCCTGGAAAAACCATAGCTTTGGCTAGACGGACCTTTGTTGGCAAAGTGATGTCTCTGGTTTTTAATGGGATGTACGTGTCTGTGTGTGTGTGTGTGTGTTTCTCAGATGCTGCAGTGATAGACTTCATCTGCCGATGCAGGAGGTGAAGGTTCCATCTCTGACTTGAGGAGAGTCTCTGGAGTAGGAAATGGCAACCCTATACTTCTTAAGAATCTTTCCCACTATAAGTTATTACAAGATATTGCAGAGTCTCCTGTGCTGTACAGGAGGTTCCTGCTGGCAGTCTATTTTAGACAGAGTATTGTGTGTGTGTTACAAATTCCTGAGTTACCTCTCCTTCCTCTTTTGATAATCATAGGTTTATTTTCTGTCTCTGTGAGTCTCTGTGTGTTTCGCAGATAAGGTCACTTATCTTCATTTTTAGATTCCCCATATACACGATACCATATGCTGTTTGTCTTTCTGTGACTCACGCAGTATGACACTCTCTGGGTCCATCCATGTGGCTGCTGATGGCGTTATTTTACCCCCTTTTATGGCTGAGTAATATTCCATTGTATATACGTATCACATCTCCTTTATCCATTCATCTCTTGATGCACACTCGAGTTGCTTCCACGTCTTGCTGATTGTAAATAGTGCTGCTATGAATATTGGGGGAGGGGTTCGTGGACTTTTTTAAAAAAAGTAATTCAGTGGTTTTTAGTATATTCACAAAATTATGCAAATATCACCACAGCTAGTTTTAGAAGATTCTAATCATCCCCCAAAGAAACTCGGGACCTACTAAGAAGTCATTCCCCCGCCCCTTGCCGCCTTTAGACCACTAATTTACTAATTTACTGTTTCTATAGCTTTGCTTTTTCTAGACATTTCACAGTGACTCACAGAGTATGTCATCCTGTGTGGCTGGCCTGCCAGCATGATGTTTTCAAAACGTATCCATGTTGTAGCATACAACAGGGCTTCATTCCCTTTTCTTAACTTTTAATTTTGTATTGGGGCATAGCCGACTAACAGCGTTGTGACAGTTTGCAGGTGAACACTGGAGGGACTCAGCCATCCGTATACATGTGTCCATTCTCCCCCAAACTCCCCTCCCATCCAGGCGGCCATATGACCGTGAGCAGAGTTCCCTGTGCTGGACAGCAGGTCCTTGTTAGTTCTCCATGTTCAATACAGCAGTGTGTACATTTCGTTCCTTTTACTGAAAGTATTTCATGATGTAATTATAGCACCTTTTACTGACCCATTCATCAGTGGTTGGATATTTGGGTTGTTTCTATTTTTTCATGATTATGAGTCAGTGGCTATGAATATCCATGCACAGGTCTTTGGGTAAACACGTGTTCGTTTTTCTTGGGTACAGAAAGAGAGGTGGAATTGATGGGTCACATGGTAACTCTGTGTTAAAACCTATGCCAAATGGCTTTCCAGAGTGGTGCACAATTTTATATTCAGACAAGCACTACGAGGTCTCCAATTTCTCTACCGTAATACTTGTTAATACCTGCTTTTATTATGGCCGTTCTAGTGTGTGTGTGGAGGGGTATCTCACGGTAGCTATGCATTTCCTTGGTAGCGAACGTCTTTTTACTTGCTTACTGGCTCTTCTTTTATCTGGAGAAATGTCCATCCGTATTGTTTTTTGATGCACACCATTTTTAAAGTGTTCCTTGAATTTGTTACAATATTGCTTCTGTTTTATGTTCTGGGTTTTTTGGCCACGAGTCACGTGAGACCTTAGCGCCCTGTATGAGTTCTTTGCATATTCTTGGTAGAAGTCATGTATCACATATATGATTTATGAACCTTTCTCCCCATTACATGGGTTGGCTTTTCATTTCCTTGATGGTGATCTTGGAAGCACGTTTTGTTACCCATCTTTCTTTTCTTTGTTCTAATTGTTTGGGTTTGGGGGCATATCTTTGAAACCACGGCCCAATCCAAGACTGTGAAGGGTTATGCCAATGTTCACCTAAGCATTTTATTATATTGTGACTATACATGTAGATCAGAGATCCATTTTGAGGTAGTATCTGTATATGGTATAAAGTAGGGGTTCAACCTCATTTTGTGTGAGTATGCAGATAAACAATTATTTCTGAACCATTTAAACAATGTTTATTGAAGTATAGTTGATGTACAATGTTGTGTTAATTTATGCTCTGCAGCAAAATGAATCAGTTATACATAGACATGTATCCTTCTGGTCGAAGCTATGGTTTTTCCAGTGGTCATGTGTGGATGTGAGAGTTGGACCATAAAGAAAGCTGAGCGCCAAAGAATTGATGCTTTTGAACTGTGGTGTTGGAGAAGACTCTTGAGAGTCCCTTGGACAGCAAGGAGATCCAGCCAGTCCATCCTAAAGGAGATCAGTCCTGGGTGTTCACTGGAAGAACTGATGCTGAAGCTGAAACTTGAATGGTTTGTCCACCTGATGTGAAGAACTGACTTATGTGAAAAGACCTTGATGCTGGGAAAGACTGAAGGCAGGAGGAGAAGGGGATGACAGAGGATGAGATGGTTGGATGGCATCACTGACTCAATGGATGTGAGTTTGAGCCAGCTCCAGGAGCTGGTGATGGACAGGGAGGCCTGGAGTGCTGACGTCCAGGGGGTCGCAAAGAGTCGGACATGACTGAGCGACTGAACTGAACTCTTGTTTAGATTCTCGTCCCCTATAGATCATTACAGAGTATTGAGTAGAGTTCTCTGAGCTGTTCAGTAGCTCCTTATTATCTATTTTCTATATAGTACTGTGTATATGTCCATCTCCTAATGAATTCCTACCCACCTTTTTCCTCTGGTAACCAGAAGTTTGTTTTCTACGTCTGTGAGTGTATGTCCTGTGTCTGTAGGTAAGTTCATTGGTGGCACATTTTAGACTTTGTGAGAAAAATCTCTGAGGCCGGAGGGGAGGAGGGGAAGGTCGGTGAGCGGCCGTCCGACAACCTTGAGGGGTTCCATTCCGTCAGCCCCGCCCTGGGGTCCTCACGTGGCGATGCGTCCTGACTTTCAGCGGCCGTTGACTCTCTAGGGGAAATATCAGAGAACTCATATCAGACAGTACCATTTCCTGGTTCCCCGCGCACCCCCCAGAACATCAGAGAGCGTGATCAGTAGCTTTATATTGTAAGAGAGGCACTTGAATACGTCCTGATGCTAATCATTTCATTATTCTTTTTGTTTGTTTGTTTTATTCACTCAAGTGCTTGACTCACAAGTGACCAGGCTGGGCTGAATTGGCTTCTCTATTTTAACAGTTTTCTTTCTTTGCTTTCGGCTGTACTGAATCTTCCTTGCTGCAACGGCTTGTGACTGTGGTGGGTCCTCTTTTTGCAGAGCTCAGGGTCAGTGGTTGGGGCACACGGGCTCAATGGCCCCGAGGTACGAGGGATCTTCCCCACCCGGGGATCGAACCCGTGTCCCCTACATTGGCCGGAGGATTCTCCGCCTCTGGACCACCAGAGAAGCCCTGCATCTCTCGTTTAGAAAGCGCCTTTTTCACGTCACCATTATGCCCATCGATAGTGGGGTCTTTCTGAACACCAGTGTTACCAGCTGTATCAAAGTTAGTCCTCTCCTTTTCCCCCACTCTGCCTGTCTTCCATTAACTTCTGCAGTTTCAGTTTTGCCATATGTTTCAAAGTCATCTCTCGAATTATAGTGTACTGTATCATTCTGTATGGATGCGAGAGCTGGACTATAAAGAAAGCTGAGCGCCGAAGAATGGATGCTTTTGAACTGTGGTGTTGGAGAAGACTCTTGAGAGTCCCTTGGGCTGCAAGGAGATCCAACCAGTCCATCCTAAAGGAAATTGATCCTGAATATTCATTGGAAGGACTGATGCTGAAGCTGAAGCTTCAATCCTTTGGCCACCTGATGTGAAGAGCTGACTCACTGGAAAAGACCCTGATGCTGGGAAAGATTGAGGGCAGGAGGAGAAGGGGACGACAGAGGATGAGATGGTTGGATGGCATCACTGACTCGATGGACATGAGTTTGGGTAAGCTCCGGGAGTTGGTGATGGACAGGGAGGCCTGGTGTGCTGCAGTCCATGGGGTTGCAAGGAGTTGGACACAACTGAGGGACTGAACTGAACTGTATCATTTGTAACACCACTGACACACACCGTCTTCACAGGTAGACGGTCATGTGGGCGTTAGCAGACCCTCTGTACAAACAGCTGTCTTTGGTTCCACCAGACACCGGTCAACCTTGTGGGGTCACCTGCACGTTCCTGTGTCCACACCTTGCAAACAAAGGTAAGTCACAAAGCCAAAGCCCGTGCTAAGTCTGGTCCAGGGCCTCTCTCATCCCCACACAATCTGTAAGTACACCTCATCTTCCAGAATGTTCTCTTAAGCGCTTGACCGTAGTTGCAAAGCTCTGATCGCTAATAATCAGGTTTTTTGTTTTTTTTTTAAATAAGAGGAATTTGCTGTTTGGCTCAGGAAACTCAAACGGGGGCTCTGTATCAAACTAGAGGGGTGGGATGGGGCGGGAGATGGGAGGGAGGGTCAAAAGGGAGGGGATATGTGTATACCTTTGGCTGATTCATGTTGAGGTTTGACTGAAAACAGCAAAATTCTGTAAAGCAATTGTACTTCAATAAGAAAAAAAATTAACAAAGAACATAAATGCAAAAACGAAAACAACAAAATTCTGTAAAGCAATTATCCTTCGATAAAAAAAATAAATTAAAAAAAGAACATAAACGCAAAAAAAAAAAGATGACGTATGTCGCAGGTGCTGAGGGGACACCATCTGATGTCCCACATGGCTGCATTTTTTTCCCGTCTCGGGGAGCTCTGTTTTTCAG
The DNA here is from genome assembly GCF_054371585.1 of Giraffa tippelskirchi. NCBI lineage: Eukaryota > Metazoa > Chordata > Mammalia > Artiodactyla > Giraffidae > Giraffa > Giraffa tippelskirchi. The sequence goes on from NC_137290.1 coordinate 1,038,270, forward strand.
CTTCTGTCTCTCTCTGTCTGTCTGTCTGCTTCGTTGTCTCTGGTTCTGTACGCGTCTGCCTCTCGGTCAGGCTCTCTGTCGCTCCGCTGGTCTCTGTGTCTCCCTGTCTGTGTGTCGGTCTGTCTGCCTGCTTCAGTCTGTCCCCTGACCTCCTGTGCGTCTCTCTGCGCCTCTGTCTATGCGTGTCCCCTCTCTCTGCCGGCCTCTGTCTTTGTGCCCGTCTCTCTCCATCCGTCTCTGCCTCGCCGTCTCTCTCTGCCTTGCCATCTCGTCTCCCTGATTCTCTCTGCTCGTCTCCCTGCCTCCCTGCTGCTGTTTGAGACGCATTTATTTCTCTGACTCGCTCTGTCGGGCCGCGTCTCTCTCGTTGTCTCTCTGCTTTTGGGCCTCATTCTGATTCTCCGTCTCGCGCTCTGGTTTTCTCTCTGTGTGTCTGACCCTCCGTCTCTCCCTGGCTGTCTGTCTCTCCGAGCCTCCTTCCCTGTCTCTCTGATCCAGGTCTCCCGCTCTGTCTGTCTGTACCCCTGTCTCTCTGTCTGTCTGACTCTGTCTCTTGACTTCCCCGTCTCTCCTCTTCCGCGTGTCTCTGTCTCTGCTCCTGCCTCCGCTTCTCTCTCCGCGGATCAGATCGCGGTCCCTCTCCCTGGGCTTCCGGCCGGCCTTCTGCTCACGCCTGGGTCTCTCTGCTGCCCTGTGTCTCTCTGCATCTCGCTCCCCGTCTGCCTCTTTCCTTCTGTGTCTGGCTGGCTGCGTCCGTCGATACTGCTCCCTGGCTGGCCCTTCCCCTGCTTCTCTGCTTGTGTCTGAGTCTCCGTCTCTCTGCGTCTCCGTCTGCGCCCGCCTTCAGCCCTGCCCTCCTGCCCTCCCTCGGTCTCTCTAGATGACACTTCCCTCTGTCCGCCTGTCTCCCTCTGACCCTGGCTCTCCTTCCTCTGACTCTTTCTGTGCATCCTCCTCTCTGTTTATCCCTCTCCCTGCTCTCCTGTCTGCCTGCCTCTCGGCGTCTTTCTCTCTTTGCTTCTGTCTCGCTGTCTGTCTGCTGCTCTCTCTGTCTGTTTTCTCACCTCCCTCCCCTCTGCTCCGTCTCCCCTGGATTCCCTCGCTGTCTCTGAGTCTCCGCTTCTATTCCTCCAACCTCGCTGCCCCGTCTGCACGCCTGTCTCCGTCTCCTTCCGCCTGTCTCCGTCTCCTTCCGCCTGTCTCCGTCTCCTTCCGCCTGTCTCCGTCTCCTTCCGCCTGTCTCCGTCTCCTTCCCCGTCTCCTTCCGCCTGTCTCCTTCCGCCTGTCTCCTTCCGCCTGTCTCCGTCCGCCTGTCTCCGTCCGCCTCTCTCCGTCTCTGCCCCCCTCAGATCTCTCTGACGCTCCCTCCTCTCCGTCTCCGCGTCTCCCTCTCCCTGTGTCTGTCTGCACGCCCCGGTCTCTGTCTCTTGTCTGCGTTTGCTTCCGTCTCTGCGTCTCTCTCTCAGCCTGCGTCTCTGCTGGTCTCCATCACTCCCTGTGTCTCTCCCGATCTCTGCATCTCTCTCGGTCTCCCTCGACGGCCGTCTACGCTTCTCTTTTCCGTCTGACCCCCACGCCTCTCGGCCCTCTGTGTCTCTCGAACCCTCTGCCGTCTCCCTCTCTGTCTGGATCCCTGCTTGTCTCCGCCTTTCTGTTTGTGACCCGCTGTCTCTCTGGCGCTCTCTCGTCTCCGAGTCTCTGGTTTTCCTTCTGCGGCTCGGATTCTCCGTGTCTCTCTCCTTTTCTCTGTTTCTCTCACGCTCGTCTCCCTGAGGCTCTGCTTTCCCTCCTGCAGCTCTGATTCTCCGTCTCTCTCTCTCTCTCTGTCTCCTTCTCTGTCTGACTCTCTCTCTCTGTGTCTGTATATAATTTATGCCTGATTCCTGGTTCCTTCTCTCTCTGCTTCTCTTATCTCTCCCTGCTGTCTGTCTGTCTGCATTTCTCTGTCTACTTGTCTACCCCCCCTTCTCTGCGTCTCCCTCTATTTCTCTTTCTCTGACTCTTTATTTCTCCCCCTCTGTCTCTCACTGTCTCTGTCTGTCCTTTGCCTCCTTGTCTCTGCTTCTCTTGATGACCCTATCTTCCTCTGTCTGTCTGTCTGTCTCTCTGCTTCTGTGCCTCCGTCTCTCTACTTTCTGTCTCTCTTACTCTCTGTCTCTCCACGTCCCTCTGTCTCTGGGTGTCTGTCTCTCTCTACGCCGCGTGAGGACACACAGGTAAGGGGGCATCTCCCCGCCCCCGACCCAGTCCTACCTGGGACATCTGTGCCCCCGTGGGGTCTCTGTTGGGACAGCCTTCGATGACGGAGACCCACGCCTGTGTGTTCTCAAAGGATGAAGCCCGCTGTGAAGTCAGAGATGCACGGAGAAAAATGACGATCTCACTGACCGAGGAAGGAACGCACAGTGATATTAATATAACCTTGCAACTATATGGAGGGTGACATTTTTACGTGTTGTATATATTTCTCTTAGAATTAGAGCATCTTTTAAATTCCCCCAGAGCATACCCTACTAACTCTCATGATTTCTCTGCCTCCCTGTCTGTAGTTATACAATAAACCTCTTGTACCAGTGGCTCAGATGGTAAAGAATCTGCGTGCAATACAGGAGACGCGGGTTCGATGCCTGGGATGGGAAGATCCCCTGGACAAGGGCATGGCAACCCACTGCAGTATTCCTGCCTGGAGAATCCCAAGGACAGAGGAGCCTGGAGGGCTGCAGTCCACGGGGCCGCAATGACTCAGACACGAATGAGTGACTAACGCTTTCTCTTTCACACACACCTCTCATCACACTCCTATAAAAGCATCTTTTCCAAGGATTATGCTATGCCTTCTGGACTGTTTTTCCAGTAGCATTTTCTGAAATGCTTTTCCCTTCTTAATCCCATTTTCTATGGGAGGGATTCAATCCCTGGTCTTGGCAAGACTAATTTGAGTTTTTGGCATAAAGACCCAGATACCTTCTTAAAAGATTGAGCTGGCTTTGCTCACAGCCCTGTTAGAAGTCAGCCCACACCCAGCTCCTCTTACCTTTCTGATGAGCCCTCCTGGCTCCTTGGAAGGTCAACGGCAGAACCATCTTCACATACTTCCCAGGCAGCTTTGGCATAAACATCCTACCACCGAGGGCTTTGTTTATCCGGTAACCTCAGCTCTGCGCTTTCTATGAATTCTAGGGACGTGTTCCGGGTCGCAGGCAGACCGCAGCTCAGCTCGGGGATGATCAAGGCGGTCCCTTCCAGGGCGTGGAGAGAAGGGAGCCCTCCTGCAGAGTCGGTGGGCACTGAAACTGGTGCAGCCACGAGGCAGAGAGCAGCACGAGGGTTCCTTAAAAAATTAAACAGAGAGTCACCATGTGACCCCGCCATCCCCCGGCTCGGCACAGACCCAGACGAAACTATGATTCAAAAAAAGACACACGCGCCCCAGCTGTTCACAGGAGCGCTGTTTACAACAGCCAGGACATGCAAAACCACGTAAGTGCCCATCAACAGGCGAATGCCAGGAGAAGAGGGGGTACATAAAGACAAAGGAATACTACTCAGCCATAAAAAAGGACGGCAATAACAGCTTTCGCAGCACCATGCTGGATCTAGAGACTGTCATACTAAGTAAGACAAAGACAAAAATGACGATATTACTTATATGTGGATTGCAAAATATGGGAGACATTCTTACTTATATGTGGAATGTAAACTATGAGAGAAGTGAACTGACTTACATAACAGAAAAAGGGTCATAGGCAGGAGAGTGACGATTACCAAAGGGATAAATGAGGCGTTCGGGGTTAACAGATTTAGAGTGTGAGTGAGTGAGTGAGTGAGTGAGTGAGTGAGTGAGTGTGTGTGTGTGTGTGTGTGTGTACTAGATTGCCAACAAGGACCTATCCTATAGCACAGGGCACTCTGCTCAATGTTATGTTACAACCGAAATGGGAAAGGGATTTGAAAAAGATTTGATACATATGTATACCTCTAAATGAATCAGTGGGCTGTCTATCTAAAACAAGCAACACTGTAAGTTGACCCTGCTTCAATAAAAACGTTAAAAATACGTAACAAAAGCTGAGTGGGTTACAGATTAATGTCCAAGAGAAGATTCCTAGGTCTCTATGGACCTAGGGATGGTCATACTAACAGAAGTAAGCCAGACAGACAAAGACAAATACCCGTGTGATATCACTTATAAGTAGACTCTTAAAAAAAAAAAGATACAAATAAACTTATTTACAAAACAGACTCACAGACACAGAAAACAAACTTATGGTTACATAACGGGGAAGGGTACATTACGAAGCTGGGATTAACAGATACAAACTACTCTATGCAAAATAGATAAGCAACAAGGACCTTCTGTACAGCACAGGGAACATATATTCAGTACCGTGTAATAACCTACAATGGAAAAGAATCTGAAAAAATATATCTGTGTGTATAGCTGCATCAACTGTGCTGTCCAGCTGAAGCTAACAACGTTGCTAATCCACCATGCTTCAGCAAAAAAGTGAAACATAGGTGCCAAAAGCAGAGTGGACGACAGAGGAACGTCCACCGGCAGAGTCTTAGTCTCTATGGGCCTAGGGAGGGTCACATTAAGTGAAGTAAGCCAGACAGAGGACGAGACGGTCGGATGGCGTCACTGACTCGAGGGACATGGGTTTGAGCAAGCTCTTGGAGGCAGAGAAGGTCAGGGAAGCCTGGCGCGCTGCAGTCCGTGGGGTCACATATAGTCAGACACGCCTGAGCCACTGACCAACAACCGACATACACAATAAACAACAAGGACCTCCTGCGTAGCACAGGGAACTCTTAACTCAGGATCAGTCATGACATATAATGGAAAAAAGAATCCGGAAAAAAACATGTGTATCTGCATTACTGATTCACTTAGCGGTACACCTGAAACTAACCACACTGTAAATTACGCTTCCATAAAAAATTAAGAAGACACGGCTGAGTGGCCTGCAGAGGAACGTCCATCAGGAGTCCCCCCTGTCTGTGAGCAGAGAGTGGGCAGGCAGTCCAGGCAGTGGACGGCATGATGGAGACAATAAGCAGGCATTCTCATCCGCTGCTGTGCCCTCCTGTTCATCCCCGTCTCTGCCCCACAGAGCTCACCTCGGGCGTCAGCCTGGCGGGAAGGCAGAGAGGATGGAGGTGGGGCTGTGTCTCCCCCGCGGCCCCATCTCCCGGGTCGCCTGGGACCCTGCGCGTGAGCCTGCTGTCCCCACGGCCGCGGCTGCCCCCGCCGCCTCGGACGTCCCGGGACGGACCCGCATGGGTGCTGTGGTCCTGGGCGCTGGTCCTCGGGTGCTGAGCCCCCTGAGCCAGGAGCAGCCCGCTATCCTTCCCCAATGCTCTGTCCTTGGCTGTCCCGTCCGCGTGCCTTCTGCTGGCCGCTCACCTGGCTCAAGCAGAAGGAGCAGCATCTGTGAGTCAGGGGAGGAGGCGGCAAGATGGAAGGGGCATAACTGTTTAATTTCAGGGAGGGGGGCCTGGGGGGCTTGAGGAGGGGAAAGAATGGGGGGGGTGTTCTTCCTTCTCTGCTAAACTATTTTAACCTCCACAAGCTTCACTCTGGTAAAAATGATAAAGTGATGAAATAAACTGACTCGGCAAATGATTGATCACGTTGGTTATCGATTCCCAAACGATGATTCAAACTGATAAAAATACAATACTGATAAAGATGTTTAAATCACAGTGAAAGTGAAAGTGAAGTTGCTCAGTCGTGTCGGACTCTTTGCGACCCCATGGGCTGTAGCCTACCACGCTCCTCCATCCATGGGATTTTCCAGGCAAGAGTACTGGAGTGGGTTGCCACTTCCTTCTCCAAGAAATCTTCCTGACCCAGGGATCGAACCCGGGTCTCCCGCATTGTAGGCAGACGCTTTACCGTCTGAGCCACCAGGTCTTTAAATGATAAGGATCTTTAAATGACAAAAATGATTCTTACAGGATAAGAAGTAATAAAAGATGACAAATTGGTAAGATGACTTTTAAATGATTTTAAAAATACAAAAAGGTTAAAAGGAACTGGTAAGAACGACTTTCTAACACCACACACAAAAATAAACACAAAATGGATTAAAGAACTAAACATAAGACCAGAAACTATAAAACTCCTAGAGGAAAAAACATATGCAAAACACTCTCTGACATAAACCACAGCAGGATCCTCTATGACCCACCTCCCAGAGTAATGGAAATAAAAGCAAAAATAAACAAATGGGACCTAATTAAACTTAAAAGCTCTTGCACAACGAAGGAAACTATAAGCAAGGTGAAAAGACAGCCTTCATAAGGGGAGAAAATAATAGCAAACGAAGCAACTGACAAAGAATTAATCTCAAAAATATACAAGCAACTCCTGCAGCTGAATTCCAGAAAAATAAACGACCCAATCAAAAAATGGGCCAAAGAACTAAACAGACATTTCTCCAAAGAAGACATACAGATGGCCAACAAACACATGAAAAGATGCTCAACATCACTCATTATCAGAGAAATGCAAATCAAAACCACAATGAGGTACCATTTCACACCAGTCAGAATGGCTGCTATCCAAAAGTCTACAAGCAATAAATGCTGGAGAGGGTGTGGAGAAAAGGGAACCCTCTTACACTGTTGGTGGGAATGCAAACTAGTACAGCCACTATGGAGAACAGTGTGGAGATTCCTTAAAAAACTGGGAATAGAACTGCCATATGACCCAGCAATCCCACTGCAGGGCATACACACTGAGGAAACCAGAATTGAAAGAGACGCGTGTACCCCAATGTTCATCGCAGCACTGTTTACAATAGCCAGGACATGGAAGCAGCCTAGATGTCCATCTGCAGACGAATGGATAAGGAAGCTGTGGTACATATACACAATGGAATATTACTCAGCCATTAAAAAGAATACATTTGAATCAGTTCTAATGAGGTGGATGAAACTGGAGCCTATTATACAGAGTGAAGTAAGCCAGAAAGAATAACACCAATACAGTATACTGATGCATATATATGGAATTTGAAAGATGGTAACGATAACCCTATATGCGAGACAGAATAAGAGACACAGATGTATAAAACAGGCTTTTGGACTCTGGGAGAAGGCGAGGGTGGGATGATCTGAGAGAATAGCATTGAAACATATATATTATCATATGTGAAACAGAACACCAGTCCAGGTTCGATGCATGAGACAAATGCTCAGGGCTGGTGCACTGGGATGATCCTGAGGGATGGGATGGGGAGGGAGGTGGGAGGGGGGTTCAGGATGGGGAACACATGTACACCCATGGCTGATTCAGGTCAATGTGTGGCAAAAACCACCACAATATTGTAAAGTAATTAGCCCCCAATTAAAATAAATTAATTAATTTAAAAAAGAACGATTTTAAAATATTAATGTGATTCAAAATGATAAAAATGACAAAAAAGATGGTAAGACTGTGAACTGGAATGATAAAAATATCAACACAGAAAAGATGAAACAAACAATTAGCTACTGCTAAACATGAATTAAAAATTAGAATCATTCAAAAATTAGTAAAATGACAAACGACGCTAAAATGACGTTAAAATGGTAATGATTTAAAATGAAAAAATACAAAAAAGTTTAAACATCATATATATGACATAAGAACAATTTAAAAATAAGAATGGGGTCTTTCCTGGTGTTCAACTGGTTAGGACTCTGAGCTTTCACTGTAGCTGCCAGGGGTTCAATCCCTCGTAGGGGAAGTAAGATCCCAGAAGCCACATGCTTGGCCAAAAAATTAGAGATAAATAGGCATTAAAAAATAAAGATTTAATATGATAAAAATGACAAATGTGATAAAATGATTTTTAAAAAATGATTTGAAATGATAATACAAAGATTAAAAAAAATTTTAAGTGATAAAATGACTGAAAAATGATTATAACGAGAAAAGACTGTAAAATGATTTTTAAATAGAAATAGGCATTAAAATAAAGATTTAATACGATAAAAATGACAAACGTGATAAAATGATTTTTAAAAAATGATTTGAAATGATAATACAAAGATTAAAAGGAATTTTTAAGTGATAAATGACTTTGAAAAATGATTATAATGAGAAAAAGACTGTAAAATGTTTCTTAAATAATTAAAAATAATAAAAATGCCAAAACAGGGCGATATATGTACACATACGGCCAATTCACGTTGCTGTACAGCAGAAACTAACACAGCATTGTAAAGTGACTATATTCCAGTAAAAACTAATTTAAAACATATTAGCAGAAGAGATGGGACTGAGGGAAGCATACAGCAGAATTTCATTCCTATGACGTTGGAAACTTGGAAACCTACGTGATCTGTTTAGGGTCGACTATGTAAGTCATACAGCAGCTAAGGCAACATTTTAAAAATGTGACAGCGTGAAGTAAAATCCTTATACATTACTAAGTGGAAGGAACAGAATAAGAAATTCACGCTTACAAAGAAAAACTAGCGTCATATCTCTTATTGGTAAAATGTATATGCTTTCTTCATTGTCAGTTCAGTTCAGTCGCTCAGTCGTGTCTGACTCGCTGCGACCCCATGAATTGCAGCGCGCCAGGCCTCTCTGTCCATCACCAACTCCCGGAGTCTACCCAAACCCATGTCCATTGAGTCGGTGATGCCATCCAGCCATCTCATCCTCTGTCGTCCCCTCCTCCTCCTTCCCCCAATCCTACCCAGCATTAGGGTCTTTTCCAATGAGTCAACCCTTCGCATGAGGTGGCCAAAGTATTGGAGTTTCAGCCTCAACATCAGTCCTTCCGATGAACACCCAGGACTGGTCTCTTTTAGGATGGATTGATTGTAATAGCGTGTAAATAAAACCAAATACTAATTTTTTACTTAAAAAATATTTTGAAAGGGTTGAGAAAGAGCAAATCTGCTCAAGCTATTTCGGCTTCAATAAACAGCTGATCACAGTAGCTAAGGCAACATTTGTAAAATGTGACAGCGTGAAGTAAAATCCTTATACATTATTAAGTGAAAGAAACAGAATAAGAAATTCACGCTTACAAAGAAAAACTAGCATCATATCTCTTATTGGTAAAATGTGCTTTCTTCATTATAATAGCGTGTAAATAAAACCAAATACTAATTGTTTACTTAAAAAATTTTTTGAAAGGGCTGAGAAACAGCAAATCTGCTCAAGCTATTTCGGCTTCAATTAACAGCTGATCACAGTAGCTAAGGCAACATTTTTTAAATGTAACAGCACAGACAGAAAAACCTAAGGTATTATTAAGTTAAAGGAACAGACTAAGAAATTCACACTTACAAAGAAAGACTATTGTCATATTTCTTATTTGTAAAATGTATATGCTTTCTTCACTGTAGTAGAATATAAATTAAACCAGATACAAATTATTTTAATTAAAAGATAAACCAATAAAAATGAGTAAATGATGCTAAAATTTATAAACAATTATCCCCCAATAAATAAAGCAAACAGAAACAGATACTAAAATGATTTTTAAAGGACTGAATTAGATGTTTTGCATCCTGTATTCCTGTGGACAGTGATATTCACATAATAATTAATAATATTATTATATTAATTTGATTATATTAATATAATTATTAATACCACATATTAATAAATAATAAGCAATTACAGACCCCCAAAAGAAGAGAAAATCACCGCCAGCTCCAGACTTACCTGCATTTTCTTTGCACAAGAGAAAAAGAAAATCAGGAGAGGCCACTGCCGGGGAAGTTCACTCAAAGGGGACCCTTACAGCTGGTTGGTTTACACCTGGTAATGTACCTGTGTCAACGCTACGCTCTCAAATCATCACGCCCTCTCCTTCTCCGAGTCCACCAGAATTGAAAAAGACACGTCTGTGCTTATGCTCCGTCGGGTCCATCTCTGTGCGACCCCCCTGGACTGCGGCCCCCGCCTCTGTCCGTGGAGATTCCCCCAGGCAAGACTGGAGAGGGTTGCCATGCCCTCCTCCAGGGGGTCTTCCCCACCCAGGGATTGAACCCGGGTGTTGTATGATTGCAGGTGGATTCTTTACCATCGGAGCCGCCAGGGAGGCCGAAAGACACACGGGCCTCAACGTTCAATGCAGCTCTGTTTACATCAGCTACGACGTGGAAGCAACTTTTTTTTTTTCTACACACTTTTCTTAATACAGCTGACTTTGCTCATAGGTGCTGACCGGATGGAGTTTGATGTCCCAGCGTGCTTGCTTTTTTTTTTCTCCTCTTGGGTATCTATCCAGGGCACGTTTTGATTTTCCCAGGAGCTCTGTGGATGGTCTTGGGCTGGGAGGTTTCCCAGGAGGCAGAATGTGGGCTGGGATTCCGGGGGTATTTGGGGAGGGGGAGGGGGGCTACACATGGCCCAGGCAGCTCCGGCAGTGGGTTAGACTTGGCTGCTCAGGAAGCGTGGCGTCCTGCAAAGCCAGTGGGAGCAGCTGACCGCAGGGGCCGGGGGACTCCTCACTCATCTCCCCTGGGGGGCTGGTGCACCTGGAGTCCAATCTGCAGGGACCTCCTGCTTCCAGGGTGGCCAGCGTCATAAGGAGCCAGACAAAGCTGCAGTCACTAAGTTGATTGTCACTCAGTCGTGTCTGTCTCTTTCCTGACCCTGTGGACCGCAGCCCGCCAGGCTCCTCTGTCCACGGGAAATTCTCCAGGCAAGGATACGGGAGTGGGTTGCCATGTCCTCCTCCAGGGCATCTTCCCGGACCAGGGATTGAACCCACGTCTCCCACACTGCAGGCAGATTCTTTACCGTCTGAGCCATCGAGGAAGCCCAGTCACCAAAGCCAGTCAACGAGAAACTGCCCCTTGCCACACGCTGGCCGTCTGACTCCACAAGGATCAGATACAGTGCTGCTGCTGCAGCTGCTGACCTTGCACAGCCCCTGAAGGGAGCTCAGGGCGGACAGCAGAAGGACAGGCCCTCAGAGAGAGATTTTCAGGAGCCCATTCTTTAGGAACCCTGTTCTCGTATCGCCTCCTATCTAGAAAAGCCCTAAAATCACTCATGGTGATGACTGTTCCTCAGGACTAGAAGGTGCTTGATGAGATCAGCAGAAACCTTTTGCAAAATATTACCCGTTCGATTGCACGAACTGCCCATTTGGCTTCCCTCATAGCTCAGTTGGTAAAGAATCTGCCTGCAGTGCACGAGGCCCGGGTTCGATCCCTGGGTCAGGAAGATCCCCCTGGAGAAGGAAATGGCTACACACTCCAGTCTTCTTGCCTGGAGAACCCCACGGACAGAGGAGCCTGGCGGGCTACAGTCCATGGGGTTGCAAAGAGTCAGACACGACGGAGTGACTAACCCACCACCACCCCGTTTACCAGAATCACATCTGTATTAACTTTCCCCCTCCCTGCCTCTTTGCAGCAGTTTCTCAGAGCTGTCTGAGGTGCTCTCTCCTGGACTGCAGTCCTCATTTCGCACCCAAAGAGAAATTAACTCTCAGCTCTCACGTTACGCTTGTTTTTTTTAAAGTCGACGCCAGGGCCTGGCAGCCGGGACCTGGGTGGTGAGGCTGGGGACCAGGGCTGAGGGACACAGCGGGGCACTGGCCCGGAGAGGCATGAAGCCTCTGCAGACACGGGGAGGGGGTGGGCTGGCTGCTGCAGACAGCGGGTTCCCAGCCAGGGTGGGCCAGCTTCCCACTGCGACGCGGAATGAGGTCGGAGCTGAGCTGTGCATGCCGGGCTCTGACAGTCCTGCGTGGTTCTCTCAAGCCTGCTGCTACAGACAGCTTCAGTTCAGTCGCTCAGTCGTGTCTGACTCTCTGCGACCCCATGGACCGCAGCTCGCCAGGCTTCCCTGTCCATCACCGACTGTCAGAGTTTGCGCAAACTCCTGTCCATCGGTCCATGTCCCTTCAAGGTTCATATGTTGAAGCCTGAACCCCCAGAGCAGCTGTATTTGGAGCATATGATGCATTCAGGTGAAAAGAGGTAATGCCTCTTCCACTGTTAGACAGGTTTTAAATTGGTTGCAGCCACTATGGAGAACACGATGGAGCTTCCTCAAAAAATTAAAGACAGAACTACCGTGTGAGCCAGCCATCCCACTCCTGGGCAGGTATCCGGAGAAAAAGCATAATTTGAAAAGACACAGGCACCCCAGTGTTCATAAGAGCACTATTCACAACAGCCAGGACATGGAAGCAACCTAAGTGTCCATCAACAGAGGAACAAAGAAAGAAGATGTGGTACATTTACACACTGGAATATTACTCAGCCATGAAAAGGAATGAATGCCATTTGCAGCAACGTGGATGGACCTAGAGATGATCATACGAAGTGAGGTCTAATAAGTCAGAGAGAGAAGCGGAAACATTGTGTGACATCACTTACATGGGGACTCTAAGAAGAAATGGAGGAGGAAATGGCACCCCACTCCAGTATGCTTGCCTGGAGAACCCCATGGGCAGAGGAGCCTGGTGGGGTACACTTCATGGGGTCGCAAAGAGTTGATCACAACTTAGCAACTAAGCCATCGCCAAGAACAAATAATACAGATGAACTTACAAAAAAGAAACAGCCTCCCAGACATAGAAAATGAACTTATGGGTGTAAGGATGTGCAGAAGGAGTAGTCAGGGAGTTTGGGATGGACATGGACACACTGCTGTATTTAACATGGAGAACCAGCAAGGACCTGCTGGACAGCACAGGGAACTCTGCTCAATACTCTGTAATAACCTTATGGTTCCCAGGGGGAAGGATGGGGGAAGGGATAGTCAGGGAGTCTGGGATGGACATGGACCCACTGCTGTATGTAACATGGAGAACCAACAAGGACCTGCTGGACAGCACAGGGAACTCTGCTCAGTGTCACATGGCAGCCTGGATGGGAGGGGAGTTTGGGGGAGAGTGGATACATGTGTATGTATGGCTGAGTCCCTGTGCTGTCAAATGTCACAACGTTGTTAATCGGCTATACCCCAATATAAAATAAAAACGCTTAAATAAAAAATAAATACAAGGATTGTGCTCCATCTTCTGAAATTTTTTCCAGTAGCATTTTCTGCAATGCTATTCCCTGAATCCCATTTTCTTTGGGCAGGATTAAATCCTTGTTGCAAGACTAATTTGAATTTTTGGCATAAAGACCCAGATGTCTCTTTCTGGTTAATACTGAGCCGGCTTTGCACACAGCCCTTGTTAGGAGTCAGCCCACAGCCAGCTCTCCAGGCATTTCTGATGAGCCCTCCTGGCCAACGGAAGGTCAATGACAGAACTGTTTCCATGTATTTCCCAGCTAGCATTTTGCATAAACATCCTACAACTGAGGGTTTTGTTTCTCCAACAACATCAGCTCGGCGCTTTCTCAGAATTTCAGGGACATGTTCTGGGTCACAGGTAGACTGCAGCTCACCTTGGTGACGATGAAGACAGTCCCCGCTAGGGTGCGGAGAGAAGGGAGTCCTCCTGCAGTGTTGGTGGGGATAGAAACTGGTGCGGCCATGATGGAGCAAACTATGAAGCTTCCTCCAAAAACTAAAAACGGAGCTACAACATGACCCATCAATCCCACTCTTGGGCATATTTCTGGAGAAAACTATGGTTCACAAAGACATGTGGACCCCTATTTCCATAGCAGCACTATTTACAATAGCCAGGACATGGAAGTCACCTAAGTGTACATCAGTAGAGGAATGGATAAAGAAAATGGGGTACATATATACACAGTGGAATATTATGCAGTCATAAAAAGGGACAAAATGATGCCATTTGCAGCAATATAGATGAACCTAGAGAGAGTCACAGTAAGCGAAGTCAGACAGAGAAAGACAAATATATGTTATCACTCATGTAGAATCTAAAAATAAGGCAAATCTATATACAAAACAGAAGGAAACTCACAGATATAGAAAACAAATATGATTACCAAAGGGGAAAGGGTTGAGGAAGAGAGAAATTAGGAGTTCGGGATGAACAGACACTGTATATAGTGGGATGAACACTACTGTATGTAAAATATGCAGTCAACAAGGAACTACTCGGGGTTCCTAGGGGTCCAGTGGTTAAGACTCCGCTGTCTACTTCAGGGTGCAGGGCTTCCATCTCTGGTCAGGGAACTAGGATCCCACCCACTGACAGTGACCAAAAATGTGTCCTAACGTCGCTTCAGTCGTGTCCGAGTCTTTGTGACCCCATGGACTGCAGCCCGCCAGGCTCCTCTGTCCGTGGCAAGAAGACTGGAGTGGGTTGCCATGCCCTCCTCCAGGGGATCTTGCTGACCCAGGGATCAAACCTGGGTCTCCTACGTTGCAGGAAGATTCTTTGCTGCATAGTTTCAAAAAAAAAAAAAAAACCTGTCTCTGGGACAGAAACCACTGTCCAGCCCCGAGACCTTACTATCTCTGACAAGTGGCATCTTGTCGTGTCAGAAAAATGCCCCGAGACGCTGGACTTACTCCTAGGATCATGGTTCCCCCAGAGCTGCGTCTCCCAAGCCACATGTAAGGACCCTGAGGTCCTGGACGGGCAAGGCTGAAAGGCAGCGATGCCTCTGTGACACTGAGCCGTCCACGCCGTCCACGCCCACGCTCAGCTGGACTCTGACGATGGCTCAACACTCACCTTCCCAGAAGGCTTGAAGGCATGAGGGTCTGGAAGCTTTAATCTCGTTTATCGGTGATGATCAATTTGGGGTGAGGGATAAAACAGCAAAGACTTCCCTTCTTTGCTGGCTGGACCCGGGCCAGAGATGGAAAGAGGTGCACTTGAGAATATATTGGATTTTTACAAAATCCTGCATTAAGAGCTGTCCCAGACATCTCTCACGATGAGCCAACACTTTGCAAACAAGTATGCATCAGTGATTTTGCCTGGTGCACCTTGATGGTTCTGGTCCAGGTCTGCCCTTGAAACCCACTGCTTTTATCATTCCTGACATAGATCAAAAGCAAATCAGATTATGGAAATGGCTGAGCTGCCTGCAAATGAGTAAGGATGGAGGTTTTGGCCTGTGTGCAGGAATGCGGAGGGGGTCGGGGCGGCGGTGTACCGGGTCTGTGGAGCTTGAAGGCTGCAGCGGGATTCGGGCTGGCAGGAGGAGAAGGCTGAAAGCAACAGTGCTGGGAAGCGATAGGAATGTGGTTTTGCCCCCTGTAAAGGTCACCCCGAGGAGGTGTCCGGGGCTGGTGTCGCCCTTGCATTTCCCTGCTCGTACACCCTGAGTTATGGTCCCCATGCTCGTGGTCCAGGAGAAAGGCTCCCCATTCCAGGGGCCAAGTAGGGCGAAGACGAGGAGAGGAAAGGGCATGCCGTGTCCGTCTTTGAAGGAAGGCTTCTGCCACGTGGTACAGGGACGGGCAGAGAGCCTTGTGTTGGGAAGGTCTGTGTGTGAGCGATGATGTCGTTGTTAGCTCCGTGACCGCGAGCGAGGCTCAACCTCCCTAACATGATGATGGTGGTAGTGGCGGTGGTGATGGTGAAGACGGTGGAGGAGGTGATGATGGACGTGATGAGGGTGAAGGGGATGATGGTGGTGATAGTGATGATGATGGTGATGATACTGATGATGGTGAAGGTGATGGTGATGAAGATGAAGATGATACTGATGATGGTGGTGGTGGTGGTAACGGTGGTAAATGTGATGATGATGGTGAACATGGTACAGCCAGTACGGAGAAGAGTACAGAGGTTCTTCCAAACACTAAAAATAGATGAAGCAAGACCACTCCTGGATATATATTCAGAGGAAACTAATTCAAAACGATATATGCATCCCACTGTTCACTGCAGCACTATTTACAACAGACAGGACGTAGAAACAGCCCAAGTGTCCGACAGATGATGTATAATGAAGATGTGATACATACATACAATGGAATATTACACAGCCATGAAAAAGAATGAAGCAATGCCATTTGCAGCAACATGGTTGGACCTAGAGATGATCCTACTGACTGAAGTAAGTCAGAGGAAGGCAAATATATCACTTATATGTAGAATCTAAAAAGTAGCACAGGTGAACTGAATTTCAAAACACAAATAGACTCACAGACATAGAAAACAAACTTATGGTCCCCAAAGGGGCAGGGGGCAATGAATTAGGAGTTTGGATTTAGCAGATATACACTGCAGTATATAAAATAAACAACAAGGACCTACTACCACAGCACAGGGAACTATATTAATAATCTATAATGGAAGAGAACCAAAAAATACATGTATATATTCATGTATAGATTGAAGGCAGGAGGAGAAGGGGATGACAGAGGATGAGATGGTTGGATGGCATCATCAACTTGATGGACGTGAGTCTGAGCAAACTCCGGGAGTTTGGTGATGGACAGGGAGGCCTGGCGCGCTGCAGTCCATGGGGTCGCAGAGAGTTGGACACGACTGAGCCACTGAACTGAAATGATTCATGTATATCTAAATTATTTTGCCGCACACCCGAAACTAACACAGTGTTGTAAGTCAACGATACTTCACTTAAGCCAGTGGGAGTTTGATATATGAAGCAGGGCACCCAAAGCCTTTGGTCTCTGACAGCCTGGAAGGATGGGGTGGGGAGGGAGGTGGGGGAGCTTAGGAAGGAGGGGACGCATGTATACCTATGGCCAATTCATGTTGACACACGGCAAAAACCATCACAATATTGTAAAGCGCTTATCCTAAAATTAAAAATTATTAAAAAAACGACTCATAAAGTCAGACAGAGAAGGAGAAATATCACATATCATCCCTTATATGTGGACGCTAAAAATAAATGACACAAATGAACTTACAAAACATAAAGAGACTCACAGACTTATTAGACAACGAACTTACGGTTGCCAGGGGGGAAAGACCGGGTAAATGGATAGTTAGGGAGTTTGGCATACTCAATAGTCTGTAATAACCTGATGGTCACCAGGGGGAAAGATGGGGGAAGGGATAGTTAGGGAGTTTGGGATGGACAGGGACACACTGCTGTATTTAACATGGAGAACCAGCAAGGACCTGCTGGACAGCATAGGGAACTCTGCTCAATGTCGTGTGGCAGCCTGGATGGGAGGGGAGTTTGGGGGAGAATGGAAGTGTGGAGTTAGTCGCTCAGTCGTGTCTGACTCTCTGAGACCCCGTGGACTGTAGCCCACCAGGCTCCTCCATCCATGGGATTCTCCAGGCAGGAATACTGCACTGGCTAGCTATTTCCTTCTCCCCCAATACAAAATAAAAAGTTTTTTTAAAAAAACCCACTACTCAGCAAAGACTGACAAGTTCTGTTTCCCCAAACTCAGGCTCACAGGAGACAGAGCTGGTGCCGTTATCCAGCATATCCTGAGTATCCTGGCATCTGTTCATCACACCTTGGAGTCCGGCAAGTGCTCATTTCTGTCTGCCCGGAGCCTGGCTGAATGTCTGACCCCTGCCACGCTCTCCACCAAAGCCTTCCATGGTGCAATGCTGTCAGTGAGCCAGACCGCGGTGACGGGTGTCAAGGCGGAGAAGCGGAGACGGCAAAGTGAGAACAGACGGAGTCGTCAGTAACCAGAGAGGCTCTGCGAGGGAAGGAGACGGCCAGACCAGCACACAGACCCCCTCCGTGTATGCATGCGGCTCAGCAAAGCCCCAGACAGGGTGCTTCTCACCACCCACCTCCGTCTCTGGGATCCTCCGAGTGCCACCTCCTCTCCTCGGACGTCCTCCGTACCCGACACGGGCCAGCCCCGTCTCCGGCATCTTCACAGACGGTTGTCGACACGGCAGGTGGACTCAGCCCGTCTCCACCATCCTGCTTCCAGAGACTCAGCCTGGGCTGTGAGTCGCACGCAGGCTGGGACGGGGGCTCCAGCAGAGTGGGCACGGAGGGCATTTGCTCTTCGGTCACTAAGCTGAGTCTGACTCTTCGCGACCCCGAGGACCGAAGGACGCCAGGCTTCCCTGTCCCCTCGCCATCTCCTGGAGTCGGCCCAAATATCACACCTGACTCACTGGAAAAGACCCTGATGCTGGGAAAGACCGAAGGCGGGAGGAGAAGGGGGCGACAGAGGGGGAGACGGTTCGATGGCATCACCGAGTCGATGGACATGGCTTTGAGTAAACTGTGGGAGTTGGTGATGGACAGGGAGGCCTGGCGTGCTGCAGTCCATGGGGTCGCAGAGAGTCTGACATGACTGAGCGACTAGAGAGCAAAAGACAGGCGCATTAGTGGCTGGCGGGGCTGCGTGACTTTTGCAGACACCCACCTTGTCACTCCATTGGGTGTCAGCAATCAACATAGCCCTCCAGGGAGGACCCAGGGCTTGCCCTGGAAGGCAGGTCGCTGCTCATGGAAATGGCAAGGAATTCCCAGAGGGTGAGAGTGGACCCCCACCCGCCTGCCACCTTTAGCTCCGTCAGAGAAAGTCACGTGTCTCCACTGACGGTGTTCCCGAAGCAGAGCCGGGGTTGTGGATCCGATGCACGGAGGGGAAGGGGCTCTAGTTGGGGGCGAGGGGTGGGGAGGTCAGACGAAGGGGGAAACTAGCCCAGCCAAGGAGGGCTTAACGATCAAGCCAGCCACACCGAGGTGCCTGGGGTGTAACGTCGATTCTACGTGACCTGTGCGGATTTAACTATCAAACATCAAACCTGGGCTTTGATGTGATTGGAGCTTCCCAGGTGGTGCTAGTGGTAAAGAACCCGCGTACCAATGCAGGAGACTTAAGAGACGCGGGTTCCATCCCCAGGTCGGGAAGATCCCCTGGAGGAGGACATGGCAACCCACTCCAGTATCCTTGGCTGGGGAATCCCATGGACAGAGGAGCCTGGTGGGCTACAGGGTCGCAATGAGATGGACACGACTGAAGTGACTTAGCACGCACGCATCAAATCTGGACCTGACACAGGAACTCAGTTCAAGATGCTCCTGCAGGTTCCTACTGACGAGGCATATCGTCAGCTGCTCGGAACAGAACTCAGGTCCTACCACACCATCTGGTGAGGGAAGCACCTTCATTCTCATGCAGAGCCCCTGAGACCCCCGCCAACTGCAGTCCCAGATGCCTGCAGCTGTCACAGCTTCAGAGTGAGGAATGCTTTACATTCGAAAGGAGAAGTGATAAATCCATTAAAAAGATGCTATGTAAACAGTGGGTGCTGGAGAAGACTCTCGAGAGTCCCATGGACTGCAAGGAGATCCAACCAGTCCATCCTAAAGGACATCAAGCCTGCATATTCATTGGAAGGACTGATGCTTAAGCTACAATGCAAAGAACTGACTCACCGGAAAAGACCCTGATGCTGGGAGAGATTGAAGGCGGGAGGAGAAGGGGACGACAGAGGATGAGATGGTTGGATGGCATCACCGACTTGATGGCCATGAGTTTGAGCCAACTCTGGGAGATAGTGAAGGACAGGGAAGCCTGATGTGCTGCCGTCCACGGGGTCGCAAAGAGTCAGACACGACTGAGCGATGGAACAACAAAAATGTTAAGTCACGACTCTCAGGCTGTGCATTTTTGTGTGTTTCAGTTGACACTTTCTAAGAGGAATATTAGTGAATAAGCATAGAACGCAAAACAAAAGGAGGTTTGTGCCCGCTCCAAGGTATGCGGGCTTCCCCCCTTGCTTTGCCTGTTAAGCACCTTCCAGCCGTCTTTTGGGCATGGGTCCAGTGGGATCCAGGTAAGGGCTCCCTGTCTCCTTAGGCCTAGCGGTTAACACATGAGGCTTGCACAGCTCTGGAGCCATCTGGAATCACAGCAGAACTTCCCTACCAGCTTCAAAGTCCCGGTGAGGCTTTCACTGGAGGGGCTTGGAAACCACACCGGAAAGGCCTCCAAGGCAAACCTGCCTGGACACGCCCATCCCCCACGCCTCCTGCAGCAAGCAGCTCCCAGGAAACACAGATAAATCTGTATTTGGACTTTCCTTCTGTTTCTCATCACAAGCACTTAAATCACCAAGGTATATTCTACCAGGCAGCTACATCTGTGTTGTCGCTAAGTCGTGTCCGACTCTCTGCGACCCCACGGACTGCAGCCCTCCAGGCTCCTCTGTCCGTGGGATTCTCCAGGCCAGAATGCTGGAGTGGGTTGTCATTTCCTCCTCCAGGGGATCTTCCCGACCCAGGGATCGAACAGGCATCTCCTGCATTGACAGGCAGGTCCTTGACCGCTGAGCCATTGAGAAACTCCTAGCTTATGCATGTGTTTCTGTGAGATTTCTCTCTGCTAAGATGTCTAGGTGGGGTATTTGTTTCCAGGGGCTGCTGTAATAAAATACCCCAAAGCTGGTAGTTTAAAACAGCAGGAATTGACTCTTCTGGTGGTCTGGGGGTTAACAGTTCACCTTTCAATGCAGGGGGTTCGACTTCGGGGAACTAAGATCTGACATGTCATGGAAGATAAGCAAAACAGCAGGAATTTATTCTATCTCAGTTTTGGAGCAAGGTGTGGAGTCATATATACTTATTCTCTCTTAGTTTTTGAAACCATATATATATACTTATATGTTTTTATATAAATATAACTAAATGTATTTAATATACGTATTTATAAGTGTCAGTTGCCCAGTCGTGTCCGACGCTCTGTGAGCCCATGGACTGTAGCCCGCCAGGCTCCTCTGTCCATGGGATTCTCCAGGCAAGCATAATGCAGTGGGTTGCCATTTCCTTCTCTAGGGGATCTTCCTGACCCAGGGATCAAACGCATTGGCAGGATTCTTTACCACTGGGCCACTGGGGAAACGCTATTATATTACATAGCTAATAGAATTTAATTTTCATGTGCGTTATTTTGGAAACTAGAGGAATAGGAAGTGGGATAAATATCAGGACTCTTCAGTTTATCTGTGCCAGGTACGTGGGCTCAGAACTCAGGTCTGGCCGTGACCTGGTCCGTATAAACCCAGATAGATTTCCACACAGCCCACCAAATTCTGATTTGTTTCTCCCCCTTTGAATTTGGTCATGGTTCTGTGCCATCAGCAGTTGGCTGGAAAAAAAAATGCACTACTTCAAAGTAGAGAAATCTGTTTTATTTAATGACTTTGTTGTTGTGGTTCAGTCGCCAAGTCGTGTCCGACTCTTTGTGACCCCATGGACTGCAGCACGCCAGGCCTCCCTGTCTATCACCAACTCCCGGAGCTCGCTCAAAGTCATTCCATCGAGTCGGTGATGCCATCCAACCATCTCATCCTCTGTCGTCCCCTTCTCCTCCCACCTTCAATCTTTCCCAGCATCAGGGTCTTTTCCAGTGAGTCAGTTCTTCCCATCAGGGGGCCAAAGTACTGGAGCTTCAGCTTCAGCATCAGTCCTTGCAGTGCATATTCATGCTTGATTTCCTTTCGGGTGGACTGGTTTGCTCTCCTCTGATGACTTTGCTGAGGACTATCGCCTCGGAAACAGCCTCTCAGAGACTGTGGAGGGTCTCTCCCAAAGAAGTATGAGAGGGGCCAGGATGTACAGGAATTTTTGCAAAAACAACAACAACAAAAAACCAAGTAGTTGAACATCAAAAGATTACTATGCAGGTCACAAAATACAAACATCTCAAGTGAATGAGCTTAGCGCTTTTCTGTGTCTGGGAAGCTGCAAGAGTCTGGGCTCATTGAAATCATTCCTCTGAGAGGCACCTCAGCGATCTGGGGCCAGTCTCCTGTTTTTCTCCATCCGCAGTTCCCTGAGGGTCAGCCTTGGGGGCGGCTGCAGTGGCCGAGAGCCTGACCTCTGCAGCTTCCTTCCTTTCCTGAAATGGCAGGCGGCCTCTCTCTGTCCACACAGGGATGCCTTCTGCTCTTCTCTCTTAACGCGCGTCCCCTTCAAAACCAATGCAGTTGAAATCGTTCTCTGGACTGGTGGTGGAGTGGATGAGAACCTGCCTGCCAATGCAGGGAGGGGACCCGGGTTCGATCCCTGGTCTGGGAAGATCCCACAGGCCTCGGAGCAACTAAGCCCATGTGCCACGACTATGAGCCCGTAAAAGCTGCAAACGGGAGAAGCCACCGCAATGAAAAGCCCCTGCAAGACAGCTAGAGAGGAGTCCGCGCTCGACGCCAACGAGAGAAAGCCCGCACACAGCAATGAAGACCCAGCGCAGCCCCGCCAAGAAAGAAATGCAATACAGAAATCATTCTGCAAAAACAGGAGCGGAGGACACGCTAGCGCCCTCTGGTTGGTTGTCAACCACGCAGAGTCAATGGACTGGAGCGGCAGCTGGGTGCTATGAGGGGTTCTGGGTGCCTGGACCTTGAGAGTCGGTGGGAATCCGTCTACCTAAGCTGTGTGTCCATCCTGGCTACCTTGCTCCTTGCTTTTCATGCTGCAATATGAGTGCGTCTGAATAGCAGAAAGCGTGAGTCACTCAGTCACGTCCAACTCTTTGCAAACCCGTGGACTGTAGTCCGCCAGGCTCCTCTCTCTGTGGGATTCTCCAGGCAAGAATACTAGAGTTGGTTTCCATTTCCTTCTCCAGGGAATCTTCTCAACCCGGGGATCGAACCCAGGTCTCATGCATTGCAGGCAGATTCTTTACCGTCTGAGCCATCAGCAGGAGTGAATAATTTTGTCGAAGCCTTGGGAGTGTGCACCCACAGGTCACTATGCTCTCATGTGGTGAATGAGCTTCTTGGCTCATGAAAGGAAGCTAACATCCCAGAAAGACACCCTGGCTGGCCACAGCCTTCCAGAGTACCAGCCCTCCGGGTGTTGGGCCAGCACCTTGCCTTGATGATACCCAAGGACTTACAGAAGCTCAGGTGATGAGGTCTCATAGAGACAAGAAATCAAGAGACTTATTTATGCCCAGTCTGTGTCCTGGCTTTCTAAATGTGTCTGGTGGCTCAGCTGGTAAAGAATCCGCCTGCAGTGTGGGAGACCAAGGTTCGATCCCTGGGTTGGGAAGATCCTCTGGAGAAGGGAATGGTAACCCACTCCAGTATTCTGGCCGGCAGAATTCCACGGACCGGAGTCCAAAATAGTCAGACACGACTGAGCGACTTTCACGTCACTTTTTAAATGTAAAGATCTGTTTGTTGTTGCTTAGTTAGTAAGTCGTGTCTGACTGAGACCCCAGGGGTTGCAGCCCACCAGGCTCCTCTGTCCATAGGATTTCCTGGGCAAGTGTACTGGAGTGAGTTGCCATTTCCTTTTCGGGGTGGGGGATCTTACCGACCCAGAGTTCGAACGCACATCTCCTGCTTGGCAGGTGGATTCTTGACCGCCGAGCCACGAGCGAAGCCCAAAGGTCTATATGATGATGGCATAAATGTGGTCCATGGACCAACATCACTGGTCTCACCTGAGAACTCGTTTGAAATGCGAAAACCTCAGCCCCCACGCAGACCTGGTGGATTACAATCTGTATTTTCACAAGGTTCCCAGGGAATCAAGTACACAGTCAAGTTTGAGAAACCTAAAAGTCTCTCAAATCTTTTGCCCCGTTTGTACAAAAATAACGCACTGATGAAAAGTATTTGTGCCACAAAACGCCCCAGGATGTCATCATATTTTTCAGACTTTGTGAGGGAGGCTGAAACATGGGTCCATGAGGATAAACAACAGGCAGTGACATGTGTACCCTGAGGGGCTCGAAAATGCCAGGTGGATGAGGCAGAAAGGGGGGAAATTCTACCTAACATTTTGCTTGGCAAGGAAACTTGAGTCAGTGAGGCAGACCCCTGTTGAGTGAGGAAGTTTCGTCTGAGAGGTGCTAGCTCCTACCCCCAGGTAAGACTTCAGTCATTTTATCACGGGTCTCTCTCTCCCTGAATCGGGCGCAGATCTGTGATGGCTGGTTTTATTGGTAAATGTGGCTGAGCCACGGTCCCCAGAGACAATCAGACATAATTCTGGATGTTTCTGTGAGGGGTTCTGGTTTTTTTTTTTTTTGGTACAAGATGAATATTTCACTCGGTGAACTCTGAGTAAATCAGATGCCCTCTCCAATGTTGGTGGGCCTCGTCTAATCAGTTGAAGGTGTCAAGAGCCTAAGGGTTGATCTGCCCTGAGCAAAAAAAGGAATTCTGCCAGCAGACAGTCTCTGGGCTTCTTTAGCTGCAACATCACCTCTTTCCTGGGGTCTTCAGCCTACTGGTCTACCCCGAAGGTGTTGGACTTGTCAGCTCCCACAACTATGTGAGCTAATTCCTTAAAATAAAGCTCTCTTTGGAAATCAAAGCCTGAATATTCATTGGAAGGAGTGATGCTAAAGCTGAAGCTCCAATACTTTGGCCACCTGATGCAAAGAGCCGACTCATTGGAAAAGACCCTTATGCTGGGAAAGATTGAGGGCAGGAGAAGAAGGGGACGACAGAGGATGAGAGGGTTGGATGGCATCACCGACTCCATGCACATGAGTTTGGGTAAACTCTGGGAGTTGGTGATGGACAGGGAGGCCTGGCGTGCTGTAGTACATGGGGTCACAGAGTCAGACATGATTTAGTGACTGAATAACAACAAAAACACATCTATAACTATGATTCCAGGCATCACGGAAATGTGTAAGCCCAAGCTCAACAGTCATGGAGCTATACTTGCATTAAAAGCACTCAGACCTTGACATTCTTTGAAAAATACAAATGCTCAGATATTGCTTTTTTTCTCCAGAGCTCCAGATATGTTTCTAATGAGCAGTCGTGTTTAAAAACAACTGGACTATACGACGATCTTTTACTTTTATCCAGTTTGTTTCTCTTTTTCTATTTCACCTTCAGTGTTTCCATTTCAACTTAGTTTATGTTCTCCAATCTCTCCACCTCTCTCTTTTTTTGATGTTCTGTCTCAAGCATTTATCAAGTGTAGTAGAAAAGCTTTTGCATATTATATATAAATATGCATAATATATATGTTTTAGAAAACGTATACATTTTTGCCTAACTAAGCAATCATGACATCTTGATTCCCCTCATTGACTTAGTCTGAATAGAATGCTAGGTTTCCAATTAAAAAATAGCTCTGCAACAAGCAACAGAGGTTTACTGTATCACACAGGGGAACTAGAGGGAATATCTTATAATAACTTACGATGGAAAATAATTTCAAAAAGAATATATATATATGTGTGTGTATCTGTACAACCGAATCACCTTGCTGGGCACCGGAAACATTGTTAAGTCAACTACACTTCAATAAAATGTATCTATTTTACAAAACGGAGAAAAGCACGGCTTGGCTTGCCTGGCGCTCCCCACAGTCCCGTGAAGGTCAGAGCACCTGCCATCCTGGTGGAAACCAGAGACAGGATCTAAGTCCTAAGCGACCTGCATTGAGAAGATGCAAGCTCTGTCAGGGAGGCGGCCCCACAAAAGACACAGTGCCGGGCACAAAGCTATGGGGTTGCAGTGTGCCAGCCTGCAAGGGTGGGACCGGGAATTGCACGCCCAGGCTGGTTGTACACGCCAGGTACCGAATGGGGATACAGTGGGTCTTCCCTCAGCTGCGAAGACGAGCTCTGATGCCAGAGATGCTGTGACTCTGGAGTCCCCAGCCTCCGGGATCCAATGCCTGATGCTCTGAGCTGACGTCCTAACAACGGAAATACAGTGCGTGGCAAAAATGTCACGTGCTTGAATCATCCCGAAACCATCCCCCAACTCCCCGGTCTGCGGAAACGTCCGTCTGCCACAAAACCGGCGTCTGACGCCAGAAAAAGGTCGGGGACCTCGGCTTTAAAGCATCGTCAGGCCGAATAGCTCCCCGGGGCTCCGTAACGGCGGTCACTGCGGTCAGGACAGCTGTCAGGGGTGAAGGAAGAAATTGCCAAGCTGTGCCGAGTCCCATCTGGACAAGAGGCCGGTCCTAATGAGAAGCGGAGTTTGGTGGCAAGGTGCCCCGTGTTTAAACCGTCTTCTTGATGGTTTGTCACGATCCTTCCATTTGAGCATCTCTTTCATGGCAAAGAAACAGTCCAGACTTTTCTCCTGGATAAACTCTAAACATAGACTCACCTATGTCATTTTGAAGGTGAATGTCTTTGGAGGTGACCTCTTGGCTTGTTCTTCCTGGAGATGATGGACTTCAGGGTTGGAGATTTTTTGGTTTTTAATTGGGGAATAATCGCTTTACAGTGTGGTGTTTGTAGGAGAATTCTTTGAGGACAGGAAGCATACCTCCTCCTTTTGTGTGGTTTCGGGTTTTCCTGTTCATTTTTTGGAAACTGGGCTTTTGTTCCTCATCTCGGCGAAGTCTGGCAAAGCACAGAAGATGCAGCGGTGAGTCTCTGCTGGGTACGAGCTGTGCGAGCGCGGGCGGGTCACGAAGCCGCTCAGAGGAGGCGATGGGTCACACACGGGCACCGTGAGGATCCACTGAGTCTGTGTGGGGAGACTTCCTGCAGCCAGACCCGACCCTCAGCCCGGTCTGCATGGAGGACTGTTGTCAGTGATACTGGCGTGGAAACTACTGTACAAGCAGAGTGACTGCTGCAACTAGTCCTGGTGCAATTACTACTACAGCTGTGAGGGTTACGACTACAACTATGAGGGTTATGATTACAACCATAACATTCGCCATGACGACTACCACTGTGACTGGTGTAATAGTGACTGCTGTTATGGCGACTATGCCAGCTAGTCCTGGTGCAATTACTACTACAACTATGAGGTTTATGACTACAACTATGAGGTTTATGACTACAACCGTTACATTTACCATGACAACTACTGTGACTGGTGTGATAGTGACTACTGTTATGAATATGCAGAAGGAAATGGCAACCCACTCCAGTGTTCTTGCCTGGAAAATCCCAGGGATGGGGGAGCCTGGTGGGCTGCCCTCTATGGGGTCGCAGAGAGTCAGACACGACTAAAGCGACTTAGCAGCAGTTATGACTATGCCAACTAGCCCTAGAGCAATTACTACTACAAGTATTAGGTTTATGACTGCAACTGCAACATTTACCATGACAACTACTACTACTATTGGTACAATTGTGATGACTGTTACAATGGTTATGATAACTAGTACTAGTGTAATTATTGCTACAACTATTAGGTTTATGACAACAGTAACATTTACCATGACAACTACTACTGTGACTGGTATAATAGTAAATACTGTTACAATGACCATGCCAACTAGTACTAGTGAAATTACTACTACACCTATTAGGTTTATGAGTACAACCATAACATTCACCATGACGACTACTACTGTGACTGGTGTAATAGTGACTGCTGTTGTGGTGACTATGCCAGCTAGTCCTGGTGCAATTACTACTACAGCTGTGAGGGTTACGACTACAACTATGACATTCACCATGACGGCTACTACTGGGACTGGTATAATAGTGACTACTGTTATGACTATGCCAACTAGCCCTAGAGCAATTATGACTACAACTATTAGGTTTATGACTACAACCATAACATTTACCATTACGACTACTACTATGACTGGTATAATAATAGTAAATACTGTTACAACGACTATGCCAACTAGTCCTAGTGAAATTACTACTACACCTATTAGCTTTATGACTACAACCGTAACATCTACAATGACAATTACTACTACTATTGGTATAATAGTGACTACTGTTATGACTATGCCAACTAGTCCTAGGGAAATTACTACTACACTATTAGGTTTATGACTACAACCATAACATTTACCATGATGACTACTACTATGACTGCTTTAATAGTAAATACTGTTACAACGACTATGCCAACTACTACTTAGGGAAATTACTACTACACCTATTAGGTTTATGACTACAACCATAACATCTACCATGACAACTACTACTACTATTGGTACAATTGTGATGACTGCTACAATGATTATGATAACTAGTACTAGTGTAATTATTGCTACAACTATTAGGTTTATGACTACAACAGTAACATTTACCATGACAACTACTACTGTGACTGGTATAACAGTAAATACTGTTACAATGACCATGCCAACTAGTACTAGTGAAATTACTACTATAACTATTAGGTTTATGACTACAACTGTAACATCTACCAGGACAGTTACTACTACTATTGTTATAATAGTGACTACTGTTATGACTATGCCAACTAGTCCTAGGGCAATTGCTACTACAACTATTAGGTTTATGACTACAACTTTAACATCTACCACGACAACTATTATTACTATTGGTACAATTGTGACGACTGCTACAATGATTATGATAACTAGTACTAGTGTAATGATTACTACAACCATTAGGTTTATGACTACAACTGTAACATTTACCATGACAACTACAGCTACTACTGGCACAACAGTGACCACTGCTACAATGACTCTGACAGCTAGTACTACTGTTGATTACTACTATAATTATTCGCTTTACTATGACAACTGTAACATTTACATTAACAACTACTGCTACTGGTACAACCAGTACTACTGCTACTATGAGTATAGCAATGAGCACCGCTATAATGACTATTACAAATATTACTACCACAACTGTAATATTCACTGCTACATCAATTACTACTACTACTGCTGCTGCTATAATTATTACTACTACTATTAGGACTGCATAATGTGTACTACTACAACTGCTACGACTATTATTACAAGTACTAAGACTATTATTACAAGTACAGCGATTCCAATGACAACAATGACAACTACTACAATATCACTACCGGTACAACTTATGCTACAGCAAACGGTGCTATGGTGACCATTAGTGTTACAGACATGACTGTAGCAGACACTACTCTCACAACTACTATAATTGTTGCCATTGCTACACCTACTGCTACAACAGTTAGTGCTGCTACAACTGTTACGATCGCAACTTCCTATTACAACCACAACTACATCAGTTGCTACTGCTACAAAAACTAATGTTACAACCACTGCTACAACGATTGCATTTACTACTACAGCTATAACCATTACTGTAACTGATGTGATTATAAACACTACTAAAAATATTACTAGTGCTACAACTATGACAGCGTTAGAACTAATAGAATTACTACTACAGGGATTAGGCTTTCCACTACGACTGTAACATCTGCCACTGTGACAACTACTACCAACATTAGTGCTGCTGCAATTGTGAGTACTGCTACAATGACCACAGCAGTTAAGACTACTGCAATTACTGCTCCAACTATCATGCTTACTCCTACTACAGTAATATTGACTGCTACAGCTACTATTGCTGGTTCTACAAGTATTACTGCTGCTACAATAACTACAGCAATTGGTACCACTGCAACTGTTACTGTCATTATTACACGTACAGCAATTCTGATGACTACAGCAATGATGACCACTGAAACTACTGCCAGTGCTATTGCAACTACAGAATTGGTTCTACTATAACAATTACTACTACAGATTCTACTGTTATTATCACAATTACGGTGATAATACATTTTTGCTACTGCTACACCTACTGCTATTACAATTAGTACTGCTAGAACTATCACAACTCCTATTACTCCCCTAACTACAGCAATTGCTACTGTGACAAAAACTCCTATTACAACCACTACTACTTATCAGTAGTAATTATTACTATTGCTATAACAACTGTTACAATTAGTACTACTACAACCACTACTGCAACTATTACGCTTACCAGAAATACAATTATAGCCGTTACTACAACTACTACGATTACAAACACTATTGTAATTATTACAAATGCTACAACTGTAATTATTACAAGGAGTAGTATTGTAATTACCACTATAACGGTCAGATTTACTACAATTTGGGCTTCCCTGGTAGCTCAGTGCTAAAGAATCTACCTGCCAACGAAAGAGATGCAGGAAATAGTAGGTTCCATCCCTGGGTGGGGAAGATCCCCTGGAGGAGGGCATGGCAACCCACTCCAGCATTCTTGCCTAGAAAACTCCATGGACAGACGAGCCTGGTGGGCAACATTCCATGGGGTCACAAAGAGTCGGACATGACTGAATCGACTTAGCAGGCATTGCAATAGTGCAAAAGAGACCTTTCGTGGAGCCAGACTCACCTCCAAAGTTGGCACCGGCAACTGGGGGTTTATAGCCAATGAGCAAGGGGGGTCAGTGGATGGGAACATCACTGGTTGGGGGACTGTGCCTCAACTGACCTCACAGGATTCCTGCCGAGCGCTGGGCAGGGTGACGAGACCCCATTTGGGGTTGGTGGAGAATGAGGAACCCAATCAGATGTTGAGACAAACTGATAGAGAGTCAGCCAGACACGGTCTGGATCAGCATGCAGACTCTTGCACATTTATGAACTGTGTGACCTGCAGGACACCTGACTCAGGCATCCTGCTTCAATTTTCTCATTTATAATCAACGGCGAAGGACTTCGCTGGTGGTCCAGTGGTGAAGACTCTGCTTGCCAATGCCGGGGACACAGGTCCCATCCCTGGTCCGGGAAGGTCCCACATGCCACGGGGCAGCTAAGCCCGTGTGCCGCAACTACTGAAACCCATGCGCCCTAGTGGCTCTGCGACAACAGAAGCCGCCGCAATGAGAAGGCCGTACGCGGCCACCGCCGAGTAGCCGCCACTCTCCTTTGCAACTAGAGAAAAGCCGGCACAGCAGTCAAAAGACTCAGCATGGCCAAAACGGAATCAAAATTATTTTTAAAAAGTTCTTGAGAGAAGAAATCCTGAGTTCTCATCACAAGGAAAAAAATATTAAAAAAAAAAAAAAAGAATCAGGTCTTCCACAAAGTGGTTCACGGAATGCACACAAGGTTTAGTTACACGGGCCAGCACACTCACCGGGAACTGATTCACCGACTCGACAGATGGCACGCGAATTCAGTCTCTGCCGATTTCAATCACCCCCATTCCATTTTCAGTGTATCCACAAGGGCCGTCCCTAAAGTCAAGGGACTCTCCAGAGTTTCTGAAATTATGAGAAGGATACAAACATTTCAGTAGAGGCATGGAGGGTTGCATCTCTTTCCCAAACAACTGTAATTGTTTTATTTTTGTAGCACATGCAAGTTAAGGGGATTTTAGCAAATACTGTAATGGTTATTATTATTATTTTTACGTATTTATTTGGTTGTGCTATGTCTTAGTTGCAGCATGTGGAATCTAATCCCCTGATCGGGGATAAAACCTGGGCCCCCTGTATTGGGAGTGTGGAGTTTTAGCCACTGGACCACCAAGGAAGTCCCTGAATACTTTAATTCTTCAAATGGATTTCAATTCCAAATTCTCATGTGAGAAGACCTGTTTCCCTTTCTGTTGTTTTTACTCATCAAGTTGTGCCTGACTCTCTGCAATTCTATGGATTGCAGCCCGCCAGGCTCCTCTGTCCATGCGATTCTCCAGGCAAGAATACTGGAGTGGGGTGCCATTTCTTTCTCCCGGGGGTCTTCCTGACCCAGGAACAGAACCCCCATCTCCTGCTTAGCAGGTAGACTCTTTACCACTGAGCAACCTGGGAAGTCCCACCCTACTTTTAAAGGCCACTAATTTACAGAGGAAAGTAGCAAACACATAATGATCAAGTTTTTTTGATTTTGTCCGTCAGAGAAGAATATGCAAATTATTTTGTCATCATTAGAAAATCCTATTAAAGATATTTTATCCCCGTTCCAGGGCTTGAAGGATCTGAACACAAGGATGACTTGGCTGTGACCTGATTATTGCAAAACTTTAGTAAATCATAATCTGTTTCGCTTTCTGTTTCTTGATATTTTTTGAAGTGTGGATTAAGAACCAAACCCTCTTGACTCTTTCTAACTGTAGGCAAAAGATTTGCATAATGCAAAGAATGTTCGATTTAGGGCATAAATCTATCTGGCTGAGTATTCATCTGTTTACTTAGAAACCGGTTTCCTCGCCACACCCCGAGTCTGCAGCACTGGATGGTTACTGCCTGCAATATGCTGTTGTTCAGTCACTAAGTTATATCCGACTGTTTGTGACCCCATGGCCTGCAGCACGCCAGGCTTCCCTGTCCTTCACTATCTCTCAGAGTTTGCTCAAACTCATGTCCGTTAAGTCAGTGATGCCATCCAACCATCTCATCCTCAGTCATCCCCTTCTCCTGCCTTCAACCTTTCCCAGCATCAGGGTCTTTTCCAAACACTTGGCTCTTCACATCAGGTGGCCAAAGTACTGGAGCTTCAGCTTCAGCATCAGTCCTTCCAATGAACACCCAGGACTGATCTCCTTTAGGATGGACTGGTTGGATCTCCTTGCAGTCCAAGGGACTCTCAAGAGTCTTCTCCAACACCACAGTTCAAAAGCATACATTCTTCGGTGCTCAGTCCTCTTTGTGGTCCAACTCTCACATCCGTACGTGACCGCTGGGAAAACCGTAGCTTTGATTATACAGACCTTTGTCAGCAAAGTGAGGTCTCTGCTTTTTAACACGCTGTCTATGTTTGTCATAGCTTTCCCTCCAAGGAGTAAGCGTCTTTTAAAAAAAATCTCATGGCTGCAGTCACTGTCCACAGTGATATGGAGTAGAATATTGTTAATTGTATTAACTGTACTGAAAATTATTTTAACACTACTTTGGGAGTAAAAGATAATTCTACAGTGCCTTCACTGTGGAACGTTTAATAATGATTTTTTTCCCCCTTCATCAATGCGTGGCAGTCCAATATCACTGTGTCATTTCTTGTAGCTGAGATGAAATGAAGCCAAACCAATGTTGGTTCTTCTGCTCCTCTTCTCTTTCCATGAGCACTTGTAGAGTTTTTTTTTTTTTTTTAATCTTTTGGACAATGCTACCAGAACACGTGTAGAATTGGTTTTCTTTCAAATTTTCATTTAGAAGTCAACATGCAGTCATTTTTCTATTTCTTGGCTTCCAACACTCACCTTTCAACATTTCTGTAGTGAGTGCTTCTGGTCTATCTAGCCCATATTCCTTTGTAGGAAATCCTGTTTCCAGTTTGGTATTGGTGACTGTTCTCAATGTCTCTCAATTAATGTTTTATCTCCTTAAGCATTTTAAGCTTTCCTCTGCATGCTGGAAACATTTTTTCCCTCCTCAGTTTTCTACTTGACCCAAAAATTGATTTCTCACCGTGCAAAGAGCCTGCGTTCATACTTCAAACTCCGAGGTTATGTTTATCTACTTCATGCACACTATTGTATCTGTTTCTTAGGATCAAATACCCCCAATTTTCTCTGAATCTCAAAAATGTTTAAATCATATTTTTGTTACGAAAATCTTTTTATAGTTGGAATATAGTCAGTTTACGGTGTTGTGTTGGTTTTGGATGTATAGTAAAGTGATTCCATTACACATATACTTTTCAGATTCTTTCCCCTTATACATTATTATAAGACACTGAACATACTTTCTCCTTCTGTATAGAAGGACCTTGTTAGTTGTTCAGTCGTGTCTGATCTTTGTGACCCCATGGACAGTAGCCCTCCAGGCTCCTCTGTCCATGGGATTCTCCAGGCAAGAAGACTGGAGTGGGTGGCC
The DNA here is from genome assembly GCF_054371585.1 of Giraffa tippelskirchi. Lineage (NCBI taxonomy): Eukaryota > Metazoa > Chordata > Mammalia > Artiodactyla > Giraffidae > Giraffa > Giraffa tippelskirchi. The sequence continues at coordinate 1,071,578 of NC_137290.1, forward strand.
ATTCCCTCCTCCAGGGGATCTTCCCAACCCAGGGATCGAACCTGGGTCTCCTGCATTGCAGGCAGATGCTTTACCATCTGAGCCACCAGGGAAGCCCGTATATATATATTAGTGTGTATTAGCTATTTTACATATAGCAGTGTGTATATGTCAATCCCAAACTCCTAATTTACCCCTTCCTCCTTTTTTCCTTCTTTTTCAATTAATCTCATTTGTATTTTGTTCGGTTTTGGGTCGGGAAGATCCCTGGGAGAATGGAATGGCAACCCACTCCAGAATCCTTGCCTGGAGAATCCCATGGACAGAGGAGCCTGGTGGGCTACAGTCCATGGGTTTGCAAGAGTCAGACACGACTGAGCAACTAACAGGTTTTTTTTTTCTTTCATAGTTAGCAATATGTATAGTGAAATGCCTTCTGTAATTTTGGTATCAGAGTGCCACACAGACCGTTTATTTAAGGCATGCGTGACATTGACTTCCCCCTCTTTGAAACCCTTACTAGAGATTTTTAATTGGAGATTCAATGTGAAGGAGGGAGTCACAGTCTTGATTAAAATGTGCTCTATGAAATCAGCCTTGGGGGATGGACTGCTACTCAGGGAGAGGGGAAGACGTAACACATCCCGGCGGGGGGCGGGGAGGGTGAGATTCTGCCTGTAGAGGCGGGAGGCGGGAGAGAACGGTCACCCCTCCCTCATCTGTCTAACAAACTGTGCTCGTTTGAGACGCAGGTCCTGGGAGGCGTGGACAGACTCCCAGTGGGGACAATTCCTGCTCCCAGGGAACCTCTATTACAACAGGAGGAAGAACCAGTCAATACCAATAACAAGGGATTTCCCTGGCAGCTCAGCAGTAGAGAATTCCCCTGCCAGTGTAGGAGACCCGGGTTCGAGCCCTGGGTCGGGAGGATCCCCAGGAGGAGGGCATGGCAACCCAGTCCAGAATCCTTGCCTGGAGAAGCCCATGGACACAGGAGCCTGGTGGGCTACAGTCCACGGGGTTGCAGAGAGTCGGACACAACTCAGCAACTAAACAACAGCAACAAAAAGAAATTAAGGGCCAAAGAGTGTGATTATGTGTCTTAAGGAATTAAACAGATGGTGGGAGAGGCCCCTGTGAATGGAAAAGTCAGGGGGTGATCTCAGGGGGTGACAGTCATCTTTAAAAATAATGTTTTTATTGGAGGATAACTGCTTTACAGTGTGTTGGCTTCTGCTGTTCAAGGAAGTGAATCAGCCCCATGTATACATAGATCCCCTCCCTCCTCAGCCTCCCATCCCTTCCTCTGGGCCATCACAGCATCGAGCTGGGCTCCCGGTACTGGAGAGGAGCTTCCCACTAGCTGTCTGTTCCACACACGGTTGTGTACAGATGGGGACACGATGCAAACAGGGACAGACTTTTTATTTTTCTTTGGCTCCAAAATCACTGCACATGCTGACTGCAGCCATGACATTAAAAGACGCTTGCTCCTTGGAAGGCAACTTATGGCCAACCTAGACAGCACATTAAAAAGCAGAGACGTTACTTTGCCGACAAAGGTCCGTCTAGTCAAGGCTGTGGTTTTTCCAGTGGTCATGTATGGATGTGAGAGTTGGACCATAAAGAAAGCAGAGCGCCGAAAAATTGATGCTTTTGAACTGTGGTGTTGGAGGAGACTCTTGAGAGTCCCTTGGACTGCAAGGAGATCCAACCAGACCATCCTAAAGGAAATCAGTCCTGAATATTCATTGCAAGGACTGATGCTGAAGCTGAAACTCCAAATGTTTGGCCATCTGATGTGAAGAACTGACTCCTTGGAAAAGACCCTGATGCTGGGAAAGATTGAAGGCGGGAGGAGAAGGGGACGACAGAGGATGAGATGGTTGGATGGCATCACTGACTCAACAGACATCAGTTTGAGTAAACTCTGGGAGCTGGTGAGGGACAGGGAAGCCTGGCGTGCTGCAGTCCATGGGGCTGCAAAGAGTCAGACACGACTGAGCGACTGAATAACAAAACGTAGGATGCCGAGGAGACTTAAGCCTGTGGGCCACGTGCATGATGCTGGGTCTCAGGTGATAGCTGCCGTGGTGGAAATGTATTGAATCTGGTGGAGAAGGATGTATCTGGTGGAGAAGGAAGAATCAAGCTTCTGTTTTGTTTTGACCAGCTGAACGATGCTGTTTACAAGGATAGGAAAGGCTGTGTTGTATGGACCGAACTGTGTCCCTCACCTAAAATGAGTATGTTCAAGCCCCTGAACCTCAGTGTGATGGTGTTAGAAGCTGGGCGGTGATGAGATGTAGATGAACTCTTGAGGGTGGGCCCCCCTGATCGCCTTGGAGAAGGACATGGCAAACCCACTCCAGTACTCTTGCCTGGAGAATCCCACAAACAGAGGAGCCTGGTGGGCTCCGGTTCAATGGGTCTTAAGACTCTAACACAACTGAGAGGCTTCACACACACACACAAGGAGAGAAAGAATGAATTCCTGTTGTTTAGCCTGGTCTCTGGCATTTTGTTATGGCATCTGGAGCTAAGGCACTGAGTGTGGTGGATTTTGCTGGTCTCGCCTCTTCCAAAGGTGACACAGCTGCCCTTGTCCTGGGGAACTAACCCTCCCTCTCTATGCAGAGGGTTCTTCCACCACCGATGATGTTAGTCACGGGCGGGTTACACTTGATGACTCCAGTGTTGTAAGCAGCTTTTGTTTGGAAAATGGGGTTGGGGCCGCTCATTGCAATTTGTTGCCACAGTGTAGCCGCTCTGTCGTGTCTGACTCTTTTGCAACCCCATAGACTAGGCTGCCGGGCTCCTCTGCCCACGGAATTCTCCAGGCAAGAATACTAGAGTGGATAGCCATGCCCTTCTCCAAAGGCATCTTCCCGACCCAGGGATCGAACCTGGGTCTCCCACATTGTAGGCAGATTCTTTACCGTCTGAGCCACAAGGGAAGCCCACCTATTCCAATTCAGTTTGTCTAAATATAAATGGGTTGCAATTTCCACCTCCAGGGGATCTTCGCAACCCAGGGATTGAACCCAGGTCTCCCGCATTGCAGGCAGATTCTTCACCGTCTGAGCCACCAGGGAAGCCCAGGAATACTGGAGTGGGTAGCCTGTCCCTTCTCCAGGGGATCTTCCCGACTCAGGAATCGAACCGGGGCCTCCTGCATTGCAGGCGGATTCTTTATCAGCTGAGCCACCAGGGAACCATCCCTCCCCTCCCCCCGCAAAGGGGCTTTTTCTAAATCTGTTAAAATAATGACACAGATGTGCTGGTGACCATCGACGCCCGATGCTTCTCTTACATGGAGAAAACCAGTGAGGGTGAGGTGAATGGACAAGGTCAATGGGCAGGATCGTTAGTCACCAGCAGACCCCACCAGGTGTGAAGGTAGACTTGCTGAAGGTGTCTCATCCCCACGTGGGTTCATCCTGGGAATCCCCCTGCATATGAACTGCCATATCTGAATGGTGAAGAGGTAACCACCAGGAATCACGGGGGAGGTCGTCAGCCCTTACCTGAATGAGCCACGGTTTCTTCATGAAGAGGCTGGGCTGTAGGACCGCCGTGGTGTGAAATACCCCAGCTCTGAGACACACCAAAGACCTCAGCGGGGGCTTAACCCTGAACCGTTTTCTGCAGCCTCATGAGACCTAAACACAGGGTAGGGGAAGTTATGATACTTCTGCACTGGCCTGATATCTTGTTATCCCACGATCCCTGGTCCGTGAAGATCCCACATGCCACGGAGCAACGAAGCCCATGCACCCGAGCTCCTGAGCCCGGGTGCCCTAGACCCCACGCTCTGCAACAAGCGGAGCCACCGCCACGAGAAGCCTGCTCGCTGCAACTCGAGAAAATACCCTTGCCGCAGTGAAGACCCAGTGCCGCCAAAAATAAATAAATACGAATTTTTCTTTTTTAAAGAAAGAATTCTTCCCCTCGAGCCCCGACCAGCTGCCCTGTTCCCCCAAAACATAATCTTCCAATTATGAGGCCATTTGTTCTCATTTCTCCCGAGAGGAACCAAGTGACAGTCAATGCATCTGGCAACCCTCATTTACCCGTCACAGCTTGGCAAACTCTACGTGGAAGCTGGCTGTGCTGGCTTCTGCCCCCCTGCTGGGCAGCCTCACGGAGGCTCTGAGGGGCTCATTTAAGGCTGACTTTTCTAGGAGAGACTGAGTTTCCACCTTCCAGGAACTAGCCAGTGAGCGCCAAAGAACTTGGACAGTTTTATTGAGCCATTTTGATTCCCCCTCCCCACCTCCTTTTTTTTTTTAAATAGTCACTGTGGTGAGCTATTCATAAGATAACATATATCATTTTAACCATTTAAAAATATACAGTTCAGCAGCATTAAGTACATTCACAGGGTTCTGCAACTCACACCACCATCCACCTCCAGGACTCACTGTTCTCGGAAAACTGAAAGGGTTGCTGTTAAACTGTAGTTCCACAGCCTCTTTCAACCAGCACCTTCCTGTCCTGTAAATGTGACGTCTCCAGGGAGCACACATGAGTGGAACCATACGGTGTTTACTCTCCTGTGTCTGCTTTATTTCACTGAGCATAATTCCGACATGGCTCAGCGGTAAAGAATACGCCTGCCGATGCAGGAGATGAGGGTTTGATCCCTGGGTTGGGAACCCTTCGGCATCACTGATGGAAATATATTCCGAATAGGTTCAGCCACTATGGAGGAGAGTGTGGAGGTTGCTTCAGCAAGTAAAAACAGAAGTACTATATGAGCCAGCAAGCCCACTCCTGGAGCATATCAACAGACAAAACTCTTTAATTTTAAAAGACCTATGCACCCCTGTGTTCATAGCAACACTATTACAATAGCCAGGACGTGAAGACAACGTAAATGTCCATCAATGGACGAATGGGTAAAGAAGTTGGGGTACGTGTACATTCAATTGAATATCAGCCACGAAAAAAGGAATGAAATTGGGTCATTTGTGGTGATGCGGATGGAGCTAGAGTCTGTTATACAGAGTAATAGTGTATATTAATGCATACATATGGAATCTAGTCAGCTTCCCTAGTAGCTCAGACTGTAAAGCATCTGCCTGCAAACCAGGAGACCTGGGTTCGATCCTTGGGTCGGGAAGACCCCCTGGAGGAGGAAATAGCAACCTGCTCCAGTGTTCTTGCCTGGAGAATCCCACGGACAGAGGAGCCTGGAGGGCTACGGTCCACGGGGTCACAAAGCGTGGGACATGACTGAACTGACTCACACACACGTCGAATCTAGAAAAATGGAACCGATGGATGTATTTTCAGGGCAGGGAGAGAGACGCAGACATGGAGGACAGACTTGTGGACTCAGCGGGGGAAGGACAGGGTGGGAGGGACTGAGACGGCAGCGCTGACGTCTACACACCACCGTGCGTAAAGCGGGCAGATGGTGGGAGGCCGCTGCGTGGAACATGGAGCTCAGCTCAGGGCTCTGTGCTGACCCGGAGGGGTCGGGTGGGAGGGAGGCTCAAGACAGAGGGGATACACGAATGTGTGTGTGTGTGTTAGTGGCTCCGTCGTGTCCGACTCTCTGCGACCCCGTGGACTGTAGCCCGCCGGGCTCCTCTGTGCGTGGGATTCTCCAGGCGAGAATGCTGGAGTGGGTTGCTAGGCCCTCCCCCCGAAGATCTGAATACATACAGCTTATTCACATGGTTGGACAGCAGAAATGGACACAATACTGTAAAAGCAACCAAAACCCAGCGGAAACAAAATAGATGAGAACATATTAAAGCCGATTGTTTTGTAAAGAAAATGTGAGGCGAGGGTGAGGAAGGGGAGGACAGGCATTTTGGGGTCAGCAGATCTACAACGGTGAACGGAGGACGGATGCACACCCAGACCCCACTGTACGGCCCAGGGAACATATTCCATCAGTTCTGTTCAGTTCAGTCGCTCAGTCGTGTCCACTCTTGGCGACCCCATGAACCGCAGCACGCCAGGCCTCCCTGTCCATCACCAGCTCCCGGAGTTTACCCAAACCCATGTCCATGGAGCCGGTGATGCCATCCTGTGATAAAAGATCATGAAAAAGAATATGGAAAAGCATATGGATGTGAACAAAAGTATCATGACGCTGTACGGCAGGAACTAACACGAAATGGCAAACCAACTACACTTCATTAAAATAAAACTTATAAGTAAAAAAAAAAAACCTCAAACTAACAAATCAAAAAAACAAAACAAAACTGGGCAGATGACCTAAACAGACGTGTCTCCAAAGAAGACAGATGGAAGACCCAGAGGCACATGAGGAGACGCTCAACATCACTCATTATCAGAGAAATGCAAATCAAAGCTACAATGAGGTGTCAGCTCCCACAGCTCAGAAAGGGCATCCTCAACAAAATCTACAAACAATAAATGCTGGAGAGGGTGTGGAGAACAGGGATCCCTGCTACACCGTGGGTGGGAATGTGAATTCATGCAGCCACTATGGACAACAGTATGGAGGCGCCTTAGAAAGCTAAAAATACAACCACTATATATATGACCCAGCAATCTCACTCCTGGACACATACCCAGAGCAAACTCGCCATTCAGAAAGATCCATACTCCCCAGTGTTCACAGCAGGGCTATCTACAACAGCCAAGACACGGAAGCAAACCTAAGTGGCCACCACAGACAAACGGAAAAGACGGGTGTGGACCATACAGACAACGGGAGCATTACCCAGTCATGAAAAGGAGGAGAATCTGGTCATTTGCAGAAATGTGGATGGAGCCAGAGATTGTCAGAGAGAGTGAAGTAAGAGAAAAATAAATATTGCATATTAATGCGTGTATGTGCAATCTAGAAAAATGGTACAGATGAACCTGTTTACAAGGCAGCAAAGGAGACACAGATGTATGAACACCAAAGGGGAAGGGGAGGGTTCGATGAATTCAGAGGGTTTCGCTGATGTATACACACGACCGTGTGTAAAACAGATAGCTGGTGGGAAGCTGCTGTCTAGCGCAAGGAGTTCAGCTTGGGGCTCTGTGATGACCTGCACGGTTGGATGGCGTTGGGAGTGAGGCTTAGGAGGGAGGGGGTGTATGTATACGTATGGCTCATTCACGCTGTTGTACAGCAGAAAGTTACCCCACACTGTAAATCAACTATACTCAATAAAAAATAAAAGAGGGTACACAACAACAGCAAAAAAGACAGTATGGTCCTGGCACAAAAAAAGGAATACAGACCAAAGGAACAGGATGCAAAGTCCAGAGGTAAACCCACACACTCCATCCAGGTCATCTCATCTCTGACAAAGAAGGCAAGACTATATACAATGGAGAAAAGACAAAGTCTCTTCTGTAAGTGGGGCTGGGGACAGCGGATGGCTACCTGTCAAGGAATGAAATGACAACACGCCCGAACACCGCAGATGGAAATCAAATCCAAATGGATTTAAAGACCTTAGTCAAGGGCCAGACACATGAAAACTCTGAGAGGGAAACTTCGACAGAACACTCTTTGTCATACACTGCAGGTAGATCTTTTTTAAATCCACTTCCTACAGTAATGAAAATAAAAACAAACCAAATAACCAAATAGGACCATTTTTTTAATTTTTGAAAGTCGCTCAGTCATGTCCAACTCCTTGTGACCCCATGGATTATACAGTCCATGGAATTCTCCAGGCCAGAACACTGGAGTGGGTAGCTGTTCCCTTCTCCAGGGGATCTTCCCGACCCAGGGATCAAACGTAGGTCTCCCGCGTTGCAAGCAGATTCTTTACCAGCTGAGCCACCAGGGAAGCTTTAATGAAATTTAAAAGCTTTTGCACAGCAAAGAAAACTATAAACAAGAAGAAAAGACAACCCTCAGAATGGGAGGAAATATTCGCAAACAAAGCAACTGACACGGGGTAAAACTCTAAAATATACAAACAGGTCATGCAGTTAAACAACAGAGAAACAAACAACGCAGTTAAAAAAAAAATTAAAAGCTTTTGCACAACAAAGGAAACTATAAGCAAGGTGAAAAGACAGCCTTCAGAATGGGAGAAAATAATAGCAAACGAAGCAACAGACAAACAATTAATCTCAAAAATTACAAGCAACTCCTTCAGCTCAATTCCAGAAAAATAAACAACCCAATCAAAAAATGGGCCAAAGAACTAAACAGACATTTCTCCAAAGAAGACATACAGATGGCTAACAAACACATGAAAAGATGCTCAACATCACTCATTATTAGAGAAATGCAAATCAAAACCACAATGAGGTACCATTTCACACCAGTCAGAATGGCTGCTATCCAAAAGTCTACAAGCAATAAATGCTGGAGAGGGTGTGGAGAAAAGGGAACCCTCTTACACTGCTGGTGGGAATGCAAACTAGTACAGCCACTATGGAGAACAGTGTGGAGGCCCCTTAAAAAGCTAAAAATACAACCACTATATATATGACCCAGCAATCTCACTCCTGGACACATACCCAGAGCAAACTCGCAATTCAAAAAGATCCATACTCCCCAGTGTTCACAGCAGGGCTATCTACAACAGCCAAGACACGGAAGCAAACCTAAGTGGCCACCACAGACAAACGGAAAAGACAGGTGTGGACCATACAGACAACGGGAGCATTACCCAGTCATGAAAAGGAGGAGAATCTGGTCATTTGCAGAGACGTGGATGGAGCCACAGATTGTCAGAAAGAGTGAAGTAAGAGAAAAATAAATATTGCATATTAATGCGTGTATGTGGAATCTAGAAAAATGGTACAGATGAACCTGTTTACAAGGCAGCAAAGGAGACACAGATGTATGAACACCAAAGGGGAAGGGGAGGGTTTCGCTGATGTATACACACGACCATGTGTAAAACAGATAGCTGGTGGGAAGCTGCTGTCTAGCGCAAGGAGTTCAGCTTGGGGCTCTGTGATGACCTGCACGGTTGGATGGCGTTGGGAGTGAGGCTTAGGAGGGAGGGGGTGTATATATACGTATGGCTCATTCACGCTGTTGTACAGCAGAAAGTTACCCCACACTGTAAATCAACTATACTCAATAAAAAATAAAAGAGGGTACACAACAACAGCAAAAAAGACAGTATGGTCCTGGCACAAAAAAAGGAATACAGACCAAAGGAACAGGATGCAAAGTCCAGAGATAAACCCACACACTCCATCCAGGTCATCTCATCTCTGACAAAGGAGGCAAGACTATATACAATGGAGAAAAGACAAAGTCTCTTCTGTAAGTGGGGCTGGGGACAGCGGACGGCTACCTGTCAAGGAATGAAATGACAACACGCCCGAACACCGCAGATGGAAATCAAATCCAAATGGATTTAAAGACCTTAGTCAAGGGCCAGACACATGAAAACTCTGAGAGGGAAACTTCGACAGAACACTCTTTGTCATACACTTCGGGTAGATCTTTTTTAAATCCACTTCCTACAGTAATGAAAATAAAAACAAACCAAATAACCAAATAGGACCATTTTTTTAATTTTTGAAAGTCGCTCAGTCATGTCCAACTCCTTGTGACCCCATGGATTATACAGTCCATGGAATTCTCCAGGCCAGAACACTGGAGTGGGTAGCTGTTCCCTTCTCCAGGGGATCTTCCCGACCCAGGGATCAAACGTAGGTCTCCCGCATTGCAAGCAGATTCTTTACCAGCTGAGCCACCAGGGAAGCTTTAATGAAATTTAAAAGCTTATGCACAGCAAAGAAAACTATAAACAAGAAGAAAAGACAACCCTCAGAATGGGAGGAAATATTCGCAAACAAAGCAACTGACACGGGGTAAAACTCTAAAATATACAAACAGGTCATGCAGTTAAACAACAGAGAAACAAACAACCCAGTTAAAAAAAAAATTAAAAGCTTTTGCACAACAAAGGAAACTATAAGCAAGGTGAAAAGACAGCCTTCAGAATGGGAGAAAATAATAGCAAATGAAGCAACAGACAAACAATTAATCTCAAAAATTACAAGCAACTCCTGCAGCTGAATTCCAGAAAAATAAACAACCCAATCAAAAAATGGGCCAAAGAACTAAACAGACATTTCTCCAAAGAAGACATACAGATGGCCAACACACACATGAAAAGATGCTCAACATCACTCATTATTAGAGAAATGCAAATTAAAACCACAATGAGGTACCATTTCACACTAGTCAGAATGGCTGCTATCCAAAAGTCTACAAGCAATAAATGCTGGAGAGGGTGTGGAGAAAAGGGAACCCTCTTACACTGTTGGTGGGAATGCAAACTAGTACAGCCACGATGGAGAACAATGTGGAGATGCCTCAAAAAACTGGGAATAGAACTGCCATACGACCCAGCAATCCCACTGCTGGGCATACACACCGAGGAAACCAGAATTGAAAGAGACGCGTGTACCCCAATGTTCATCGCAGCACTGTTTACAATAGCCAGGACATGGAAGCAACCTAGATGTCCATCAGCAGACGGATGGATAAGGAAGCTGTGGTACATATACACAATGGAATATTACTCAGTCATTAAAAAGAATACATTTGAATCAGTTCTATTGAGATGGATGAAACTGGAGCCCATTATACAGAGTGAAGTAAGTTAGAAAGAAAAACACCAATACAGTATACTGATGCATATATATGGAATTTGAAAGATGGTAACGATAACCCTATATGCGAGACAGAATAAGAGACACAGATGCATAGAACAGTCTTATGGACTCTGAGGGAGAAGGTGAGGGTGGGATGTTCTGGGAGAACAGCATTGAAACATGTATATTATCATATGTGAAACAGAACACCATTCCAGGTTCGATGCATGAGATGGATGCTCAGGGCTGGGGCAATGGGATGACCCAGAGGGATGGGATGGGGAGGGAGGTGGGAGGGGGGTTCAGGAAGGGGAACCCATGTAAACCCATGGCTGATTCATGTCAATGTATGGCAAAAACTACTACAATATTGTAAAGTAAGCCCCCAACTAAAATAAAGAAATTTATTACATAAATAAATAAATAAAATGGACATAAGACCTCAATAGACAGTTTCTCAAAGAAGACATACAGATGGCCAAAAGATTCTCAACATCTCTCATTAGAGAAATGCAAATCAAAACTATAATGAGGTATCACTTCACACCAGGCAGTATGGCCATCATCAAAAAATCTACAAATAATAAATGCTGGAGAGCATGTGGAGAAAACGGAACCCTCTTTGCTGTTGATGGGAATGTAAATTGGTAAAGCCACTAAGCAGAACAGTATGGATGTTTCTTAATAAGTCCAAACATAGAACTACCATATGACTGAGCAATCTCACTAACGGGCACATACCCTGAGCGTGCTAAGTAGCTTGAGTCGTGTCCAACTATTTGTGACCCCATGGACTGTAGCCCGCCAGGCTCCTCTGTCCATGGGATGCTCCAGGCAAGAATACTGGAGTGGGTTGCCGTTCTCTTCTCCAGGGGATCTTCCTGACCCAGGGATCGAACCTACATCTCTTACGTCTCCTGCATTGGCAGGCGGGTTCTTTACCACTCACACCACCTGGGAAGCCCATATACCCTGAGAAAAACCATAATTCAAAAAGACACAGGTACCCCAATATTCACTGGAGCACTATTTACAAGAGTCAGGACATGGAAGCAATCTAGATGTCCATCGACAGAGGAGTGGGTGAGAAGAGGTGGAACACATATACCACGGGGTATTACTCATACTACTTTGCAGTGGGAAAGGGACGAAACTGTGACATTTGCAGAGACACGGGTGGACCTAGAGACAGTCTTACAGACGGAAGTTCAGTCACTTCAGTCGCTCAGTCGTGTCCTTGTGACCCCATGGACTGCAGCACGCCAGGCCTCCCCGTCCATCACCAACTCCCGGAGTTTACTCAGACTCATGTCCATCGAGTCGGTGATGCCATGCAGCCACCTCATCCTCTGTCGTCTCCTTCTCCTCCCGCCTTCAGTCTTTCCCAGCATCAGGGTCTTTTCCAGTGAGTCGGTTCTTCCCATCAGGTGGCCAAAGGTCTGGAGCTTCAGCTTCAGCATCAATCCTTCCAATGAACACCCAGGACTGATTTCCTTTAGGATGGACTGGTTGGATCTCCTTGCAGTCCAAGGGACTCTCAAGAGTCTTCTGCAGCACCACAGTTCAAAAGCATCAATTCTTCGGTGCTCAGCTTTCTTTATGGTCCAGCTCTCACATCCATACATGACCACTGGAAAAATCGTAGCCTTGACTAGACGGACCTTTGTTGGCAAAGTGATGTCTCTGCTTTTCAATACGCTGTCTAGGTTGGTCATAGCTTTCCTTCCAAGGGGCAAGCGTCTTTTAATTTCATGGCTGCAGTCAACACCTGCACTGATTTTGGAGGTCCAAAAAATAAAGTCTCTCACTGTCTCCATGGTTAGAAAGTAAGTTAGAAAGAAACACAAATATCGTATATTAACGCTTACATGCGGAATCGGAAGTTAACGGCATATACGATCTTACTTTCAAAGCAGAAAGAGAGACCCAGACATAGAGAAGAAATATATGGACGCGAAGGGAGTAAGGGGCGGGGGGGATGAACTGGGAGACCAGGACGGGCAAATAGACACTCTTGGCACTAAATATAAAACAGGCAACCAACGAGAACCTGCTGCACAGGATAGGGAACTCCACTCAGCGGCCTGCAGGGACATAAATGGGAAGGAAATCCAAAAAAAGAGGGGATATGGGTAGACGTCCAGCTGAGTCAGTTTGCTGTCCAGCCAAAATGAACACAACGTTGGAAAGCTACTATACTCCTGTAAAAAAATAAAAATAAAAATTCCCCCCAAAGCGAACCCTGCAGAGGGAATCCTTTCTGACAGCCACACAGAGGGAAGAGTCTGAAGACCTGAGGCTTGATTTTGCCAAGAGGATTTCTTCTTGGTTGTGCTCTTTATACTGCAAAATTGAGTAGCTCTGAAAAGCAAGGCGACTTGAGGTTCCCTGGAGTTCTCCCTTCCCGTGGCAATGGGCAGAATTAAAGTCCTGTCCCACTCCTAGTCTAGCCTGATTTTTTTCTCCCTGTATTTCTGAACGTTTATGCCCCCTTTGTTGTTGTTCAGCTGCTAAGTCATGTCTGAATCGTCGTGACCCCATGGACTGCACCCCACCAGGCTCCTCTGTCCGTGCAATGCTCCAGGCAAGAATACTGCAGTGGGTGGCCATTTCCTCCTCCGGGGGGTCTTCCTGACCAGGAATCGAACCCGCAGTCTCTTAAGATCTCTGGTATTTGCAGGCAGGTTCTTTACCACTATCGCCACCTGAGAAACCCCAACAACATACTACTACCTGATATTAACACAACAATATTTTATTAATTAATTTTTAGTTAATAATGAATTGCTAATTAATTTTACTAATACAACGATATTTTGGGTGTATTCCTCAATATGCAAGTTGACAGGAAATGCCAGGTTGGTTTGATTACAACCCAAATGGACTTTTCAGCTTCAATTAGCTATTGGAGGAAGGCATGGCAACCCACTCCAGTATTCTTGCCTGGAGAATCCCACGGAGAGAGGAGCCTGGTGGGCTACAGTCCACGGGGTCACAGAGAGTCGGACACAACTGAGTGAGTAACACTTGGTGTAGGAGTTTTCTGCACGGATTTAATGGCCTGGAAATGGGCCCCATGCCCTGCCTGTTTCTCTGCTGCACTCAGACTCACGTTGGCCCTCAGCGGGGACCTTCCCCTCCGCGTGGCACCAGGACGAGGCGGGTCGGGGGGAGCGTCTGTTTACGACTGTCCGGTGCCGTGCTGAGTGGGAGCGAACCCAGAACCGAGCCCCACAGCTCCCGGAAAAGGAACCCTGTGTCCGCCAACCTCACCTACAACCCAAACAGCGTGCCAGCTGCCTACTGCAAGCTCCCTGAGTGTGAATGTGGTGCAGGCAGGCACAAACTTGTTTGCAGATTTTGAAAGGAAATGAGATGAAACGCAGAAAAACCCTGAAGAGCCCTAGACAGTTTTCCGAAACAGAATCTGATCTGCAAAACTCAGAGGAGGTAGCATATAGCTTCAAGAGGGCTGAGTATTACATAGAGAACAAAGAATATTTGGATTTCTCCAGATAGGAGCATAGATATGAAGGGCCCTTCAGAGAATGAATGAAATCCCATCAACCATTTGAAAAACAAAAAAGAGAAAATTCAGCCAATTTGTTAGAGCCATGTTTATCCTCCCAGGAAACCACAAATCCCATAATAATACAGCTTGCATCTTTCAGTAAGAAGTAACATTCCGCTAACTTATTTGCATAATGAAGACACATTGTTGGATCTGAAGAGATAAACCAGAAATCCAGCACTCCTGAATAAAAGCAGAACCTCCCAATCCACCGTGCGGAGTCCCTTAAGTTTTTCACTGGCGAGTCCTCTTGCCCCAACAGTCTGTATTATCAGATATACAGTTTGCAAATATTTTTCACCCATTCTGCAGGGATACAGAAAATGCCTCTTTGCTGTATTCATTGCTTCCCTTGCTATGCAGAAGTCTTTTTTTTTTTTTTTAAGCTGGTGCAAACCCATTTGTGTATTTATTTGCTTCTGTTGCTAGTTTTCATATCAGTTGTATGAAATCATTGCTGCTGCCCATTTCAAGAAATTCTTCTAATGTGTTTGAGGGCTTTCATATGGAATGCTGAAGCTTTTACTGCATTTTGAGTTAATTTTTGAAAAAAACTTTTGTCATGTACAGCCTGCTGTATTCAAAATGGAGAACCAACAAGGACCTGCTGGACAGCGCAGGGAACTCTGCTCAATACTCTGTAATAACCTTATGGTTCCCAGGGGGGAGGATGGGGGAAGGGATAGTCAGGGAGTCTGGGATGGACGTGGACACACTGCTGTGTTTAACACGGAGACCCAGCAAGGACCTGCTGGATATAGCACAGGGAACTCTGCTCCATACTCTGTAATAACCTTATGATTCCCAGGGGGGAAGGATGGGGGAAGGGATAGTTAGGGAGTTTGGAATGGACACAGACACACTGCTGTATTTAACATGGAGAACGAGCAACGACCTGCTGTCCAGCACAGGGAACTCTGCTCAATACTCTGTAATAACCTTATGGTTCCCAGGGGGGAAGGATGGGGGAAGGGATAGTTAGGGAGCTTGGGATGGACATGGACACACTGCTGTATTTAACATGGAGAACCAGCAAGGACCTGCTGTCCAGCACAGGGAACTCTGGTCAATACTCTGTAATAACCTGATGGTTCCCAGGGGGAAGGATGGGGGAAGGGATAGTCAGGGAGTCTGGGATGGACATGGACACACTGCTGTATTTAACATGGAGAACCAGCAAGGACCTGCTGTCCAGCACAGGGAACTCTGGTCAATACTCTGTAATAACCTGATGGTTCCCAGGGGGAAGGATGGGGGAAGGGATAGTCAGGGAGTTGGGGGTGGACATGGAGACACTGCTGTATTTAACATGGAGAACCAGCAAGGACCTGCTGGACAGCACAGGGAACTCTGCTCAATGTCACGTGGCAGCCTGGATGGGAGGGGAGTTTGGGGCAGAATGGATACGTGTATATGGACGGCTGAGTCCCCTTGCTGTCCACCTGGGACTATCACAATGTTGTTAACTGGCTATTGTTGTTGTATGGTTGCTCAGGTGTATCTCTTTGTGACCCCAGGGACTGCAGCCCACCAGGCTCCTCTGTCCATGAGATTCTCCAGGCAGGAACACTGGAGTGGGCTGCTGTGGCCATTTCCTTCTCCAGGGGATCTTTCTGACCCAGGGATTGAAACCAGGTCTTTTTATGTCTCCTGCACTAGCAGGCGGGTTTTTTTTTTTTAATCAGTAGAGCCACCTTGGAAGCCCTAATAAGCTGTACCCCAATACAAAATAAAAAGTTTAAAGCTTGAAAAAAAATCTGGGAGGGTCGCAGTCCATGGCACGTGGGATCTTATCACCTGCCACCCACGTTGGAAACTGGAGCCTTCAGCACTGGACGGCCGGGAAGGTCCCCGGTTTGAGTTAGTATTTTTGCCCGCAGTGTGAGTGAAGGGTCCAGTTTCACTCTCTGGCACGTCGATGTCCCCTGTTGTCAACATCACGTGTGGAAGAGACTGTCCTTTCCCCGCTGTGTGTCCCCGGCCCCCTTGCGGAAGGTCACTCGAAGGTCTATTCACGGAACCCAAGATTGAGTAATTTCTGGACCATTCTCCTGTGCGCTGGATACCTCTAGGCAACAGAATGCCAGAAATGTCCACAGGGACTTTGATCCCACGGGCTTCCCAGGTGGGGCTCAGTGCTAAAGAATTCACCTGCCGATGCAGGGGACGAGGGTTCGATCCCTGGGTCTGGGAAGATCCCCTGGAGGAGGGCACGGCAACCCACTGCAATATTCTTGCCTGGAGAATCCCATGGACAGAGGAGCCTGGCGGGCGGCAGTCCACGGGGTCACACGGAGTCGGACATCACTTAGCGACTAGACAGTAACAGCAATCCTGAACCCACATCCTCAACTGATTTCACTAAGTTTCGTCCCCAGATGCTGCCGAGTTTCTCGCTCCCTGCCTTTGCTGTCTGACCCGGGAATTCCAGGCTAACCCTTGACTGGGTGGGTGGTTTTTCCCACCCACCCATCTCCAAAATCTTAGTTCTTTGTCTTGAACCCCACGTGTTCCTCCACCATCCGAATCCACGGGTGTCCCCAGGCGGGTCCATTCTCTGAAGCTCCGACACACTGGTTTTTCCAGGACGGTTAGCACCCCCGAGCCGAGACAAGTCCCTCCCTTCCAAACACCCCTCGTTTTTAAAAGAAAAAAACAAAAAGCCCCGCCTTCTAAATCTTTCTAGTTTGACTTCCCTGGGAGTCCACTGGGTTTTGTTTTACTTTTTCTCGACTTTCAGTGGAGAATAACTGCTTTATAATACTGTGTTAGTTTCAGCCAGGCATCAACATTCACCGCTGTGAATCAGCCGGAGGTAGATGGATGTCCCCTCCCTCTTGAACCTCCCTCCCAACTTCCCCCCGCCAACCACCCCACCCCTCGAGGTCGTCTCAGAGCACCGGGTCTGAGCTCCCTAAGTCACAGAGCACATTACCACTGGCTGTCTGTTTTACATACGGTCATGGACATGTTTCAGTGGTACTTTCAACTTCTCCCACCCTCTCCTTCTCTGGTGGCTCAGCTGATAGAGAATCCGCCTGCAATGCAGGAGACCTGGGTTCGATCCCTGGGTTGCGAACATCCCCTGGAGAAGGGATAGGCTACCCACTCCAGTCTTCTTGGACTTCCCTGGTGGCTCAGCTAGTAAAGAACCCACCTGCAAATGCACGAGACGCGGGTCCCATCCCTGGTCCGGGAAGATCCCACTTGCCTCGGGGCAACTAAGCCCGTGGGCCCCAACTCCCGAGCCTGCACTCGAGAGCCGGTGCTCCGCAACAAGAGAAGATGCCGCAACGAGGAGCAACAGGAATACCACGCACAGCTACCCACACCCAGCCCCGCCAAAAAATAAAGTAATATTTAAGAAAGCATTCCCAATATGTTTTTAAAGAAACCTCTGCAGTGAATTCCACTTTGAAAAACGTTTTCACAGATAATTGCCTTCCTTCCCCCAGGGATCCCTGAACCACCAGCTTTTAAATGGCGCAGAAGAGGTGGTTGACCTTAAACCCTTTCTGATGACAAAGCGTGGTCCACTGCAGACGGGGGTGGCGAACCACCCCAGTATTCTTGCCTGGAGAACCCCATGGACAGTATGAGAAGTCAGACCCAGAAATCTAAGCAATATGCTTGCGACTCGCTGGTGACCGCAGGCAGAGGATGTGAACCAGCAGAGCTGCGAACACCGGGCAGCCTGAGACCCGGACAGTGAATGAGCCAGGGCCCGGCTATACGCTCCCATCACCCCATCAGATCACAGCCTTGGAACAAACCCGCAGGCTGAGACCTGAGTGAGCAATTCTGTCATCTCCCCGAAACCCTGCCGGTCATCCACCCCAGGGCTTTCAGGGGGACCAGGTTTCGGGGGTCCCCTCCCCTTGAAAACTAGGCACGGCTGTGCGCTTTTGCCTGGAGACGCTTACCCCCTGGATGAGGTCAGCTTCGTGTGGGTTCCTCCCTAGAACGTCCTCAGGGTCCTCCTAAACCTTTTCGCAGCATCCGTCTCCTTGGCAAGCGTGGGGGACCTCACCTGGGGGCGGGAATCAGGTCTGTCCCTGGACACTGGCCTGGAGCCGGGGCGGGGTGAGTCTCGCCTGCATCTTTCAGGGCAGCTTGCGGCCCGTCGGGCGCGGTGGACGCCCAGACGCACGCTGTGCGCACGCGCTGGCCCCCGGAGGCCCGCACCTGGGTACCCGGGCGGGGAGGGGCCACGCCGAGAAGATGCCCTGGGGATGCAGGCCGGCCCCGAGCTTTTCATCGCCTGCTGGTGTGAAAGGACTAACAAAGGCAGCTCTGCTCTAGCAGCCTGGAGCCACCGGAGACCCTCGCCAGGGGCTACTTTTTCAATTTTTCAAAAATTATTTTAACACTAAAGACGAAAAGCTCGAGATAATTGGCTGTACCCCAATACAAAATGTTTTTGGTGTCGGGGACATTTGTTTTGTTCGGAAAGCCTAGGAACTCAGCCACGGGCTCGTGACACACCTGGGGGAAGCCTCTTCAGGCAGCCACGTGTTGGTGGGTGTTTTCTTCGTTTCTCAGTTCTGTGCAATTAAGACAGAGGAAAGGCAGCAGAGGTTAGTGGAGGTGAAGCCGCGAGGCAAATCTTGACAACGACCAGGTGTGCTGAGTGACTTGACAATGACCAGGTGTGCTGAGGGACTTGACAATGACCAGCTGTGCTGACGAGGTTACAAACACCCCAGCCTCCCGGCTCCCAGGCTTGTGTTTCAACAAGTGCTGTTGAGTCACTAAGTCGTGTCTGACTCTTCTGTGACCCCATCGACTGTAGCCCTCCAGGCTCCTCTGTCCATGGGGATTGTCCAGGCAAGAACGCTGGAGTGGATTGCCATGCCCTTATGCAGGGGATCTTCCCCACCCAGGGATCAAACCCATGTCTCTTGCATCAGCAGGCGGATTCTTTATCCACTGAACCACCTGGAAGCGCTCTCTTTGATCAATAGCTTACAGCTGAGCTGCAGGAATTAAGGACTCAGTTGGGAACCCTTCAGCAGCCACTGCCCGGTTCTCAGTCACTTGTTTCTTAGGGCTTCCGTCTCCTTATCCTGGGGAGGTTCTCGAGTCTCCCTTGGAACTTATACTAACGTGTGAGTGTCTCTCTTTCCCCTTTTTCTCCTCTTTGCTTCTGTCTTTTCTCTCACACAGACACAACCGATACACATACAGACGTACACACAGGGATGCTCACATACAGTTGATATGAATGTGTGTAATACTTTCAGGTGTCCAGCAAAGTGATTCAGTTATACATGTTACTGTCTTAGTCACGAGGTCGTGTACAAGTCTTTCGCGACACCCTGGATTGTAGCCCACCGGGCTCCTCTGTGCATGGGATTCTCCAGGCAACAATACTGGAGTGGGTTGCCATGCCCTCCTCCAGGGGATCTTCCCGCCCCAGGGATCAAATCTGCGTCTCCTGCATCAGCAGGCCAAGTCTTTATCCGCTGAGCCACCAGGGAAGCCCTCAGTTATTTGTGCAGATCTGTTTGTTTCTGCAGTCATTTCCATTATAGGTTACTACATGATTCCCCTTCACTTTTAAACTTGGTCCTTGGGGGTCCCAGTCCTGGCTGGGGAGGGTCTCCTGTGAGCTCCCCCATCCAGTTATGGAACTCGGTGCGGGGGAGGTGGTTACAAATGCCCGCCGTGGTTTTCCAACATCCTCAGAGCAAAATGCAGAGACTGCGGTCTCCTGACCCTCATGGGCTCTCCCGCCCCCATTCTCTTTGACGTTAGTTCGGTGCTTGACGATTTCTGTCTGTTTCGGGCTGTGTTTTTTTCCGTTCCCCAACCCGGGATGGATCCCGTGGCCCCTGCAGTGGAAGCGTGGCGCCGTAAGCACTGGACCGCCCGGGAAGTCCCTCGTTCTCTGTCTTTAGAGGCTGACTGACACTCCACTGTGTGTGCACACAGAACAGGGCGTGTTGATGCACGCGCCAGAGCTAAGAAGCCCTCAAGATCCTGGCGGACGACTGAGCTTTGATAGAGTTAGCATAAAGTCCCTTTCTCCAGCATATTCTTTCTGGAAGACTCCCTCATCCTCCATGGCAACTCTCTGCCCTCACTTACCTCCTTCTTCCCATTCAGAATTCAGACTACACACTTTTTAAAATAGGGAAGCCCCTTATCTGTCACCTGTCTCGCTAGCTATCAGATCTACCTACCTGTCACATCTATTTATCATATCTATCAATCCATCCATCTACCCACCAACCCCTCCATCCATCCATCATAACTCTCAATCTTGTCTATCTATCCATCCAACCACCTCTCCATCCACCCATCTATATGTATGTCTCTATCCATCCATACATCCATCCACCATATCTATCTACCTGCCTGTCAACTCTATATATCCTTCCAGCCACCCACCCACTCATCCAACCATCCATCCATCATCCACCCACCCCCCATCCATCCATGTCTATCTATCTATCCATCCATCCATCATATCTATCTTATCTATGTATCTGGGACTGCAAGGAGATCAAACCAGTCAATCCTAAAGGAAATGAACCCTGAATATTCATTGGAAGGACTGACACTGAAGCTGAAGCCCCAATATTTTGGCCACCTGATGTGAAGAACGGACTCATTGGAAAAGACCCTGATGCTGGGAAAGATTGAAGGTGGGAGGAGAAGGGGACGGCAGAGGATGAGATGGTTGGATGGCATCACTGACTCAATCAGTATGAGTTTGAGCAAGTTCCAGGAGACGGTGAAGGACGGGAACCCTGGAGGGCTGCAGTCCATGAGATTGCAAAGAGTCGCACGTGACTGAATGACTGAACAACATTATCAACGTATTTATCATATCTGTCTATCCATCCATCCAACCAGGCACCCACCCACCCCTCCATCCATCCATCCATCATGTGTATCTGTCTATATATCCATCCGCCCCTCCATCCATCCATCTCTATATATCCACCCACTCCTCCATCCATCCATCATATGTATCTGTCTATATATTCACCCACCCACCCCTCCATCCATCCATCTATCATGTGTATCTGTCTATATACCCACCCACCCCTCCGTCCACCCATCCATCAATGGTATTTATCTATATATCCGCCCACCCATCCATCCATCCATCCATCCATCCACCCCTCCATCCATCCATCCATGCATCATATGTATCAGTCTATATATCCACCCCTCCATCCATCCATCTATCATATGTATCTGTCTATATACCCACCCACCCCTCCGTCCACCCATCCATCCATCAATGGTATCTATCTATATATCTGCCCACCCATCCATCCATCCATCCATCCATCCATCCATCATATGTATCTGTCTATATATCTGCCCACCCACCCATCCATCCATCCATCCATCCATCCATCATATGTATCTGTCTATATATCCGCCCACCCACCCATCCATCCATCCATCCATCCATCCATCCATCATATGTATCTGTCTATATATCCGCCCACCCATCCATCCATCCATCCATCCATCCATCCATCATATGTATCTGTCTATATATCCGCCCACCCACCCATCCATCCATCCATCCATCCATCCATCCATCCATCCATCCATCCATCCATCATATGTATCTGTCTATATATCCGCCCACCCACCCACCCATCCATCATATGTATCTGTCTATATATCCGCCCACCCATCCATCCATCCATCCATCCATCCATCCATCCATCCATCATATGTATCTGTCTATATATCCACCCACCCGCCCCTCCATCCATCATGTGTGTCTATCTATATACCCACCCCTCCATCCATCCATCCATGCATCATATGTATCTGTCTATATACCCACCCACCCCTCCGTCCATCTATCCATCAATGGTATCTATCTACGTATCTGCCCACCCATCCATCCATCCATCCACCCATCATGTGTATCTGTCTATATACCCACCCACCCGCCCCTCCACCCATCCCTCCACCCATCCCTCCATCATATGCATCTGTCTGTATACCCACCCCTCCACCCCTTCATCCCTCCATCCATCCATGCTCTCCATCTATCTCTTGGCTGTGACACATGGCATATGAAAGTCTTGGTTCCCTAACCAGGGGTCCAGTCTGCACCTCTTGCTGCGCCAGCTTGGAGTCTTAACCACTGAACCACCAGCGACGTCCTCAGAGGACACAGTTAACATGAACTAAAGAAGTACAGGTTTATAGTGCGGACGTTATTTTTAAAAAACAGGTTGAAAGCCTGGATTCTGGACAAAGCTGCCACTTTCCTTGGCCTCCTGGGTGAAGAAAAACCAGTGGTATAAGATGTACAGAGGTCCATCTAGTCAAAGCCATGGTTTTTCCAGTGGTCACGTATGGATGAAAGCTGAGCACCGAAGAATTGATGCTTTTGAACTGTGGTGTTGGAGAAGACTCTTGAGAGTCCCTTGGACTGCAAGGAGATCCAACCAGTCCATCCTAAAGGAGATCAGTCCTGGGTGTTCATTGGGAGGACTGATGTTGAAGCTGAAACTCCAATCCTTTGGCCACCTGATGCGAAGAGCTGACTCATTGGAAAAGACCCTGATGCTGGGAAAGATTGAGGGCGGGAGGAGAAGGGGACGACAGAGGATGAGATGGTTGGATGGCATCACCGACTCGATGGACATGGGTTTGGGTAAACTCCAGGAGTTGGTGATGGACAGGGAGGCCTGGCGAGCTGCGGTTCATGGGGTCGCACAGAGCTGGGCACGACTGAGCGATTGGACAACAATGATGTACCGCTGAGTGCGATCACACACAGATCCCTGAGGTGGCCACGTCCACAGTACAGCCTTGGCCCGCATCCGAGGACCTGCAGAGACTTGGACTCGGCGTTGGACACGTTGGCACTCTGGGCTGCTGGCGAATGACAGTGACATCCGGTGAGGAGGGGAGGGAACAGAGGCTGCTGTTCCCACATCAGCGGGTGTTTAAAAGACGGAAATGCGTCTGCCAGGGGTGAGGGCGGGCATTTCTTCCTGAGGACCGGGCGAACGTAGGCGTGGATGAACTCCATTGTTATTGCCCAGGCAGGGGTCAGGAGGTGCGACCTGCTGCGGGCGTGGGAAGGGCCGGGGGTGGTGGGGAACGCAGTGGCGGACAGCATTCACTGCCCAGAGACCCCGGGGGTAGGACAACAGCCTTGCCGTGCCAGGGAGACCCTTTTCTGGAAGTCGGCCGGCATTTTTCTAATGTCGGTCATCTCTGCTCAGTTGTACATACTGTGTAGTGCTGTTGGGGGGGTGTCATTACAGATAAGCAGCGGCCTCTCAGGAGCTGAAGGTTTTGGTGCATGTCAACGGAAGATGAGGTCATGGAAATGTGCTATTTGACTCTGAACCATACAAAATGCAGACTGCAGAGCCAAAAGAACCACAAAGAGAGAGCTTTCATGTGCATCAGAGATTATAAAATTTAACTTTGCCAAATGAATCAGTGAATCTGGCTAGATAAAGCGATGTTATTTTTTTTTTTCCACTCCTAAGGATGTATGTTGTTGTTCAGCTACTCAGTCGTGTCCAACTCTCTGCGACCCCATGGACTGCAGCACGCCAGGCCTCCCTGTCCATCACCAACTCCTAGAGTTTGCTCAAACTCACGTCCATGGAGTCGGTGATGCCATCCAACCATCTCGTCCTCTGTCGTCCCCTTCTCCTCCCACCTTCAATCTTTCGCAGCATCAGGGTCTTTTCCAACGAGTCAGCTCTTCACATCAGGTGGCCAAAGTATTGAAGCTTCAGCTTGAGCATCTGTCCTTCCGATGAACATTCAGGACTGATTTCCTTTAGCACTGACTGGTCTGATCTCCTTGCTGGCCAAGGGACTCTCAAGAGTCTTCTCCAACACCACAGTTCAAAAGCATCAATTCTTTGGCGCTCAGCTTTCTATATAGTCCAGCTCTCACATCCATACATGACTACTGGAAAAACAATAGCTTTGACTAGACAGACCTTTGTCAGCAAAGTAATGTCTCTGCTTTTTAATATGCTGTCTAGGTTGGTCATAGCTTTTCTTCCAAGAAGCAAGCGTCTTTTTATTTCATGGCTACAGTCAGTATCTGCAGTGATTTTGGAGCCCAAGAAAATAAAATCTGTCACTGTTTTCATTGTTTCCCCATCTATTTGCCATGAAGTGATATGACTGGATACCTTGATCTTAGTTTTTTATATGTTGAGCATTAAGCCAGGTTTTAGCAAACACCACTGGGTCATATTCAAGTCAATCCACTCATTAAAGGAAAAATTGTATACCAAATTAAAACCAATGTACAGATTAGTCAAAGAAAGCAAAGTTAAAAATTTCACAACAAGATTTTGGCAAACTCTCCATGACGCAGATTGTTTGAGGTGCTTCCATTACTTTTATATTCTCCTCCATTTCTCAAATCTGTCCACTGAAAAAAAGCATCTTGAAGGCTTATCCATGAACAACTAGGCAACCTATAAGGAATTTTTTTTTTTTTTTGGCTAATCTTACATTGAAAAGAATTTTCAAACTGCCTAAATCCAGTAACTTTAGATAAAGCGATGTCTAAATTAAAAAATGGTTTGCTAAGATCCGAGATTATTTTGGGGGGCTCCAAAATCACTGCAGATGGTGACGGCAGCAATGAAATTAAAAGATGCTTGCTCCTTGGAAGAAAAGTTATGACCAACCTAGACTGCATATTAAAAAGCAGAGATATTACTTTGCTGACAAAGGTCCGTCTAGTCAAAGCTATGGTTTTTCCAGTGGTCATATATGGATGTGAGAGTTGGAGTATAAAGAAAGCTGAGTGCCAAAGAATGGATGCTTTTGAACTGTGGTGTCGGAGAAGACTCTTGAGAGTCCCTTGGACTGCAAGGAGATCCAACCAGTCCATCCTAAAGGAGATCAGTCCTGGGTGTTCATTGGAAAGACTGATGCTGAAGCTGAAGCTCCAATACTTTGGCCAACTGATGGGAAGAGCTGACTCGTTGGAAAAGACCCTGATGCTGGGAAAGACTGAGGGCAGGAGGAGAAGGGGAAGACAGAGGGTGAGATGGTTGGATGGCATCACCGACTCCATGGACATGAGTTTGAGTAAACTCTGGGAGTTGGTGATGGACAGGAAAGCCTAGCGTGCTGCAGTCCATGGGATCGCAAAGAGTCAGAAACGACTTAGCGACTGAACTGAACTGATGCTATGCTTAGTCGTTCAGTCTTTGCCACCCCATGGACTGCAGCCCGCCAGGCTCCTCTGTCCATGGCATTCTCCAGGCCAGAATACTGGAGTGGGTAGCCATTCCCTCCTCCAGGGGATCTTCCCGACCCAGGGGTCGGACCAAGGTCTCCTGCTTTGCAGGTGGATTCTTTACCAGCTGAGCCACCAGGGAAGCCCATATATATGTATAATTATGGCTAACTCGCGATGTTGTGTGGCAGAAACCAACACCACATTGTCAAGCAATTATCCTCCAATTAAAAGAAAAAGAACACAAATAACAAATGTTGGTTAAATCACGGAGAAAAGAGAACCCTCACACACTGCTGGGAATGCAAAGCTGTGCAGTCACTACGTCAAACAGTCCACAAAACAAAAAACTAGAAATAAAACTACCATATGACCCAACGATTTCACTTCTGAGTACAGCCAAGACACCTTAAATGTCCATCAACAGATGAAGGGATAAACCAGCTGTGGGATGTATATACAATGGAATATTACTCGGCCGTTAAAAAGAATGAAAACTTGCCATTTGCAACCACTTGGGCTTGGAGGGCATAACGCTAAGGGACATAGGTCAGACAGTTCAGTTCAGTTCAGTTCAGTCGCTCAGTCGTGTCCGACTCTTTGCGACCCCATGAATTGCAGCACGCCAGGCCTCCCTGTCCATCACCAACTCCCGGAGTCTACCCAAACCCATGTCCATCGAGTCGGTGATGCCATCCACCATCTCATCCTCTGTCGTCCCCTTCTCCTCCCGCCCCCAATCCTACCCAGCATTAGGGTCTTTTCCAATGAGTCAACCCTTCGCATGAGGTGCCCAAAGTATTGGAGTTTCAGCTTCAACATCAGACCTTCCAATGAACACCCAGGATTGATCTCTTTTAGGATGGATTGATTGGATCTCCTTGCAGTCCAAGGGACTCTCAAGAGTCTTCTCCAACACCACAGTTCAAAAGCATCAATTCTTCGGCACTCAGCTTTCTTCACCGTCCAACTCTCACATCCCTACATAGGTCAGACAGAGGAAGACAAATACTGTATAACCTCACTTATATGTGGAATCTTAAAAAAATACCACATTAGTGCATATTACAAAAAGGAAGCAGAGATAGCAAGAACAAGCTGGTGGTTCCCAGTGGGAAGAGGGTAGGCAGAAGGGGCAATGCAGTTGTAGGGGCTTAAGAGGGCCAAACTACTATGTATAAAATAAATAAGCTACAAGTGTATGCTGTACAGCACAGGGAATAAAGCCAATATGTTATAATTACTATAAATGGAATATAACGTTTAACAATTATGAATCAGTATATGGTACACCTGAAGTGTGTCATTTGCTCAGTCCTGTCTGACTCTCTGTGACCCCATGGACTGCAGCCCACCAGGCTCCTCTGTCCATGGGATTCTCCAGGCAAGAACACTGGAGTGGGTTGCCATTCCCTTCTTCAGGGGATCTTACCGACCCAGGGATGGAACCCACGTCTCCCGCATTGGCAGGCATATTCGTTACCAGCTGAGCCACCAGAGAAGCCCAGTGTATTGTGCACCTGAAAATTACATAATTTTGTAAGTCTCAGTTCAGTTCAGTTTCTGAGTCATGTCTGACTCTTTGTGACCCCTGGACTGCAGCACGCCAGGCCTCCCCGTCCTTCACCATCTCCCGAAGCTTGCTCAAACTCACGTCCATTGAGTCGGTGATGCCATCCAACCATCTCATTGACCTCTGTCATCCCCTTCTCCTCCTGCCTTCAATCTTTCCCAGCATCAGGGTCATTTCCAGTGAGTCAGCTCTTCACATCAGGTGGCCAAAGGATTGGAGCTTCAGCTTCAGCATCAGCCCTTCCAATGAATGTTCAGGACTGATCTCCTTTAGGATGGGCTCGTTGGATCTCCCTGCCGTCGAGGGACTCCCGAGAGTCTTCTCCAGCGCCACGGTTCGAGACTCCTAATGTACGGAATCTTGGGCACATGCCAAGCTCTGTGCTTTGTAGTTTATTCAGCAGGAGACTCTGATGTGCTGAGTTACACTGTAGCAGTTATCATGCAGTGGGAAAAGACAGACATACATACAGACGCCCACATTCATGTACGTAGGCACACAGAGGCTTTGTTATTTCTGCGGGATGCTTCTGCTACCTTCGTTACTTTGTTGAACACACTCTTAAAGTATATCCTAAAGAATGTCTAGAGAAAGCCAGTGGTGTGGAAAGTTGATGGTGTGGCATGCCCTTGCCCCAGCGCATAAGACTCAAAGTCCAGTCTCTTTCCCTTCTTCACTTTATTACTATCGTTTTAGGTTTGAAACAGTGCGAGGCATCAAAAACCACGCCCTTCTGCCCACAGAGCCTCTGTGTGTGGGTCAGCCGCTCAGTCACGTCCGACTCTTTGGGACCCCATGGACTGCATGCAGTGCGCCAGGCCTCCCTGTCCGCGGGATTCTCCAGGCAAGAACCCTGGGGTGGGTTGCCATCGCAGATTTACGTTCACATCCTAACAGGCAAAAGGAGAAGAAGGTGGCAGAGGAGAAGACAGTTAGACGGCATCACCGACTCGATGCACGTGGGTTTGAGCAAGCTCTGGGAGTTGGTGAGGGACAGGGAGGCCTGGCGCGCTGCGGTCCATGGGGTCGCAGGGAGTCGACACAACTGAGCGACTGGACAACAACAATAACGGATCTGGAAGAAAACAGGGAAGTTTTCGGAACGCCTCTGAATGCACTGAAAATGCTGCATCGTGGGTGACATTGTCAGTGGGTTTCTAATCAAACCCATCAAGTCTGCTTTGGCTGTTGGTCGGCAAACTGCCTGTGACGCTTCTCATCAAGACGTGATGTTTGGAGGCTGCACCTGGGGACCCGTGTTATTCCTCAAGGGTGCGTGAGGTTCACCCGGTCACATGTCACCCTCACCCTAGCTTGAGGGCAGCACTGGGCCAGAATGTATGCACACTGATCTCAGCTTGCCCGGCGGCATAGACTGCTAACCCATTTCTGAGCTTTCATTCGCCACTGAGTTACCCGTAGAACGTAGAGACTAGACTCAGTCATGCTGGTTCTCCTCAGATCTGTCCTTCTTTCTCCCTTCCCTTCCTCCTTTTCTTCATTCTCAATAAACAGCATTGCACTCTTCTTAAATAGGTGCTAACCATCACGGCACTTGAACCTTAAGTGTGCATATATGCATGTCTTGGAGATGTTGCTAAAATGTGGGTCCTGCTTGAGTAATTTGGGGTGCATGCATGTGTCCGAGTCTTTGTGACCCCCATGGACGGTAGGCTGCCAGGCTCCTCTGTCCATGGGGATTCTCCAGGCAAGAATACTGGAGTGGGTTGCCATGTCCTCCCCAGGGGAATCTTCCTGACTGAGGGATTGAAGCTGAGTCTCCTGCATTTGGCAGGACTATTCTTTACCACTGAAGCCCTTAATTTGGGGTGAGGTCCTACCTTCTGCAAAGATGATGCTAACTGGGGCTCCACGCTCCCAGCAAGGTGACAGATGGCATGATGCTAGATTAACTGTTTCTCCTTATATTTCAGCTTCTTTTTTTAAAAAACTATTTAACTAATTTAATTCTTTCTGTAATCTTTTGAGACCGTTTTTCAAGCCGATGATGCAATGACATCAAGCACCTTCACACTGTTGTGCAAGCATTCTTGCCATTTGTATTCACAACATTTTTCACCCTCCCAAACTGAAACTTAAAAAAAAAATTTTTTTTTTAGATTAACTTTTTCTTCGTGAATAAAAATTACATGTGATGGACAAAAACATCTTCACAGGGCAGGAAACTTTGGGTAGGGAAAGAATGCAATAATATTGTAATTGGGTAAAAGGAGGTGCTGCTAACATTACAGATACTTGCATCTTAAAAATCCTGGGTAGTACAAACAGTCTACAAGATGAATAAAACATGAATTGCGTCTCACCTCAGCCAACGCCAAGCATGAGTCAGATTTTCTCTGTTGTTATGAAACAGTCCAAAGTGATAAGACTCAGAATTCTTTGTCAGAAATATTTTTCAAGGCTGGCATAGTCACTGCTAGAAATACCTTTTTTTGCACACAATGCTTTTTACAGAGAGACTAAAATTTTCCTGTTCACTAGAGCATCGCATCCCAAACTTTTCAGCCCTAGGGTCCACTTTCATGGGAGACAATTTTTCCACAGACGGTGGTGGGGGCCAGTTCAGTTCAGTCGCTCAGTCGTGTCCTACTCTTTGCGACCCCACGGATCGCAGCACGCCAGGCCTCCCTGTCCATCAGCAGCTCCCAGAGCTTGCGTAAACTCATGTCCATGGAGTCAGTGATGGCATCCAACCATCTCATCTCGTCCCCTTCTCCTCCTGCCCTCAATCTTTCCCAGCATCAGGGTCTTTTCTAAGGAGTCAGCTCTTCGCATCAGGTGGCCAAGTAGTGGAGTTTCAGCTTCAGCATCAGTCCTTCCAATGAATATTCAGGACTGATTTCCTTTAGGTGGTGGGGGTAGGGGGGATAGTTTCGGGATGATTCAAGCACACTGCATTTATTTTGCCCTTTATTTCTAATCTAATGCTGCTGCTGATCTGACAGGAGGTACTACTCCCTGGACTGGTGGTTGGAGACCTCTGCACTAGAGTCCCTGGGGAACCCAAAACACTTCCCTTTGCCTGGATTTGACCTCAAGAGATTTTAATTCAATGGCCAGGGAAGATAATACAGGCGTTGGGATTTTTGCAAGCTCTCTGGATTGTAAAGCCTGCAGCCCAGTTTCAGAACAGCTGCGTCTTGGGGGTCAAGTGAGATTCTAAAACTCTCCCTGGGGTCATCCCATAAAACCCAGAGCCCAGACTTCTCCTTTTTTTTTTTTCAAAAGCAAAAGTGTTTTCTGTTCTCTCTCTAGCAAGCAGGAATGAACAAATTCAGATGGCTCTGTCCTTGCCCGCAGTGAACAGCCACATCTACTGCAAATTGGCGTTTGCCGGCCACTGAACGGCAACAACAAGGGCATTTGCCGTCTGCCTCCGGGGAGACTGAACCCTGAGCCGCTGCAGCTGCTGACCTTGGACACCCCAAGAAGGAGCTCAGGGTGGAGAGAGAGGCTCTCTGTGGTCCAGGGAACCTGGAGGAACAGGTCTCGGTGGTGGTGTTCATTTGCTCAGTCGTGTCTGACTCTCTGCGACCCCCTGGACTGCAGCACGCCAGGCTTCCCTGTCCGTCACCAACTCCCAGAGCTTGCTCAAACCCACGTCCATCGAGTCGGTGATGGGCCTGGAAATTTATGCTCCACGTCCCGGAGGGTTGACTGTCTATGTAAATTACCTATCTGCGTTTCTTCTCCTCTGAGGAAGGTTTATCTATTCTCCCCACTGTGGATTTATCTAATCACTTATTTATGTCTGCAGAGATGAATGGTTATTTGTTTTATACTTTGGGTTACGATCCGACCTTCTTTTATTTATTCTGTCGCCCAAAAAACAAAGTATCAATCACGTCTCCCGAAACCCCACTGCACGTTGCATAAGCCATTCTGGATTTTTACAGGGCAGGACAGTGATGGGGAAAAAAGAACAACAACAAAAAAGAGGGGGATAGATTTCCACAGTTTGCCTCTATGCAGCGCTCCATAATTAAAATAGGATGGGATGTTGTTTGTCAATTATACTGAAATAAAAATAAGGAGAAAAAATCAACCATGCTGTGACCAACGGAGTCGCTGAGAACACATCTGGGAAACCTTATTATCGTGGCGGCTTTGCAACACTCAAGGTTAAGATCAGACTCTGCGAATGTTGGTGATAAAACACAGAAGTGTAACAGAAACACCTGCAAGACATTGAAAAAAAAAATAGCTCTGGACATACTAGCCAACCAAGAAGGAAACAAATAAATAATAAGAATAAAAAAAAAAAACAGGTTTTCTAACCTTTCTGGGAAGAACAGAAGTCACTGCCTTGAGCTTTCTCTGATGACTGAATTCAGTTGCAAATTTACCGAAGACTGAGTTATTTTATAAGTAACCTCTTAACCTACCAGAAAAAAACTCACTCTAAGAATAAGATTGGAATGTATCATCTATGTAAATAGAAACATATTTTCACGTTTGGTGGTTTAGTGGCTCGGTCTTGTCTGCCTCTCTATGACCCCTTGGACTGTAGCCCACCAGGCTCCTCTGTCCACGGGATTCTCCAGGCAAGAATACTGGAGTGGGTTGCCGTGCCCTCCTCCAGGGGATCTTCCTGACCCAGGGATCGAACCCACGTCTCCTGCATTACAAGCAGATTCTTTAGTGACTGAGCTACTTTTTTTTTAAATTGAAGTATAGTTGATTTACAATATCATGTTCATTTCTGCTGAACAACATCAAAACAATCCAGTCAAAAAATGGGCAGAAAAGCTAAGTAGACATTTCTTCAAAGAAGCCATACAGATGGCCAAGAGGCACATGAAAAGATGTTCAACACCACTGAATATTAGAGAAATGCCAATCAAAACTACAATGAGGTTATCACTTCGCACCAGCCAGCATGGCCATCATCAAAAAAATCTACAAACAGTAAATGCTAGAGAGGGTGTGGAGAAAAGGGAACGCTCCTACACTGTTGGTGGGAATGGAAATCGGGAAACCATTACAGAGAACGATATGGAGATTCCTCAAAAAACTAAAACTAGAACTACGATATGACTCTGCAATCCCTCTCCTGGGCATACACCCACCCAGGGAAAAACATGAGCCGGAAGGATACAGACACCCCAATGTTCAGTGCAGCGCTGTTTACAACAGCCAGGACATGAAAGCAACCTAGATGTCCATCAACAGAGGAATGGATAAAGAAGACGTGGTCCATATACAGAATGGAATATTACGCGGCCATGAAAAAGGATGAAATCATGCCATTTGCAGCAACATGGATGGACCTAGAGATGATCATACTGAGTGAAGTAAGTCAGACAGAGAAGGAGAAATACTATGTGATATCATTCACATGTGGAATCTAATTATAGAAAATGATACTAATGAACTATCTAAATGGGAAGGAAATCCAAAAAAAGAGGGGGTAAATGTACACATATAGCTGATTCACTTTGTTGTACAGCAGAAACTAACACATCATTGTAAAGAATCTATACACCAATAAAAAACATTTTTAAATGATACCAATGAACTTATTTACGAAAGAGAAACAGACTCAGAGACACAGAAAACAAACTTCTGGTTACCAAAAGGGAAAGGGCAGAGGAGGGAAAAATTAGCAGTTTGTGTTTAATAGATACACACTGTGCTTAGTTGCTCAGTCGTGTCTGACTCTGCGGCTCCATGGACTGTAGCCCGCCAGGCTCCTCTGTCCATGGGGATTCTCCAGGCAAATATACTGGAGTGGGTTGCCACGCCCTCTTCCAGGGGATCTTTCCAAACCAGGGATGGAACCCGGGTCTCCCACAGTGCAGGGAGATCCTTTATGGTCTGAGCCACCAGGGAAGCCGAGATATACACTACTATATACAAAATAGATAACCAATAAGGAACTACTATATAACACAGAGATTTGTACTCAATATCCTGTGACAACATATATGAGAAAAGAATCCGAAAAAGAATAGATGTATGTATAAGTGAATCACTTTGCTGAAATTAACACATTGAAACTAACACATTGCAAATCAACTACAGTCCAATACAATGCAAAAATAAAAATAAAAATGGAGAGTGACTGGAGTTATTTTTTCTTGTAATTACATCTATAGTGATATTGTTGTTGTTGTTCGGTCACTAAGTCGCGTCTGACTCTGAGACCCCATGGCTTGCAGCACGCCAGGCTTCCCTGTCCTTCACTATCACCCAGAGTTTACTCAGACTCATGTCCATTGAGTCAGTGATGCCATCCAACCATCTCATCCTCTGTTGCCCTCTTCTCCTCCCACCTTCAATCTTTCTCAGCCTCAAGGTCTTTTCCAGTTAGTTAGCTCTTCGAATCAAGCTCCAAAGTATTGGAGCTTCAGCTTCAGCATCAATCTTTCCAGTGAATATTCAGGACTGATTTCCTTTAGGATGGACTGGCTGGATCTCCTTGCAGTCCAAGGGACTCTCAAGAGTCTTCTCCAACACCACAGTTCCAAAGCATCAGTTCTTCAGCGCTTACTATTTATTTACAGTCCAACTCTCACATCCACACATGACTACTGGGAAAACCATAGTCTAGACTACACAGATGTTTGTTATTACCCGTGGGCATCTCTGCTGGATGAGATCAAAGGATTGCTGGCATCATCAACAGTCTTCTCTGTTTCAACAAGTTAGCCTTGGTTCCCAGTGATCTTCACGCATCTCCATTTCCATCCAAAGGAGGCGATGTGGAAAATGGTTTCCTGTCTGCAAAGCTCCACGGACACACGCCAAGACCTGCGCCTGACATTCCCAGCTTTACTCGGGTTTGTGAGGAAAGGAGGAAATAGCACAGAATTCTTTCCGAGGGTAGCCAGGGATGAAGCTGGGATCTGAAACCTCGAGACAAGAGCCAGGGGTGGATGGGTGAAATCAGCAACGTCTGATTGAGGAAATCTAATCTCATCCTTCCCTCCCCCAGAAAAATCGCCAAGGAAGCAACAGCGACCAAAATACAGCCAAGAATTATCTTTAGGAGACAAGCCTCATAAATGGTATTTTAACATGATAAACGCAAAGAAAGAGAGTTTATTTAAAAAAAAAAATAGGGTAAGTTTCTTTGGAGACGTGCCGTGGGTACCAGCTTGGGGAAACAAGCACCCCAGCAATGAACATCGTGACCCCTGCGCGCACATGTCTGGCTGGGCACGCAGCGCAAACTCAGAACCAAATGCTTCGTCTCCGATCTCCACACTTGCGTGGATGATGAGACTCAACTCGCAAAGGCTTTCTCTCATCGGGGAGGCATCGACCAACAGCTAAAATTACTTGTTTCCGCGGCCCTGGTGTTGTGCACTATTCTTTTGCTTCTGGGCCATGAGGGGTAGGTGTGCATAAATTAACCCAAAGGCTCATGGCAGACAATTAGCCATGGGCTCAGTGGAAATAGTAGGGGCTTGGTGGCATGTGTCACAGAATATGCAATTTTCTCTCCATCTAGCGCAGAGAACGCCTTGATTCACATTGCTTCTCCATTGTTGTGTCAATCATGATGAGACGCAAAATCTACCCCCCCGCAAAAAAAAAAAAAAAAACAGCAAAAAACACAAAGCAAGAGGAGCTGGCTGTTGATTACATATCCAGACGTATACCTGTTTGCACAGCCACCTCTCATTATTTGCACGCGATGGGGATTTCGGTCTCTGGGTTAAGTGATGGTGGGGAGGTGGACCTTCTTACTTTCAGGTTCTCTTTTAATACAGGAGCCATGAAACATATGTGAAAGCAGTTTAGTCCCTGCAGGCTGAGCAGTTCTTGGATATGCTGATCAGTCTGAGCGTTTCACTTGAAACCAATACGAAAATGTGTCCATTGAGAAAATTTGTTGTTCACTCACTAACTTGTGTCTGATTCTTTGCGACCCTGTGGACACCATCACCCGGAGCCTGCTCAAACTCATGTCCATCGAATCAGTGATGCCATCCAACCATCTCATCCTCTGCCGTCCCCTTCTCCTCCTGCCTTCAATCTTTCCCAGCATCGGGGTCTTTTCCAGTGAGTCTGCTCTTAGCATCAGGTGGCCAAAGGATTGGAGCTTCAGCATCAGTCCTTCCAGTGAATATTCAGGGTTAATTTCCTTTAGGATGGACAGGTTTGATGTCTTTGCAGTCCAAGGGACTCTCAAGAGTCTTGAGTCTTCTCCAGCACCAGAGTTCAAAAATATAAATTCTTTGGCGCTCAGCTTTCTTTACAAAGGGTATAAATAGCTTCCCAGGTGGCTCAGATGGTAAAGAATCTGCCTGCAATGCAGGAGACCTGGGTTCGATCCCTAAGTCGGGACAATCCTCTGGAGGAGGGCATGGCAACCCACTCCAGTGTTCTTGCCTGGAGCATCCCGTGGACGGAGAAGCCTGTGAACTACAGTCCATGGGGTCGCAAAGAGTCGGACACGGCCGAAACGACTTACCACAGCACAGCAATGCCTAACATTAACCTCACCTTGCCGTGTGTATTATCCCTCTGGTGTAGTGAATACTCTATCTGCTGCATCGATTTGCTCGTTATTTGCAATCATATTCACATCACTTTGGAGTCTCTTTGCCTTGTACTACTCTTTTTTTCTTTTTTAAAATTTAAAGATAAATTTGTATTGGGGTAAAACTGCTTTACAGTGCTGTTCGTGTCTGCTGTATGGCAACGTGGATCAGCCACGTGTATACCTATATCCCCTCCCTCTTGAGCCTCCCTCTGACCCCCACCCACCCCTCTAGGTCATCCCAGAGCCCCGAGCTGAGCTCCTCATGCTATACAGCAGCTTCCCACCAGCTGACTATTTTACATGATAGCATATAGACCTCAGTGTGCTTTTTAAATCAAATTTCAGAATGATTCTGAGATGTCTCTCACAAATCACTTGGAAGCATTCCTCCTCAACCCGGTCTCTGAATAATATAAATACCTTGAGAATGACTCGCAGGTTTCAGAGAACTGGTTCAGAATTCTGTGACCTTGAACATTTTTATGCTGATAGCTCTTACTGAACCTCTTCCTTAAAGCTGATATACTGACGCTTACTTTGTTTTTCTAACTGTGGTAATGCATATTTTCCCTAGAAGCACCCCTTTTATCCTATTTTTCAAAAATATTTGTATAAACCTCTGTCAGTCACACTGATTTTTGTGATGCGGGTACTGTTTTGAGGCTGATTGGGGGTTGATTTGCGGTATGTGCACTTTAATGTTCTTTTTTCATATGCTTTCTAGAGGTCTAAGGGTTTCCCTGGTGGCTCTGATGGTAAAGAATCGCCTGCAATGAAGGAGACCCCGGTTCGATTCCTGGGTCAGGAAGAGCCCCTGGAGGAGGGAAAGGCTACCCACTCCAGTATTCTTGGGCTTCCCTGATGGCTCAGCTGGTAAAGAATCCATTTGCCGGAAAGGCGGCCACCCCCTCGCCCGTCACGCACCGCACGTTCGTGGGGCACCTGGCGCTAAACCATTCGTAGACGACCTGCTTCTGGGTCGGGGTTTCGTACGTAGCAGAGCAGCTCCCTCGCTGCGATCTATTGAAAGTCAGCCCTCGACACAAGGGTTTGTTTTTAAAAATTATATATTAAAAAAAAAAAAAAAAGAATCCATTTGCAATGTGGGAGACCTGGGTTCGATCCCTGGGATGGGAAGATCCCCTGGAGAAGGGAAAGGCTACCCACTCCAGTACTCTTGCCTGGAAAATCCCATGGACGGAGGAGCCTGGTAGGCTACAGTGCACGGGGTCACTAAGAGTCGGACGACTGAGCGACTTCACTTTCACTTTTCCCTTTAATGCACTGGAGAAGGAAACGGCAACCCACTCCAGTGTTCTTGCCTGGAGAATCCCAGGGACGGCGGAGCCTAGCGGGCTGCCGTCTATGGGGTCGCATAGAGTCGGACATGACTGAAGCGACTTAGCAGCAGCAGCAGCAGTGTGTGTATAACGGAAGGACTTTGCTCTACAGCGGACCTTGGCACAGCATTGACCATCAACTGCATTTCAGTAAAAACATTCCAGTTGGACGATCGCGTTTCTCTGCGAATATTCTTGTTTTCAAATGTTATCTTCGTGACAGGATGGCCCCGAATATGGTTGACCTATTTCTACTATTTGGAATTTTTTTTTTTTCTTTCTGAGCTCATAGTTGAGTTATTTATTTTTCACTGCAGGATAACTGCTTTACAGTACTGTGTGGGTCTCTGCCATGCACCAGCACGAACCAGCCATAAACATACCTACGTCCCCTCCCTCTTGAACCTCCCTGCCACCTCTCTCCCCATCCCAACACTCCAGGTTGTCTCAGATGACCGGTTTGAGTTCCCTGAGTCATAGAGCAGATGTGCGCTGGCTATCTATTTTTATGAATGGTAGTGTATTTGTTTCCATGCTATTGTCTCCTTTTGTCCCATAACTCGGTCGGTAAAGACTCCGCCTGCCATGCGGGAGACCCCGGTTCGATTCCTGGGTTGGGAAGATCCCCTGGAGAAGGGATAGGCTACCCACTCCAGTATTCTTGGGCTTCCCTGGTGGCTCAGCTGGTAAAGACTCCGCCTGCCATGCGGGAGACCCCGGTTCGATTCCTGGGTCGGGAAGATCCGCTGGAGAAGGGACAGGCTACCCGCTCCAGTATTCTTGGGCTTCCCTGGTGGCTCGGCTGGTAAAGAATCTGCCTGCAATGTGGGAGAGCTGGGTTCCATCCCTGGGTTGGGAAGATTCCCCTGGAGAAGGGAAAGTCTACCCACTCCAGTACTCTTGCCTGCAGAATCCCATGGACTGTGTATAGTCCACAGGGTCGCAAAGAGTCAGACATGACTGAGCGACTCTCACTTTCACGTTCTCCTTCTCCCACTGTGCCCACAACTCTGGATCTCCATTCCTCTGCAAACGAGCCCTATTATACAGACTGAAGCAAGTCAGAAAGATAAAACAAGTACCATATATTAACGCACATATATGTGGAATCTGGCAAGACGGTACTGATAGTTTCAAAGGTCATTTCTGTTTTGTGGATATGGACTTTGTTACACACCCATGAAATTTTCCTTCTGTTGCATAACTTAAATCCTTAATTCTGATGTTCTTCTCGTCTTCCTAATCTGTCATGCTGCACTCCTTTAATATGCCTGCTATTTCTGGTAACATGGTAGATTAGCTCACTTGACCCAACATTCCTGCTGAAACACACTGAAAAATGCTGGGTGCGTGTATTTGTAAAGACTCTCACTACAAGCATCTCAGGAGTGATGGATGACAGAGGCTCAGGCTAGGATCTCGAAGGCAGCGTGAACACAGGGAACACCTCTGAAGCCACTGTTTTTCAGAGAATAGTCGGTCAACTGGTCAAACTTGAGGCACATTTTTGATTTGTCCTCTGATATCCCTCGAAACAGAAGACAAAGGTTTTCATGTCCTTGTCAAGGTCAGCAGTCTAGTGAGACATTTCCCTCCAATCCTTTGGCCACCTGATGCGAAGAGCTGACTCATTGGAAAAGACCCTGATGCTGGGAGAGATTGAAGACGGGAGGAGAAGGGGACGGCAGAGGATGAGATGGTTGGACGGCATCACCGACTCGATGGACATGAGTCTGAGCAAACTCTGGGAGTTGGTGATGGACAGGGAGGCCTGGTGTGCTGCGGTCCATGGGGTCGCAAAGGGTCGGACACGACTGAGCGACTGAACGGAACTGAACTGAATAATACTGAGGATATTTGTTTTTTTTCACCTTTAGTCTCTTATAAGAGTCCAGGGGAGTTTTCCAGCAGCTATATGGTGGATAAGAACACAAGAGGCTTAACATAGATGCAGATAGAGGAACCTAGTTGGAATTACAAGTATCCCTTCTCCCCCAAACTCCCCTCCCATCCAGGCAGCCATGTGACATTGAGCAGAGTTCCCTGTGCTGTCCAGCAGGTCCTGGTTGGTTCTCCATGTTAAATATAGCTATACTTCTTTCTTTTAAGCTAAGCAGTCTTGGTTGACGCTTTCCCGGCTTGATACACACCCACACTCACTATATATTCCCGAGTTATTGGTCTACGCTTCCTTGAGGGGTTCCCAGTGGCACTCAAAAAAATGTAAGCGCTTCAGTTTATTCACTCTGGTGGTCCCATCGAAGGTCAGATTGCAAAATGCTGAACAGTAAGGAATATTCTGATTCTAATAGCTTCATCGGCCTGGTTCTAAGTCTTAGACAAATGTTTCCAACACGGTTGGTGGCTTTAGCAAATCCAGACACAAAACTCATAGTTACATTTGAATTTCAGATAAAAAACCAATATGTGTTCTTTAGTGTAAGTACGTTACAACCATAGCATGGGACATACTTTTAGTAAATAAACTACTTGTCTCAAATATGACATGGGATACACTTATACTAAATAAACTATTTGCCTCAAATATTGCATGACACATGCTTATACTAAATAAACTGTCTCAAATATTGCATAGGACATACTTACACTGAACTATTTCCCTCAGATATCACATGAGACATACTTGTACTAAATTAACTACTTGTCTCAAATATTGCCTGAGACATACTTACAGTAAATTACCTATTTGTCTCAAATATTGCATGAGATATACTAAATAAACTACTTCAAATACTGCATGGGATACACTTACAGTAAGTAAACTATTCATCTCAAATATCACATGAGACATACTTACACTAAATAAGTTACCTGTCTCAAATATTGCATGGGACATACTTATGCTAAATGAACTGGAGAAGGGGATCTTCCTGACTCAGGAATTGAACCCAGGTCTCCTGCTCTGGCAGGCAGATTATTTACCATCTGGGCCACCGCGGAAGCCCACTAGATGCACTATTTGTCTCAAATATTCCATGGGATCTATGTATATTAAGCTACTGTGTATTGTTTATTATGCAATATTAGATACGTACTTATACTAAAAAAAAGTTATTTATATAAAAAGTTCAGGGACTTCCCTGGTAGTCCAATGGTGGATTCTATCCTTCCAGTGAAGGGAGCTCAAGCTTGACTGCTGGTCAGGGAACCGGATCCCGCATGCTGCAACTAAAGATTCCATGTGCTGCAATTAACACCAGCACAGCCAAATATATAAACAAATTTTTTAAAAATAAAATATAAAAGCTAAAAAAATTCAAATTTAACTGGTGCCTTGTAATTTAAGGCCTTCCCTGGTGGCTCAGATGGTAAAGAACCTGCCTGCAGTGCAGGAGACCCAGGTTCGATCCCTGGTTCGGGAAGATCCCCTGGAGAAGCAAATAGCTACCCACTCCCGTATTCTTGCCTGGAGAATCCCATGGACAGAGGAGCCTGGTGGGCTACAGTCCATGGGGTCACAAAGACTCAGAAACGACTGAGTGACTAACACTTAACTTGTAATTTCATGGGGCGACTCCACTTCCAAAGGCATAGCTTGATTTTTAGAAGCGGAAAAGAAAGGGACAGAGACAGTTGGTGTCAACAAAATGCAAAATGTCCACACCGTGTGACCCGCAAGTGCTGTTAATCGGGTTTATTCTGAGCAAATAACACAATCATGAGGAGGAGGAAAGCGCAAAGATGGCTACCACAGCACAGTTTTATAGGAGGCTGGATATACTGCATGTCGCATTTGATAAAATGCTAGGCTGTCAGCACAGCTAATGGGGAAAGCCATACATAAAATTTTCATGAATGAATATCAGATTAAATATTAGAACACTATAATTACCAACACGTTTGCACATCAATTACTAAAGAAAAGACTCAGAATGGTGGGGCAATTAGATTGTGCGTGGGAAATGTTTTATTTTAATATTCATGTTGAAATGATTGCATTAGGGTTCACCAGAGAAATGAAATGAACAGAATGTGCATGTGTATATATGTATATATGCATGTGTGTATACAGTATACATATGTATATGTGTGTATATACAGTATATGTATGTATACATATATGTATATATATATACAATATGTGTATATGTGTATACAGTATATGTGTGTATACATATATGTGTGTATACAGTATACATATGTATAGTGTGCGTATATACAGTATATGTATGTATACATATATATGTATATACAGTATGTGTATATGTATATATGTACGTGCATATACAGCATATGTGTGTATGTATGTATATGCATATGTGTACCTACAGTATATGTATGGATATGTATATATGTGTATATACAGTACACACATGTATACATGTGTGTACATACAGTATATGTATGTATATATGTATATATGTGTATATACACCATATGTATGTTTGTATATATGTATATATGTATATCGTGTATATGTGTGTATGTATGTATACAGTATATGTATATATGCAGTATTTGTATGTGTGTATAGATGTATCTGTATGTATACATATATATGTGTGTATGTATGCATGTGAGTGTATATATGTGTATATATATGTTTTTCTGTGTTTATATATGCATGAGTGCATGCTAAGTTGCTTCAGCTGTTTCTGACTCTTTGCAACCCTTTGTAGCCCCCTGGGCTCCTCTGTCTGTGGGATTCTTCAGGCAAGAATATTGGAGTGGGTTCCCATGCCGTCCTCCAGGGGGATCTTCCCCACCCAGGGATCAAACCTGCATCTCTCATATCTCCTGTATTGGCGGGCATGTTCTTTACCACCTGGGAAGCCCCTGTATAAACACCCTGATGCTCAGCAAGATTTAAGGCAGGAGAAGAGGGTGACAGAGGATATGGTTGGATGGCATCACCTACTCAATGGACATGAACTTGGGCAAACTCTGGGAGATGGTGAAGGACAGGGAAGCCTGGTGTGCTGCCGTCCATGGGGTCGCAAAGAGTCAGGCATGACTTGGCAACTGAAGAACAACAATATATATATGTACACACACACACACACATATATAGAGATATTTTTTAAGGAATTGACTCATGCAATTACATGCAGTTACAGAAGCTGGCAAGTCCAAAATCTGCAGGGTAGACCAGCAGGCTGGAGACCCAGGAAAGAGATGATATTGCAGCTCAAGTCCAAAGGACAACCGCTTACAAATCCCACCTTTCTCTGGAGACAGCACTCTTTTGTGCTACTCATGCCTTCAACCGATTTGACCAGGCCCACCCATGTTATGGGGAGGGGGCAATCTGCTCTACTCAAAGTCCAACAATTTAAAGGCTAATCTCATCCATTAAACACTCGCCCAGAAACATCCAGAATAACGTCTGACCACACAGCCCTACACGATGGCCAAGACAAGTCGACATACAAAGTTAACACAAGCACTAGGGCTAAAATGAGATACTTAAAAATAAAAAAGCAAGAGAGAACGCAAGGTGGGAAACTTGAAGGAGCCAGAACACTTTTCATTTTTTTATTTTTTTTGGGGGGGGACTTGCCTGGTGGTCCAGTGACTAAGACTCCATGCTCCCAATGCAGGGGGCCCAGGTTTGATCCCAGGCCAGGGAACCAGATCCCACAGGCTGCAACTGAGAGTTAGCTTGTCATAATTAAAGATCCCCACGTGCTACTACCAAAGATAGCCTTAAGTCATGTTCAATAAGGACCAAGAAGAAGGAGATCCTGCATGATAATCCAAAGTAAAGTCTGCGTGATCTTATGTTCTGAGCCTCATAGCTTATTAGGGAAAACATTATCATCATCACTAACATGTGAACATCGCGGCCATTATTGTGTGAGCAAACCATCCTCTTCATCCTATTACCACCATCACCACCATCGTCGCCACCATCCTCATTATCAAGTCACTGTCGATACCATCATCACTAACGTCACCATCATCATGTCATCGTCCGCACCATCACCTTCATCCCATCATCACCAGCATCAACAGGATTGTGTCACCATCAACACCATCACCTTTATCCCTTCATCACCAAGATCATCATCGTCACTATCACATGACATCATCACCACTATTGTATCATCAACACCACCACCTTCATCCTGTTATAACCACCACCATCGTCATTTCCATCGTCATCGTCACCATCGCTAACATCATCATCAGCATCATGATCATGTCATCATCGGCACCATCA
Source organism: Giraffa tippelskirchi (assembly GCF_054371585.1). Classification (NCBI taxonomy): domain Eukaryota; kingdom Metazoa; phylum Chordata; class Mammalia; order Artiodactyla; family Giraffidae; genus Giraffa; species Giraffa tippelskirchi. Next base: position 1,114,518 of record NC_137290.1, read on the forward strand.
TGTTCATCCTATTATAACCACCACCATCATCACCAACACCATCTGCTTTATTCTATTATCACCATCACCATCAGCTCATCATGTCACCATCAACACCCATCATGATCATGTCATCATCAGCACTATCACCTTCATCTCATCATCACCAACATCACTATTGTCATCACCACCACCTGACATCATCACCACTGTTGTATCATCAACACCATCACCTTCATCCTATTATAACCACCACCATCATCATTTCCATCATCATCGTCACCATCGCCATCATCACCATTGCTAACATCATCACCAGCATCATCATCATTACATCACATGACATCATCACCACTATTGTATCATCATTACCATCACCTCCATCCTCTTATCACCATCAGCATCATTACCATCACCTTCATCCTATCGACATCAGTATCCCCATCATCAGCAGCAGCGCCACCATCATCCAAGAGATTCTGAATCCCCGTGGCGAGTCATCAGGGCCTTTTCAACTGACCTGAAACGACTGTTTTCCTCTTCTCTTCGTCTCAGAAGGACAGTCATCTGACGGATGTTTTCCTCCAGGCAGTGGAGCATCCTCGGTGGCCTGAAAACAAGGAAAAGTGATGATCCAATGTCCTTGTGAGACAGCCTCTAAGTGGCCTCAAAACAGATCGGTCTGGCTTGAGCCTCCTACGTGATTTTCAGGGCAGTTTCGTCTGCCTACGCTCATTTGTTGTGCGTCACAGCGTGGTTCCTTGGGAGTCAATTAACGGATATTGAAACAATAAGGTCTCTTTCTCTCCTTGACGTTCCTTTCAACAAATACTGGTTTCTCTCTGGAGGAACTGACTGTCCTGAACAGTCAGAGGCAGAGAAATGATCATTTCTGTTACTGTGCCCTTCTGAGAAAGACAACGGGATTAAGCGTGAGCCAACTGTGGTGTGGCCACATTAAAGGCAAAACACTCCTGTGGCACCATGCGCTCATTTTTAAACAGTAGCTTTAGAAGTAGGGCTTCCCTGGTAGCTCAGCTGGTAAAGAATCCGCCTGCAATGCAGGAGACCCTGGTTCAGTTCCTGGATCTTGAAGATTCCCCTGGAGAAGGGGATCTACCCACTCTAGTCTTCTTGGGCTTCCCTGGTGGCTCAGCTGGTAAAGAATCTGCCTGCCATGAGGGAGACCTGGGTTCGATCCTTGGGTTGGGAAGATCCCCTGGAGAAGGGAAAGGCTCCCCACTCCAGAAGTAGGGTGTGCACCTGTGACTCTGAACTCAAATAGAAGTCAGGGAAAGGGTCCAGCCAAACTATGCTAGGAAAACGTGCTGAGAAAACAGTGTTGGAAGAGAAATTTAAAAACAATGCTGTTGCTTAGATCAGACATGGCTGCTCAGATCAGACATGGCTGCTCAGATCAGATATGGTTGCTCAGATCAGACATGGTTGCTCAGATCAGACATGGTTGCTCAGATCAGACATCATTGCTTAGGTCAGACATCGTTGCTTAGATCAGACATGGTTGCTCAGATCAGACATGGCTGCATGGGACTGAAGTCTTCCCTTGCCTATGGGATCCATGGAGGGGCAACAGAATATCAAAGGCTCCAAATATGTCAATATTTGAGCTGCTGTGGTGGCCGGTTGCACTGTGGCCTCATTAATGAGGGCTGGGCAGGGTATTGTTGGCCAAGCTAGACCCTGAGACCCAAACGTTAGTGAACCTGGAAGGATGGCTGAGCTGACATCAGGGACTCAACAAGGCCAGCCGGAGACTCCACGGGTCCAAAGGGCCATTCAAGCAGACGAATGGCCCAGACTGCCAAGGTGGCACGGTCAGGCGTCTGTTCAAAGTGGATGGAGCCTGCTGGAAACCTCGGGCAGGAAAACTCCGGAAGATGAGGCGAGAGGCTGGTGCCACTGAAATGAGCCGTCGTCCACACACCCAACCACTCGCCATTCATTCATCTATTTATCCATCCATGCATTCATTCACCATCCATTCATCATGTATTCACTTACAAATCCATCCACAAATCCATCTAACCAGCCATCCATCCATCCACCTACCCAACCACTCACCATCCATCCATCTATTTATCCATCCATCATTCACTCATCCATGCATCCATTCATCATGCATTCATTCATGCATCCATCCAAAAATACACAAATCCATCTAACCATCCATCCATCCATCCACCTACCCATCCCCTCACCATCCATTCATCTACCTATGCATCCATTTAACAAGCGAGCATGATATATGAGGAACTTCCCCAGCCTTGGGGACTGAGAGGCATAAAGACACAGTCCAGTCAGCAGAACTCCAGGCTCCCAGTCAAGGCTGAGGCTCTAAGAAGAAAGAACCTGGAGACCCAGAGAGGGGAGATGATCTCGAGCGAAAACTTGGCTGTAGCAATCTCCCGCTGCAGAGGAATGATGGATCACAAGGACCAGGATGGACCACATCGTCGAGCTCAACTCAGCCTCTGGCGATTGGCACCAAGGCACCTCCTTCTCGGGCAGCCTCATGGGAATGCGGACAACATTTGACCTTCTCCACAAAGGTATTGCTTCAAAAAGGGCTTCCTCCACGGGGAGTTTTCAAGCTCACTCCTGGTTTTTCCAGGACTCATTGGAAAAGACCCTGAGACTGGGAAAGACTGAGGACTAGAGGACAAGAGGGCATCAGAGGATGAGATGCTTGGACGGCATCGCTGATTCAGGAAGGCATGAGTTCGAGCAAACTCCGGGAGATGGTAAAACTCAGAGAGGTAGTCACTGAGGGGAAAGATTAGCTCAGTGATTTGACCTGTTAGGATGCAATCTCTGGGATGCAGAGCCCTCTGGAATGAGTGACTGCCAACCATCAGGCTTGGATAAGGGCAGGGTCAGAAAGGGAGAAGAGAGGTGTCCAGCTGACTTTCTTTGTCCGTAAATGGTTACGTAGAGGGGGACAACGAAATAAACTGTTTCTCATTTCCCAGGTGGCTAAGCAGGTAAAGAATCTGCCTGCCAAAGAGGAGATGAGGGTTCGCTCCCTGGGTCGGGAAGATCCCCTGGAGGAGAGTATGGCAACCGACTCCAGTATTCTTGCCTGGAGAATCCCATGGACAGAGGAGCCCGGTGGGCTACAGTCCAGGGGGTCACAAAAGAGCTGGACATGACTTAGTGACTAAAAGACAACACAGGCTAGGGAGAGTCTGAAACACTTCCTTTCAACCTAGGAAAGGAAGTGAGGAACATTAATAGCTTCTACTATGCTTCCTCCTAAGGACAGTGCTTCCGATGGGGCTATCGCAAGGCATCTTTGCCGCACAATCTTCATGGCACAAAACGTAAGGCTGCCTGAGAATTAAAACAGTGAGATCCACAGCTCCGTAGGTGCTCCGTGATGACCTAGAGGATTGGGATAGAGGGGCCGGAGGGAGGCTCAAGACGGAGGGGGTATATGTATATGTATGGCTGAATCACTGAGGAAGGCTTTCTATTAAAATAGTCCAATTCTCATATACGTATCCAAAATCACTACAGATGGCGACTGCAGCCATGAAATTAAAAGACGCTTGCTCCTTAGAAGAAAAGCTATGACCAATCGAGACAGCATATTAAAAAGCAGAGACATCACTTTGCCAAAAAGGGTCCATCTAGTCAAAGCTATAGTTTTTTCCAGTAGTCACGTATGGATGTGAGAGTTGGACTATAAAGAAAGCTGAGTGCAAAGAATTGATGCTCTTGAACTGTGGTGTTGGAGAAGACTCTTGAGAGTCCCTTGGACTGCAAGGAGATCCAACCAGTCCATCCTAAAGGAGATCAGTCCTGAATATTCATTGGAAGGACTGATACTGAAGCTGAAACTCCAATCCTTTGGCCACCTGATGCGAAGACCTGACTCATTGGAAAAGACCCTGATGCTGGGAAAGATTGAAGGCAGGAGGAGAAGGGGACGACAGAGGACGAGATGGTTGGATGGCATCGCTGACTCAATGGACGTGAGTTTGAGTAACTCCAGGGGTTGGTGATGGACAGGGAGGCCTGGCGTGCTGCAGTCCATGGGGTCGCAAAGAGTCGGACACGACTGAGCGACTGAACTGATCGCTGAATCACTTTGCCATACAGCAGAAACTAACGCAACATTGTAAATCAATTGTACTCCAATTTACAAAAAACAACAAAACTGAAATCTAGGCTCATCTCTCACTCCAGGGATACAACCAGCCATCTGTTGAATGCAAACCAAGAGTCTGCCCAGAGCTGCTTAATTGCAGAGCTGGGGAACACCCAAAAGTCTGATTAACGGAACCTGGCTCAGTTGTACTGAAGGCAGATGGAAACATGACTGAGACTTAATAAGCGGGAATCGAGTTAATCATATTTTCCTGGGTGTGTAGAGAGACTGAGCTAATTAGAGAAGAAGCAGTTGGTTTCAGCCAACCCTGTCCAGAGTGTGCAGTGGGACAACGGAACAGGCATCTAATGGAAGCTGGTAGGTGGTGGACACAACTCAACATCCTCCAAGTCTCATACTAATGAGAGTCAATTCCTAGGCAGGTTGATGAGAAGTCCTGAGTCTCCGAGGAGGAGGGAGGGGTCTGGGGCTCTTGAAAAAGACACAGGGGTCTGGAATTCTCAAGGGGGAGGAAAGGACAAAAACATTTTTTGTTGTTTTTTTTTTTTTTTCTCTACATTCCTTAGCCTACATTCCCTGGCATCACTGACTCGATGGACATGAGTTTGAGCAAACTCTGGGAGTTGGTGATGGACAGGGAGGCCTGCTGAGCTGCAGTCCATGGGGTCGCAGAGTCGGACATCACTGAGCGACTGAACTGAATTGAGCTTCGTTAGTCTTAGTCATATAAGTTTTTTTCCTTTAACTGATGATTATACAACAAAACTACTCAGCTTAAACTCTGTACTAGGGATTATATAATGACAGTATATCCTGGTTGAGGACAGTTTCTCCTTCCTGAAAACCTTCTGACTAATCCCGTTATCTTAGAATGTATATCACGGGAGTGTGTCTGGTAACATCTTTCTATTGTTAAGCTCTAATGCTGTTACCTTAAAATGTAAATTGTGGGACTGGGTCTAGTAAGGTCTTTACAACCTTGAGACATGCTTTTGATTTATTGTATAACCGATTAAAAAGATACATAACTCCATTGCTAAGACTAGGGAGGGGGCGCTCTCCGAACCCCTTCTGATGTCAGAAGCCTTCTCTGACCCTTTTCATTGCAATAAAACTTTTGCCACACAAGAGCTCTTGAGTGATCGAGCCTGGTCCCTAGTCCCGAAGCTAAATCTTCTTCAGAGATCACGAATCCGACACTGTTCACTATAAGCGATCATTAATACATGCAGAACCAATGTCGAATCATCCGTTAATAGGGGCTTCCGGGCAGGTCCAGTGGTTAAGAATCTGTCTTGCAAAGCAAAGGACGTGGGTTCGATCACTGGTCCAGGAAGATCACACTTGCCACGGGGCCACTGAGCCCGGGAACCGCAGCTGTTGGCCTGAACTCTAGAGCCTGAGTCTGCAGAAGAGAAGCCACCGAAGAGACAAGTTTGTGCCCCAAAGCTAGAGAGCAGGCCCCGCACACTGCATAGAGACCAGGCCCTCTCAGCGCATAGAGGGGAGGCCTCCTCCCACTCACCGCATAGATTGGAGGCCCTCTCACTGTGTACAGACAGAGGAGGCCCACAGAGCACCAAAGACTCAGCATAGACAACAATAGATATTTATTAAAAAACCATCAATTTTAAGAAATCTAGCCCTTTGGTTTGGGGGGTGTTGATAATGGAGGAGACAGTGTATAGGGTGGGGCAAGGGTCACGGATGAAAGTGAAAGTCGCTCAGTGGTGTCTGACTCTTTGGGGCCCCATAGACTCTATGGTCCATGGGATTCTCCAGGCCAGAATACTGGAGTAGGCAGCCTTTCCCTTCTCCAGGGGATCTTCCCAACCCAGGGATCGAACCCACATCTCCTGCATTGCACGTGTATTATTTACCAGCCGAGCCACCAGAAAAGCCCCTTGTACATGGGAAGTGTCTTCATATTTGCTGTGAGCCAAAAATGGCTCTAGAACATAAAGTCTGTTTAAAAAATAAGTAAGTAACAAATGGCATTAAGTACAAAAGCCCATGCATATCATATATATTAGTATTTGTTTATGAACAAATAGTATATCTATAATATCTATAACGGTATCTATAATATCTATATTATATCTATAACACTATAGAATACAAATCTTTATATTAACATATACCACAGTACATACAGGGCTTCCCTGGTAGCTCAGCTAGTAAAGAATCTGCCTGCAATTCAGGAGACCTTGTTTGATTCCTGGGTCGGGAAAATCCCCTGGAGAAGGGATATGCTACCCACTCCAGCTTCTGGGGCTTCCCTGGTGGCTCACACGGTAAAGAATTGCCTGCAGTGTGGGAGACCTGGATTCGATCCCTGGGTTGGGAAGATCCCCTGGAGAAGGGAAAGGCTACCCACTCCAGGATTCTGGCCTGGAGAATTCCATGGAAAGAGGTGCCTGGCGGGGCACAGTCCATGGGATCACGGAGAGTCGGACATGACTGAGCGACTAAGGACAGCAAATAGAGGGGAAAACAGTGAAAGCAGTGAGAGCTTTATTTTCTTGGGCTTCAAAATCGCTACAGACAGTACCTGCAGCCATGAAATCAAAAGACACTTGCTCCTTGGAAGAAAAGCTATGACCAACCTAGACAGCATATTAAAAAGCAGAGACATCACTTTGCTAACAAAGGTCCGTCTAGTCAAGGCTATGGTTTTCCCAGTAGTCATGTATGGATGTGAGAGCTGGACCGTAAAGAAAGCTGAGCACCAAAGAATGGATGCTTTTGAACTGTGGTGTTGGGGAAGACTCTTGAGAGTCCGTTGGACTGCAAGGAGATCCAACCAGTCCATCCTAAAGGAAATCAGTCCTGGGTGTTCATTGGAAGGGCTGATGCTGAAGCTGAAACTCCAATCCTTTGGCCACCTGATGTGAAGAGCTGACTCATTTGAAAAGACCCTGATGCTGGGAAAGATTGAAGGGAGGGGGAGAAGGGGACGACAGAGGATGAGATGGTTGGATGGCATCACCGACTCAATGGACCTGAGTTTGAGCCAGCTCCAGGAGATGGTGAAGGGCAGGGAAGCCTGGTGTGCTGCAGTTCATGGGGTTGCAAAGAGTTGGCCACGACTTAGCTGAACAACACTGAACAAGAACAACAAGTCCACCCCAAACTCCCTAACTACACTTGCTCCCATCCTTCCCCGTGAGTAACCATAAGTTCACCCTCTAAGTCTGAGAGTCTGTTTCTGTTTTGTAGATGCGTTACTTTGGACCATTTCTGTTTAGATTCTGCATATAAGTCATAGGAGCTCCAGGAGGCGGTGATGGACAGGGAGGCCTGGCGTGCTGCAGTCCACAGGGTCACAAAGAGTCGGATGCGACTGAGCGACTGAATGATACGGAGTTTGTCTTTCTCTCTCTGACCTAGTTTGCTCAGCATGACGATCTCCAGGTCCATCCACGTTGCTGCAGATCAAATGCTGTTTTTTTTTTTAACGTGTGTGTCTTGAGTGTCTCTCATCCCCCGCCATCAGCATGGGGGCACAAGAGAGCCTTCTGAGCTTCCATGGCAACCAGAACGTGTCAGCTTTACTCAGCATCCTCGGGTCTCCCCAGGGAAAGGGGCGGGAGGGGGGTCCATATCCATCAGCCACAAGAAACTGGCTGCCAGGGATGGTTAAGAGGCTGGGCATGCCAAGCTCCACGTAGCCAGGTCCTGCCAAGAACCATAAGGCAGAGCCTGAAGGAGGGAGACGTATCTGATCTGGCAAGAGATCACGGAGGACATGAAAATTAACCTTGGGCCACTGCCGGCAAGAATTAATTGCTTGTGACTGCGAGATTCCTGTCCGTGCCAGAGGCTCACGACCAAAGAGGACACATCACGCTCTGAGCTTTGGCCGATCTGTTCCCTGCATGGAGATTTGTGCAAATCTTGCTGGTTTTTTTTTTTTTTTTGGTCTGCTCCACATGAAGGATCTTAGTTCCCTGGCCTGGGATGGAATCAGCACCCCCTGCCTTGCAAGGGGAAGTATCATTAACTGGACCACCCGGCAAGTCTGTGCACATTTTGCCACATGCCAAGAAAAAGTAAGCTTCAAGGCCATCTCAGTCATGTCTGACTCTGCAACCCCATGGACTGTAGCTCACCAGGCTCCTCTGTCCACGGAATTCTTCAAGAATACTGGAGTGAGTTGCCATTCCCTTCTCCAGGGGATCTTCCTGACCCAGGGATCGAACCTGGGTCTCCTGCATTGACAGGCACATTCTTTATCTACTGAGCCACCAGGGAAAGCCCACTTAATTTGTTAGGAAGGCCAAGAATGTAGCTCTGTTTGTTTCCAGGACCATGGAAGAAAAGTCTACGTAGAAAAAGCCAGCAAGATGCCAAATGGACAGAAGATTTAAACAGATGTTTCTCCAAAGGAGACATACAGATGGTCAACAGACACATGAAAGATGCTCCACATCGCTCATGATAAGAAAAATGCCAATCAAGACTATAGTGAGGTATCACGTCATACCAATCAGAATGGCCATCATCAAAAAGTCTACAAACAGTAAATGCTGGAGAGGGTGTGGAGAAAAGGGAGCCCTCCTGCACTATTGGTGGGAATGTTAATTGGTGCAGCCACTGTGGACAACAGCATGGAGGGTCCTTAAAAAAATTAAAAAATAGAGCTACCATGTGACCCGGCAATCCCACTCCTGGGCATATATCCAGAAATATGGCCCCAAAAGATCCACGCACCCCAAAGTTCACTGCAGTACTATTTACAATAGCCAGGACGTGGAAGCCACCTAAATGTCCATCGACAGTGGCATGCATGAAGAAGATGTGGTACCTGTATACAATGGAATATTACTGAGCCATTAAAAAGAATGAGATAAAATGCCAACTTCAGCAACGTAGATGGACCTAGAGATTGTCATACTGAGTGAAATAAGTCGGACAGAGAAAGATAAATACCATATGATACCACTTATAAGGGAAATGTTGGAGAAGGCAATGGCACCCCACTCCAGTACTCTTGCCTGGAAAATCCCATGGATGGAGGAGCCTGGTGGGCTGCAGTCCATGGAGTCGCTAAGAGTCAGACACGACTGAGCGACTTCACTTTCACTTTTCCCTTTCATGCACTGGAGAAGGAAATGGCAACCCACTCCAGCGTTCTTGCCTGGAGAATCCCAGGGACGGCGGAGCCTGGTGGGCTGCCGTCTATGGCGTCGCACAGAGTCGGACACGACTGAAGGGACTTAGCAGCAGCAGCATAAGGGGAATGTAAAAAAAAAATGATACAAATGAACTTATTTACGAAACAGAAACACACTCATTGACGTAGGGAACAAATTTATGGTTACCAAATTGGGGAAAGGAGGAAGGATCAGTTAGGAGTTTGGGGTGAAACGACACACACTGGTAGGGATATAACAGGTAAACAGCGAGGACCCCCTGCACAGCAGAAGCCTTGGTGCTCAGTACTGTGTAATAACCTATATACGTCACTGACTCAGTCTGCTGTACACCTGGAACTGACACAACATTGTTCCTCAACTATGTGTGTGCTCAGTCCATCGGTCGTGTCTGAGTCTCTGAGATCCCGTGGACTGTAGCCCTGACAGGCTCCTCTGTCCATGAGATTCTCCAGGCCAGGATGCTGGTGTGGGTAGCCTTTCCCTTCTCCAGGGGAATCGTCCCAACCCAGGGATCGAACCCCTGTCTCCTGCACGGCAGGCGGATTCTTTACCGTCTGAGCCCCCAGGGAAGTCCAAGAATACCGGAGTGGGTAGCCTTTCCCTTCTCCAGGGGATCCTCCCGACCCAGGGACGGCACCCAAGTCTCCCGCATTGCAGGCGGATTCTTTCCTGTCGGAACCCCCAGGGAAGCCCTCACCAACTATACACTCCAATACAATACAGTTGACTTCAGCCGCTCAGTCGTGTCCGACTCTTTGCGACCCCATGAACCAACCGCAGCACGCCAGGCCTCCCTGTCCATCACCAACTCCCGGAGTCCACCCAAACCCATGTCCATCGAGTCGGTGATGCCATCCAGCCATCTCACCTCTCAGGTGAATGAATTCTGTGTTCTGTTTTCTCCTGCGCGCTCTGGGGAGCTCCCTTCCCATTTCTGCGTCCTGACTGCTTTGGGACTGTCAACTCACTTTGCCTCTGGGGGTCCTGAGATTTCTGAGACGTTCAGGTCTCATGCAATAGACTCACACGGAGTGCTGTTGTTTGGTTTGCTGGGTTTTAAAAGTCTCATTTATCTATTTGTTGGCCATACCGTGTGGCTTGTGGGATCTTACTTCCCAGACCAGGGGCTGAACCGGAGCCCTTGGCCAGTGCACTCGCAGAGTCCTAACCACTGGCCTTCCAGGGAAGTCCCACGTGGAGTCTTTTTTTTTTTGATCCTCAGCTCTGAGTAGATATTCCCAGAAGGCTCAGCGGGAAAGAATCTGCCTGCCAAATCAGGAGACTCTAGGTTTGGTCCCGGGGTGGGGAAGATCCCCTGGAGGAGGAACTGGCAACCTACTCCAGTATCCTTGTGTGCAGAATCCCATGGACAAAGGCGTCTGGTGGGCTGCAGTCCATGGGGGTCACCAAGAGTCAGACACGACTGAGCGACTAAGCATAGCACAGCCCAGCTGACCCTCCACGCTCTGCAGAGATGGAGAAATCCATGCACTGCTTTGAGGAAAGAACTCTGACCTTGAAAAATGAACGTTTTGTTGAAGAGCCTGGGGTGAGGGGGGTGAGACAGGAGATGTCAACAAGCAGAGCCAGGCAGCCGCCCGCTGGCGTGCACACACGAGGGAGGTGAGAGGTGCCAAGCTCGGAGTGGATGAACTGCTTCTATTCCCACGTGGAATTTCTGAGTTCGCAAATCCAATTACTGAACGTGGAGTAAAAACCCTTTTCTGTTTTCTGCCTTTCCACGTAAGAGTGAGGAATGCTCAGTGAGAAAGGACTTTGCAAAATGCAGGATGTGCTGTTCCTATCTTTCTCTCTGGGTTTGGGGTATGTCTCTGTTTCCGCTTTGCTGACAAAGGTCCATATAGTCAAAGCTATGGTTTTTCCAGTGGTCATGTATGGATGTGAGAGTTGGACTATAAAGAAAGCTGAGCGCCGAAGAACTGATGCTTTTGAACTGTGGTGTTGGAGGAGACTCTTGAGAGTCCCTGGGACTGCAAGGAGATCCAACCAGTCCCTCCTAAAGGAGATCAGTCCTGAATATTCATTGGAAGGACTGATGCTTGAAGCTGAAGCTCCAATACTTGAGCCACCTGAGGTGAAGAACTGACCCATTGGAAAAGACCCTGATGCTGGGCAAGATTGAGGGCAGGAGGAGAAGGGGATAACAGGGGATGAGATGGCTGGATGGCATCACCAGTGCAATAGACGTGACTTTGAGCACGCTCCGGGAGTTGCTGATGGACAGGGAGGCCTGGCGTGCTGCAGTCCACGGGGTCTCAAAGCGTCGGACACGATGGAGCAAGTGGAGAACATATCCATTGCAGTAAATTTTTTCCAACTTACTCCAGCTCAAACAGGGTCAGTTCTCCATTACTGAGCACCAGCTTACACACTTTTCCCTGTAAAGTGCAGGAACAAAAGCCCATTGATTGCACAAAACAGTCTGCTGTCTGAGAAGGTCTCCAGCCGTAGAAACAAATGTCCCCCAGGAACCACTCCTGTAAAGGGCACAGAACCAAGTTCGCGGGTAAATATCCTAGAATGTCACCGTGCTTCTGATTTCATCTCTGAGGTGTAAACCCAGGCTCTGGGACTTCGGCTGCGTTACACAGAAAATTAACAGTTTTCCCACAAGAATGTAAAATCCATCTCTCTAAGGAAACCATGCACAGAGATGAAAGATTTCAGGACATTTCTGTTCGGAGATATCGGGCTGGATCGTTTCAATGTGGACATAAAACCTTTTTCTTGGAAATTGCCTGGCGGAAAACTGCTTCATAGACCCAGAGACTGTTGGCATATTGATGATACCTATTCTATTTCCCCCGGAACAGGGCTGTTCAATTTGTGTCCAAAAGTTCCTAAGGCACTGTGGGTACAACCAGATGCTATCCATCTTGTTTATTTTTTTTTAACTTAAAAAAAATTTTTTTCTTTAGTTTTTATTTTATATTGGGGTAAGGTTGATATTGGTGTCTCTGAGGGCTCAGTCGGTAAAGAATCTGCCCTGCAATGCAGGAGACGCAGGTTTGATCCCTGGGTGGGGAAGATCCCCTGGAGGAGGGCATGGCGACCTACTTCAGTATTCTCGCCTGGAGAATCCCACGGACAGAGGAGCCTGGCGGGCTACAGTCCACGGGGTCACAAAGAGTCAGACGCGGTTAAGCAGCTAACACTAGAAGGTCATAGGTGATTTACAATGTTTGGGCAGCTTCAGGTGTACAGCAAAGCCATTCAGTTGCACATGTATCTATTCTTTCTCAAATTGTTTTCCCATTTAGGTTGTTACATAATATTGAGCAGGGTTCCCTCTACTGTAGGTGGGTCCTTGGTAATATTCATTTGGCATATTAGATTCCTATCTAATATGGAATGGTGTGTGCATATTAACCCCAAACTCCTTATTTATTCCTCCCCCCGGGGTTCCCATCTGGTAACCATGAGGTTGTTTCTGTGCCTGCGAGTCTGCTTCTGTGCCTGCGAGTCTGCTTCTGTTTTGCAAGTACATTCATTTACATAGAACGTCATCTGATCTCCCTGTAAGCAGGTAACACTGGATGACAATGAATAGTTTTGAATGTTTTCAAAAATCAAAAAAAAAAAAACAAGGCATAAGAAAGCCTTTATTCCAAGTCAGGGATCATTTCAGAAATTCTCCTTTTTAAATCATTATTTTTGTAAAAAATGTTATTGAAGTACAGTTGATTTGCATTGTTGTTAATTTCTGTTAATGAGCAAAGTGACTGAGTTGTGTGTGTATTGGAAGGACTGGAGTCCATTCATGTATTTCAATTTACATATATTGGAAAAATATACATAAATACATATATATATTTCCTTTTTCAGGGAAGCCCAAGAATATATATATATATATATAGATCCCCTGGAGGAGGAAATGTAAGCCAGTCCAGTATTCTTGCCTAGGAAATCCCACTGACAGAGGAGCCCGGCCGACTACAGTCCATGCGGTTGCAAAGAGTTGGACATGACTGAGCGACTAACACCTTCACTACTTTTTCATATTCTTTTCCATTGTGGTTCATCACAGGATACTGGATACAATTCCCTGTTCTCTACAATAGAATCTTGTTGTTTATCCATCGTATATATAGTGGTGGTGTTGGTTCAGTTGTTAAGTCGTGTCCTACTCTTTGTGACCCCCATGGACTGTAGCCCACCGGGCTCCTCTGTCCATAGGATTTTCCAGGCGAGAATACTGGAGTGGGTTACCATTTCCTTCTCCATCCTATATATAGTAGCTTGCATTGTATTATTTTTTAAATTGAAGTAGCGTTTACTCGCAATATAGAAATTCTTCTTTTAATGACTTCTCACACAACCCATGGACGGATGAGCCTGGTGGGCTGCCGTCTATGGGGTCGCACAGAGTCGGACACGACTGAAGCGACTTAGCAGCAGCAGCAAACAACCACAGTAAGCAGAAAGATTTAAAAAAAAAAAAAGCAAACAAAAAGCAAATAGTAAGTCTTAATCCCCAAGGAACTGACATGTGTCTGGTGCCTGATTGAATAGTGGAACATTCTTTGGTCCTTGGAGCTGACAGGAGAAAAGTATACATCTGCTGGACTTCCAGCAACCACGATAATGTGAGTCAAATACTTAAATTATCTATCTCTCTATCTCTGTGATCCCATGGATTAGAGACCACCCTGCTCCTCTGTCCATGGGATTCTCCAGGCCAGAATACTGGAGTGAGTAGCCATTCCCTTCTCCAGGGGATCTTCCCGACCCAGGGATTGAACACGGGTCTCCCGCACTGCAGGCAGATTCTTTACCAGCTGAGCCACCCGGGAAGCCATCTGTCTATCTATGATTTATCTGTTCATTTATCTGTTATCCAATTTATCTATCAATCTATCATTTATCTATTCATTTGTCTATCATTCACCCAACTGCCCATCCATCCATTATATCTATCAATCATCTATTCACCTTATCTATTATCTATATATCTACATTATCTACATATCTATACCTATCTGTATGTTTTCCATTCATTTATCTATTATCTAATCTATCGATCTATTTATCTATCACTTATGTATCAATGTTTCTATGTACCTACCTATGTATATCATTTCTCTAATCATCTATCAGTGTATCACCTATCAATCTTTCTATCTATAATCTTACAGAAAAACCGGAACAAACTTTGTAGCCAACTCAATATCTATCATCTGTGCATCCATCTATACACCTATCTATCCATGTACCTAATTTATCCAACCATCCATCCATCCGTCTATCCATCTGTCTATACATCTACCCATCCATCCCTCTATGTATATCCATCTATCCATCCATCCATCCATCCATCCATCCTTCCACCCATCCATCCATCTATCTATCTATCCACCTATCTATCTATCTCTAGCTGTGGTTCGCAACCAGGGATGACTTTGCCCCCGGGGGACATATGACGACATCCAGAGACGCTTCTGGTTGTCACAGCTGGTGGTGGGGGGTTGTGCCCGGCGCCTGGTGGGTGAGACCAGGGCTGCTGCCCCACACCCCAAGTGCACAAGGCAACCCGCAGCCCAGGGTCATCCAGCCCCCGATGAGAGTGGGGTGAGGCTGCGAAACCCAGGTCTAGAAGATGAAGACAGTTTCTGATGCAGAATCAGCAGGCTGGCGAACAGCCCACCGACAATCCGGGCTCCTGCACAGAACCATCTCAGAATCTGCCTCTCGGTCTCAAGAGCTCCCCTTAGCATCACTCAGCCCTCCAAGGAAGGTATTGGTGCCAGGTTCCTGGGGCTGGCTCATGGTCGTGTCTCACTCAGCAGGGTCTTTGCAGGACCCTGACTTTTACCAAAATGCCACCATGACCCTGCTGCTGAGAAAGGCTTAAGGCAAAAGGAGAAGAGGGCGGCCGAGGATGAGATGGTTGGATGGCATCACCGACTCAGTGGACATGAGTTTGAGCAAGCTCCCAGAGATGGTGAAGGACAGGGAAGCCCGGCGTGCTGCAGTCCGTGGGGTTGCAAAAAGCCGGACACGACTGAGAACTGACCAACCAAACAACAACCATTTAAAAATTCATCTCGCAGACGACTTCAGGTCGAAGAAGCCTCTATTCCCCGGGGTTGAGAGGGAAACATCAGAGAGAGAGAGACAGAGATCTTAAGAGTCCCCTAAGGAAATGGCAACCCACTCTAGCATTCTTCCCTGGAGAATCCCACGGACAGAGGAGGCTGGTGGGCTACAGTCCATGGGGTCACAGAGTCGGACACGACTGAAGTGCCGTTGCACGCACGTCCCGAGCAGGCAACCAAGAGACCTGACGCGGAAAAGCAGGTGTCGCAGACAGAATAAGATGACAAACCTGTACGGGGCCCCCACACATGTGCAAGCCTCCACCTACAGCTACCACCTATACAACCCTTCTGTCTCATTTCAAGGAAAGCATCTCTTTTGTCTTTCTCCTTCTCTGCGCTCTAGTTCATCCTTCACACGGACAAACACACGGACCCAGGATGACTTGCAGAATTTCCGAAGGACCCGGCCGGCATCTCCGCCCAGGGATGCTGGCTCGAAGCATCAATTACTAATGTGGTCTGCGGCACAGCCCTGGAGCCCGGGGGAAGCTCGGAGCACTCAGCGGATGGCTGTGCCCTTGGCCGCAGGCTAACCCTCTCCACCCCCATCGCCGTCGGGTACTTTAAAGTCAGAAGCAAAGTCTCCCTGTGAAGGTAACTAAATTAATTTCCAAGGGATGGGCGGAGAGCCTGGTGCAGCTGTTATTAAATGGGTAGGAATTTGAAATGAATAGCTGAGGAGGAGACAGAGGACTTGATTGCAAAGAGAGAGAAAGAGAGACCAGGTCAGCAAGGGAGGTTCAGAGGAGGCAAAAAAAAAAAACAGAGAAAGACAGAGAGACCAATTTGCAATGACAGCCCACTTTGCTGCTTCCAACTGAATAAAGGTTGCAGTTGCCTGTGTGTGTGTGTGTGTGTGTGTGTGTGTTAACTGGAGGAGATTCGCTTTACAATGCTGTGTTGGTTTCCGCTGTACAACAACGTGAGTCTGCTGAAGGCATCTCTGTGTGTGTGTGTGTGTGTGTGTGTTTTAACTGGAGAAGAATTGCTTTACAAAGTTGTGTTGGTTTCCGCTGCATAAAAACGTGAATCCGGTGAAGGCATACATAAGTCCCCTCCCTCTTGAACCTCCCTCCCACTCCCCACATCATCCCTCAGCATCGCTCATTATTAGAGAAATGCAAATCAAAACGGCAATGAGCTATCTGCTCACAAATGTCAGAATAGCCATCATCGAAAAACCTACAAACAATAAATGCTGGAGAGGGTGTGGAGTGAAGGGCACCCTCCTACACTGTGGGTGCAAATGTAAATTGGTACAACCACTATGGAGAACAGTAGAGGTATTCCTTCAAAAGCTAGGAATAAAACGACCATATGACCCAGCAGTCCCACTACTGAGCATATACCCTGGGGAAACAATAATTCAAAAAGACACAGGCACCCCAATGTTCATCACAGCACTATTCACAGTAGGTAGGACATGGGAAACACCCTGATGCTGGGAAAGATGGAGGGCAAAAGGAGAAGGGAGCAACAGAGGAGGAGATGGTTGGATGGCATCACTGACTCAACGGACATGAGTATGAGTAAACTCTGGGAGATGGTGAAGGACAGGGAAGCCTGGCGTGCTGCAGTCCGTGGAGTTGCAAGGAGGCGGACAGGACTTGGGAACTGAACAACAAAAAAGGACATGGAAGCAATGTAGATGTCCACTGACAGAGGAATGGATAAAGAAGTTGTGGCACATATATACAATGGAATATTACTCAGCCATGAAAAAGGAACAGGTTTGCATCAGCTCTAGTGAGGTAGGTAAGCCCATGTGTATTTTGACTGATTTCAACACTGGGCTTCACGAGAGGACAGCAAGAAGTACAGAAGTCATAGGACACGTCCAGCGTCAGGGGAGATGGACAACTGCTTTTCCATGCTCGGCAAAGATGGGCAAGACACAGGGTCAGTGAGTGCTGGGGGCCTGCTGGAACCGATGATGCTGAAACAAGTCACAGGTACTGTCTTACGATTCTGCGTGCAAGACATCTGAAACAGGTCACGCGGGGCTACGATAGAGGTGTCGGCAGGACTTGGCGGGGAGGAATCTATTTCTGGGTGTCTTTCAGCTTCTGGAGTTGCATCTGCGGTTCCTGGCTTCTTCCTCCAAAAAGTAGGGTACCATCTTGAGTTCTCTCTTCTGTCACCTGATTGCCTCCCTGTCTATCTGATCCTCTGCCTCCCTCAGATCAAAACCTTTATGACTGAGACTTCCCTGGTGGCCAAGCAGTTAGGAATCAACCTTCCACTGCAAGGGACATGGGTTCGATACCTGGTCAGGGAACTAAGATCTCACATGCCTCAGGGCAATGAAGCCTGCCCGCCAAGCAACGAAAGATCCCACATGCCACAACCGAGACCCAGGGCAGCCAAAATAAAGACATTAAAATTTTTGAAAAACCTTAATAGACATTAAATTTTAAAAAACCTTTATGATTATAGGGCTTCCCTGGTGGCTCAGCTGGTAAAGAATCCGCCTGCAATGCAGGAGGCCTGGGTTCAATCCCTGGGTAGGGAAGATCCCCTGTTGTTTCGGAAGCTAAATCGCGTCTGACTCTTTCGCAACCACAGGGACTGTAGCCCACCAGGCTCCTCTGTCCGTGGGATTCTCCAGGCAAGAAGACTGGAGTGGGCTGCCATGCCCTCCTCCAGGGGATCTTCCCAACCAAAGATCCCCTGGAGTAGTCTGAAATGATAATATCTCCGGCCATAACAATAAGCAAGAAATGTCACAGTCATCAGTGACTTTCAGCCTCCAAATGTGAATGTTAAGTGAGAGGACCTCAGTCATGTCCGACTGTCTGCGACCCCCTGGACTGTAGCCCACTAGGCTCCTCTGTCCATGGGATTCTCCAGGCAAGAGAGTGGGTTACCACGTCCTTCGCCAACCCAGGAATCCAACCTGGGTCTCCTGCATGGGAGGCGGATTCTTTACTGGCTGGGCCACGAGGATGGCAAAATTTCGATCCACTACCCCCACGGTGATTGCAGAGGAGCTGGGAGAATGCAAGAATCAGCCATTCATGACCTCTTTCACTCCCTAAGGTGAACAAGGAAACAGGCTTGGCCCCAGACAGCCGAGGTGCATGTGAAAGGAGTGAGGCTGTGAGCCCACAGGTGCATCTTCCCACACAGAGAACCCTCACTTCCTTCACTGATATCTCATCTCTGATGTTCAGACCACCTGCTCCCTTTGTTGCAAACTTGTATACAGCCTGACTCCCCTCCCGCCTCCTTAGAGCAGTTTTGTCAGAGCTACGGAGATGCTGTCCCCTGGGCTTGGAGTCCTCAACATGCCCACCAAATAAAATAACTCTGATTTCACGTGGTGACTGTATTTTTTGGTTGACAGCATCAAGGTACTTCAACACAAATTTTGCTGGGTTTTTGGCTTCCCTGATAGCTCAGTTGGTAAAGAATCTGCCTGCAATGCGGGAGACCTGGGTTCGATCCCTGGATGGGAAGACCCCCCCCCCCCGGAGAAGGGAAAGGCTACCCATTCCAGTATTCTGGCCTGGAGAATTCCATGGACTGTATGGTCCATGGGGTCGCAAAGCGTCGGACACGACTGAGCCATCTTCAATTTCACTGGCTTGAGTTCTTGTCTGTTTTTGCTATCTTCTTTTGCTCCATGGGGATTAGAGTTGGCTTGAGAAGTATTTTAAGCTGAAAATTTCTGAGATTCATCAGATGCTGGGGAGATTAAAAAAAAAAAAAAGCCTGTAGTGCTAGTGGTAAAGAACTCCCCTGCCAATGCAGGAGACGCAGCAGAAGTGGGTTTGACCCCTGGGTTGGGAAGATCCCCTGGAGAAGTAAATGGCAACCCACCCCAGTATTCTTGCCTGGAGAATCCCACGGACAGAGGAGCCTGGTGGGCTACAGTCCAGGGGGTCACAAAGAGTCAGACACGACTGAGCGACTCAGCACGCATGAGAACGAAAGGGAAAATGGGGTAGCTTTTGCTTCATTTCTAGAATGTCTACGATTCTTATTACTGACGTTGTAAATGAGCTGACTCTGTGAGTCCTTCCCTGGGCAGAACACCCCCTGCCTCACGTTCTCCTCCTGCCCGCTGTTTAGAAAAAAAAAGCTTTTGCCTCCTAGGACCTCCCCGAGTGCCAAAGAATAAGCTGAATCAGAGAAGAGAATCAGAAGCAGAAGCAAAGGGGAACAGTCAAAGTAGACCAAGGGCAAACAGCTCAGCCATTAAACAAAGCCAAGGACCTCCAGTTCCTCCTCAAGGGCTGGAGGTGACGAAAACAGTCAAAGGAGATCAAATACGAACAACTTAGCCATTAAACAAAGCCAAGGACCTTCAGTTCCTCCTCAAGGGCGGGAGGCAATATTCTGAGCTGTGTCCTCTGAGCTGTATTGCAGACACTGAAGCCCCCAGGAGGTGGAAGAAGTTAACTGTGTGCCCTGCCCACCAGCACGGGGACCCCAGACGGGTGGAAGCAGAAGGTGGGTGATGCTGGCTCCCGATGACGTCACCACCAGCCAATCAGAAGATGGTCCAGCAGGTGATCACACGCCCGGGGACCCTCTGCCTCACTCTGTCTTTTAAAAAAAAAGCGATTCCCTGAAGGTCTTCAGGGACCTTGAAATGAACGTGAAATGAACTCTTCAGGGAGTTCAGGTCTTCTGACCATGAGCTGCTTGCCTGGACCTACATGGGGTGCCTGGCAGTGAAACCCAGCTGTCTCTGCTTCTCTCTCATTCTGCACCCGTCTTTACCTCTCTGCCTGCTTCTCTCAACAAAGGTCCGTCTAGTCAAAGCAACGGTTTTTCCAGTAGTCACGTACAGATGTGAGAGCTGGACTGTAAGGAAAGCTGCGTGCCCAAGAACAGATGCTTTTGGAGTGTGGTTTTAGAGAAGGCTCTTGAGAGTCTCTTGGACGGCAAGGAGATCAAACCAGTCCATCCTAAAGGAGATCAGTCCTGAATATTCATTGGAAGGACTGATGTTGAAGCTGAAACTCCAATCTTTTGGCCACCTGATGGGAAGAGCTGACTCATTTGAAAAGATCCTGATGCTGGGAAGGATTGGAGGCAGGAGGAGAAGGGACGACAGAGGATGAGATGGCTGGATGGCATCACCCACTCCATGGACATGAGTTTGAGCCAGCTCCGGGAGGTGGTGATGGACAGGGAGGCCTGGTGTGCTGCAGTCCATGGGGTCACAAAGAGTCGGGCACGACTGAGCGATTGAACTGAACTGACTACCGCAACATTGCACTCATCTCACATGCTAGTAAAGTAATGCTCAAAATTCTCCAAGCCAGGCTTCAGTAACACGTGAACCGTGAACTTCCAGATGTTCAAGCTGGTTTTAGAAAAGGCAGAGCAACCAGAGATCAAATTGCCAATATCCGCTGGATCATCGAAAAAGCAAGAGAGTTCCAGAAAAACATCTATTTCTGCTTTGTTGACTATGCCAAAGCCTTTGACTGTGTGGATCACAAGAAACTGTGGAAAATTCTGAAAGAGATGGGAATACCAGACCATCTGACCTGCCTCTTGAGAAACCTGTGTGCAGGTCAGGAACCAACAGTTAGAACTGGACATGGAACAACAGACTGGTTCCAAATAGGAAAAGGAGTATGTCAAGGCTGTATATTGTCACCCTGCTTATTTAACTTATATGCAGAGTACATCATGAGAAATGCTGGGCTGGAAGAAACACAAGCTGGAATCAAGATTGCCGGGAGAAATATCAATAACCTCAGATATGCAGATGACACCACCCTTATGTCAGAAAGTGAAGAACTGAAGAGCCTCTTGATGAAAGTGAGAGAGGGGAGTGAGAAAGTTGGCTTAAAGCTCGACGTTCAGAAAACTAAGATTATGGCATCTGGTCCCATCACTTCATGGGAAATAGATGGGGAAACAGTGGAAACAGTGTCAGACTTTATTTTTTTGGGCTCCAGAATCACTGCAGATGGTGACTGCAGCCATGAAATTAAAAGACGCTTAACTCCTTGGAAGGAAGGTTATGGCCAACCTAGACAGCATATTAAAAAGCAGAGACATTACTTTGCCAACAAAGGTCCATCTAGTCAAGGCTATGGTTTTTCCAGTGCTCATGTATGGATGTGAGAGTTGGATGGTGAAGAAAGCTGAGCGCTGCAGAATTGATGCTTTTGAACCATGGTGTTGGAGAAGACTCTTGAGAGTCCCTTGGACTGCAAGGAGATCCAATCAGTCCATCCTAAAAGAGATCAGTCCTGGGTGTTCATTGGAAGGTCTGATGTTGAAGCTGAAGCTCCAATACTTTGGCCACCTCATGCGAAGAGCTGACTCATTGGAAAAGACCCTAATGCTGGGTAGGATTGGGGGCGGGAGGAGAAGGGGACGACAGAGGATGAGATGGTTGGATGGCATCACCGACTCGATGGACATGGGTTTGGGGGGACTCCGGGAGTTGGTGATGGACAGAGAGGCCTGGCGTGCTGCAATTCATGGGGTCGCAGAGAGTCGGACACGACTGAGCGACTGAACTGAACTGAACTGCTTGTCTCTCTCTGTCTGCTCCTCTCTCTCTCCTTCCCTTTTCCTCCTCCCCTCCTGCCCACACAGGTCCAGGACGGAGCTGGAAGTGCCACCGCGACACCGCGATCCCAGAGAAGGCAAGCGTGTCACTGCCGCTTGGCGCTGGCAGGACCCCTTGCCTAGATCCTCTTAACATCCCGAGTCACCGTCCACGGGGTGGGGTCGGGTACCAGCTCCGTCCAGCTGCCGAGGCTGCACCTCGGGGAGGGGCCCCTGGACCAGGCGGGCAGGCAGGTGGTGGATGGGCGGGGCGGGGGGACGGATGCTCTGAGACAAACGGCCACCAGCTTCTCCCCGCCTCCCAGGCCCTTTAGTGCTCTGAGAAAGGGTAGCCAGGGACGCATCCAGCTGAGAAGTAAAGAACAGAGTTCTGGGGCTGGGGTGGATCTCAGCGGCTCTGTTATTTTTTTATTTGATTTTTTAATTTAGTCTGGAACACATGGATAACTCACTTGGAATTTTAATCTGCCTCCCAGTTGTGCTGTTCTAAAAGCTCATTGCACGCGGCTTCGAACGGTTTAGTCTTTGGAGTGGCCTGGGGGTCCCCCAAGGACCCTGATCGCCAGGGGACCCTGACAATGTCTGGGGACATTGGGACACAGACACCCAGCATCTGGGGTGTTACCACTGTGGTGGGGCTCCCAGTGTGTGGTGGGGGGAGACCAGGGACGCTGCCCCACAGCCCACAGTGCCCAGAGTGCCCCACAGCAGAGAGTGTAGCCACAGATGTCAGCAGGGCTGAGGCTGAGAAACCTTGACTTAGCAGGAGAGACACAGTCTGTCTGTACGTCCGTCTGTCTGGGTATCTATCCATCATCTAGCATCTATTTTTATTTTCTTTTTTCATCCTTCCTTCTACTAGTGCCACCTGGGAAGCCCAGGAGATGCAGCGTCAATCCCTGGGTCAGGAAGATCCCCCGGAGGAGGAAATGGCAACCCACTCCAGGATTCTTGCCTGCAGGAGTCCATGGACAGAGGAGCCTGGTGGGCTGCAGTCCACGGGGATGCAAAGAGTCGGACAGGACTGAGTGACTAACACGTTTACTTCTTTTACGTTCATGAATCAAATTGTGAGAAATCCCAAAGTGCAGGCACCTGGCCACTTGGTCCTGTTTCCTGACTGTGTCTGGATGTCCCTCTGAAGATTCGAGAACGTCTCAGACACATCCACTCACTGGTGTGACCCACTGGGGCACCGTCCACCACTTTCCAAGCAGAGCGTTGCCACCTGCACCGCCTCGCGATGCCTTTGGTCATTTTCCTTGAGAAATAACTTTGCGTCTCTAACGTGACCAGATGCCATTCTCCCCAAACACCCCAGGCAGACCCCGAAAGCGAATCCCACGCTTCTGACAGCTTCTGGCATTCTCTGAATCGCCGTGGACATAACTCCTCGCAGCCTCGCGGACTGCACACCATCACTCATGCACAGCCTCTGAGGTCCTTCATCGTCTCAGAAATGGATTGCCGTTATTTCATTCTGCTTTGGTACTGGTAAAAACTCGCACGGAAAGAATTTCAAAGACTGGCAGGAAATGATGGAACCCAATGGGGTCTGCGCTTCCCAAGTGGCTCAGCGTGTTAAAGAACATGCCTGCCAATGCAGGAGATGCAGGACAAGAGGGTTCAATCCCCGGGTTGGGAAGATCCCCCTGGAGGAGGGCATGGCAACCCACTCTGGTATCCTTGCCTGGAGAATCCCATGGACAGAGGAGCCTGGCGGGCTGCAGTCCCAGGGGTCGCAGAGAGTCGGGCACGACTGAGCGATCCAGCAACAGGGTGTGTTTCTTCTTGTTTTGAAGGTCGTGGAACTCTTCCTAGTTTTGCTCCTCGTACCCTTCAGAGACGGGGTTTTGAAAGGAAGCAGGGTTTCTGCTACAAGGGAGCGTTAAAGCCTGCTTGCCTTTGCCAAGAACGCCAAGTGTGCCCACTCACTCAGTCATGCTCAACTCTTGCGACTCCGTGGACTGTAGCCCGCCAGGCTCCTCTGTCCATGGGATTCTCCACGCAAGAATGCTGGAGTGGGTTGCCATTTCCTCCTCCAGGGGATCTTCCTGAGCCAGGAATCCAACTCACGTCTCCCACATTGGCAGGCAGATTCTTTACCACTGAGCCACTAGGGAAGCCCACAAGTTACCATTTTATGCTTTCTTCCCCTCAGGATATTCTTGAATGAAAAATTCTCAATGCATCTTCACATCCCGCAGCTCGGTAGACCAGAAGTCCCAAAGGGCCCTTGAAGGACAATTTAAGCATATTCTGGGTAAATGCATTCCTGGACTCATGACGGTAAAATGATTATTTGTAATTCTATGCACTTGGGGATCTTTAAATACCCATTTCAGTTACCCATGAGGGTGAAGAGGAACCATGAAAATAAGAATGTATCTATGAGATGACCCCAAGTGTAAGAAATGAGGACACTGTGACCAGAAATATGAAAAGTAAAAAATTAAGGGCAGGCATCACACACAGGAAGTTCAACACGACATCCTAGAATGAAGGCTAAGAATTATAAAGAAAAAAGAGAAGAAACAGACGCAGTTGATATCACCAGAAGTTGTAAGTTAGCAATAAAGGCAAAGATTGCTAGAAGTTTGTGAACCTCAGAAAATGCTTTGTTGAAGGTGAAAGTCTCTCAGTCGTGTCCAACTCTTTGCAACCTCATGGACTATACAGTCCATGGAATTCTCCAGGCCAGAATACTGGAGTGGGTAGTCTATCCCTTCTCCAGGGGATCTTCCCAACCCAGGGGTTGAACCCCCACACTGCAGGCGGATTCTTCACCAGCTGAGCCACCAGGGAAGCCCAAGAACACTGGAGTGGGTAGTCCATCCCTTCTCCGGGGGATCTTCATGACCCAGGGATCGAACTGGGGTCTCCTGTATTGCAGGCGGATTCTTTACCAACTGAGCTCTCAGGGAAGCTCTAAAAACAAAGATCACTAAGGCGAGTTATAGTCCTGTGCGTGACTCGCTTCATTGAAGAGAGCCTCAGAGACTGGAGAGTTAAGCTTTTTACTGCGTTCGTACGCTCCCCCACCACACACGCAGAGACCCAGGACATTGTTATGTCTGGGATGGTGTTTGTGCTTTTGCGGCTTTTGTTAAACAACCGCTTAGGGTAGCAGTACCCAGACAACAGAACACACACAACTTCAACACGTTTCTTAAATGACAAATTTGGTGACTACGGAGCTTGGATGGAAAACCATGCCTGGCATGGATTTACCCCTAAGCGTCCCTCAGACCGAATGCATAGGTCTTGCTGCCCACTCGGCAAACCCGGGTGTCGACAGGGCTCATGTTAGCAGCATCAGTTGATGGAAGAAGAGTCAGCAAGACAGACACCAAAAAGCTTAATGACGGCACCCATTGCGAGACTTGACACATCCCGAGGACCAGTCCACTTGGGAAACAGGCATGGCACTACCTCCCTGACCCCTGGGTCTTCTGAGAAGCTTCCACAATCAGCCTCCCAACCCCTCCAGCCTTGGAGGGGGCCCAGTGCACCTGCTATGGTTGTATTTCCTAAAAGCCAAGGTGAAAGGTATTTATGAAATAGACACCCTCATAATTCAGTTGGTATCAAGACAGAGGAAGCTTCAACTGGGCCGCGTCTGGCACAGACCTGCCTTTGCAGAGCTCACTCTTTCCCATGAAATTCTGGGCATTAGGACTTGATGTCCTTGGGGCCATTACCCATCCCAGCCTAGCTGGCAAAGCTCCTTTAGGACAAGAGCTCCTTGCCCCTCAACAGTGAGCTCCATCCGGTGTTTGCTCAGGGCCTGGCTGGGTAGCCCTACTCAGCACACGGTTGCTGAAAGGATGGATGCATGCATCCATGTGTGAGTGGATGGATGGATAGATCAGCGGTTGATGGATAAATGGATGGATGGGGGGGTGGATGGATGAAGGATGGATGGATGAAAACATGGAAGGATGACGGATGGGTGGATGAAAGCATGGATGGATGAATGGGTGAAAGGATGGATGGATGAATGGATACATGGATGGATGGATGGGTAGATAGATAGATGGGTGGATAGACAGATAGATGGAAGGATGGATGGGTGGATAGATGGAAGGATGGATGGGTGGGTGGGTGGATGAATGGATGGATGGATGGGTGGATGGATGGATGGGTGGATGGATGGATGGATGGATGGATGGATGGATGGATGGATGGACGGATGGATGGGTGGGTGGATGGATGGATAGATGGATGGGTGGATGGATGGATGGGGAGATGGGTGGATGGATGGATGGATGGATGGATAGATGGGTGGGTGGATGGATGGATGGGTGGGTGGATGGATGGATGGATGGATGGATGGATTGGTAAATGGGTGGATGGATGGATGGATGGATGGATGGATGGATAGATGGGTGGGTGGATGGATGGATGGGTGGGTGGATGGATGGATGGATGGATGGATTGGTAAATGGGTGGATGGATGGATGAATGGGTGGATGGATGGATGAATGGATGGATGGATAGATGGGTGGATGGATGGATGGATGGGTGGGTGGATGGATAGATGGGTGGGTGGATGGATGGATGGGTGGGTGGATGGATAGATGGGTGGGTGGATGGATGGATGGGTGGGTGGATGGATAGATGGGTGGGTGGATGGATGGATGGGTAGATGGGTGGATGGGTGGATGGATGGATGGATGGATGGATGGGTGGGTGGATGGATGGATGGGTGGATGGGTGGATGGATAGATGGGTAGATGGATGGGTGGGTGGATGGATGGATGGGTGGATGGATGGGTGGGTGGATGGATGGATGGATGGATGGATGGGTGGGTGGGTGGATGGATAGATGGGTGGGTGGATGGATGGATGGATGGATGGATGGATGGATGGGTGGGTGGGTGGATGGATGGATGGGTGGGTGGATGGATAGATGGGTGGGTGGATGGATGGATGGGTAGATGGGTGGATGGGTGGATGGATGGATGGATGGATGGATGGGTGGGTGGATGGATGGATGGGTGGATGGGTGGATGGATAGATGGATGGGTGGGTGGATGGATGGATGGGTGGATGGATGGGTGGGTGGATGGATGGATGGATGGATGGATGGGTGGGTGGATGGATGGATGGGTGGATGGATTGGTAAATGGGTGGATGGATGGATGGGTGGATGGATGGATGGATGGGTGGATGGATGGGTGGGTGGATGGATGGATGGATGGATGGATGGATTGGTAAATGGGTGGATGGATGGGTGGGTGGATGGATGGATGGGTGGGTGGATGGATGGATGGATGGATGGATGGATGGATGGGTGGGTGGATGGATGGATGGGTAGATGGGTGGATGTATAGATGGGTAGATGGGTGGGTGGATGGATGGATGGGTGGGTGGATGGATGGATGGGTGGATGGATGGGTGGGTGGATGGATGGATGGATGGATGGATTGGTAAATGGGTGGATGGATGGATGGGTGGATGGATGGATGGATGAATGGATACATAGATGGATGAATGGGTAGATGGATAGATGGAAGGATGGATGGATGGATGGGTAGATGGACAGATGAAAGCATGGGCGGATGGATGGATGAAAGGTTAGATGGATGAATGGACACATAGATGGATGGATGGGTGAATGGATACACGGATGGATGGGTGGATGGATGGATAGATGAAAGCATGGATGGATGGACGAAGGATGGATGGATGAGGCGGTCATCCCCATTGGTGAAGAGAACTCACTGATGCTGCGTGGACGGGACAAACGAGCAGCCTGACTGACGAGTGCACATGCCGAGTCACAGTTTGCCCAGGGATGGAAGGTCCTCCATCCCGGTGAGTGTCCACAACAGCCCCCTCCCAGGCTCCCCAAACATCAGCGCCAGGCTCAAACCCAGAATCCCAGTGCTCATGATGCCTCGGATTCAGCCGTACTCACCCAGCGGTGCACAGGACTTCTCCAGGTGCTGGACAGTGTCTCTGAGCTCGGAGGAATGTTCCGCGGTCAGGTGTGCAGGGAACACGGTAAGTTCTCCAGAACCGAGTTCTCCCTCTCCCCTGGCGAACAAGGGCTTCCCGGGTGGCTCAGGGGTAAAGAATCTGCCTGCCAATGCAGGAGACGTGGGTTAGATTTCCTAGGGTCACGAAGATCCCTTGGAGAAGGAAATGGCAACCCACTCCAGTATTCTTGCCTGGGGAATCCCATGGACAGAGGAGCCTGGAGGGCTACAGTCCATGGGGTCACAAAGAGTCAGACACGGCTGAGCACGCACGCCCACCCAGCAGATGAAAGACATAAGGGAAGTCATGAGATGAGAAGGGGCCATCTGAGGCCAGGGTTCCACAAGGTTCCACTTGACCTTGGAGCCTCTCTTTGCTCAAGGATTATGGAATCCCCCAGGGATTCTCGAGAGACTCAGCAAGAACGAGAACTCAGCAAGCTTATTCTCTCAGTGACAAAGGATGGCGGCTTGGCCAACTTCCCCATCCTGAGCCCGTACTTAGGAACCACCTTTGTGATGACGGGAAGAGTAGCTGGCACTTGTGGACGATGACTGTAAGCCACGCAAAGCCTCTCTGGTGACACACAAGCCTCGAAGGCTGGGGTCTTCCTGTAAGTCAAGATTCCACTTCTTGGTACATCATTCCGGCTGTTCGGAAATATTAGATGAGGCATGTCTCCATCTTGGTTTCAACACAGGAAGTAATCCTTGTTCTCAAACAGGACAGTCACGGCCGTAGCACTTAGCAGAATATCTGAGCAGTTCTGGGATGTGCCGGCATCCAGGGGTGAAGGCGGCAGCTCAGTGGGTCTCAAAATTGTCTGAGCAAGAGGATGGCTTGAGGAGGTCTAATAAATGCTGACGCCCAGAGGGATGAGCTTGGGAATTCTGGTGAAGGTGGGGCTGAGCGTTAATTGTTTTCAGAGGCTCCCCTAGGCAGCCTAAACCCATTAGCCTTACCCGACCTTGTCATCATTCAGTTGCCAAGTCGTGTCCGACTGTTTGTGACTCCATGGACTGCAGTACGCCAGGCTTCCCTGTCCCTCACCACCTTCCTGGAGCTTGCCCAAGTTCATCTCCACTGAATCAGTGATGCCATCCAACCATCTCATCCTCTGTCGTCCCCTTCTCCTCCTGCCTTCAATCTTTCCCAGCATCAGGGTCTTCTCCAATGAGCCAGCTCTTCACATCAGGTGGCCAAAGTATTGGGGCTTCAGCCTCAGTCCTTCCAATGAGTCTTCAGGACTGGACCTTGGGGATGGTCTTCACCACCCATGACAGGCTTGAGCACATGGATGGTTTGATGGCAGAGAGGATGCTGGAGGTGGGGCTGCCCTTATTGGCTGTAGACTCGCTTCTCTTTCTTGAGGTTGGAAGGAATGTGAGCAAAGAGGGCTACAGCATTTGTGGTTCCAGTGCAAAATGAAACTGTGGATTCCTTGTTTTCACTTCATTAAGAACTTCAAGATGGTGGTCACAGAGCATTAAGGCAATAGATGTTCTTATGAACCCAGGGTCCTGTGTAGCTACATGGATCAGTCAACCAGGAGGGCAACTCTGGATATGCATACAAGAAGCTGTGATCTCCAAGGTTCTCCAGGTCATCAGAGAAGGAACGAATGTTTTCTGTGTTTTCAAGCCTTCTGGTTCATGTAGGATGTTGTGGATGGAATACTGTCTACCAAAAATTATGAGCACGTCTTAATCCCTATTATTGGTGGATATGACTGTTGGCAAAAGGATCTTGGAAGATGTAACTAATGAGGGACCTTGAGATGAAGAGATCATTCTTGACTATCCACATAGAAGCGAAGGGTCTGAGACGAGGTTCCTCCTGGATGGGGGTGGCCCTAAACCCGATGACAGGGTCCTTATAAGTCACAGAAGAGGAGAGACATGGACACAGAGGAGAAGCCACGTGGAGACAGAGGCGGAGGTGGGAGGGAGGCAGCCACCAGCCCGGGATGCCTGGAGCCCCCAGAAGCTGGAAAAGGCAGGAAGGACCCTCCCCTGGAGACTCTGGACAGAGCTCAGCCTAGGGACACCATGACCATTTGAGGACCGTCTCCAGGGCTGGGGGAGGATGGATGTTTGTTGTTTTTAGCCACCTGTTTGGGGTCCTCAGTTACAGCCGCCCCAGGACATTCATGTAGACAGCACAAGAGTGAGCTGGGTGACTCAGCAGGGCTGTCCACGGGGACCACGGGTCCCCATCACACAGAGATCCAAGCGATGAGTCACTGGGACCCACCAATCGTCTTGTGGGTCCACACGGTGATTGTCACTTCTGCAGCAGGGAAGAAGGCGGTCAGGAATCTCTGACCCTTGGCTTTCACTGTCTCGATGATCTCTGCCTGCTGTCTCCCTTGTGCTGGTCCACAGTCCCTGGGAGACTCCTTGTCATGCCACGGCTCTCCTGGGAAGGGTGTCAGGATGTCTCTTATCCAAGTAGACGCCCTGCAGAGTCATGGCACCTACAGAAGTCTCTGGCTTGTTCCTCTTGGGCCACCACGTGGGCAGTCCTGTGTGCCGATGTCTCTTCTCCGCCAACCACAGCCGCACACGGGCCGGACGGTGACGACTCAAATGCACACGTCCCCGTCTCCCGCTCCTTTACACTAACGCCTCCTGGTTCCGCGACACCGAATCCATTGCATCCCGTTCATCTGTAATGAAAACATGGTCTCTGGGGTTAGACACACCTCAGGGTCCCATCCAAGTGCCACCGGGACCTTGAAACGAGGTCAGACATTGAGTCTTTGTGGGGGCAATTTCCCACCCATATGAAGGATTTACAATTCTCCACACGGCACACAGGGGCCGACAGCCAGTGTCCACATACCACGGACCTCGGATAAGTCTGACCTTCCCCCCTTTCTGTAAATAGTTTCATTAGAACACAGCCACACACGTGAGCATTGTGTCTGTAGCTGCTTGTGTGTCATATGGAAGACCTGAATAGTTGTAAGAGAACATACAGCCCTACCGTAGGAAGATATTTATTAACTGGTCCTTTATGTAAAAAGTTGGCTCTCCTGGAATGCTATCTATCTGAGTATCATCACTCATGAATATCTATCATCTATCTATCCATCCATCATATCTACCTATCCACCCATCCATCCATCATCTGTATCATCCATCCATCTATCCATCCATCCTCCCATCATACCCATCATCAATCCTGAATATCTGTCTATCCATCCATCCATCCATCCATCCATCCATCACACCTATCATCAACCCTGAATATCTATCCATCCATTCTATATATCTGTCTATCCAACCATCATATCTATCCATCCACCCATCCACCCATCATGTCTAGCATTAGTCCTGAATATCTATCATATCTCTCTGTCTATCCAACTATCATATCTATCCATCCATTACACCTATCATCAATCCGGAATACCTATCCATCCATTCTATCCATCTATCTATCTATCTATCTATCTATCTATCTACCCAACCATCTTATCTATCCATCTATTCATCTATCCATCATGTCTAGCATCAGTCCTGAATATCTATCATATCTCTCTGTCTATCCAACCATCACTTCTATCCACCCATTACACCTATCATCAATCCGGAATATCTACCCATCCATTCTATCTATGTATCTATCTACCCAACCATCATTATCTATCCATCCATCCATCCATCCACCCATCATGTCTAGCATCAGTCCTGAATATCTATCATATCTCTCTGTCTATCCAACCATCATATCTATCCATCCATTATACCTATCATCAATCCTGAATACCTATCCATCCATTCTATCTATATATCTATCTACCCAACCATCTTATCTATCCATCCATCCATCTATCCATCCATCATCTGCATTGTAAGTCCTGAATATCTATCATATCTATCCATCCATCCAGCATATCTATCCTGAATATCTATCAATCAACTGGTCTATCAGTCTACCTATCTCTATAATGTATCTATCTTTCTATCCATCTCTTTCTATCTATCATTCTATGTCTACCTAAATATCATCTAGCCAGCATCTATCTACATATCCATGTGTCTGAATACCATGCCTAACATACATCTGTCTACCTACCTATCCATCTATCTACCTAAACCAGAACATATAGATACCTGATACTCGTTTAGAACAGATAGCTGAATGAATAAACAGATGAGTAAATGATGTCCGTGAAAGGTTCTTGCACTATATCTGAGAACACAAATCTCCAGAACCTTTCCCTGTCTTTTGCTTCTAAAGGGAAGCAGAGCTACCGAGGAGAGGTGGAAGTGAAGCCCCCGTGAGCCCGCCATTCTCCAGGCAGATGGCGACAAGCAGACAGGAAAGTGAAAATGCACACCTCCCGGCAGGGTACCATTCATGGCGGTGCTCCTATTCCAGGGGCCATGTGTGTGATGAGGACGTTGTGAGTTCCTGGGGACAGTGTCATGACAGCCGTGTCCTCTGACTTCAAAGCTGTGCCTGGACACCTGTGGAAACCTTCCTCCTGTCTGGTGCCACCTGGTGAATGGCATTGCCCCAACACCAACACCATGTGCCCAGATGACCCATCACCAGAAATAAAGATTGGGCAGTGTCCCTGCAGCCCCTTCCATGGTGAAGAAGCAGGTATTAAACACCAAGACACAGCTTCGGCATCTTTGTTCAGAAGCAGATTTGTTTAAAGTTGAACACCTTTGCCAAGAAACGCGCCCTGCCCCAGAG
This sequence comes from Giraffa tippelskirchi, assembly GCF_054371585.1. Classification (NCBI taxonomy): domain Eukaryota; kingdom Metazoa; phylum Chordata; class Mammalia; order Artiodactyla; family Giraffidae; genus Giraffa; species Giraffa tippelskirchi. The sequence continues at coordinate 1,147,148 of NC_137290.1, forward strand.
GCAGGAGACTGAAAGAGATTCCATTCTTGGTTGTCTTGAGTATTCCCAACTGAGAGCCGTGGTGTTCCTTCATGTTTTCATTAAGTGACCACTGAATAAACACTTTGTTCCACAAAAATGAACCCTCCTTCACTGTTGGTGGGAGCGTAAATCGTGCACGCTCTATGGAGAACAGGATGGAGGTTCCGCAAAAAATTAAAAATAAGAGTTGCCGTATGATCTAGCAATCCCACTTCTGGATCCAGAAAAGAGGAAAACTCTAACTCGAAAAGATAGACGGACCCCACTGATCACACCAGCACTATTTACGACAGCCAAAACCTAAGCGCCCATCGAGAGACAAACGGATCAGAAAGAGGTGGTATATACACACAATGGAATAGTACTCAGCCATGAAAAGGAATAAAATAATGACATTTACAGCAACACAGATGAACCTAGAGATTATCATGCTAAGTGAAGTAAGTCAGACAGAGAAAGACAAGTACCATATGATAATCACTTATATGTGGAATCTAAAAAAAAAAAAATGATACAAATTAATTTATTTACAAAACAGAAGTAGAATCATGACGTGTGGTTGCCAAAGAGGAGAAGGTGGGGAAGGAACACATTAGGAATTTGGAATTAACACATGCAGACGACTGTATATAAAACAGATAACCAATAATGACCTAATGTACAGCACAGGGAGTCATATTCAATATCTCGTAATAACCAATAATGGAAAAGAATCTGAAAAAGAATATGTGTGTATATATAGGGTTGGGCAAAAAGTTCCCTGGGGTTTTTTCATGACATCTTCAGTTCAGTTCAGTTCAGTTCAGTCGCTCAGTCGTGTCCGACTCTGTGACCCCATGGACTGCGGCACGCCAGGCCTCCCTGTCCATCACCAACTCCCGGAGTTTACTCCAACTCATGTCCATCAAGTCGGTGATGCCATCCAATCAGTTTGCAATGCTATCCAACCATAACATCGTATAGAACCTCGAACAAAACTCTCTGGCCAACCCAAGGTATTTATAACTGAATTACTTTGCTGTACACCTGAAAACTAACACCATATTGCAAATTAACTATAGTTAAAGAAAATGTTTTAAAAAAATAAACACTCCATTCTGGAAGCACGCTCCATCCATCTTAGAACCAAGAAGCCGTTTATAAAGCCTCTGTCATCAAGAGTCAGACACAACTGAAGCAATATAGCACACAGGCACGCACACCGTCATGAAGTATAAATCCAACTCTGGAGGTGCTGCTGGTTGCAGCCCCAATGCCTAGTGTGCTGGAAGCCCAGTGTCAGGTTTGGGGCCTCTATAGGATTTCATCTGTCGAGGGAATACGGTCAGCTAACCAGCGGTCACTGGTCTTGAAATCCAGGGTACGGTCCGGCAGGAAACACATACAGTCATTTTGCTGGCATCCCCCGTGCCTGAACTCTCCACACTAGAATATGACGAGCCAAGGGCCATTCTCAGAGACAGGATCGAGCCTTCCTTGACCTGACTGGTGGGTTGCCCACCCGGGGTCCAGGCAAGAGTCCACCACCCTGTGTGAGGTGTTCACAAGTGTCAACAACTGTGTGAGTTTCTCGTAACAAATCCCGATTGCGGTGTTGGTGTTTTGTTTGTCTTTTTATTTGCTGTGTCTGAATCTTTGCCTGCAGGCTCCTCTGTCCCTGGGATTCTCCAGGCAAGAAGACTGGAGTGGGTTGCCATTTCCTTCTCCAGGGGATCTTCCCGACTCAGGGATTGAAACCCGGTCTCCTACAACGGCAGGCGGCTTCTGAGCCACCAGGGAAGACTCTTGGTGTTTTTTTTAAAAAACTGAAATTTATTCTCAGTTTTTTTATAATTTATTTTTTCACATTAAAATATATATATATATATTTTTTGGCTGCACCATGTAGCATGTGGGATCTTAGTTCCTTGAACAGGGGTCAAACCTGTACCCCTATCACTGGAAGCCTGGAGTCTTAGCCACTGGACCAGCAGGGAAGTCCATTGTCTCTCACTTCTGCAGATGCAGGGCTGAGCTCTGTCCAGAGGCTCCAGGGGAGGGTCCTTCCCACCTCTTCCAGCTGCTGGGGTCTCCAGGTGTCCATCCCCGGGCTGGTGGCCTCCCCTCTCCCGTCTCTGCCTCCATAGTCCCATAACCGCCTCCTGTTCCGTAATCAAATCTCCCTCTACCTATCTCTGATAAACAACCTCACGAGCACATTGGTAAGCAAGAACAAGGGCCTATCTGAAGACCTTCGTTATCATCGGCAATGATTCTTTCCCCAGATACGAACACGTCTGCGGTGTCCCAGGTGGCAAACTGGTAAAGAATCTGCCCGCCGATGCAAGACATGTAAGAGACCAGGGTTCGATCCCTGTGCCGGGAAGACCCCCTGGAGAAGGAAATGGCAACCCACACTAGTGTTCTTGCCTGGAGAATCCCATGGACAGAGGAGCCTGGCGGGCTGCAGTCCATGGGGTCACAGAGAGTCGGACACGACTGAGCAAGTAAACAACACCAACCACATTCTGGTTTGAAGGCTAACTCACGTCCTGCGGTGTAAGCCATACTCCAGGAGAGGGACACGCCCGTATTAACACGTGATGAAGGGAGAGGCAGAGAGCAGGAGGGAGGTTTCACGTGCCCGCGGAAGGTGAAGTGGACAGAAAAGCCTAAAATGTGGTGGAGGTGGTCCAGACACCCACACCCCGTCCACACCTGCGTCCTAGAGAGCCCCGTGGGGACTGGTGTCCCGCGCTGCCCTGGTATCACGCGTCCTACAGAAGTACCTACCCCTCCGGAGATGGTCCTTCCATGAGTCGTGGGGTGAGACCACTGCTAGGAGCCCTGGGGGCCACAGGTTAGCCCCTAGGAGCCGGTCGTCCTGAAGACGGTGCATCCTTGATCAAGACAGTAAGGAAGGAAGGCTCAAAGCGTCTCCCTTTCTGGGACCCAGGAATCAGAGATGCCTCTCTGGCACGATTCGTGTGTGAGAGAGACCGGAACACAGGACATCCTCGAAGCTACCAGACTTCCCTTGAAAGCGTTTGTTTCACCCAAAACCTGTCTACCCCAGGGTCCACGGCGCCTCTGCGCTTAAGGAAGGAACACCGCCCACGAGGCTTGCAGGATTTAATGACTCAGAGCACCCGGTACAACTGGACACTTAGCGGGGGTCACAGGATTCATGGCTGAGAACCACACCAGCTCAGGGGTCCACTCAGCGTTCCTCTTTCCCGTGAGTTCCCACCCGGGTCATGACGGGAGACTCTGGGGGCACAGAGCCCGGAGGGTCGGGGGGAAGAGGGTGATGGAGAGACGTGGTCCAGCACAAACAGACCTGCGAGGGCAGCGCAGACCGCAGTGTTCCCCATCGGACCACGGTCTTCCTGGCGGACTGCTACCCGCCGAAGGTCTCCCGGGTCACGTCAGCGATGCCCGTCAGCTGGCAGCTTCTGGCCCAAAGCTGCCGTTGAAGCTCTGGGTCGTACGTGGCCTCCAGAGACCAGGTCTCCCTCTCGTTGTAGAGATAAAGGCCACCGAGACCTTCCAGTGCTGGGGTGACTGCGGCGTAGACGGAGGTCCAGGCTCCCTCGTCCGGGGTCTGCAGGGAGAAGGAACACAGAGGCAGATGCTAACTGTCAGGGCAGGGACACGGGGGTCTCGGGAGCCCACGGACGTTGAGGGGGAGACACGGGGCCCCTGACCAGGGCCCATCGACTCATCAGCTCAAGCCTGGCTGGCCAAGGCTGGGGGAGCTTGCACTCCGTGACCTCGCAATGGTGCACCCTTGTGGGTTTCATTCCCACGTTGTTCTCATGTGTTTCCACAGACGCGTACAAAGGGCCTCCATTCCTCTGGACGACCCAAAGGAATCAGCCCCTAAAGAGAAGGCTGGATACATCTCAAGAGAGCAGAGCCCTGTGGCTACAATGAGAGGGTCTCTTTTCATGGAGCTGAGTCACTCCAGGGCTGAGACAAAGTGTGGGTTCTGGGCACAGGTCCTGAGTTTAAATACTCAGGTCTCCAGTCCTTTTTTTTTTTTAATTCATTTTATTGAAATATAGTTGATTTACGAGGCTTCCCAGGCGGCACTAGTGGTAAAGAACCCGCCGGCCAATACAGGAGACTAGAAGAGACGCAGGTTTGATCCCTGGGTTGGGAAGATGCCCTGCAGAAGGGCATGGCAACCCACTCCAGTGGGCTGTACCCACTCCCGTATCCTTGCCTGGAGAATCCCATGGACAGAGGAGCCTGGGAGGTTACAGTCCATGGGGTCTCAGAGAGTCGGACCCGCCTGAAGCGACTTAGCATGTGTGCAGAGTTGATTTACAAGGTTGGGTTAACTCCTGCCATGCGGGGCAGGCTCTCTGAAACCAGAATGCTTGCTCACTGGGTCAAAGCAGATGGTGGTTCAGCCTCGGGGTTGAATGCGTGCTCTCTAGCAATTTGAAAGGAAATGTTCAGACAGCAGAAAGGTTCTTGCTTTCCAAGCAGGAGAGGAGATATGATACGAGAACCGGAAAGTCTGAAGAGGAGCCTGAAAGGCATTAGAGAGACGGGAGAAAAGTGGATGCTGGGTGGAAGGCTGCAGGTTGGAATATAACACACGCTGAGCTTTTGGGCTGAGGGTTGGTGCCTGGGCGTGATCACTAGATTAGAAGATGTGATATGTGTGTGTGTGTTTGTGTGTGTACAAACATATACAATGGCACACTACTCAGCCATCAAAAAGGATGAAATAATGCTATCTGCAGCAACGTGGATGCACCTAGAGAATATTACGCTTAGTAACGTAAGTCAGAGAAAAGTAAATACGGGATGACATTACTTAAACGCGGGATCTAACAGAGATGATACAAATGGACTGATTTATAAAACACACACAGACTCACAGACACAGAAAACAAATTTATGGTCACCAAAGGGCAAATGGGTGGGGGAGGGCTAACTTTGGAGCTTGGAATTAACATACGCACACTACTATATATCAAACAGATAAACAAGGACCTACTGACTCCAGGTGACCCCATGGACTGTAGCCCACCAGGCTCCTCTGTCCATGGGATTCTCCAGGCAAGAATACTGGAGTGGGTTGTCATTCCCTTATCCAGGGGACCTTCCCGACCCAGGCATCGAACCTGCATCTCCTATATTAGAAGGCAGATTCTTAATCACTGAGCCACCTAGGAATCAAGAGAACTCCCTTATCTTATTGTCAAGATAGCGGTCATTCCAGAGCTTGTCACTTAAACTTTGGAAAATCCACTCAACTCGCCCTGCCCTGGTCCTTCTCGTATGCCTCTAAGAGTCTGTCTTTTGAAGCATCACCAGAAACAGATCCAGGCCAGGAGACAACCCCACGGTCACATCTTCTAGATGGAGATAGGCTCAGAACATCTTCTGGGTAGTCATAGTGACAAATATCCTGTTGTTCTTGGTCAGATGGACTGACGTGGAGCGCTGCACCTCCGTGGCAAAAACATGGTTAAATCAGCTCCTGGAGTGAGCCCGCTTCCCAAGTCAGTCATTCTCTGGGCTGAGATCCCAGGGGTCTGTGGCCAGAAACCCCACTTTGACTCTCCCCTGGAGTGAGTCACCTCCACGAGAAAGACCCTCTTTAATGTAGCCCCAGGGCTCCACTGTCTTGAGATGCATCCAGCCTTTAGAGGCTGCTTCCTTTGAGTCATCCAGCAGGCATTGCCTGGGGAGGGGGGACCACTTCCCCTACACCTTGAAAATCCTCTTATCTGGGCAACAGTCCTTGTGATCAGTGCGTCCAACGGAACATGAGGACGGCTGTTTTAGGAGATGGGGCCTGTGGGGTGCTGGACATGAACTCGGGATGCACACTCTGCCAGAAACTCAGGTACCGTCAGGAGGGACGAGATGCCGTGGGATTCTGTCTGTTGATGAAGGTGTTTCTGTACGACAGTGACTCCCAAGCACAAGCATACTGTACCCTCATGCATACACACTCACATACACCCAGGCACAGACACTCACAGGCACACACGCACACCCATGCACACACCGATATTCACAGGCCCACACACTCACATGCACACCCCCCCGCATGCACACAAATACATGTATATGGACACACAAATATTCACACACACACACTCCCAGGCACACACATGCATTTACACACACACATATATTCACATGCACACACTCACAATGCACACATATGCATATGGACACACAAATATTCATGCACAGACAGATATGTTCAGTGGACACACACCCAAGGACACACATGTATTTACATGCACACACAGATATTCACATGCACACACACTCACAGGCACACACACCCATGCACATAAATGCATTTATGTGCACACACACCCCCACACCATCACATGGATACACATAACCCAGGCACACAAATATTCATATGCACATTCACATGCACACACTCACATGTACACAAATGTATTTGTATGGACACACAAATGTTCACACAGACACACAAATATCCATATGCACACATACACTCACATGCATGCATATCCATGCACACAAATGCATTTATATGCAGACACACACCCAGGCACACACAGTCACATGGATACACATACCCTCAGGCACACATATGCATTTACACAGATGCACACACACTCACATGCACACATACCCGTGTACACAAATGCACTTATATGCATGCAAACACATCCAGGCACACACATTCACGAGGATACACATACATACAGCCAGGCAGACACACGAATTTATATGGATACACAAACATTCACATGCACACACACATTCACATACACACCTTCACATACACACATATACCCCCAGGCACACACATGCAGTTAGATTCACAAATACAAATATTCACATGTACACAGATATATATTCACTGCACACACATATTCCCCCAGGCACACACGTGCATTTGCACACACATGCAACTATTCATAGGCACACACACAACCAGTGCACACACACAAGCATTTACACACAGACACACACATTCACACACATATATGCCCTCATGCACACACATTCACACACACACATGCATACCCTCGCATGCACACACACAACATTCACCCAAGGTGGTCTTGACCATCCGGAGAGTTCTCTGACATAGAAAAGGGAGAAAATTTTTAAAAAGGAGCCATTCTCGGTGCTCACACATCTCGTGGAGGATTAATCGCATCCACTTATCCCACTTAACCACGTGATAGATGCCAGGCTAAAAACAGCCGCCCTCGATCACCTACAGAACATTTCCAGGCCTCGGGTGGATGACGGAGAGGAAGGGAATGAGGTTTCATTTGTCATGTTTTAATTCCCAAATGTTTTGACAGCTCATGAAATGGATGCTTTTATGCATCTCCTCTTCCCCGCGTCTGATGCCACGGTCCTCACTCTCAGCCGTGAGGATCATGACACATCACGCCTGCCTGAAAGGGAGGAGGTCTGAGACGCTGACAGTCACAGGTGTGACCATAAAGAAGGCGGAATGCTGACAAATCAGTACCTTTAAATTGTAGTGCTGGAGCTGGAGAAGACTCTTGAGAGTCCCTTGGATGGCAAGGCGATCCAACCAGTCCATCCTAAAGGAAATCAACCCTGACTATTCATTGGAAGGACTGATGCTGAAGCTGAAACTCCAACGCTTTGGCCATCTGACGGGAAGAACTGACTCACTGGAAAAGACCTTGATGCTGGGAAAGATTGAAGGCTGGAGAAGGGGACGACAGAGGATGAGACGGTTGGATGGCATCGCTGACTTGATGGACATGACTTTGAGTAAGCTGCAGGAGTTGGTGATGGACAGGGAAGCCTGGCGTGCTGCAATTCATGGCGTCACAAAGAGTCGGACACGACTGAGCGACTTTCACTTTCACTTCATCACGACAAGGTTGTAATGCACAAAGGGGGTGAGGAGGTCCCAGGACCTTGGTTCAAATTTCTCCATCAGCTGCTGTGACCTAGGAGACCCCATCTGAGCCACCCTGTCTCCATCAGCCTCAGCTTCCTCACCTAGAAGTCGAGAATGTCACCGGTAGCTTTTCCAAACTGTTATGGAGACAAATGAATAAAGACACTTGCTTTGTTGCTGTTGTTCAGCCGCTAAATTGTGTCTGACTGTGCGACCCCATGGACTGCAGCACGCCAGTCCTCCCTGTCCATCACCAGCTCCCAGAGTTTACTTAAACTCATGTCCATGTAGTCAGTGATGCCATCCAACCATCTCATCCTCTGTCGCCCCCTTCTCCTCCAGCCTTCAGTCTTTCTCAGCATCAGTGTCTTTCCAAGTGAATCAGCTCTTCGCATCAGGTGGCCAAAGTATTGGAGTTTCAGCTTCAGCATCAGTCCTTTCAGTGAATATTCAGGACCGATTTCCTTTGTTTATTCATTGCCAACAATAAATATCACCATGCCGAGGGTGACATGACGCTACTGGCCAGCCGCTGTGCCAAACGCCGATACCCACGTTTTGCAGGCCAGGATTCAAGGCTCAGAGAGGTCTAGTCATCTGTCCACGACACACAGCCAGTGGCTGGAGAAGCTGAGATTCCAAATGAAGCACGTCCTGGCGTGCTACAGTCCATTGGGTCTCAGAGAACTGGACGTGACAGAGCAACTGAATGACAACAACAATATTTTTGTGGCCCCAAAGACCAAGAAAGATAGCTTAGATAAGAGCTCCCGGCAGCTGGAGCTGACGACAGGAAGGAGCATCGGGCCGACAGCTGGGTACAGGCGCGTGAAATAAAGAAACCAAAATAAAAAAGCAAAGAGAGCAAGGGTGGGATTGAAACTGTGCTCCACAGAGCTGGGAGCTGTGTGCTGCAGAGAAAGATGCATGTGTTATAATTACATAATTACACAGCCCTCTGCAGGGCTGAAAGCGCTTTCCCACATATGATGTCAGCGCCGCTCCCAACAATCTTAGGAGATGCCATTACCCAGAATGAAGAAGTTACACAGATGAGGGGCAGAGCGGTGGGAGGGCAAAGGAGCAGAGAGGGCGCAGAGGATGGCCAGGTCTTGGCTCTTCCGGAGACCCCAGCCCTCCCCACCTTCCCGCTCAGTCACGATGGGCAGGTCCCCCGAGCTCACGGCCTGACAAGCCCCTTGCTTCTCCGCTGGAATCCCTGAAAGCTGCACCTTCTGTGTGATCCTCGGAGCTGCGGACACACGCTCTCAGCAGCCCAGCTGGCACTGGAGGCGGAGACCCCACGACACACCTCAGGGTCAAACCATCTTTCCTTCTCACCTGCCTGGTACCCCGGCTCCCAGACAGGCACCAAGACACGGCCTGGTGTTCCTGCAGCAGAAACCCCAAGTGACCCCTGAGACTTCCTTGTTTCACTTTCCAAGGTCAAAGAGTCAAGGCATCGTGATGTGGTTTCTGGAATGCTCTCTTTTTTTCTTTTTCATGCTTATCTATTTGGTCTTCCCTGGTGGCTCAGTGGTAAAGAATCACCTGCCAATGCAGGAGACGTGGGTTTGACCCCTGGGTCAGGAAGATCCCCTAAAGAAGGAAATGGCAACCCACTCCAGTATTCCTGCCTGGAGAATCCCTTGAACAGAGGAGCCTTGCAGGCTATAGTCCACGGGGTTGCAGAGAGTTGGAAGTGACTGAGTAACTGGGTGTGTGCATGCCTGTGTGCGTGCACACACATACACACACATTTATTTATTTATCTGTGCCAGGTGTTAGTTGTCACATGGGGCATCTTTAGTTGTGGCAGATGAATTAGGCTGTGGTATGTAAAATCTCATTCCCTGATCAGGGATTGAACCCAGGCCCCCTGCATTGGGAGCGTGGAATCTTAGCCACTGGACCACCAGTGAAGTCCTTGAGTCGTCTTCAAAACAATCTCTTTCTGCCCCTCTCCACCCCTGCAATGGCCTCTAACCATAACCTGGGTTCACCCCCCATGGATCATGCCCTCTGGTCCATGGGATGTTCCATAGGCTGTGGCCCATGGGATGCTCTGTAGACTGTGGCCCATGGGAGGCTCTGCAGACTGTGGTCCATGGGACGCTCTGTAGACTGTGGTCCATGGGACGCTCTGTAGGCTGTGGTCCATGGGACGCTCTGTAGACTGTGGTCCATGGGACGCTCTGTAGGCTGTGGTCCATGGGACGCTCTGTGGGCTGTGGTCCATGGGATGCTCTGTAGAGTGTGGTCCATGTGATGCTCCATGGGCTGTGGTCCATGGGATGCTCTGTAGACTGTGGCCCATGGGAGGCTCTGTAGACTGTGGTCCATGGGAGGCTCTATAGGCTGTGGTCCATGGGAGGCTCTGTAGGCTGTGGTCCATAGGACGCTCTGTAGGCTGTGGCCCATGGGACACTCTGTAGACTGTGGTCCATGGGATGCTCTATAGGCTGTGGCCCATGGGATGCTCTGTAGACTGTGGTCCATGGGATGCTCTGTAGAGTGTGGTCCATGTGATGCTCCATGGGCTGTGGTCCATGGGATGCTCTGTAGACTGTGGTCCATGGGATGCTCTGTAGACTGTGGTCCATGGGAGGCTCTGTAGACTGTAGTCCATGGGACGCTCTGTAGGCTGTGGCCCATGGGACGCTCTGTAGACTGTGGTCCATGGGATGCTCTGTAGACTGTGGTCCATGGGCTGGTCCAGAGGCTGGAAGCATCTTATTCTACATCACTATTGACATCAAGTATCTGGCATCCCTGGATAGGGTGCAGCCCCAAAATCTAAGACTCTCACTGCAAGTGGCCAGTGACAAGGTTGGGCTCTCCCATGTCCAGACTGGAGCTGGAACCAGGTGTCCCGAGAAGACTTGAGATAGGGGGAGCTCAGGTCATTTTCAGGGGGTCTGGCGTTCAGATGGGGACCCCAGTGAGAAGGGGGCAGTGACAGTATGACCACCCCCATCTTGAGCTATTTCTGCATCACTGATGGTCCCAGCCTGGCTCAGCTCCTTGGACCTTTAGATTGTTGTTCAGTCGCTCCGTTGTGTCCGACTCTTTGTGGCCTCATGGACTGCAGCACGCCAAGCTTCCCCATCCTTCACTGTCTCCCAGAGTTTGCTGAAACTCGTGTCCATTGAGTCAATGATGCCATCCAACCATCTCATCCTCTGTCGCCCCCTTCTCTTCCCACCTTCAATCTTTCCCGGCATCGGGGTCTTTTCCAATGAGTTGGTTCTTCACACGAGGTGGCCCAAGTATTGGAGTTTCAGCTTCAGCAGCAGCCCTTCCAGTGAATATTCACGCTTGATTTCTTTGGGATAGACTGGTTGGACCTCCTTGCAGTCCAAGGGACTCTCAAGAGTCTTCTCCAGCACCACAGTTTGAAAGTATCAAATCTTCGGCGCTCAGCCTCCTTTGTGGTCCAAGCTCAACCTTCAACTCTGCTCCGAGGGCCACACTGTCTGCCTTCTGCCCTCAACACAAGAGGAGATCGTTACCATCGTATTCCTCCTCCTAGAGCTCAAGAGAAAGGCTGAGGAAGCAACCGACTCAGGAGCAGGGGAGTTCCTGGTACAATCATGGCACACGCCTCCTCCATGCCTCATTAACTGTCTTCAGAGCTCGGTGCAGAGGGCGTGCATGAGATGTCACGCAGATGCAGGCAGTGATTGATGGAATGGTCTCGATTTGCTTGTGGAAAGAACCATTTAAGGGCTTCCCTGGTGGCTCAGTGATAAAGAATCCACCTTCCAATGCAGGATATTCATGTTCAGCCCCCAGTCTGGGACGATCCCGCATGCCACAGAGTAACTAAGCCACCGCAACTATTGAACCTGTGTCCCAGAGCCTGTGCTTGGCAGTAACCATGAGAAGCCCTCAAGCACTGCAACCACAGAGTTACCCCCAATCTGTGCAGCTGCAGAAAAGCCCACACAGCAACGAAGACCCAGCGCAGCCAATAAATAAAGAAAACTACTTTTAAAAAAACCAATTAAGCGTCTCATCTTCATAAATGTATCAACCTCTCATTTTTTTGTTTCTCAAGGGACGAACTGCCATGCCCCGGTGACTGGCTCTGAACTTGGAATCAAGTCCATGGTTTTCGGTAAGGCGGATCATCGAAAAACCAAGAGAGTTCCAGAAAAACATCTATTTCTGCTTTATTGACTATTCCAAAGCCTTTGACTATGTGGATCACAATAAACTGTGGACAATTCTGAAAGAGATGGGAATACCAGACCATCTGACCTGTCTCTTGAGAAACCTGTATGCAGGTCAGGAAGCAACAGTTAGAACTGGACATAGAACAACAGACTGGTTGCAAATAGGAAAAGGAGTACGTCAAGGCTGTATATTGTCACCCTGCATATTTAACTTATATGCAGAGTACATCATGAGAAACACTGGGCTGGAAGAAACACAAGCTGGAATCAAGATTGCCGGGAGAAATATCAATAACCTCAGATATGCAGATGACACCACCCTTATGGCAGAAAGTGAAGAAGAACTAAAGAGCCTCTTGATGAAAGTGAAGAGGAGAGTGAAAAAGTTGGCTTAAAGCTCAACGTTCAGAAAACTAAGATCATGGCATGTGGTCCCATCACTTCATGGGAAATAGATGGGGAACAGTGGAAACAGTGTCAGACTTTATTTTTGGGGGCTCCAAAATCACTGCTGATGGTGATTGCAGCCATGGAATTAAAAGATGCTTACTCCTTGGAAGGAAGGTTTTGGCCAACCTTGATAGCATATTTAAAAGCAGAGACGTTACTTTGCCAACAAAGGTCCATCTAGTCAAGGCTATGGTTTTTCCAGTGGTCATGTATGGATGTGAGAGTTGGACGGTGAAGAAAGCTGAGCGCTGAAGAATTGATGCTTTTGAACTGTCGTGCTGGAGAAGACTCTTGAGAGTCCCTTGGACTTCAAGGAGATCCAACCAGTCCATCCTAAAGGAGATCAGTCCTGGGTGTTCATTGGAAGGACTGATGTTGAAGCTGAAACTCTAATACTTTGGCCACCTCATGCGAAGAGTTGACTCATTGGAAAATACCCTAATGCTGGGTAGGATTGGGGGCAAGAGGAGAAGGGGACGACAGAGGATGAGATGGTTGGATGGCAGCACTGACTCGACGGACATGGGTTTGGGTAGACTCTGGGAGTTGGTGAAGGACAGGGAAGCCTGGCGTGCTGCGGTCCACGGGGTCACAAAGAGGCGGACACGACGGAGCGAATGAAAAACAAAACCATCTGAAACTCTCAGCACTGGGCCTGTGCCCTGGAAAAAGTGTCTTGTAAAACCAAACAGAATTCCCAGGACGCGTTGACATAGGAGGCCCTTCTAGTCTTATAACGCCACTGCCTGCGATGTTACCAACAGTGAGAAATGGCGGTCTGCGGAAGACTGAATCTGCGCGGAAGACTGAATCTGCGCGGAACAGCAAAAACCTGGAAAGAGCCCACACATTCTTACCCCAGAGAAAGGATCTGAACCATGTCATACGTGGGGGTGGATGACTTCACAAGGACAGGAGTCAATAATCTACGTTGACATACATCAGCGTGGGCAGCTCTCCACGTTTAATACTACATGCAGGGTGATAAACTGTGACCTCCCTGAAGAGACATATCTAAGTGTGTGAATGCATGCGTGCTGAGTCGATTCAGTTGTGTCTGACTCTTTGCGACCCCATGGACTGTAGCCCCCCCAGGCTCCTCTGTCCATGGGATTCTCCAGGCAAGGATTCTGGAGTGGGTCGCCATGCCGTCCTCCAGGGGATCTTCCAGATTCAGGGATGAACTCCTGTCTCCTGCACTGCAGGCAGATTCTTAACCACTGAGCCACCTGTGGAAGCCCCAAAATACTGGGCATTGGTGATGAATTCAATCTCCAGCCCCCCCTCTCCCTGGAGGTCAGAGGGTTAAGACTGAAAATTCCAACCCTTTAATCGCCAGTTGGTTGCCTAGGCAACCAGACCCCATCCAAGGGCAAGTTCTAAAGGTCACACATTTACATAACAAGGGAAGCCTTTCAGGATCTCAGCACTTGGGAAATTCCAAGGGTTTTAGGAGGCCTGAGCCAGAAAAGGGGACCAAAAAAAAAAAACTAAATACATACACTTATTATAGACCACTATATTGCAAACATCAAGAAAGATGTGGGCAAAATGAAAGATGACTTACTTTCAGACAGAGAACAGCAGCATCTGAAATCTCAACGCTCCCTAAATTAAGTTAAAAATTCCCTTCCCGTTAGTTTTTGTTCAGATGAGATGATTATAGTATAGTCATATTACTATAATCATATAAGCGTACAGTCATATATACTTATAAGTATATAGTCATATAACATATTATAGGATATTAGAGTCATATAAGTATAGTATAGTATACTATAGTATAGTCAAAGCTATGCCTTTTCCAGTAGTCATGTATGGATATGAGAGTTGCGCCATAAAGAAAGCTGAGCCCCAAAGAATTGATGCTTTTGAACTGTGGTGTTGGAGAAGACTCTTGAGAGTCCCTTGGACTGCAAGGAGATCCAATCAGTCCATCCTAAAGGAGATCAGTCCTGGGTGTTCATTGGAAGGACTGATGTTGAAGCTGAAACTCCAATACTTTGGCCACCTGATGGGAAGAGCTGACTCACTTGAAAAGACCCTGATGCTGGGAAAGATTGAGGGCAAGAGGAGAAGGGGACGACAGAGGATGAGATGGCTGGATGGCATCATGGACTCAATGGACATGAGTTTGAACAAGCTCCAGGAGATGCTGAAGGACAGGGAGGCCTGGCGTGCTGCAGTCCATGGGTCGCAGAGAGTCGGACACGACTGAGCGACTGAACAACAATAAGATCCCACTTGTGAAAACCTAACCACCACCTGAACATAGAAATATGAGCAAACGATTAAACAGAAAGAGACCTCTTCATCCTACATGGGTTTTTTCTCTATTTGTAAAAATCAACTAAAAGGTGGTCTAGAAATACAATCTGGTCAGTCAAGAAGCGCTCGACTCAAAAACATAAAATGCACAATGTGAGGACTGGCAGTTAAGCTTTATTTCGGGCAAAAGGAGGACTGCAGGCCAGCAGACAGCACTTCAGATAGCGCTGAGAGACTGCTCCAAAGAGCCAGGTGGGGGGAAGGTCGGTATCCATGTGATTTTGTTGAAGCGGAAGTGCGTGCAATCAAACACGTATTATTTTGCCAAAGGTTTGGGGAGCAGTCCCCACCATGGAGGACTTTCAGTGCTTTTCTAGATATGAGGAGATGGAATAATCAGGTTCATGAAATGGGTTCCCGAAAATAACCTAACCATCTGAAGACCTGTCCTAACAGTCTTTCCCAGAGCACAGATGTCTCCTGTCTGCTGTCCACCCTGAGCCCCTTTCAAGGGGTGCTGAGGGTCACCAGCTACAGCAGCACCTGATTGCATCCTTGCAGAGGCGGATGGAAGATGCCCATGCCAAGTGGCAGTGTGTTGTTGGCAAAGGGTAATACAAGAGACAGGGGCTTCCCTGATGGCTCAGTGGTAAAGAATCCGCCTGCAATGCAAGAGACCCAGGTTTGATCCCTGGGTCGGGAAGATCCCCTGGAGAAGGACACGGCAACCCACTCCAGTCTTCTCGCCTGGAGAATCCACATGGACAGAGGAGCCTGGCGGGCTACAGCCCACGGGGTCACAAAGAGTCGGGACACAGATGAGCGACGTAGCACAGTACACACGGCTCATTCACAAGAGGAAATGAGATTTTAAATGAAACCAGAGAAGGGAACCAGGTCATACAGGAGAGGTGGGTTTTGATGTCCCAGTGACAGAGACGTGATTACTGCTGCTGTTGGCTGCTTGCTGGGGACAGCTGCCTCTGCTCGTTCAAATCTGTCACAATCTGGGTTCCGTGGGTGGTCCCAGAATTCTGGACCGAGGGGAACCCGGAGGTGGAGAACTGGTGACCATCACGGTCATTGACGGCGTCCACCCGCCCCTCCAGAGCTCCGGCCATCACGGTTGCTAATCTCTGAGATCCTGCAGAGAGGACGAAATGAATTCTCTCCACCTGCCAAGACTGTGCAGGTTGGTGATGTACCCGAGTCCCGCCGGGGCGTCAGCACCTCCCACGGAAAAGATCACGGCTAGAGGAGAGATGTAATTTCCAGCAAGAAGCCAGATGACTGTGCAGCAAACACTCAATGTGACTGGTAACAGTAACAAAAATGTGGACTTACACGAACTGCACACGGGCCAGGGACATAGTTCTACACACACGTCAGCAGATACGTGTTTTGGGAGGCTGGGGTCCACGTTTTCCAAGTGTATGTCCTCTAGCTAGGGGCTTCCCTGGTGGCTCACATGGTAAAGAATCCACCTGCCAATGCAGAAGCCCCGGATTCGATCCCGGGGTTGGGAAGATCCCCTGGAGGAGGAAATGGCTACCCACTCCAGTATTGCTGCCTGGGGAATCCCACGGAAAGAGGAGCCTTGCAGGCTACAGTCCATGGGGCCACAGAGAGTCGGACACGACTGAGTAACTATCACACACAGCACATCCTCTAGCTAAACAAACTCCTTCTCGAGAATTTATCCTAAAGAGAAAACCACACGGCGGATCCAAACAGACACCTCTCCGAAGAAGATGTAGACGGCCCTCAGGCACATGAGAAGATGCTCAACATCGCTGCTTATTAAAGAAACGCAAATCAAAACTTCAGTGAGGTGATATGTCACACTGGCCAGCCAGATATGAAGTGAAAGTCCCTCACCTGTGTCCAGCTCTTTGCGCCCCCATGAATATACAGTCCATGGGATTCTCCAGGCCAGAATACTGGAGTGGGTAGCCCTTCCCTTCTCCGGGGGATCTTCCCAACCCAAGGATCTAACCCAGGTCTCCCGCATTGCAGGTGGATTCTTTGGCAGCTGAACCACCAGGGAAGCCCAAGAATCCTGGAGTGGGTAGCCTTTCCCTTCTCCAGGGGAATCTTCCCGCCCCAGGGATTGAAGCTGGTCTTCTGCATTGCAGGCTGTTTCTTTACCAGAACAGTATGGAGGTTCCTCAAAAAAAAAAAAAACCTAAAAACAGATGTACCATCCGACCCTGCAATCTTACTGCTGGGAATACATCTGGAGAAAACCACGCTTAGAGAAGATACCCGCAGCTCAATCTTCACAGCAGTTTTGGTGGGAATGTATACTTGGGCAGGCATTATGGAAAACGGTATGGAATGTTCTCAAAAAACTAGAAATAGAACCATCGTACGATCCTGTGATCCCGCCGCTGGGGCACATACCTGGAGAAAACCATAATGAGAAAAGCCATGGGCAGCCCAGGGTTCATCGCAGCACTATTCACAATAGCAAAGACATGGA
This sequence comes from Giraffa tippelskirchi, assembly GCF_054371585.1. Taxonomy (NCBI): domain Eukaryota; kingdom Metazoa; phylum Chordata; class Mammalia; order Artiodactyla; family Giraffidae; genus Giraffa; species Giraffa tippelskirchi. Next base: position 1,164,432 of record NC_137290.1, read on the forward strand.
AGCCACCTCAATGTCCATCAGCAGAGGAACAGAGAAAGAAGACGCGGAGCCAAGAATCGCCAGCACACCGGCGTTGAGGAGGTTAAAGCCAGATCTGCCCGCGGACCGTAGCAACACCCCGAGCATCGCGGCCTTTACCTTGAACACCCACCAGCCCAGGAGCTTCTTGATGAGCCGGGTGCCCCAGAAGACGTGTCTGTAGAGGTCGGTGTCCACCACGCCGGGGTCGGCCACGTTGGCCGTCACGGGGAGGCCCCGGGCGGTCAGCAGCGCCTGCAGGTGGTAGGTGAACAACACCAGGGCCAGCTTGCTCTGGGCGTAGGCTGCGTGCGCCGAGTAGTTGGTACTGCAGGAGCAAAGAGGAGACACCGTGAGACCCGGGCGTCGGATGTGGACGCTGCCCTCTCCTGGCTGCGGATGACAGCGCCAGGCACAGGTTGAGGGCATCTAGGGATGTGCCCGAGGTCAAGAGTGCTGTGCTGAGTCGCTCAGTCGTGTCCAACTCTTTGCAACCCCGTGGGCTGCAGCCTGCCAGGCTCCTCTGCCCATGGGAATTCTTCAGGCAAGAAGACTGGAGTGGGTTGCCATTTCCTTCTCCAGTGCACGAAAGTGAAAAGTGAAAGCGAAGTCGCTCAGTCGTGTCCGACTCTTCGCGACCCCATGGACTGCAGCCTACCAGGCTCCTCCGTCCATGGGATTTTCCAGGCAAGAGTACTGGAGTGGCATGTTTTACCTAATATGGGGTCAGGGAGCTGGCCGGTTTAGATGCAGAGGCTTGTGGCAACAGTTGTTATGGGGCTTGGTCAGCTCCAGAGATGTTTATCCTGAGATCCTAGAGCAGGGCTCCCCACCTGTGACCTTGGTATAGGGCTCCACACATGTTTTTTTTTCTCCTTTGAATGTTCAAGGCTTGGGAAAGATGCTATGACAGGCGTACTTCTCTAGTGCAGAATGACCACCTCCATCCACTCCTTTTTTGGCTTCCTACCATCAGGGACTATTTTAAGGGACTGGACGCGGGCACCACTTAATGAAAACCACGAGGCTTTTTCTGGCAGTCCAGTGGCGAAGACGCCTTCACCTTCCAGTGCAAGAGCTGTGGGCTTGATCCCCTGGTCAGGGAGCTAAAATCCCACATGCCCTGCGGCCAAAATACCAAAGCATAAAACAGAAGCAATATGGTATTAATAGGAAATTCAATAGAGACTTTAAAAACAGTCCCCATCAAAAAAAAAATGCTTTAAATAAATAAATACCTAATGGTGGTCACTTACTTCTATTATTTCCCAGAAAGTAGCGTCCCTGGAATGTAGAAAAAAATTCACTGCAGAGAAAACATCACTCCAGGCAAAGTAATTGTGGTGTCTTAGCAGCTAGTATTTTTATGCATAGACACATAGCCTGGGTAAAATGAAGAGCTTGTTAAAATCTCTCCTGGGGACTTTGCTGGCAGTCCAGTGGCTAAGAATCCACCTGTCCATGCACGGGCTGTGTGTTCGACCCCTGGTCAGGGGGCTAACATCCCACATGCCTCACGGCCAAAAAACCAACCCATAAGAGAGACGACAGTGTAAAGCAATTATATTCCAATAAAATCCTTAAAAACAAATAGCAATGACCAGTTTTGAGTCTTTCATCCTTTTTTTTTTGTCATCAACAATAAATCTACAAATGAAAAAACCCAAGTGATTTGTGTTTAAAAAGAAAAACTAGCACTTGACATTGTGAAAGGTAGGTTAAAATATGACAATTCAACTATCCACAAAAAAAGAACAGAAGTGATATTGTAATGCCTTCAATAAAGACTTCAGAGGTGGCCCACATGGAAAAAAACAGTCTGAAAAAAAGAAAACCAAGGCAAGTCTTTGTGGCAAAATACTTGATGTCTGATTCATTGGGGATCGGTCATTTTCTGCATGTCCGTGGTTCTTTTTCTGTTATTTTATGGATATGAATGCAACCCCACTTGTGTTTCTTCTCCTGGTTCAATGCGCCCTTGAGTCTATGTTATTTTACATTTTCAACCCCAGTGGTGACTCTAACATTTGGAGAAAATCCATCCACGGAATTCACTGCTGTGGGAATTGAACGCAGTCAAAGATTAAAAGAAAGAAATTCGTCCTGACACGAGAAGCAAAAAAAATAGCACTCGCCGGAATTCAATGCCTCTTACGCACAAAGGCTCTTACTTAACAGGAATTGAAAATGGCAATAAATGAACTAAATGGACTCAATGATTCAGAAGAGGAAAATCAGGAAATGTGACCAAGGAAAAGCACAGAAGAGGGGAAAAAAATGACAAAAGGAAAAGGGAAATATTTAAATGTAGAAAACAGGACAAGCAATGATGAGACTTGAGAAATGAAGCCACATAAGCTGCATTGCCCAGTGAGGCTTTCTGAGAACAAAACAAAACTAAACCACCTCACGCTGTTTTTTAAATTGCACACGTGGGCTCTCGGCTGTCAAAATGTGACAACCACGTCGACACCCTCGGGGAATCCGGCCCACCTCCTGCCGTTTCCCTGGGCAGCAACTTTCTTCCTTGTCAGCAGGTCCCCGTGGTGTCGCCGGCAGCCAGCCACTTGTCACAAGAGGCCACGTGCAAACTCTGAGGTTCCGCCAGGGCCCCCTGCAATTTAAGCTGGAGAATAAACCCCAAGTCCTTTGTCTTAGCGATGAGTAAGGGCAGGTCGGCCAAGGGTGACGCAGGACGAGCTTCCGCAGAGCGTTTGCCAAAGGAATTACAAACACGTCTTTTGTTGGAGGGAGGAACGGAGACGATATTACGGCACAGTTCCAAGCACAAATTCTCTCCCCCGAATCCACGGCAACCCCCCAATTATAGTCAAGATGCTTGTTTCCAGCACGTTGTTCCTCTCTCTTCCCAGCAGGGGAGGAGAAAGCTCCAGGAATGAGGGGGTTATTAAGTAGGGGGAGATAAACGCTCAACGACCATTTCAACAACACACACATCCGTTTGCTCCTGAGTTAACAGGGCTGTTTGGGAGGGAAGAGCAGTCGAGAATTTAGAAAGAAGACGAGACCCTGGAAATGTGCAGATTCCTTAAAGGAAAACTGACATGTGACAGAATTACGGCTTACCTCTGTGGTGAGTAGTATGGAGGTTCTTTAAAAAACTAAAAAGAAAACTAGCCTGTGACTAGCAACCCCACTCCTGAGCACATATCCTGAGAAAAAGCACACTTCAAAAAGGCACATGCATACCAATGTTCACTGCAGCACTATTTGCAGTCGCCAGGACCTGGAAGCAACCTAGATGTCCATCAACAGATGAACGGATAAAGAAGATGTGGTATGCACATACACGGAATATTACTACGCCATAAAAAAGGAAGGAAATGGGGTCATTTGTAATGATGTGGATGGAGCCAGAGAATCTGTCGTACAGACTGAAGTGAGTCAGGAAAGAGAAAGACAATTATCATATATTAACGGATGTATAGGGAATCTGGAAAAGTGGTACCGAGGAACCTATTTGCAGGGCAGGAATACAGACACTGATGTACAGAACAGACATGCAGACATGGGGCCTGGGGGTGGGAGCAGAGGGTGGGACGAACCAAGAGAGTAGCGCTGAGATATATACACCACCGTGCATAAAATAGCTCGTGGGAAGCTGCTATATAGTGTGGGCAGCTCAGTTCGATGCTCCGTGATGACCTAGTGGGGTGGGACGAAGGGTGGAAAGGAAGCTCAAGAGGGAAGGGATATATGCATTCATATAGCTGATTCACCTCACTGTGCAGCAGAAGCTAACACAACATTGTAAAGCAATTACACTCCAATCTAAAAATAAACATGCTAAAGATTTTTGAAAAGAAGAATTACGCTTCTCTACAATAGTATGGAGAAGAGACAATGGAAAAAGTCAATACTTTTCTCTAAAGGAGTTTAAAAAAAAGAGAGAAGGAAACAAGAGTACAAGTAATTTCGGGAGTGGTTCCCTGGTGGTGTGAAAGGTAAACATCCACAGTGGAAATGGAACAGAATCAGAGCTGACACACAAGAGAACCGGATTCCGGCGTCACCTTCAGCAATAAAGTTTCTAAGTAAAGCCCCGAGAGACAACAGACGCCCTTGGTATTGAAAACAGCGAAGAGATGATTACAATGTTAACAGACAGAAGGCAGCTGAAAGGGAAAGTCAACCTACAAACCAAAGCACAGGTAGAAGATATTCATAAAATGTCTACATGACTTGATTCAAATCATGAGACTTTTAGTAAGTGCCCTTCGTAATACACGGTGTCAAAAAGTAGAACTGAAATCATAAGCGCACCTTTGTTTTCAATAAACACTGACTTGTTGATATAACTACCTCATAAATAATTTGAAGGTCAATCTAAAACAGAAGTAGAGATATTACTGTGGTGGCCTTTTTGTTGGAAAGGAAAAAAAAATGTTTCCTCCATACTTTTATGTTCTGGAACGAGGGCATGCAAATTAAACCAACAACTGTCAGATTAACAAGAAACACACGAATTTCACTTCTAATTTCACAGGTGTAGGGGATTTCATAGAAAAGAAAAGAAATGCCAAAGACTTGGGAAGTCCTCATTTCTCAGAAGTTTCTGGTTTTAGTTAGATAAGGGAAGTTCCAGAAAGGCATCTTTCTGCATTTGTCGCTTCTCAAAGGCCTTCAGCTCAAAATAATCTGTATATCAAAGTGGCACCTTATGACCTGGCATGTTCAGATCCCTGTCACTTTCTCTATCTTAAAGGCAAGAGAAGAAACGGTGAAGAAATGATATTTTAAACACAATATATACAAATCTGTAGTGCTGAATCAAAGACTCGATAATTCTCTAAACGGTTGGTTCTTGATTAACAGCCTAGGAAAGCATTCCTTAGAGATGGAAAGTGTTATCCTAAACTGCAGCAGCGTGGTTTTCTTTGGTTGAAAAGAGGACACTGGGCTTTGACACCTGCATTTCATGTAAACAGTAGGTGGTGTTTACAAGGCTGAGTATTATATTTGGTCTGGGTCTGGTACTGAACTGAGAGCCAATCTAAGCCCACCGCAGTAAGGACCCTGAGACACCTGAGTCCAAGTGCCAAGTGGACATAGTGAGGAAGGGCATCCGTTGCTAGCAAGAAGCCAGGAATGGAGTAGATCATACATTTGCACTAAAAAAAAAAATGAATTTTTCAAGTCCTCATCAGAGAAAAAAGTAGGTACTGTCTGAAGGGCTTCCCTGGTGGCTCAGTGGTAAAGAATCTGCCTGTGATGCAGGAGGTATGGATTCGATCCCTGGGTCGGGAAGATCCCCCAGAGGAGGAAATGGCAACCCACTCCAGTCTTCTTGCCTGGAGAATCCCATGGACAGAGGAGCCTGGCGGGCTGCGGTCCTTGGGGTCACAGACAGTCCGACACGACTGAAGTGACTAAACAGCAACACAAAATAAGCTGCAGAAATGGCACCAGAGGACTTCCTGGTGATCCAGTCGTTAAGACTGAACCTTCCAGTGTAAGGGATGTGAGTTTGATCCCTGGTCAGGGAACTAATATCCCTGCGTGTCGCAGGGTGTGTCCAAAAAGTGAAAAAATAAAATAAGGAATGAGGATATAATTTACAGCATGAGGAGTATAGCCAATATTTGACAATAAATACGATACAATCTTTAAATTTTTATAGTATATATTAATATGGAAATGGCAACCCACTACAGTACTCTTGCCTGGAGAATCCCACGGACGGAGGAGCCTGGGGGCCTACAAAGAGTCATGGGGTCACAGAGAGTCGGACACGACTGAGCAACTAACACACAGGCAAATAATATGAATACGGTAATACACGTGACTATGCAATTATAATTATGTTGATACATACAATTATATAAATATTAATACAATTATTTAAGTTAAATAAGTTTAACTGTTCAAGTTTAAAACTTGTGTATTTAATATATTTAACAATTATGTTTAGTATAATATATATAATATATGCAATATTATGCAATATTACATTTACATATTATGTAAATGTAAATCTATTAATATTAGATATATATTAGCTATATATTTATATAAATATTGTTGTATATATACACTGACATATGTAATATATAATGATATAATACTGATTGGGTTGCCATTTCCTCCACCAGAGGATCTTCCCAACCCAGGGATCGAACCCAGGTCTCTCATATTGTAGGCAGATTCTTTACCATCTGAGCCATGAGGGAAGCTCCATATATTAAATGTATAACATACATTATCATATATAATAACATATGTGTATGTAGAAGGCTTTCCCTGCTCCAGAGGATCTTCCCAAACCCAGGAAGCGAACCAGGGTCTCCTGCATTGCAGGCGGACGCTTCACCAACTGAGCTATCAGGGAGCCCCTAATAAACCATCACGGAAAAGAATAAAAAAGAAAAGAATGGATATACGTGTATAGTGGAGTCACTTTGCTCTAAGGCGGAAATTACAACACTGTACATCAACTATGCTTCAGGAGACTAAATTTCAACTATGTTTCACAGCTTCCTCATGTGTTGAAGAATATAATAGGATTTGCCTCAAAGCATAAAGCGACTTAGCAGCAGCAGCAGCAGCAGCAGCAAAGCATAAATATAAATAGACCGATATGCAGAAAGTGCTTAACTGTGTGACCGCAAAACAGCAAACGGTTCCTAATACAGGCAGATCTCATTTTGCTGCACGTCAGCGATATTGCATTTTTTTTGCACACTGAAGGTGTGGGTCAGCTCTGTGTTGAGGAAATCTTCTGTCATTCTCGCCATACCCTTTTTTTTAATTTGAAATTTGACAGAATTTTTATTTCACAGTGCCCTAATCCTGATAGAAGTGAAGGGCCAGTTGAAAGGGGTGCTCTGAAGTTCTGGCATGACACTTAGAGCTGTAAGTTGCCAGGTTACAAACAAGGTGAACACAAGATGCAAACGAACAAGTAATATAAAAAGTTTAGGTAGCTAGGAGAGTCATATTATTATTTCTCCAGGGACATATTTCCAGCTGCATCTAAATTAAAATCCTGCTTTCTCACAGTGTTTTAAACCTTTTCATCACGATCATATTTGTTACGTGGAGCTGTGATGAGTGACCTTTGATGTGACTACCGCAAAAAGGTGGTGACTTTCATGCCGAGTGAAGTCAGAAAGAGAAAAACAAACATCATTTATTAACACGTGTGAAAATAGAAAAATAGTATGTTTTCAGCTGCTCAGTCGTGTCTGACTCTTTGCGACCCCATGGACTGCAGCCCGCCAGGCTCCCCCGTCCATGGGATTCTCCAGGCAAGGATACTGGAATGGGTTGCCATTCCTTTCTCCAGGGAGGGAAATGGTATAGACGCTCTTATCTGCAAAACAGAAATAGACACAGAGACATACAGGACAAACATACAGATATCAAGGAGGAAGGAGGGGGTGGGCTGAACTGAGTGACAGTGATTGATACATACGCCTGATTGATACTATGTAGAAAATAGACAACTAATAAGAACTACTTACAGCACAAGAAGTCTTACAAAAAGATTACAAGTCACTGAGATGACATGGTTGGATGGCATCACCGACTCAATGGACATGAGTTTGAGCTAGCTCCGGGAGCTGGTGATGGACAGGGAGGCCTGACGTGCTGCAGTCCACAGGGTCGCAAAGAGTCGGACACGACTGGGCGCCTGAACTGAACTGAACATTCGAGGCTCAGAGGACGGTTAGCCTTCTTCAGCAATAAAGGATTTGTTTTTAATGAAGGTCTGTACCCTGTTATTTTAGACACAATGCTATTTATTGCCCATGTAAGAAATTACAGGCTAGAGTAAGCATCACTTTCAGATGCAGTAGAAAGAAAACCCAATTTGGGCGGCTCGCTTTAACGCGATATATACTTTATCACTGTGGTCTGGACCCAAACCCCGCAGCCTCTCCCAGGTCTGCCTCTGTGCCCGGGGCAGTTTTTTTGCCACGAGAGAGGCTGAGGTGCAGACCAGGAGGCGGGAAGCGGCGTCACCTGGACAAGCACGCTGTGTCGCCTGGACGTCCCCGACTCACCTGCTCTGGAGGTCGTCCAGGTTCAGCTCCCCCACGCGGTGCGTGGCCGAGGACACGGTCACCACCCTGGCGCTGCGGCCGGGCGCGCCCGACTCCCGCAGGGTGTCCAGGAGGAGGTTGGTCAGCAGGAAGTGCCCCAGATGGTTGACGCCAAAGTGCTCCTCAAAGCCGTCCTCCGTGGTCCTCTGAGGCACCATCATCACGCCGGCTAGGGACAAAGGGGGCGCTCAGGACAGTCAGGGACGAGCAGATGATGGGGGGTGAGGGGGGATGGGAGAGACGAGATTTGTTTTCTTATTTCTATTTGAATTGGAGGCTGACTACTTTACAATATTGGGGTGGCTTTGCCATACATTCACGTGAATCGGCCACGGGTGTACATGTGTTCTATGCCGTCCCCTGGACGACGGAGAAGCCACCGAGCTCCAGGCAGTGACTCTGGTCCTAGCTCCCAGCACGCCTTCCCGTCTCAGTGTCCGGCTCTGTCCACAGCAAATAGATAGGGGGAAAGTGGAACCAGTGACAGACTTTATTTCCTTGGGCTCCAAGATCACCGAGGACGCTGACTGCAGCCACGAAACTAAAAGACGCTTGCTCCTTGGAAGGAAAGCTATGACCAACCTAGACAGCGTTTTGAAAAGCAGAGACATCAGTTTGTCAACAAAGGTCCGTCTAGTCAAAGCTCTGGATTTCCAGTGGTCATGCATGGATGTGAGAGTCGGACCATAAAGGAGGATGAGTGCCAAAGAATGGATGCTTTTGAACTGTGGTGTTGGAGAAGACCCTTGAGAGTCCCTTGGACGGCAAGGGGATCCAACCAGTCCATCCTAAAGGAGATCAGTCCTGGATGTTCATTGGAAGGACTGATGCTGAAGCTGAAACTCCAATACTTTGGCCACTTGATGCGAAGAGCTGACTCATATGAAAAGACCTTGATGCTGGGAAGGATTGAGGGCAGGAGGAGAAGGGGACGACAGAGGATGAGACGGTTGGATGGCATCACCGACTCGATGGACATGAGTTTGAGCCAGCTCCGGGAGATGGTGAAGGACAGGGAGGCCTGGCGTGCTGCGGTTCATGGGGTCGCAAACAGTCGGACACGACTGAGTGACTGAACGACAGCTACGAAGTGCACAATTAATGTAATTGCACTTGAATCTTCCCGAAACCACCACCACCCCCCTCTACCTTCAGTCTGTGGAAAATTGTCTTCCATGAAATTTGTCCCTGGTGCCAAACAGGTTGGGGACCACTCATATAGTACCTAAAATTCGATGGACAAAATATTGGGTTTCCAAAGAGATTCTTTAGGTTTCCTGTAAGATCTTCCAGAAAATCTCAAAAGAATGTTTTGGCCAACCAAACTGATAGGGAGTTTGGGACTGACACGTACACGCAGCTATATTTAAAATAAAATGTGCTTTAAACTTTGCACGCTTGCTCAGTCTTCTCCGACTATTTCACGGCGGCCCTCCAGGCTCCTCTGTCCATGGGATTCTCCAGGCAAGGATACTGGAGTGGGTTGCCATTCCCTTCTCCAGGGGAATCTTTTCAACCAAGGGATCAAATCTGCATCTCCTGCATTGGCAGGCAGAGTCTTTACCATCTGAAAGTGAAAAGTGAAAGTGAAATTCGCTCAGTCGTGTCTGACTCTTTGCAACCCCATGGACTATACAGTCCAGGGGATTCTCCAGGCCAGAATACTTTCCTGTCTCCAGAGGACCTTCCCACCCCAGGGATCGAACCCAGGTCTCCCAGATTGCAGGTGGATTCTTTACCAGCTAAGCCACAAGGGAAGCCCTAGAAGCCCCTTAAAATAAAATGCCTTTTAAATTAAAAAAAAAAAAAAAAAGTCGAGGGGCTTGGCAAAGTTCACACAAGTAAATTACAGACTTAGAACCGACGTCCATGATTTTAAGTCTACATCCACTGATCATCTTTCTTCCCAAGACCTCTATGTAAACAAAACAGGTTTCCTCAACCAAAGACATTTTCTTCACCATGTCAGGTCTCTAAACGTGTGTGGCTCTGAGATGAGAAACTTTGCTAGAGTTTTCACATATCAACTGAGTTTGCTGTTATTACATGATGTTAAGCTCAAAGATGTTTTAAAATGTTGTCTTATATTAAACAGTGGTCAATAAAAAGTAACATATATATAATGGAATATCTAATGCATGCATTCTCTGTCATGCGCAACTCTTTGCAACCCCATGGACTATAGCCCCACCAGGCTCCTCTGTCCATAGGATTCTCCAGGCAAGGATACTGGAGTAGGTTGCCATGCCCTCCTCCAGGGGATCTTCCCAACCCAGGGATTGAACCAAAGTCTCCTGCATCAAAAGCAGATTCATGACCCAGTGAGCCACCTGGGGAGCCCACCGTGGAATATTACTCAGCCATAAAAAGGAATGAAATTGCATCAGATGCAGTGATGTGGACGGACCTAGAGTCTGTCATACAAAGCAAAGTAAGTCATGAAAACAAGTATCATATGTTAATGCATATATGCAGAATCCAGAAAAATGGTACAGAGGAAGCTAGTTTCAGGGCAGTAATAGAGACATAAATGTAGGGAACACTCTGGGGGCTGGTGGGGGAAGGAGAGGGTGGGATGGATGGAAGAGAGAAGGACTGACATACAGACACGACCGTGTGTGAAACAGACAGCTAGTGGGAAGCTCTGTACAGCTCAGGGAGCTCAGCTCGGGGCTCTGTGATGACCCAGAGGGGCCGGATGGGGGTGGGAGGGAGGGAGGGAGGCTCCAGGGAAGGGGATACATGTATACGTATAGCTCATCTGGGCTTCCCTGGTGGCTCCGCTGGTAAAGAATCTGCCTGCAATGCAGGAGACCTGGGTTCGCTGCCTGGTTTGGAAAGATGCCCCTGGAGAAGGGAAAGGCTACCCACTCCAGTATGCTTGCCTGGAGAGTCCCCATGGACAGAGGAGCCTGGTGGGCTGCAGTTCCCAGGGTCACAAAGAGTCAGACAAGACCGAGCGACTAAACCCAGCACACAGCTGGTTCACTTGGTTGTACGGCAGAAACAAACACGACATTGTAAAATCAATTACAGCCCAACAAAAAAGCTTTTAAGAATACACCAAACTCGCAGTGGATATCTGCTTTACGTATGATGAAAAGTAAGGTGTATTATAACAACATTTCTGAAGAGTGTGGCGGAGATGCCCTTCAGAAGCTGTCCGGAAGAATCCAGGCAGAGGTGGTCAAGAGGCATTTTGGAGACAATGTGGACAGTTCCCTGGAGATAAGTTCCCTTGATGTCAAAGGTGGACGGGATGAAGCCACATTCAATAAGCTGTGTGTGTGCCCACAGCAGGGGGGGTTACTCAGCATTTGACAGACTCGTACATTCTGGAGGCACGCAGCTCACGGGAGGCTGGTCGTGGAAGGACCCAGGGCTCCAGGCAGAGGGACAGCCAGCCTGCTCACTGTCTGGACAGGCGTTCCCTCGGGAGACAGAGTCCGCATCGCATCTCCTGAGTCGCGGTGGCCTCCCGAACTTCGCTGTCATGAGTGGAAGCTGGTAGTGGTGACAAGGTTGTAGAGCGTCCGAGGGCATGCTCAGAAGAGACCCCAGTTTTCAGAATTCTGTCTCTCCGGGCACAGCTAGCCTCCCGAGAGAAGGCTGGCACTCCTAAGACCTCTGTTTTGCTGTGGAGACCACATGTGGGGATATCGTCAAATAGCCCAGCAGAGGCCAGGAGCCAGGCAGGACTAACTTCATGCCTGGAGAAGGCTCTTGAGAGTCTCTTGGACTGCAAGGAGATCAAACCTGTCCATCCTAAAGGAAATCAACCCTGAATATTCACTGGAAGGACTGATGCTGAAGCTGAAGCTCCAATATTTTGGCCGCTTAATGGGAAGAACTGACTCACTGGAAAGACCCTGATGCTGAGAAAGATTGAAGTTGGGAGGAGAAGGGGACGACAGAGGATGAGATGGTTGGATGGCATCACCGACTCGATGGGCATGAGTTTGAGCGAGCTCCGGGAGTTGGTGATGGACAGGGAAGCCTGGCGTGCTGCGGTCCATGGGGTCGCACAGTCAGACAAGACTGAGCGATTGAACAACAAGAACAGCTTCATACCACAGGAGAAAGCCACTCCGGACGTGAGAACCTTGTTGAACGTTCAGATAACAGCGGCTCCAGGTGCCACCCCACGGGAGGACCAGAGGGACGGTGCTCCAACGTGCAGGCAAAGGATGTGGTTATTTCCATATGTCTGTATGCTTGCTTGCTCAGGCAAGTCCGGTTCTCTGTGACCCCATAGACTGTTGCCCACCACGTTCTTCTGTCCATGGGATGCTGCAGCCAAGAATACTGGAGCAGGTTGCTACCAGCATTAATTCCAACAGGCAAGACACAGAAATGACCTAAGTGTCCACTGACAGTGAATGGATATGGAAGATGTGGTGTATATATCTATAGTGGAATATTACTCAGCCATGAAAAAGAATGAAATCATGCCATTTACAACAACACGGACGGACCCAGAGATGATCATACTAAGTTAAGTAAGCCATACACAAAAAGACGAATACCGTGTAGTATCACTTACATGTTAAATCTAAAATCTCTGTCTCTAACCAAGCAATTCCACTCCTGGGCATATATCCAGAGAAAATCATTTGAAAAGACAGATGCACCCCAATGTTCAGCGCAGACAAGACATGGAAGCAACCTAAGTGTCTATCGACTTTTACAGATGAACGGATAAAGAAGATGTGGACATACATACAGTGGAATATTGAGTGAGTGAGTGAAAGTCGCTCAGTCATGTCTGACTCTCTGCAACTCCATGGACTATACAGTGCATGGAATTCTCCAGGCAAGAAGACTGGAGTAGGTAGCCTTTCCCTTCTCCAGGGGATCTTCCCAACACAGGGATCGAACCCAGGTCTCCCGCATGGCAGGCGGATTCTTTACCAGCTGAGCCGCCAGGAAAGCCCGTGGAATATTACTCAGTCAAACGGAATATCACTCAGTCATAAAAAAGGGATGAAATAATGCCACTTTCTGTAACACAGATGGACTTGGAGGGTATTATGCTACGAGAAATAAGTCAGAGAGAGATAAAATACTGCATCATATCGCTTGTATGTGGAATCTTAAAAATACCACAAACCAGTGAATATAACCAAAAAGCAATAGATTCAGACGTACAAGGAACAAACTAATGGTGACCAGTGGAACAGAAGGAAGGGGTGCGGTCAAGATGGGGGGAGAGGGTTAAGAGGTACAGACCACTATGAATTAGAATAAAATTCCCTCATAGCTCAGTTGGTAAAGAATCCGCCTGCAATGCAGGAGACTCCAGTTCAATTCCTGGGGCAGGAAAATCCGCTGGAGAAGGGCTAGGCTACCCACTCCAGTATTCTTGGGCTTCCCTGGTGGTTTAGCTGGTAAAGAATCCGCCTGCAGTGCAGGAGACCTGGGTTCAATGGCTGGGTTGGGAAGGCCCCCTAGAGAAGGGAAAGGCTACCCACTCCAGGATTCTGGCCTGGAGAATCCCATGGACTGTATGGTCCATGAAGGCCCCCTAGAGAAGGGAAAGGCTACCCACTCCAGGATTCTGGCCTGGAGAATCCCATGGACTGTATGGTCCATGGGGTTGCAAAGAGTCGGACACGACTGAGCGACTTTCACTTCATTTCACATTAGTATAAAATAAAGTACAAGGATATATTATACAGCACAGGGAATATAGCCAATATCTTCCAATAATTATCCATGGAGTATAACTTTACCAATTGTGAATCACTATACTCTACTTTGTGGCTCAGAGGTAAAAGAATCTGCCCGCGATGCAGGAGACCCAGGTTCAATTCTTGGGCCGGGAAGATCTCCTGGAGGAGGAAATGGCAACCCGCTCCAGTATTCTTGCCTGGAGAATCCCCTGGACAGAGGAGCCTGGTGGGCTACAGTCCACGGGGTCGCAGAGAGTCAGACTCGACAGAGCGACCAACGCTTTCACTTCCATACTGTACACCTATATCATATAATATTTTACAGCCACTGTACTTCATTAAAGATAAATATTAACCTGAAAGCAGGTATTTATGAACACGTGTACTGTATGGTGCTTAGTCACTCAGTCTTGTCTGACTCTCTGCGACCCCACAGATTGCAGCCCGCCAGGCTCCTGCGTCCATGGGATGCTCCAGGCAAGAATACTGGAGTGGGTTGCCATGCCCTCCTGCAGGGGATCTTCCCGACCCAGGGATCAAACCTGCATCTCCTGCTTGGCGGGCGGATTCTTGACCACGGACCCACCAGGGACGGCCTTTCCTCTATCAGCATCCACTGTAAAACACGCCATCTCGTGGAGCAGGGGCGCTGGAAGGGCACGCGGGGGTCGGCAGGAATTGCGGGTTGAATCTGAAGGTGCCTCCAGGGCTTCAGCCTGCGGAGCTGAGGAGCAGGTTATAAAAAAGCTGGTGCTGGCTCTCACATCCTCAGGATGCTTTGGGGGGACTTCCATCGTGGTCCAGCGGTTAGCAGTCCACACTTGCAATGCAAGGGGTCTGAGTTCAATCCCTGGTCACGGAGCTGAGTGGTGCAGCCAAAAAAAGAAAAATGGCCTTTGATTTCTTGGACACTGGCAGCAGAGAAAACACCCAAGAGAGTGTGGTCAGCCAGACCTCAGTGCAGCTGATGGGCTCTGGAGCTAACACCACTGGACAGACCCACTGGACACATTTGTGTTCTTTTTTTTTTTTTTTTGGCTGGGGCACTTGCAGTCAGGTGCACGGTGATCTGAGCTGAAGGACACCCCCCTGCGCCATCTCCTTAAGGCTGGACCTATTCACTCACTCCGTTCGGATTATGCGTTTCCCAGCAGTCACGGACAAGACAGGTCCCGTGCAGCCCCAGGGGTGTGCCAGCTCGGATGGTCTCCGCACACAAGCTCTGCTGACAGATTCGAGCAGAAACTCACTGACTGCAGTCGACAGCGAGGAGGCTCCGGGCACAGGGGGAGTTCAAGGTGACCTGGGAAATCTTCAAGGGTCATCTGAGCAAGCCCTGGGCAAGAGCATCGCGGGCGGAAATGTATTCTTACAGCAGTGGCCCGGGTATCGCTGTCGTGCCTACAGCCGAACCCGGCACCGTGCTCCGGACGCGCAGACCATCCACTGGGTATTCACACTGGGTATTCATCCACTGCGGAAGCCAGGTGCGGACGGCAGCGCCCTGGATGCTGGACTCAAAACTCCCGGGGTTCCCCCCCTCACAACTAAACCCAGCATTAAGGGAGGTGCTACCGGGCATTCCAGGTGGCTCAATGGTAAGGAAACCACCTGCCAATGCAGGAGACGTAAAAGACGTGGGTTCGATCCCTGGGTCGGGAAGATCCCCTGGAGAGGGAAATGGCAGCCCACTCCAGTATCCTTGCCTGGAGAATCCCATGCACAGAGGAGCCTGGTGGGCTACGGTCCATGGGGTCGCGCAGAGTCGGACACGACTGAACGACTTCACACACACGCACGCACAAACGCTATCAATGGAGAGAAAGCGTGTGATTCGAGTTGGGCCCGGGGGGTGACCGTGACCCCCAGATGCTCATTATGCGAGCAGGACCCAGGCGATGGGGGGCTGAGTGACCCCAGGGTGGGGAGGTCGTGGACACACGGTGGACCAGGGAAAATGTAGACGTTCAAAGAGCAAGCGACGGTGTCCAGAATCTACCTTAAGTCAATGGCGAAAACATTTACGGGAGCACCGTGCGGATGGGTCCACAGCTCAGCGTATCCACCGTGTTCCCAATAACATCACCTGCCTGTCACCATGGAGGGCAGACCCACCGCGCCTGCCCCATGCCCCAGGAACAGGGCAGACATGCTTCTCCAACAAGCAGCTAGTCTCAGTTGGAAGTACCCCCCGGGATCTGATGTATGTACAGCCAGGGCACCTGGGGTCCGGGGGATCGGAAACACCCAGGTCTGTGAACAGCGCCTGTGTTGTACAATTTACAAGAGCCGAGACATGGACGCAACCTAAATGTCCATTGACAGAGGAATAGATAAAGGAGATGTGGCATATATATATACAGTGGAATATTACTCAGCTATGAAAAAGAATGACATAATGCCTTTTGCAGCAACACGGACAGACCTAGAGATTATCATACTATGTGACGTAAGTCAGACAGAGAAAGACAAATATCATGTACCAGTTATACATGGAATCTAAAAACATGGTGCAAATGAACCTATTTACAAAACAGAAACAAAGGCACAGATGTTGAGAACAAAATGATGTTTACCAAAGCTGAAAGATCCAACCAGTCCATCCTAAAGGAACTCAGTCCTGAATATTCATTGGAAGGACTGATGCTGAGGCTGCAGCTCCAATACTTTGGCCACCGGATGCAAAGAACTGACTCACTGGAAAAGACTCTGATGCTGCAAAAGATTGAAGGTGGGAGAAGGGGGTGACAGAGGATGAGATGGCTGGATGGCATCACTGACTTCACGGACATGAGTTTGAGCAAACTCCGGGAGTTGGTGATGGACAGGGAGGCCTGGCGTGCTGCAGTCCATGGGGTCGCACAGAGTCGGACACGACTGAGCGACTGAACAACATTTGGGCACTAGCTCCCTAAGAATCGGACCCCAGTCCCCAATTTCCTGACTGCTCTGGACATCAAGGGCCTCCGTGCCCGGAAGGCCAGTTCTAACGGTCCTTGGTCCCTGAGCTGATTTCTGCTATGAGTTCCTGAACAAATGAAGATCTACAGTGAAAACTGGGTTAATGTGTATCTGGCCAGGCAAGCATCTTTGTTCTTTCTCAGGGTTACCACTGAAACATTTATTTGGCAGGGGCGGGGTGGGAGGGGGGAACACGTAATTTTTAGTAATCCTTGATGCTGGGAAATTCATCTAGGAGAGTGATGGGAAGCATTCCTACAAGGACAAACCATAAATTCTGAGCGGTGAACACAAAACCTATCCAGGTTCTAGCATGAAGATGGGAAATGAGGTCCATCAAATTTGGATGTGAAAAAAATGATAAATATTGACCAGCTCTGCAGGACACCTACTATTAATCATTCTCGGGATGGATAAAGCCCGGCTTCAATCACGAGTTCCCCCACCGGCGGAGAGAAGCACTCTCGTTCCATTTGTGTGACGCTAACGAATGTACAAATATTCCCTGAGTGAAACGCCGAACATCTGCAAAATCCGGATGGCTCTCTTTTATAATCAATTTTAGGGACTTTCCTGGCAGTCCGGGCTTCCCTGAGAGCTCAGCTGGTAAAGAATCCGCCTGCAGTGTGGGAGACCCGGGTTTGATCCCTGGGTAGGGAAGATCCCCTGGAGAAGGGCTAGGCTACCCACTCCAATATTCTTGGGCTTCCCTGGTGGCTCAGCTGGTAAAGAATCCGCCTGCAATGCAGGAGACCCAGGTTCGACTCCTGGGTTGCGAAGATTCTCCCAGAGAAGGGAAAAGCAACCCACTCCAGTATTCTGGCCTGAAGAATTCCAAGGACTGTATAGTCCGTGGGGGTCGCAAAGAGTCGGACACGACTGAGCAACTTTCACTTCACTGCTTTCACTGACATAATTTACAGCTACAGAATATAACCGCTTTCTTTAGAACATGAAACTTTCCTCTGACAGATACTGCAGAAGCAATATTGTAACAAATTCGATAAAGACTAGAAAAGTGATCTTCAACTAGGTAGCCATGAACCTTGGGACATCTTTTCCATGGGATGCAGCTGGGGGTGTTCACCATGAGAGCTGATGCCTGGGGTGATTTAACAGGGGTTGGTCCTACGAACCCAAGACCCCCCGCCTCCTCTTTTTAATGTCACTTCTTTATTTTTCGCTGCAAAGGGTTTTCGTTGCTGCTTGGCTTTCTCTAGCTACAGCGAGCGAGGGCCACTCTCTAGCTGCAGTACTCAGGCTTATCACTGCGGTGGCTTCCGCGTTGCAGGGCGCAGGCTCTAGGGCATAAGGGCTTCTGTAGTGGTAGCACACGGGCTTAGATGCTCCAGGGCATGTGAAATTTTCCCAGTCCAGGGATCAAACCTGTGTCCTCAGCACTGGCGGGGGTGGGGGTTATTAACCACTGGACCACCAGGGGAGTCTGAATCCAACTCCTTTGAACCAAATCACCTTGCAAGGAGGCGTTACTATCCCAGAGGAGGGTCCCGGGTACATAGCTTTGGTAAACTTGGCGGACTCTACTGGACACCGTCAGTGTACTGTGGACAGGGTCTTGGTCCAAGAACTGGTGGAGTTTGCAGCTGCTGACTCAGAATATTCCCAGTATCATTCCCTCTAGAGTTGTGGTTTGACCTAAATGTCCATTGACAGAGGAATACATAAATGAGATGTGATACATATATGCAAAGGAATATTACTAAGCCATGAAAAAGGATAAGAGAATGCCATTGGTAGTAACAAGCATGAACCTCCAGGTTGTCATCCTGGGGTGAAGTTAGTCAGACAGAGAAGGACAAATATCATATGATATCACTTATATGCAGAGTCTAAAAAGCAATGATACAATTGACCTTAGTTACAAAACAGAAACAGACTCACAGGCATAGAGGAGAAGGAAATGGCAACCCACTCCTATATTCTGGCCTGGAGAATTCCCTGGACAGAGGAGCCTGGTGGGCTGCAGTCCATGGGGTCACAAAGAGTTGCACATGACTGAGCAACTAACACACACACACACACACACACACACACACACACACACACAGGCTTAAGAGGAAAAACTTATGGTTACTGAGGGGAAGGATATGGGAAAAGGACAGTTAGGAAGTTTGGGGTGGACATGCACACACTACTGTACTTAAAAGGGACCAAGGGAACACTTCCAAACTCATTCTACGGGGCCACCACCCTGATACCAAAACCGGACAAAGGCTTCACAAAAAAGAAAATTACAGGCCAGTGTCACTGATGAACCTCGATGCAAAAATCTTCCACAATACTGTAGTAAACAGAATCCAAGAACACATTAAAAGGATCATACACCATCACCGTGATCCTAGGGGAGAAAGGAAGGAAGAGAGTGGAAGACGGAAGCCTGATGAGCTGCAGTCCACGGGGTCACAAAGAGTCAGACACGACCGTCCACGGGATTCTCCAGGCAAGAACACTGGAGTGGGTTGCCATTTCCTCCTTCAGGGGATCTTCCCGACCCAGGGATCGAACCCATGTCTCTTGCATTGCAGGAGGATTCTTTACCATCTGAGCCACCAGGGAAGCCCTGAGCACACTTTACATCATTTTAAAGCAACACCCTAAAATTGATTATCCTGATAGGGAAGGCCAAATACATCAGTGGAACAAAGCTTCGGCAATAGCTGAAACTACACTTCCATGGTAATCCCGCTTTCCCCAAGGACTGCCAGAGCTCCTGTCTGTGCCTGAATTAACCTCTGGAGTTCACCAGACCTCACCATTATTTTTTCAATGTACTGTTTCAGTTCAGTGCAGTGCAGTCTCTCAGTCGTGTCCGACTCTTTGCGACCGTGTGGACTGTAGCACGCCAGGCCTCCCTGTCCATCACCAACTCCCGGAGTTGACTCAAACTCATGTCCATCGAGTCAGTGATGCCATCCAAACATCTCATCCTCTGTCGTCCCCTTCTCCTCCTGCCCCCAATCCTTCCCAGCATCAGGAGGGTCTTTTCAGATGAGTCAGTTCTTCGCATCAGGTGGCCAAAGTATTGGAGCTTCAGCTTCAGCATCCATCCTTCCAATGAATGCTCAGGACTGATCTCCTTTAGGATGGACAGGTTGGATCTCCTTGTAGTCCAAGGGACTGTCAGGAGTCTTCTCCAACACCACAGCTCAAAAGCATCAATTCTTCGGCGCTTAGCTTTCTTTATGGTCCAACTCTCACATCCATACATGACCACTGGAAAAACCATAGCTTTGACTAGATGTACCTTTGTTGGCAAAAACACTTATTGTTTACTTGGAGGGAAATTAGTTAATGACGTTGAGTTGGTTTCTGCTATACAACACCGTGAATCAGCCATAATTATACGTACATCCCTCCTGAGCCTCCCCCCACCCCACACTATCCCACCATCTAGATCATCAGCCTCTTATTCAGAGTGAAGAACTGGGGACATATCACTCAGTCACGAAAAGAAATGAAACTGACTCAGCTGTAGTGATGTGGATGAACCTAGAGTCTGTTACACACAGTAAAGGAGGTGGAATATTACTCAGCCATTAAAAAAATACATTTGAATCGGTTCTACTGAGATGGATGAAACTGGAGCCCATTATACAGAGTGAAGTAAGCCAGAAAGAAAAACAACAATACAGTATACTAATGCATATATATGGAATTTGAAAGATGGCAACGATAACCCTATATGCGAGACAGAATAAGAGACACAGATGCATAGAACAATTTTAGGGACTCTGAGGGAGAAGGTGAGGGTGGGACGTTCTGGGAGAATAGCATTGAAACATGTATATTATCATATGTGAAACAGAACACCATTCCATGTTCGATGCATGAGACAAGGGCTCAGGGCCGGGGCAATGGGATGACCCAGAGGGATGGGATGGGGAGGGAGGTGGGTGGGGGGTCCAGGAAGGGGAACACATGTAGACCCATGGCTGATTCATGTCAATGTATGGCAAAAACTACTACAATATTGTAAAGTAATTAGCCCCCAACTAAAATAAATAAATTTATTTAAAAAAAAAAAAAGGAGGTCTGAAAGAGTAAAACAAACATCATATATTAACGAATATATATGGAATCTAGAAAAACGGTACTGATGAAGCTATCTGCAAGGAAGAAACGGAGATGCAGACGCAAAGAACAGATGTGCGTCACTCACCATTATTCACCAGGACGTGGAGGGGGAGTTTCTTCATTTTGAACGTCTGGACGAACTGCCGGATAGACTTCATGGACGCCAGGTCGCAATACAGAAACTCCACTGGAAAAAGACAAAGAATCGAGGTGACCTTTCAACCCACCACACACGCTCCAGTCCATCAGCGTTCACTCGAAGGGACATGTGAAGATACTCTTGAGTACAGACAGAGGGTTAGGGCCAAGTCACCCAGGCCCTGAGAACAAGGGAGGGTGCGTTTTCATTGCTTTCCCTAAAAAATAACAACAAGGGGAGTGTGCGTAAGGGGTGGGTGCTGTCCAGGATCAGTTACTCAGCACGGTGACCATCCTGAGAATTGTGGGTGACCGCTACACCAGATGACACTGCGAAAGTCAGGATGCATTTGAAAAGCGGAAGTATTAGTTGCTCAGTCGTGTCCTGCTCTTCACGACCCCGTGGGCTGAAGCTCACCAGGCTTCCTCTGTCCATGGGGATTCTCCAGGAGACCCCAGTTCGAGCCCTGGGTCGGGAAGATCCCCTGGAGGAGGGCATGGCAACCCACTCCAGTATTCTTGCCTGGAGAATCCCGAGGAGCCTGGCGGGCTGCAGTCCACAGGGTCGCAAAGAAAAGGACACATCTCCTGCATTGCAGGCAGACGCTTTACTGTATGCATTTAGAAATTTAAAAAGATAAAATAAAAATCAATAGTTGTTGTATGTCAGCTGAGGCCAGGGAAAGTTTTTTTTAAAGCAACACCAGGCGCTTACCTTTTGCATGTTTCTTTAATATTTTTTTTAAATGTGGGCCATTTTTTAAAGTCTTTATTGACTTTGTTACAATACTGTTTCTGTTTAATGCTTTGTTTTTTTGGCCAAGAGGCACGTGGACTCTTAGCTCGCCAGCCAGGGGTGAAACCCACACCCCTTGCATCGTGAAGCAGAAGTCCCTGGCACGCTGCTTAAATGCATTGTTTTTTGCGCTTTTGATTCTGTTCTCAATGGCAGCAGGTTGTGGCAGATTGGGGAAGATGGAGCTTTGCCGCAGGGAGTTGGGAATTTCTGCTCTAGAAGTCGGTGCCATCTGCACAGGAATTCCCAACACACTGTTCTCATTTCCCCCTGAAACACTCCCAAGAATGTTAAAAAAAAAAAAAAAAAAAAGGAGGAAAACCCACACGATTGCTAATAACTAGAACCAATGGTGAAAAAAAAGGATGCGTGGACCCACATACTCAGCTTCCAGTCATTTCCAACTCTCTGTGACGCCATGGACTGGAGCCCACCAGGCTCCTCCGTCCACGAGATTCTCTAGGCAAGAAGACTGGAGTGGGTTGCCACGCCCTCCTCCAGGGGATCTTCCTGACTCAGGGATCGGACTCGAGGCTCCCGAGTCTCCTGCATCGGCCAGCAGGTTCTTTGCCACTAGCGCCACGTGGGAGGCCCCAAAAGGACCATGATTGACAAGCAACAAGGGGACTGATGGTTCGTGTTGAGAGCACTGCCTTTTGAGCGGGTCACCGCATCTTGCTTTCTTTCTACCCACTGGTTTCAATTTTTTCGTTTTTTACAGCCGTGCCGCACAGCTTGCAGGATCTTCGTTCCTCAACCAGGGATCGAACCAGAGCCCTGGCAGTGAAACCACTGGACTGCCCGGAAATTCCTTACGCCCAGTTTCGTCATTAGCACCCGTTTCTACGTCCACTCAGGAGCTGCCCCTGTCTCTCACCTCTCCAACAGCATCACTCGAAGGAGGGAGTGCTGTTCAGTCGCTCAGTCGTGTCCGACTCTCTGCGACCCCGTGGACCGCAGCACGCCAGGCCTCTCTGTCCTTCACTGTCTCCCTAAGTTTGCTAAAACTCATGTCCATCGAGTCGGTGATGCCATCCAACCATCTCATCCTCTGTCGTCCCCTTCTCCTCCCGCCTTCAATCTTTCCCAGCATCAGGGTGTTTCCCAATGAGGAAGATGAGCCCCTAAATCAAGTCCTGCTGCTGGGGAGGGCGGACTGCTCCCCACGGACCAGAATGCTTGAGGAGCTCCACCCTCGAGAAAAGAAGTACACAAGACAGGTTACACATTGTGACCGCTGCCTCCCATCAAGCAGAGGCACCAGGACTGACCCCTGAGAGGACAAGGCACTCACGTGTGTTAGGGGCTCACCTAACATGCAGCTAGGGGTTGCATACCCCAAGCAATGACCACAGTGAGAAGGGCTGAGAGTAACTGACAGAGCGGGGCTCTTACCGGGAGGAGGAGACAACAGGTGACAGTTAAACAGCATTTTTGCCTTTTATTTATTTGGTTGAAAGTGAAGTCGCTCACTCGTGTCCGACTCTTTGCGACCCCACGGATGGTAGCCCACCAGGCTCCTCTGTCCATGAGATTTTTCCAGGCAAGGATACTGGAGCGGGTTGTTGCCACTCCCTTCTGCAACTATTTATTTGGTTACCGTGGGTCTCACTTGCGGCGTGTAGGATCTTTAAGTTGCAGGCTTGGGGAATCGAGCTCCCCCACCAGGGACTGAACCCGAGCCCCCTGCTTTGGATGCCCAGAGTCTTAACCACTGGACCCCCAGGGAAGTCCCGTAGGTGACATTTTTCACTTGACCTGGGGCGCCATGGACCTACAGCTTCATTCCCACCTGCATGATTATAGAGAAACGAAGGCTTCAATGCTTTGAGAATACTCAGGGCACCCCTAGGGGACACGAGATAGAACATCTGTCACGCAGATGACTGGCACACAGGAGGTATACCAGTTGTCCGGGTAACCCAAAACCAGAAATCCAGATAACAGGTAGGAGTTGCAGCTTGGAGAAGTTCAGACTGAACGCCAAGGGCCCAGTCCTGATGCAGGAAAGAGGGAGACGGAATGGTGATCCAAAACCAAGACGGTAGCCTCCCGCTGGGAGACCACGTGGGGCACAGGAAAGTGGAGGAAACGTCTGCACGCTCCTGACGCAGTTTTTTAAGGCAGGGATTAAAACTGGAAAGGCTGAGATGTAGCAGGCAAACGAGGAAAGGGCAAGCAGGGTGGGCCCATTCCAGACAAGGAGGAGGTGCGTCAGGGCTAAAATCTGCATGGGACCGTGTGGATTGTTACCTGTTGGTGCAATGCCCAGGCAACGCGACGGCGTGATACAGACGTAGAGAACGTTTGTGTGGACACCAAGGTGCGGAGTCGAGGTGGGATGCATCTGCGAGATTCGGATGGACACATATACACTACTGATGCTCTGTGTGAAAATACGTAACTAAGGAGAACCTACTGTAGAGCTCAGGGAACTCTCCCCAGTGATCTGTAATGGCCTCCATGGGAAGGAAATCCCCAAAGGGACGATACATGTATCCATATGGCTCACTCACTTTGCTGCACAGCAGAAACTAGCAGAATATCGTGAAGCAACTATATCCCAACAAAGACTAATAGAAAATGTTGAAGCCATGATAGTTACAGCGAAGCAGCGAAATCCTCTGCTGCTATTTCTTCATCGGAGGATTTCTAATGACACAACATCACAGGCTATTTGGCAAAACCCACTAGAAACGCAGGAAGAGGTGGGCATAACCGAAATGGTTCTGGGAGAACGGTGTGTACATCTTGGAGCATCTGAGGAATCAACACACAAAGAAAAAAAAAAACAAGGACCCAGAGAAGACTGTGGATAATACATCTGACTAGGTTGGGAATGCAAATTAACAAACAGGGACGAGTCTATGATAGGAAGAAGATTTTAAAATGATAGGTGTGTGCTTCTAAGCGAATGAATAATATGCGCCATTTACATGTAAAACAGGAACATCTCAAGGAAATGAGTACTTTAATCGAGAAAAAGACTGTTACAATCTAATCAAGCAAATTAGGACGAATCAGACCAACGAATATGGGATAAATAGAAAAAATTCATGAAGGAAAGACACTCAGAAAAGGCGGGGAGGGTGTCAGATGGTATTTTATCAAACTCTTTCCTACTTTCAAAAAACAGACAACCCCATCTCTAAATTGACTCACCTAGAACACAGAGGTTGGAGGGGAGCCTGAATTGACTCTCTTTATGACATGTGCATTTTTTTCTGATACAAAAAGCTGCCAAGAAATAGAATCAGAGGATTTCGCTGCCGGCCAGTGGTTACGACTTCGCCTTCCAACGCGACGAGTGCAGGCTCAGTCCCTGGTTGGGGAGCCAACATCCCATATGCCTTGTGACCCAAAAAACTGAAAACATAAAACAGAAGGAGTATTGTCACAAATTCAGTACAGGCTTTAAAAAATGGGGGAAAAGGGAGAAAGAAAAGAAGTAACACCAGAATGGGCGAGAGAGTTCACATTAATGACTACAGATGAAGAAAGAAAATCATGAATGAAAAGGCAAATTAAAACGCTTCCAGTGGGATAAACAGAACAGTGAAACGTCAAAGGGCATGTGTCAGTCGCTCGGTCGTGTCCGACTCTTGGCAACCCCACGGACTGTAGCCCGCCAGCCTCCTCTATGGGATTCTCCAGGGAAGAAGCCTGGAGTGGGTTGCCATGCCCTCCTCCAGGGGATCTTCCTGACCCAGGGATCGAACTCGGGTCTCCTGCATCAGCAAGCAGGTTCTCTACCACTGAGCCACCCGGGAAACCCTCTCTTACAATAACCGGCAGCAATTCTTTGTCCCTTTGGGCCCAACTGAGCCTCAAGCTTATCCTTATCAAGCAAAGACCGGTCCTCAGAATTACACAGACTCCTCACCACAGAGCGATACGGTCAGGACACACCCATGCCTTAAGGTTCCCAGTTCCTCACCACCCACACAGAGCCATCTCAGGAAGGCGTCACCGTAAAGGTCAAGCCCTAGAACCTCAGGTATAAAACCATCACCACCACCACCAAAATGGCAACCCACTCCAGTATCCTTGCCTGGGAAATCCCATGAACAGAGGAGCTGGGGGGCTACAGTCCATGGGGTCGCAGAGAGTCGGACACGGCTGAGTGACCTAGCACACATAGCAGTATTCCACTGTGGGCTCTGCACGTGGCTCAGGGGTAGCGAATCTGCCTGTCAATGCAGGAGATGTGGGTTCGATCGCTGGGTGGGGAAGATCCCCTGGAGGAGGAAATGGCAACCCACTCCAGTTTTCTTGCCTGGAGAATCCCCGTGGGCAGAGGAGCCTGGTGGGCTACCCTACATGGGATCACTAAGAGTGAAACACAACTCATCAACTAAACAACAACCACCACCAAAAATTTAGCCAACAGTGTAGGTAAAAAAACTTTGGTAGAAGTTGCTAACATTTGTGCAATTTTCAGGTTACAGATTATTCAAATGTTTCTGACCCCCACGTGTATTTGGAAGATGAAATTAAAATGAGAACCTTCTCGACTGACCCTGACTGACCCCAAGACACGTAACGGATGTCCCCAAAGCACCTCACAAGTCAAGAGAAAAGAGTGACGCTGGACTGACTCACAAGCCAGTCGGTTAGAAGGCAATCCGAGTCATGCTTGGAAACAGTGGTTTTTAAAGAGCTTTAAAAGCAATTGCTACTCCCAGGAGGTAAATGGTTCTCCTGGGGATCTTATTTACCTCTTCCATCGACAGGGCAGGATGAAAAGAAGCCTCCACCCAGCCCAGATGATCGGAGCCCCTAATTAGTGTGGGTTTAATACGTTCCCCACTGTGTACGGATGCAACACCCAGATGAAGTCAGCACGCCCCACAGTCAACCCCGGCGAGCTTGCATAAGGAATCAGGGAGAAATGCACTTTTAACTGCCATGACGTATCACCTCGCACCTGTCAGAACAGCTATGCTCAAAAAGATAACACAGCGCAAACGCGGGAAGAGGGGTGGAGAGAAGGGAGCCCTCCTACACGGCGGGTGGGAATACACACGGGTGCGGCCGCTACGGACAACAGAATGGAGGTTCCGTAAGAAGCTAAAAATAGAACTACCAGAACGACCCTGGAAGCCCAATCCTGGGTGTTCATCCAAAGAAAACTCAAAAGGAAACGTGTGCACCCCAAAGCTCGTTGCAGCACTGTTCACAATAGCCAAGACGTGGAAACGATTCGTCGTCAGATGCATGCATAAAGAAGAGGTGGTACACAAATAACATGGAACACTGTTACGGTTTGCTCACTAAGTTGTGTCCAACTTTCGTGACCCCATGACCTGTAGCCCGCCAGGCTATTCTAGTCATGGGATTCTCCAGGCAAGAATATTGGAGTGGGTTGCCATTTCATACTCCAGGAGATCTTCCTGACCCTGGGATCCAACCTGCATCTCTGGCATGGGCAGGCAGACTCTTTATCACCGAGCCACCTGGGAAGCCAGAGGTGGACTATTACACAGCCATAAAAAAGAATGAAACGGTGCCATTTGCAGCAACATGGATGTACCCAGAGACGATCATCATAAGTAAGACAGACAGAGAGAGACAAATATCATATGATATCGCTTCTGTGTCGAATCTGTTTCTTTTTAAATATACAAGTGAACTTATTTTCAAAACAGAAAGAGACTCACAGATAGAGAAGACAGACCGATGGTTACCAAAGGGCAAAGGGAAGGTGGACTAAACTAGGAGTTTGGGATGTACATGTACACACTGATATTGCTGTTCAGTCGCTCAGTTCAGTCCAACTCTTTGCGACCCCAGAACTGCAGCACGCCAGGCCTCCCTGTCCATCACCGACTCCCGGAGTTTGCTCAAACGCATGTCCATTGAGTTGGTGATGCCACCCAACCATCTCATCCTCTCCCCTGCTCCTCCTGCCCTCAATCAGGAATCCCACGGACACACTAATATATATGTACACATATATCGTCCTCTAAAATAAAGATATATTAGATAGTCAACTAGGACTTATTATATAGCCCAGGAAACTGTACTCAACATGCTGTGATAACCGACATGGGAAAAGACTGTAACCAAGTCCTCAAAATAGCTCAATATTTTTAAAAAATTCTCTGGGCATCAAGCAAAGCTGTAGAATTCAGTGCCTCATAAACAGTGTCTATGGTCCACCAACGTTGCGCTTTTAGAAAGTTCTCAGGCGGATCTTCTAAACACTGGAGTTGGGATTGACTCAACCAAAGGTTGTCATGTTTGTGTTTTTTTTACATTACTCAAGAACAGGAGGGTTTTTGCTTAGTTTTCTTTCTGGCTACACTCCCCTCTCCGCTAACAGACAGGAAACATCCAAGGTATGTGTTACTCACCGTTCTTTTTTATTTTTATTGGGGCATAGTTGATTTACAATGCTGTTGTTCCGTTCTTTTTTTTTTTTTTTAATATACCTTTATATTTTGGCCCCGCCGCGTGGCTTGCAGAAGTTGAGTTTGCTGCCCAGGGATCAAACCCATGCTCCTGAAAGTGGAAGCACAGATTCTTAACAACTGGACCATCAGGGAAGTCTGTCCATTCTATTTGAAAGAATATTTCTTTTCAAAAAAAACCAGGAATCAAGGAAAGGAGACAGGGAAGAAAGAAGACAGGAGACGGGAGAGGGAAATGTGTCGTTATTGTGTCTCTACTGTGAACAGAAACCCCCCGGGTCTGGATTCTCTGTAATACAGAAGAATTCTTTCCATCTGCTCACACTTTGATGACGGCAGTTGCGGAGGAGGCTGACAGTGTTTTCATCTTCTTTTTGTTTTATCAAATAAGTTAGTGAAAGAGAAATTATTATTTGTGGGTGTTTTTTTTTTTCTTTTGAGATGGTCCTGTGATTTTCCTCTTTTCTTCTGTGGACGTCGTCAAATGAAAATGTCTCCGGCCGTATCAATAAACGAGAAATGTCAAAGCCATCAGCGGCGAGGTCTGGCCTCCAGATGTGCAAGAGGGCTCCCAAAGCTGTGATCCAGAAGATCGCACCTCCCCGGACAGTGACTGCTGAGGGCCGGGAGGATGCAAGAATCAGACATCTCTCTCTCCTTAAGGCGAACAAGGAAATAAGTTTGACCTCAGACAGCTAAGGTGCATATGAAAGGAGTGAATTCAGTGAGCCCAGAGCCTTGCATCCTCCCATACAGAGAATGCTCAATTCCTTCCCTTGATATTTGAACTTTGCTGTTCAGACATCCTGCTCCCTTTATTGCAAATTTGTACACAGCCTGACTCCCCCTCCCGCCTCCTTGGAGCAGTTCTCAGAGCTACGGAGATGCTGTCTCCCGGGCTCAGAGTCCTCAACATGCCCACCCAATAAAACGCCTCTCTGCTTTCAGGTGCTACTGGACCTTTTCTTTTCTTTTCTTTTTAAACGGTTGACAAAAATCAGAAGTTTATTTTGTAAAACGTGAAAAATTACATGAAATTCAAATTTCAGTGTCCATAAATAAACTTTTATTGGAACACAGCCATACTCATTCATTTTCCTGTTCTCTGTGCTGCACGTATACTACGATGGCTGAGTTAACTAGTTGCTACAGAGACCATACAGTCTACAGGCTAAAATATGTACTATCAGGTCCTTTAAGATAGTATTATCCTAATTTACTAGTAACATTTTTTTTTTTTGAGATTAATTTGTTTTTTTTTTAATTTTTATTTATTTATTTATTTTTTAAATTTATTTTAGTTGGGGGCTACATCCTGCTCCCTTTATTGCAAATTTGTACACAGCCTGACTCCCCCTCCCGCCTCCTTGGAGCAGTTCTCAGAGCTACGGAGATGCTGTCTCCCGGGCTCAGAGTCCTCAACATGCCCACCCAATAAAACGCCTCTCTGCTTTCAGGTGCTACTGAACCTTTTCTAATCGACTATCCGATTGGTTTGCGTATGTTGAAGCGTCTCTGTGACTCTGGCACGAATCCAGCGAGGCGGTGGTGTACCATTTTTTGATGTGCTCTTGAGTCAGTGTGCTGGTATTTGGTTGAGAATTTTTGCATCTATACTCATCAAAAGTATAGGTTTGATGGGAAAAGACTTTGATGCTGGGAAAGACGGAAGGCGGGAGGAGAAGGGGACGACAGAGGATGAGATGGTTGGATGGCATCACCGACTCAATGGACATGCGTTTGAGTAAGCTCCGGGAGTTGGTGATGGACAGGGAGGCCTGGCGTGTTGCAATCCATAGAGTCGCAAAGAGTCGGACACGACTGAGTGACTGAAAAATAACAGCAATGCTCATCAAAAATGTTGACCTGCAATTTTCTCTTCTGGTACTATCTCAAGAATTTTCCTGGGCTCCAAAATCACTGCAGATGGTGACCGAAGGCATGAAATTAAGAGATGCTTGCTCCCTGGAAGGAAAGCTGTGACCAACCTAGACAGCATATCGAAAAGCAGAGACATCACTTTGCCAACAAAAGTCTGTCTCCTAAGAGCTATGGTTTTTCCAGTAGTCATGTATGGATGTGAGAGTTGGACCATAAAGAAAGCTGAGCGCCAAAGAGTTGATGCTTTTGAACTGTGGTGTTGGAGAAGACTCTTGAGAGTCCCTTGGACTGCAAGAAGATCCAACCAATCCATCCTAAAGGAGATCAGTCCTGGGTGTTCATTGGAAGGATTGATGTTGAAGCTAAAACTCCAACTCTTGGTCACCTGATGCAAAGAGCTGACTCATTGGAAAAGACCCTGATGCTGGGAAAGATTGAAGGCAGAAGGAGAAGGGGATGACAGAGGATGAGATGGTTGGATGGTGTCACTGACTTGATGGACAGGAGTTTGAGTAAACTCTGGGAGTTGGTGATGGACAGGGAGGCCTGGAGTGCTGCAGTCCATGGGGTCACACAGAGTCGGGCAGGACTGAGCGACTGAAAAGCAACAAGACCATTTCTTGACGGAGGTGAACAGGGTTCGTGTCTCCTCAGCCGGGATGTGTCTCGTGGAGGGAAAGAAGGGAACGCCCCTGTTTTCTCCTGCTCCAAACCGCCCCCCCCCCGCCCCCGGCCGCAATCCAGTCCTCAGCGCACGCCTCCCCCCGCCTCCATGAGCAGAGCCTGAAGCTGCCATCACGACCGAGGACTCAGCATCCCCTCAGTAATGACTGTCATCTTCCTGGGGATGTCACAGTGATTTTCTGCACCATTTCTCTCCTGCAGTCGTCAAGAACACATTACGGATTTGGCAGAACCTGTTCATCAAGGCTGTTAAACCTCCCGAAAGAACGAGCAACATCAAGACGGAAAAATGTGCTTTCATTTTCTCTGGATGTCTGCGGTTCTGCCCAACAGCGGACTTTAAAAAATAAAAAAGTGTCCGGCTCTTTGCGACTCCACAGTCCATGGAATTCTCCAGGCCAGAATACTGGAGTGGGGAGGTTTTCCCTTCTCCAGGGACATTTTCCAAACCCAGGGATCGAATCCAGGTCTCACGCATTGCAGGCGGATTCTTTATCAGCTGAGCCACCAGGGAAGCCCTTTAATTAATTATTTTAATCGGAGGATAATTACAATATTCCAACTGTGGCCTTTTTGTTTTATTTAGGCAGACAATTGTCTTCCACAAGTCTTTCATTGCCCTCACTGTTTTGGGGTTTATTTTTTTTTTAAGAGACCATTTCCTTCTGCATAACACAACGGAGACATGCCCACAAATGACAGAAAGATCCGGACATAGAGTGGCACATATATTCTGTAGTAAACAAGGTCTCCCGCAGTGGGCCACGCAGAACACAAAACCCTGGGTTGAGACGCGGGTTTTCACGCGATGCTTCTGACTACAGTCCTGTCTTCCAAGCGTGCTGACTAATGGAAGCCCTGCTTTCTTCTCCTCGGAGATTAAGGCGCACATTGGACAACACATCAGTGAGGCTGAGCCCTTTCTCAGCATCGTGTCACAAACACTTGGGGCTTACCAGGTGGCTCAGGTGGAAAAGGATCTGCCTGTCAACTCAGGAGGCCCTGGGGTCCCCTGGGTTCGATCCCTGGGTTTGGGAAGATCCTCCGGAGGTGGAAATGGCAACCCACTCCAGCATTCCTGCCTGGAGAACCCCACGGACAGAGGAGCCTGGTGGGGCTACGGTCCACAGGGACTCAAAGAGTCAGACGCGACTTAGACCCGAATTTGTTGAGTCCAACGATGACAACCAGCACCAACACTTGAAAAACTAAAAGATATTGATTATTCTGTTCGAGTAATGAAGTCTGGGGGCCTTGAAGTGTGTGGGAGCTTAGCTCTCCAACCAGCAGGGATCAAATCCATGCCGTCTGCAGCGGGAGTAAGGAGTCTTAACCACTGGACCTCCAGGGGAGCCCCAGACTTATGAGTATCTGAAAAGTGGAAACAGAGCTGAGATGGCTGGATGGCATCACCGACTCGATGGACAGGAGTTTGAGCAAGCTCCAGGAGTTGGTGATGGACAGGGAGGCCTGGCATGCTGTGGTCCATGGGGTCGCAAAGAGTCAGACACGACTGAGCAGCTGAACTGAATTGAAAAGCAAAAGAATATATATATTTCAGGACATTCATTGAAATAACATATATATATTTACATCAAGATATTCAAAGAACTCCATGACCTGCCTAGAGACTCCAGAAGGACTTCAACTTTAGACTCCAGGAGAGCTGAGACCTCCGGCCCAGGGACCTTCTGGCACGTACTCATTAGCCACAAACGGTGGTCCCTCGGAAGTTCACGAGATCCAGGGGAGGTGTGTACGCCGCCCACAGTGGCTGGAGGGGTAAACTGGCATCTTTGCCTGAGGGGACTGAGCACCTAGGGTCGCACCAGCTCAACATAACAGCAACGAAGACCTCCCTGGGGGTCCAGTGGCTAAGACTCCACACGCTCAGTGCAAGGGGCCTGGGTTCGATCCCTGGTCGGAGAACTAGATCGCAACGGAGAGTTGGCATGCTGAAACTAAAGATCCCCCGCGCTGCAGTGAAGACCCAGCCCAGCCAAATAAGTAAATTTTTTTTTTTTTTTTAAAAAAAGAAGCATATTGTAAACAGTGCTGCGATGAACATTGGGGTACACGCGTCTCTTTCAATTCTGGTTTCCTCGGTGTATATGCCCAGCAGTGGGATTGCTGGGTCATATGGCAGTTCTATTCCCAGTTTTTTAAGGAATCTCCACACTGTTCTCCATAGTGGCTGTACTAGTTTGCATTCCCACCAACAGTGTAAGAGGGTTCCCTTTTCTCCACACCCTCTCCAGCATTTATTGCTTGTAGACTTTTGGATAGCAGCCATTCTGACTGGTGTGAAATGATACCTCATTGTGGTTTTGATTTGCATTTCTCTAATAATGAGTGATGTTGAGCATCTTTTCATGTGTTTGTTAGCCATCTGTATGTCTTCTTTGGAGAAATGTCTGTTTAGTTCTTTGGCCCAGAATGGCATTGAGACATGTGTATTGTCATATGTGAAACAGAGCACCATTCCATGTTCGATGCATGTGACAAGGGCTCAGGGCCGGGGCAATGGGATGATCCAGAAGGATGAGAGGGGGAGGGAGGTGGGTGGGGGGTTCGGGAAGGGGAACACATGTAAACCCATGGCTGATTCTTGTCAATGTATGGCAAAAACTATTACAATATTGTAAAGTAATTAGCCCCCGACTAAAATAAATAAATTTATAAAAAAAAAAAAAAGAAAAAAAAAAAAGAAAAAAAAAAAAAAAAAAAAAGAAGCATAAAGAAAGACAGCAGAGAAAGACACCACAGATGTCGACAAAGTTGGCCAAGCAAATGGGCAGATTCCTTCTGCTCTGACCCGCACCATCACCCCGACGGGAGTGGGGGGAGGTACCCCTGCTTCGGTTCCCCCACCCACCGAGGGCAGGTCCAGTCCTACTAACACTCTTGTTTCTCCCCCCTCAGTTCCTTCGTCCTACGGAGTTATGCGTGCGTGTATATATTCTTCTGCGGTCGTCAGGTACTCCTGCCTGCTCTGAGCTGGCGTTCCGCAAGCACTGGTGTGTCTGAAGGCGCACCCCTGATGCATCCGTGGAGAGAGAGGTAGTCCACGTGCATCTCCTCCTGTGCCACCTTGTTCCTCCCTCGGGCAGATGTCTTCTGCTGGGAGAAAACTCCCACCAGGATCTCTCGGATTTCTGCGTTTCTTGCCCGTGAGGCACTGACCAGCCTTTGCTTTGAAATTTCCATTTCAAGTATTCATCTAGGGAAACACCTTGAAGATGGAGCTACCATCTTACTCCAGACCAACAAAACAAACCAAAAAAGAAAAAAAGAAAAAGCGGCCGCCTTATTCCTTTCTGTTCTCAGATGCAACCAATATCACGCAGTACCCTGGAAAAAAAATGTTCTCTTGAGACTTCCCTGGCGGTCCAGCGGTTAGGACCGGACCTTCCAATGCAGGGAGTAGGAGGTTCTATCCCTAGGCACGGAGTTAAGATCCCACCTGCTCATGGCCAAAATAATCAAGACGTAAAACGGAAGCAATATTGAAACAAATTCAGTAACAACTTTAAAAGATCCACATCAAAAAAAATATTCTTTAACCACATCAAAAAAAAAATCTTGAAAAAAAAAAAAGTGTTCTCTCATTTAGGAAAAAAAAAGTCTTACTTTTTAGAAATTAATTTGCAATACACCCTTCTTTTATAAAAGTCTTCTCTGGTGGCTCAGATGGTAAAGAATCTGCCCTGCAATGCAGGAGAGGCAGGTTCGATCCCTGAGTCGGGAAGATCCCCTGGAGGAGGGCATGGCAACCCACTCCAGTGTTCTTGCCTGGAGAATCCCATGGACAGAGGAGCCTGGTGGGCTACAGTCCATGGGGTCGAAAACAGCTGGACGCGACTGAGCAACTAACACCTTCACTTTCTTTCACTTTCTTTTAAGGATCCGCCCATTTTTTTAAGGACACAGTGAAAATGTTCTCACCGGTCATAATACTTGGTTCCACTCACTCAGATGTTTCATGAGTCTTCCCTTTCTGCCTCCGGTCTGTCTGAATTTCCTTCATCCTGCCATTTTTGAGATATTCACACAGTAGCGATCAGAAGCAAGAAAATGCTTTGGATACAAATGCTGTCGTGAATATCGTATCCATCTGCTGGGGTGGCCGAAACGCAAGACTGAAATCAGGATGGATTTCAGCAACAGATGTTTATGTCTGCCCCAGTCCTGGAGGCTGGAGTCTCAGGTCCCGGTGCGGGCAGGGCTGGCTCCTCCCGGGACCTCTCTGCTGGGCATGTGGACGGCCATCTCCTGTGTGTGTATCTGTGTCCTGACCCCGTCTTCTTATATAAGGACCTATGGGGTCAGGACCCACCTTAGTGACCTCATCTTACCTTCATCCCCTCTTCAAAGACTCTCATCTGCTAATAACAGTCTCCTTCTGAGGTCCTCAGGGGTTCAGAGCTTCAACATGTGGATTTTGGGGAGATAGCCCAAGATGCCTGTGGGTGGTGAGACCCAGGTCACATCCACTGAAGATGTCCCACACTTGCGTCCCGTCAGTCGGAAGGTTCGGCGTGGTCCTCTCTGGGACAGTGACCCATACTTTGAGGATGTTTGGCAAGTTGGCCATCTTAGAACAAGGTGATGCTATCTGGACCACACAGCCCACCAAAGATGGCTAGCATCTTTTTTTTTCCTTAATTTTATTTTTACTTATTTGGCTGCAAGAGGTCTTAGTTGTGGCGTGTAGGATCTTTAGTTGGGGCATGTGGGACCTAGTCTCCTGACCAGCCCACCCCACCCCACCCCATCCCATATCCATCCCCACCCCACCCCACCCACACTGGGAGCCTCAGCTCCTGAACTACCAGGGAAGTCCCTTGGGTACCAACTTGACGGACGGACTGGGCCACTCTTCACCCACACAAAGTAATTTGCAAATTCAGGAAGGATGCAGAGAGCTGGAATTGAGTAATTTCCTGTCTCCAGGTGAGACAGGAACTAGGGAAATAATTTCCCTTTAGGGCAGAAGGGCTTCCCAGATGGCTCAGGGGTGAAAAAAAAAAATGCCTGCCAATGCAGGAGATGTGAGTTTGATCCCTGAGTCGGGAAGATCCCCTGGAGAAGGAAATGGCAACAAACTTCAGTATTCTTGCCTGGAAAATTCCATGGATACAGGATCCAGGCAGGCTACAGTCCATGGGGTCGGAAAGAGTCAGACAAGACTGAGTGATGAACACCCACACACATCTCCCAAAGAATCTCCTGATAGCATCCTATTGAGGGCCAGAGCTTCTACAGATGAACCTGGAAGGGAAGGAATACACATTTCTCCTTTTAGGGCTGGCGTGAGCTATAATTCCCCAGTGTGACCCAAACTCAGCAGTGTCTACAGCTTAGAAAAGGGTCCAGAAACTAAGTCTCGATGCTAAATGTGAATTGTCATCACTTATCCCTACAGTCAAGGCTATGGTTTTTCCAGTGGTCACGTATGGACGTGAGAGCTGGACTATAAACAAAGCTGAGCGCCGAAGAATTGATGCTTTTGAACTGTGGTGTTGGAGAAGACTCTTGAGAGTCCCTTGGACTGCAAGGAGATGCAACCAGTCCATCCTAAACAAGATGGAAAGATTGGAGGCAGGAGGAGAAGGAGACGACAGAGGTTGAGATGGTTGGATGGCATCACCGACTCAATGGACACGAGTTTGGGTAAGCTCCGGGAGTTGGTGATGGACAGGGAGGCCTGGCGTGCTGCGGTCCATGGGGTCGCAAAGAGTCGGAGACGACTGACCGACTCTCAACAACGACAAGTGAAGCTCTCTGCTGACCAGCAGGGCACTGCCAGACTCCCGTCGCTTCCAGGAGGACAGACCTCGCCCCCCACCCTCCCAGGCTGCAGCCGCACCTCGAACACAAGGCT
This sequence comes from Giraffa tippelskirchi, assembly GCF_054371585.1. Lineage (NCBI taxonomy): Eukaryota > Metazoa > Chordata > Mammalia > Artiodactyla > Giraffidae > Giraffa > Giraffa tippelskirchi. The sequence continues at coordinate 1,201,040 of NC_137290.1, forward strand.
GGGAGCAAGCCAGGTCTCCAGGCTGTTCCGGCGAGTTCAGTGGACACGACCCTGAAGCCACGCATGTTGTGTTTAAACGACGGGTCCCGGCCGCAGGGTTAAGTAACCGCATATGTGCCGAACCCAACGCAGAGCTGACCATCCACTGGCCGCCTTTTCTCCCCCGGGGCTCGGGGCTCTCCTGCAACCCGGCCGTGCACCCACGGGTCCCTGACGCCTCCTTCCACTCATCCTATTTTTCCTTAGAGCCCGCCTCTGCACCTGCCTGCAATCTCAACCTAACAATGATCCATGCAGGGCCTCTCGGGGGCTGCCTCTGACGGTGTAAGGAAATGTTGCCACATCCATCCACCCTGTCAATGCTCAGGTGCGTGCTTGGAAAAAACAAACAAACAAAAAAAAATCGAACGTCGGAATAAATATCGCCTCCTGTCTCCTGCAGTCACGACCCCAGGAAATCATGTTTGAAAGGGCTTCAGGGCGAAGAGATCCTATCAAGATGGATTGTTCAGGGAATTTCCTGGTGGTTCCAGCGGCTAAGACTCTGAGCTCCCAATGCAGGGGACCCAAGTTCTATCCCTGGTCAAGGAACTACATCCCACATACTATAGCAAAACATCTCCCACGCCTCGGGTAAAGAAACTCGTAGAAACTTTGTCACCCGGCGCACCCAAATAATTAAATAAGTATTTGTATGTTTTTTTCCATTCCATTTACTGAAGAAAAATGATAGCATACGTCTACAAAAAAGACTAGCGCAAAAAAATGTTCGCAACGGCTTAAAAAGCCAAAGTGAAAGTACAAGCGTTAGTCACTCAGTCATGTCTGCCCCTCTGTGACCCCATGGACTGCAGCCCACCAGGCTCCTCTGTCCATGGGATTCTCCAGGCAAGAGTACTGGAGTGGGTTGCCATGCCCTCCTCCAGGGGCTCTTCCCAACCCAGGGATCGAACCCCCGTCTCCTGCATTGGCAAGTGGGTTCTTTACCCGCTGAGCCACCAGGGAAGCTGCTGCTGGGTATTTATGCGGCCCCACATCTAGGGCAGGAATTGTCCAAGGCACTGCAGTCCAGGTACCACGTGGGGGGGGTCACTCAGAGGCACCTCGGGCAACCTCGGATACCGCAGGACAATGAGCTACTCGGAGGACCACAGGCTCTCGGTGAAGGCACTGAGGAACCCGGAAGAAGATTCACTGCAGGACCATGGAGGGACCACAGCTCCCATGACGCCTGGGGGTCGCTCATCCCAAGCGCCAGGCTGGTTTCCACCCAGCTCCCCCAGTCAGCAGCACTAAGGCGGACCTGAGACTCAAAGACGAACCCATGGCCAACAAGACAGCAGTGGGGACAGTGAGGCTTGTGGAGTCCAGCTCAGACTGCCGGCTGGGGATTAAGGATGGAGGTGCCCCCCTGGGCTTGCCAGGGTCACCATCTGTTACCAGGATGGACAGGGAGTACACAGACATACCCCACTACCTTTGGAAAAGCATTGGGTTGGCCGAAAAGTTCGTTTGGGGTTTTCCGTAACATGTAACTGAAGTAACTTGTTGGCAGACCCAATATTTCGAGCTTTCCTGGTGGCTACGTGGTAAAGAATCCACCTATCCATGCAAGAGACACATATTCAATCCCTGGGTCGGGAAGATCCCCTGGAGAAGGACATGGCAAGCCACTTCAGTACTCTTACTGGCTTCTCTGGTGGCCCAGAGTATAAAGAATCTGGTTCCAAAGCAGGAGACATGGGTTCGATTCCTGGGTCAGGAAGATCTCCTGGAGAAGGAAATGGCAACCCACTCCATTTATTGCCAAGAATATCCCAGTATTCTTTCCTGGGGAATCCCACAGAGAGAGGAGCCTGGTGAGCCACAGTCCACTGGGTCGCAAAGGGTTGGACACGACGTGGTGAATAAACAATACTCCCCCTGGCCTGCTTTGAGTGTCCTGGCTACTGTTTGTATCATTGCAAAGAAACCTGTCAAGCAGCAATCACTTTATACCATCGTCCTTTTGTTATATAAACAGAGTGCAGTGACACCAATTCTTCGTAGTTAACCGTTTTAGTGACATTAACATGAGCTTCAAATTCCAGACCCCAAGGAAGCTTCTTTTAGTTTTTGTGTGTGTGTTCTTAGGATGCCATTCTTATAACGCACTAAGCAAATGCTTCAGAGTCACCTCATAAAAAATGTCCTTGGTCACATGAATAGATAAAGAAGATGTGGTAACACATATGCGATGGAATACTACACAGCCATGAAAAAGGATGAACACATGCCATTTGCAGCAACACGGACAGACCTAGAGATATTATGCTACATGAAGTAAATGTGACACAGAAAGACAAATATCATATCATAATTTATATCTGGAATTTATATATAGATATCACGTGATAATTTATACGTGGATATTTAAATATGGGATCTAAACTATGACACAAATGAACCTATCTATGAAACAGAAAGAGACTCACGGTCACACACAACAGACTTGTGGTTGCCAAAAAGGAGGTGGCGGGCGGAGGAGGGATGGATTGGGAGTTTGGGGTTATCAGAGGCAAACTATTATACACAGGGTAGGTAAACACAAGAAACTACTGCACAGGGAACAATATTCGATAATCTGAGATAAATCATAAGAGAAAAGAATGTGAAAATCAGTGTATATATATAGATGTGTGTGTGCATGACTGAATCGCTTTGCTGTACACCACAAATTAACACAGCACTGTAAATCAACCATACTCCAATTAAGCAAATAAAAATAATTTGTTGAAATGTCCTTAGTGACCTATGGGCCACACCACAACCAGATCACGGTTTGCCATCATGGAGAGAACGCACTCTCCCAATCAAAACAGACGCAAAAGGCAGAGCAAACCCAAGGGCCAGAGGCAGCGTCCACCCAACCAGCGAAGAGGGCACCACTTTGATTCCTGAAGTGTTGATTGGGAGGTCACCCAGAAAGGAGACAAGGAAAGCTTGGATGTCACCTAGAGGAAGGAGGAAGGGACATAGTCCGGGATGTTCTAAATGTCTCCAGGGTGGCGGTGGCGGGGGACTTCCCTGGCAGTCCAGGGGTCAGGACTTTGCTTTCCAAAGCAAGGGGTTGCAGGTTCGATCCCTGGTCAGGGAGTTAAGATCCTACACGCCTTGCGGCCAAAAAAAAAAAAAACAAACCAAAACATAAAACAGTAACAGGGACTTGCCTGGTGGCCCAGTGGATAAAAATCCGCCTGCCAATGCAGGGGACAAGGGTTCCATCCCTGGTCCGGGAAGATCCCACATGCCGCAGAGCAACTAAACCCAAGAACCGGAACTCCTGAGCCCAAAGGACCTCAAGCTGATGACAGAGGAGGCAACGGGCGCAGCAGATGGGAGGAGACGCTTGAGAGACGGCCTGAAGTGGGATGCAGTCCACGCCTCTACCCTAGGTTGGCTGGACCCCTTTGTCTCAGAAAGACTTGGTTTTCTCATCTGTGAGATGGAGCTTAGGATCACACCTACCGTCGGGGTGTTGTATGGATAAGCCATGCCACGCTCTCAGCATCACGTCCAACGTATGCTAAATACCTAGTGAACACTTCATTCATACGACAAAGGTCTGTCTACTCAAAGCTATGCTTCTTGCAGGAGTCATGCAAGGATGTGAGAGTTGGACCACAAAGAAGGCTGAGCAAAGAAGAATTGATGCTTTCGAAGTGTGCTGTTGGAGAAGACTCTTGAGAGTCCCTTGGACTGCAAGGAGATCCAACCAGTGCATCCTAAAGGAAATCAACCCTGAATAAATTCATTGGAAGGGCTGATGCTGAAGCTCCAATACTTTAGCCACCTGATGCAAAGAGGCAACTGACTGGAAAAGACCCTGATGCTGGGAAAGATTGAAGGTGGGAGGAGAAGGGGACGACAGAGGATGAGATGGGTGGATGGCATCACCGACTCGATGGACATGAGTTTGAGCAAGCTCCGGGAGATGGTGATAGACAGGGAAGCCTGGCGTGCTGCAGTCCATGGGGTCCCCAAGAGTCGGACACGACTGAGCGACTGGACAACAAGTCCACTCACGCTGCAAGTCCTCTTTTCATTACACAGGAGGACGACAGACTCCTAAGAGAGGTGAGAAAGGCGCTGCAGAAGGACAGAGAGGAAAAGAACTGATGGATGGATTGAACAGCTAACTCGAGGCCCCAGGGAGTGAGTAGGTCATGAGAAACCCAACATGCGAAGGAAAAACTGCTCTGGAGAAATGTGTCAGGAAGGGCAGAGACAGGCCAGAATGTGTGCAGTGCTATTTTCCTAGCACTTTTAAAATTAGGTTTCTAACTGGCCAAATCAGACCTTGGCTAGGCAATAGCCTGGGCAGATAACCCGCCCTGTGCCAGCCAGGATTCCGGGTAAACAGACCCCGCCAGACACTTGGAGCTTTGCACGTGAGCAGAGAAGAGATGGCTGCAGTGTGAACACAAAACACAACCTCTGTCGGCCTCCAGCTTCTCCGTTGTGGGACATGACCCCCTGGAAACAGCCCACCCCAGTCCAGCCGCAAATCATCACACTGTCAGTTTCATACGGTGGCAAAAATACCTCGATTCTTTTCCTTCGAATTCTAGCAAGATCATTCTATAGGGGCTTCCCTGGTGGTTCAGACCGTAAAGAATCCGCCTGCAATGCAGGAGACCTGGGTTCGATCCCTGGGTTGGGAAGATCGCCTGCAGGAGGGCATGGCAACCCACTCCAGTATTCTTGCCTGGAGAATCCCATGGACAGAGGAGCCTGGTGGGCTATGGTCCCTGGGGTCGCAAACAGTCAGACACGACTGAAGCTATTTAGCAGGCACACTTGTAGGGTTTTCTATTAACTCATATTGCCACAGACCTCTTACTATCTGGAAGGGTGCCATCCATCATTTTAAAGGCAAGTGTTTCCAACAATATCTAGTGACCTCATAACTCTTCTGAGTTCAGTATTAATAGAGTCACTTAAATTGAACTGCATGAGATTAATAGGCTGGGGCTTCCTGCATAGCTCAGTCAGGAAAGAAGCCACCTGCAATGCTGGAGACTGCCTGCAGAGGAAGAGACCAGGGTTTGATCCCTGGGTCAGGAAGATCCCCTGGAGGAGGGCATGGCAACCCATTCCAGTATTCTTGCCTGGAGAATCCCCTGGACAGAGAAGCCTGGCGGGCTACAGTCCACAGGGTCGCAAAGAGTCAGACATGACTGAGCAACTAAAAATCTAAACCACAGATAAATAGGCTATTGGGTACTTAGGGTCCCACTGCAAACCATGCCCACCAAAACACACACCTCTCAACATGAAGACCTCACAGCCCCTTCTATGCAAACCCACAAAAGGAAAGTGTAGCCTCGCACTTAAAGGAAGCCTTCATTATGCACACACAAACTCACGCACAAGCAGTATCATTCGGTTCCGAGAGACGAGGATGTTTTTAATTGTAGGTAATTTGATAAAATTATCTTCAATTCACTGCATGCATAAGATGCGTGCGTGCTAAGTCGCTTCAGTCATGTCCGAGTCTTCGACACCCCAGGGACTGTAGCCCGCCAGGCTCCTCTGTCCATGGGATTCTCCAGGCAAGAACACTGGAGTGGGTTGCCATGCCCTCCTCCAGGGGATCTTCCCGACCCAGGGACGGAACAGGGATTGAACCCACGGCTCTTAAGTCTCCTGCGTTGGAAGGTGGGTTCTTTACCATTAGTGCCACCTGGGAAGCCACATTAAGAGCCACACAAAATCTACATTATTTTTAGGAATACAATTTTTTAAAAATCCTGGGGAGCAGTATTCTTTCTGAGAGGAGTTTTATTCTATTTATTTATTTGGGCTGGTGGGCATATGGAATCTTATTTTCCTGACCGGGAATGGAACCCATTCCATCTGCCTTGGAACCACAGAGTCTTAACCGCTGGACCACCAGGGAAATCTTCCTTTTAATATTTTTTTAATGGTTTTTTTTTTTTTTTTTTTTTTTGGCAAATCAAAGAGGAGAGCTAGGTTTCCCAGGCAGCGCACTGGTTTCCCAGGCAAAGGAGATGCCCTGTTTTAAGAGAACTTGAAACAGACTGTGAGATGCTGAAGCTTTGGGGTCTAGCGTCCTTGTGCCTTATGGATGGGTCTTCAGTTGGAGATAGTGAGATTCAATGAGCTGGAAAGAAAAGCCTGAGCATCACTTGGAAGTCGCAGCGTGACTCCCCTGCATGAATGTCTAATGAAGGTCTGGAGCACGGCTGATGTTTTTCAGTCATGAATGTTTAACGCGTATGTGATGCTTCCCTAGGCTCAGGGAAACTCCCTCCTCCTTCAGAAGCAGGCAGGTGATGGCCACGCAAGATTTTCTAGGCATGAAGCTCCAGCTTTCAACACGGACTGGGAGGGGTTTGTGCAGTGATGCTGACCATCAGCGGTGGCTTTCCAGGTCCTCGACAGACCCCAACAGCAAGAGGATGATAATAAGCCACGGTCTAGGGACTCCCCTGGTGGTCCAGAGGCTAAGACTCCAAGCTCCCAATGGAGGGGGTGTGGGTTCGATCCCTGGTCAGAAAACTGGATCCCAAACACCGCAACTAACAGGTTGCATGCTGCAACAAAGATTCAAGATGCTCTGTGCTACAATTAGGACCCGTGAAGCCACATTAATTATTTTTTAAAGTAAGCAACTGTTCATGTAGAGGAGACCAAGTGTCCTGTTGAGCTAGGCCAGGACGAACCTGCAGCCGTCCTAAAGTAGCCATCACGACTTCTCCGTGGGCGCGTGGGTGGCACGGTGACACAGACCACAGCGGACCCTCAAACGGTCTGGGTTTTGCTGCAACACCCACAGCCCTGGCTGTGTTGAGTGGCTCAGTCGTGTCCGACTCTTCGTGACCCCAAGGACTGTAGCTTGCCGGGGGGATTCTCCAGGTAAGGACAGTGCAGTAGGTCACCATGCCCCTCTCCAGGGGATCTTCCCAACCCGGACATCAAACCTGGATCTCCTGCCTTGCAGGCAGATTCTTTACCATCTGAGCCACCAGGGAAGCCCTGTCTACAACAATGTATTTATTCAGCTACTTATGTTCTTACCAGGGTTAGGAAGATCCCCCGAAGAAGGAAAAGACAACCCACTCTGGTACTCTTGCCCGGGGAATCCCATGGACAGAGGAGCCTGATGGGCTACAGTCCACGGGGTCGCAGAGAGTCGGACACGACTGAGCAACTAACTCACATACTCATACGGTGACTATAAGACAGTGACAGTGAAAGTCGCTCAGTCGTGCCCAACTCTTTGCAACCCTGTGCACTGTAGCCCACCAGGCTCCTCTGTCCATGGAATTCTCCAGGCAAGACTACTGGAGTGGGTTGCCATTTCCTTCTCCAGGACATCTTCCTGACCCAGGGATTGAACCCGTGTCTCCTGCAATGGCAGGCAGATTCGTTACCAAATGAGCCACCACGGAAGCCCCATTAGTTAAGTATACTTCAACAAATGGTTTAAAAAAACAAGATCACGGGTATCCCCAAAGAAATGAACTGCAGAATAGAAGAACGGAAAAATAGGGAAAGATTCGGTGTAACAGAAAAAGTCCTGTGATACAGACTCAAATATGCAATAAAAAGAGCTATTACAGACTGTAAACATTATTTTTAAAGGCGCATACGTCTAGCAAGCACATCCTGGTAAAACGATTGTACATTAAAACGAGACTGAGTTTTCCAAGCATCCACGGAGCAGACAGCAGGCATCTCACGAAGGGAAAATCAAATACGGTCAAGACAGCTCTTTCTCACTGTTAGGCTTCACTGAACAGAGAAGAATCATCGACAAGCTTCTTGAATCACAAGCGTTTCCACAAATACTTGAAGACCCAGGTGGCGGATCTTTCAGGCAAGAGAGCGAGAGATAGCGTCAAATAACTTCAGGAATCAGGAAATAAAAACGGGTCAGTGTCTGCTTCCCAGAAAATGTAATGAGACAGTTGGCTAAAACTCCCTGGGCCTCCCAGGCCAACCAAAAAACTCAGCCTCAGCAGAGGATTAAGAGGAATCAATTACTGTGTATAAAATAAATAAGCTTTAAAGACTCTGCCTGCAATGCTGGAGAGCTGGGTTCGATCCCTAGGTGAGGAAGATCCCCTGGAGGAGGGCATGGCAACCCACTCCAGTATTCTTGCCTGGAGAATCCCATGGACAGAGGAGCCTGGTGGGCTACAGTCCATGGTAGCAAAGAGCCAGGCAGGACTAGGCACTCAACCCTACTCCATCTCTTTATTTCCATCTTACAACGTGTTTGTTGAAGAAACAGCGCCTTTTTCCCTCATATAACTCTGCAGTCTGAGGTATACTCGTGACACCCTTCAACTCTCCCATGGTCTTTCGAATCGTGCTGGAGAAGACTCTTGAGAGTCCCTTGGACTGCAAGGAGATCAAACCAGTCAATCCTAAAAGAAATCAGTCCTGAATATTCACTGGAAGGATGGATGCTGAAGCTCCAATCCTCTGGCCACCTGATGCGAAAAGCAGACTCACTGGAAAAGACCCTGATGCTGGGAAAGATTGGAGGCAGGAGGAGAAGGGGACGACAGAGGATGAGATGGTTGGATGGCATCACCGACTCAATAGACCTGAGTTTGAGCCAGCTCCGGGAGTTGGTGATGGACAGGGAGGCCTGGCGTGCTGCGGTCCATGGGTTCGCACAGAGTCGGACATGACTTAGCAGCTTACCAGACAGCGCAGAGCCGTTATACTCCAATTAAAAATAAATTTTAAACAAGAAATATCTACAGTCAGGAATACCAGGCTACATGGCTTGTCTATGAGAAGGATGGAGCTGAAATCTGGGGATGGTTGTAGTGATTACAATGACAAGACCAGTCATTAAAACCCCTTCCCACTGAGTTCCACATGCTAGAAGAAAATCTATCTTCAGTTGGTGCAAGCACATGACTTAGAGGAGACCGTTTCCGTACACATTTTAAGAGAAGTTTTCAGAAGACCGCCAGTGACATTAACAGAGGTGATTATGACAGCTGAAGATACGTATGCGATGCAGAATCCGCTAGTGTTGACAAAGGTCTTACAAAGACCCTAACCTGTGATTTAGCAAGGACTTTAAAAAACGTTTCCATTTTTACTGAATTCTCAATGAGGGAGAAAACCTGCCCAAATCTCATCAGGGATTTGGAGATATCAGTCGCTGCTGCTAAGTCACTTCAGTCGTGTCCGACTCTGTGCGACCCCATAGACGGCAGCCCACCAGGCTCCGCCATCCCTGGGATTCTCCAGACAAGAACACTGGAGTGGGTTGCCATTTCCTTCTCCAGTGCATGAATGGGAAAAGTGAAAGTGAAGTCGCTCAGTCGTGTCCGACTCTTAGCGATCCCATGGACTGCAGCCTACCAGGCTCCTCCGTCCATGGGATTTTCCAGGCAAGAGTACTGGAGTGGGGTGCCATTGCCTTCTCCATCAGTCGCTGAATCCTGTCCAATTCTTTGCGACCCTGTGGACTGTAGCCCACCAGGCTCCTCTGTCCGTGGGATTCTCCAGGCAAGAACACTGGAGTGGGTTGCCATGCCCTCCTCCAGGGGATCTTCCCGACCCAGGGATGGAACCCAGGTCTCCTGCACTGGCAGGTGGATTCTTTACCATCTGAGCCCCACAGGGTAAGCCCAAAGGAGGAGGTAGCCTTGGGGATACACCCCACGCTCCATCCTGTCTTCTTGGTAGCATCCCGGGCTCACTCCTGAGCAGGTCGGAGCTCGGTCCCAGAACCACAAAGGCGAGCTGGGATTCCCACTTTCCAGTGACGGGACGACGAGAACCATTTTCATCAAACACGCCAGCTCTAATTCGGATGCTGGACGTGGTTCGCCGGCGGCAAAGCACTTAATTTTCTTCCCTTCAAAACTTAATTACAGGGTGGGACGGCATCTCTGTGAATCCAGAGCATCTCGCTCATCCTTCAATTAGTGCCTAATTTCCTTCCCTGGGAGACATCTCGGATTCACAACACGGGCTCCAGTTCGCCACGCTTCCTGGGACCCCATATCCCGGAGGGTGGGGTTACAGGAGTGCAGACAGTGGGGGTCATTCCAGCATATTCTGTTTTTCTTAATTTGTTTTTTATTGAAGGATAATTGCTTTAAAGAATTTTGCTGTTTTCTGTCAAACCTCAACATGAATCAGCCATAGGTATACAGATGTCCCCTCCCTTTTGAACCTCCCTCCCATCTCCCTTCCAACCCCTCTAGGTTGACACAGAGCCCCTGTTTGAGTTTCTTAGCCTCCCACCCCTCTACGCTGATACAGAGCCCCTGTTTGAGTTTCTTAGCCATACAGCAAATTCCCGTTAGCTATCTATTTTACACATGGTAATGGAAGTTTCCATGTTACTCTCTCCATGTAGCTCACCCTCTCCTCTCCTCTCCCCATGTCCATGAGTCTAATCTCTACGCCTGTTTCTCCACTGTTGCCCTGTAAATATATCCTTCAGGACCATTTTTCTAGATTCCATATAGATGTGTCAGAATACGGTATTTATCTCTCTCTTTCTGACTCACTTCCCTCTGTAGAATAGGTTCTAGGTTCATCCGCCTCATTAGAACTGACTCAAATGCATTCCTTTTCATGGCTGAGTAATATTCCATTGTGTATATGTACCAAAACTTCTTTACCCACTCACCCATTCACCATTACCCTTCTTCACCCATTCAACCTAGATGTAAGATGGACATCTAGGTTGTGTCCATGTTCTAGCTATTGTAAATAGTGCTGCAACGAACAACGGGACACATGTGTCTCTTTCAATTTTGCTTTCCTCAGGGTCTATGCCTAGGAGTGGGATTGCTGGGTCATACGGCGGTTTTGTTCCTAGTGTTTTAAGGAATCTCCATACTCTCTTCCACAGTGGCTGGATCAATTTACATTCCCACCAATAGTGCAAGAGCGTTCCCTTTTTCTACACACCCCTGGCATATTCTTGATGCCCTTTGGGAAAGAGCTTCAGAATAAACGCTGTGGCGGTTTGCTTGCACCAGCACAAATTTCCTAAATCCATCCCCGTAGTCAAAGGAGGAAAGGTTAGGGGTAGACAGAGGAAGGGCGTGTGGAAGGAGGGACTTCGAAAACACACAAGAGGGAACATATGCTTCGGAAGAATGGATGCTTTTGAACTGTGGTGTTGGAGACGACTCTTGAGAGTCCGTGGGACTGCAAGGAGATCCAACCAGTCCATCCTAAAGGAAATCAGTCCTGAAAATTCATTGGAAGGACTGATGCTGAAGCTGAAACTCCAATCCTTTGGCCATCTGATGTGAAATGCAAGCGTGGGCTGTCCAGACTTCTGGCCTCCTGTCTCCTTGCCAGGAAGTCACAGAAGAAGGACTCAGGCCACAGAAGACAAATGACATGGATGATGCTGCCAGCCAACCTCCCCCACCGCGAACGTCTCTCCCTCAACACGGCTCACTGAACACATGTGCCGCTCACGACCTTCTGGAAGCTTCTCCACCACCAGCGGCCATGACTCACCATGGTGAACGCCCAGCACTCCCCATGCCATCTGTCTCCACAATCTGCCTCCCTGCTATGCGCACCCTAACCGCTCATCCCTCAACCAGGTTCTGATTCACCCTTCATCCTGGACTATTTCATCATCTGTACTGCCTGTCGGCTCACAGTCTGGACAGTGGCCATGCATGTCCCCAGCTTGGTAGGAACCCAGCTCTGTTCTCTGCCCAAGGAGCATACTGGGCACCTACGGACCTGGGGTCATCTTTCAGTGTCATGCATGTCTCTTTCGCCTTTTCATACTGTTCTCAGGCTTCTCAAGGCAAGAAAACTGGAGTGGTTTGCCATTGCCTTCTCCAGTGGACGACGCTTTGTCAGAACCCTCCACCATGACCCGTCCGTCTTGGGTGGCCCCACACAGCATGGCTCATGGTTTCGTTGAGGTAGCGAAGGCTGTGGTCCATGCGATCAGATTGATTAATTTTCTGTGATCATGGTGTTCATTCTGTCTGCCCTCGGAGGGATAAGGATAAGAGGATTATGGAAGCTTCCCGACGACGTATTAAAAAGCAGAGATATCACTTTGCAAACAAAGATCCATCTAGCCAAAGCTATGGTTTTTCCAGCGATCATGTATGGATGTGCGAGTTGGACAACAGAGAAAGCTGAGCACCAAAGAATTGATTCTTTTGAACTGTGGTGTTGGAGAAGACTCCTGACAGTCCCTTAGACTGCAAGGAGATCCCACCAGTCCATCCTAAAGGAGATCAGTCCTGGGTGTTCAGTGGAAGGACTGATGCTGAAGCTGAAACTCCAATACTTTGGCCACCTGATGCAAAGAACCTACTCATTGGAAAAGACCCTGATGCTGGGAAAGATTGAAGGCAGGAGGAGAAGGGGAGGACAGAGGATGAGATGGTTGGATGGCATCACCGACTCAATGGGCATGAGCTTGAGAAAGCTCCAGAGTTGATGATGGACAGGGAAGCCTGGTGTGCTGCAGTCCACGGGGTTGCAAAGAGTCGGACACGACTGAGCGACTGAACTGAACTGAGGTCTGTTCTCGACGTCATGACAACAGCAGTGTCTGTGTTTTATGAAACAGCGCTCACCCACGGTGCGTCCTGTTTAGGGTGGAGCCGGGGCGTCTGGTGGGGACACTGTGGGTGTCTGTGCCCACTGCAGCCCCACCACTGACTACCTGGGGATGTCCTGGGCATCTCAATATCTTCATTTCCTCACCTATGAACTACAGATCACAGACGCGCCTGCCACAAAGAATATCTGTGGAGTGAAATGGCTCCTGTTTTGAGATACTAGCAATAGAGCCTGGGAGGTAAGAAGCTCTCAGCACTTATTAGCTTGTCTTTGTGTGATAAACTGGTACATAATGCAAAATTCACCATTATAAAATTATTTCTTTAAACTGGAAACCACTCAAATGTCTATCAACAGATGGATGGGTGGGTGGGTGGATGGATGGATGGATGGATGGATGGATGGATGGATGGGTGGATGCGTGGATGGATGGATGGGTGGATGCGTGGATGGATGGATGCATGGGTGGGTGGGTAGATTGATGGATGGATGGGTGAGTGGATGGATGATGGATGGATGTGTGGATGGATGCATGCAAGCACAGGTGGGTGGCTGGATAGATGGATGACGGATCATGGATAAACATAGCATCCATCCACTCAGTGGAATATTATGCAGCTGTGAAAAGGAGTGAAGTTCTGACACAGGCTACAACATGGATGGACCCTGAACACACCATGGTCAGTGAGAGAAGCAGACAGAGGAGGACACACAGTGTGTGCTTCCATTGACTGGAAACGTCCAGAACAGGCAAATCCATGGAGACAGGAAGCAGATTCAAGGCTGCTAAACGTAATGAGCATCTAGATTAATGGAGAGGGACTGCTGATGGGCATGGAAGTTTCCTTCTAGTGCCCATGAACATACTCTGAAATTAAGCAGTGGTGATGGTTAGCCAACTCTGTGAACGTACTGAAGATGACTAAATTGTATGCTTTAAGGGCTGATTTTTATGGTATAGGATTATATCCCGATAAAGCTGCATCAAAAATTGCCATTTTAAAAATTGTTACATTTTTAATACTTTGGTGACATTTCGCACCATCACAGTTCTGTACAACCCACACTTCAACATAGTTTCACAGCATTTTTGTCATCTCCAAATGAAACCACCAGTCCTACAGGTATTGCCCTGTATTCCTTCCTCTCCCCCCATTCTTACTAATCGATGATCTGTCTCCATGGAGCTGCCTGATCTGGACATTTCCTGTCAACGGAATCAACGTGTGTCCTTCTGTGTCTGCTTCCCTCTCTGAGCACCGTGTGTTCAAGGTCCATCCACACTGCAGGTGGTGTCAGACCTTCATTCCTTTTCATTCCACTCCATTCTCCTTCTCAATTCATCCACCCACCCACCCATCCATCCACCTATCCATCCATCCATCCACCTATCCATCCATCCATCCATCCATCCACCTATCCATCCATCCATCCATCCATCCATCCATCCACCTATCCATCCATCCATCCATCCATCCACCTATCCATCCATCCACTCATCCATCCATCCATCCATCCATCCATCCATCCATCCATGCACCCATCCACTCATCCATCCACGCATCCATCCACACATCCATCCATCCATCCACCCATCCATCCATCCATCCACCCATCCATCCATCCACCCACTCATCTATCCATCCACCCACCCATCCACCATCCACTCATCCATCCACCTATCCATTCATCCATTCATGCATCCATCCATCCATACACATATCCATCCACCCACTCATCCATCTATCCATCCATCCACCCATGCACCATCTGGCATCATCCATCCACCATCCACTCATTCATCCATACATCTAATTCATCGTCCATCCATCCATCCATCATCTATCCATCCACCCATCTATCAACAATCCACTCATCTATCCATCCATCTATTCATCATCCATCCATCTATCCACCCACCCATCCATCCATCCATCATCCATCCATCCGCCCATCTATCCACCATCCACTCATCCATCCATCCACCCATCCATCTATCCATCATCCATCCATCCATCCACCCATCCATCTATCCATCATCCATCCATACATACATACATCCACCCATCCATCCACCCACTCATCTATCTATCCATCCACCAACCACTCATCCACCCACCTATCCATTCATCCATCCATCCATCCATCCATCCATACACATATCCATCCATCTGTCCATCCATCTATCCATCATCCATCCATCTAGCTAGCCATCCACTCATTCATCTATCATCCACCCATCCATCATCCATCCATCTATCTATTCATCATCCATCCGTCTATCCACCCATCTATCCACCATCCATCCACCCATCCACCATCCACTCATCCATCCATCCATCCACCCATCCATCCATCCACCTAACCATCCATCCATCCATCCATCCACCTAATCCACCTATCCATCCATCCATCCATCCATCCACCTATCCATCCATCCATCCACCTATCCATCCACCTATCCATCCATCCATCCACTCATCCATCCATCCATCCATCCACCCATCCATCCATCCACCTATCCATCCATCCACTCATCCATCCATCCATCCACTCATCCATCCATCCACCTACTCATCCATCCATCCACCCACCCACCCATCCATCCATCCATCCACCCATCCATCCATCCAACTATCCACCCATCCATCCATCCACCTATCCACTCACCCATCCATCCACCCATCCATCCATCCATCCATCCACCCATCCATCCATCCATCCACCCACCCATCCAACCACCCATCCACCCACCCATCCATCCACCTATCTACCCATCCATCCACCTATCCATCCATCCATCTATCCATCCATCCATCCACTCATCCATCCATCCATCCACTCATCCATCCATCCACCGACCCACCTATCCATCCATCCACCTATCCACCCACCCATCCATCCACCTATCCATCCATCCATCTATCCACCTATCCATCCATCCACCTATCCATCCATCCATCCATCCAACCACCTATCCATCCATCCATCCATCCATCCACTCATCCATCCATCCATCCACCCACCCATCCATCCATCCACCCATCCACCCATCTATCCATCCATCCACCCACCCACCCATCCATCCATCCATCCATCATCCATCCATCCGCCCATCTATCCACCATCCACTCATCCATCCATCCACCCATCGATCTATCCATCATCCATCCATCCATCCATCTATCCATCATCCATCCATCCATCCACCCATCCACCCATCTATCCATCTATCCATCCATCCACCCACCCACCCATCCATCCATCCATCTGCCCATCTATCCACCATCCACTCATCCATCCATCCACCCATCGATCTATCCATCATCCACCCATCCATCCACCCATCCATCCATCATCCATCCATCCATCCATCCACCCACCCACCCATCCATCCATCCATCCACTCATCCATCCATCCACCCATCGACCTATCCATCATCCATCCATCCATCCACCCATCCATCCACTCTCATCTATCTATCCATCCACCATCCACTCATCCATCCACCTATCCATTCATCCATTCATCCATCCATCCATCCATACACATATCCATCCATCCGTCCATCCATCTATCCATAATCCATCCATCTAGCTAGCCATCCACTCATTCATCCATCATCCATCCATCTATCTATTCATCATCCATCCATCTATCCACCCACCCACGCATCCACCCACCCACCCATCCATCCATCCATCCACCCATCATCCATCCATCTGTCCATCCATCCACCTATCCACCATCCACTCATCCATCCATCCATCTATCCACCCATCCATTCATCCACCCATCCATCCACCCATCCATCCACCCATTCATCCATCTATCCATCCATCCACCCATCCATCCATCCATCCATCCACCCATGCACCATCTGGCATCATCCATCCACCATCCACTCATTCATCCATACATCTAATTCATCGTCCATCCATCCATCCATCATCTATCCATCCACCCATCTATCAACAATCCACTCATCTATCCATCCATCTATTCATCATCCATCCATCTATCCACCCACCCATCCATCCATCATCCATCCATCCGCCCATCTATCCACCATCCACTCATCCATCCATCCACCCATCCATCCACGCATCCATCTATCCATCATCCATCCATCCATACATACATCCACCCATCCATCCACCCACTCATCTATCTATCCATCCACCATCCACTCATCCACCCACCTATCCATTCATCCATCCATCCATCCATCCATGCATACACATATCCATCCATCTGTCCATCCATCTATCCATCATCCATCCATCTAGCTAGCCATCCACTCATTCATCTATCATCCACCCATCCATCATCCATCCATCTATCTATTCATCACCCATCCATCTATCCCCCACCCATCCATCCATCCATCCATCATCCATCCATCCGTCCATCTACCCATCTATCCACCATCCATCCACCCATCCACCCATCTATCCACCATCCACTCATCCATCCATCCATCCATCCACCTATCCATCCATCCATCCACCTATCCATCCATCCACTCATCCATCCATCCACCCACTCATCCATCCATCCACCCACCCACCCATCCATCCATCCATCCACCTATCCATCCATCCACTCATCCACCTATCCATCCATCCACCTATCCACCCACCCATCCATCCACCTATCCATCCACCCATCCATCCACCCATCCACCCATCCATCCACCCACCTATCCACCCACCCATCCACCCACCTATCCACCCACCCATCCATCCAGCTATCTACCCATCCATCCACCTATCCATCCATCCATCTATCCATCCATCCATCCACTCATCCATCCATCCATCCACTCATCCATCCATCCACCGACCCACCTATCCATCCATCCACCTATCCACCCACCCATCCATCCACCTACCCATCCATCCATCCATCCACCTATCTATCCATCCACCTATCCATCCATCCATCCATCCATCCACCTATCCATCCATCCATCCATCCACCTATCCATCCATCCACCTATCCATCCATCCATCCATCCATCCACCCACCCATCCATCCATCCACCCATCCACCCATCTATCCATCCATCCACCCACCCATCCATCCATCCATCCATCATCCATCCATCTGCCCATCTATCCACCATCCACTCATCCATCCATCCACCCATCGATCTATCCATCATCCATCCATCCATCCACCCATCCATCTATCCATCATCCATCCATCCATCCATCCACCCATCCACCCATCTATCCATCCATCCACCCACCCACCCATCCATCCATCCATCCATCATCCATCCATCCGCCCATCTATCCACCATCCACTCATCCATCCATCCACCCATCGATCTATCCATCATCCATCCATCCATCCACCCATCCATCCACTCACTCATCTATCTATCCATCCACCATCCACTCATCCATCCACCTATCCATTCATCCATTCATCCATCCATCCATACATACACATATCCATCCATCCGTCCATCCATCTATCCATAATCCATCCATCTAGCTAGCCATCCACTCATTCATCCATCATCCATCCATCTATCTATTCATCATCCATCCATCTATCCACGCACCCACCCATCCATCCATCCATCCACCCATCATCCATCCATCTGTCCATCCACCCATCTATCCACCATCCACTCATCCATCCATCCATCCATCCATCCATTCATCATTCATCCATCTATCCACCCATCCATTCATCCACCCATCCATCCATCCATCCATCTATCCACCATCCACTCATCCATCCATCCATCCATCTATCCATCATCCATCCATCCACCTATCCATCCACCCACCCACCCATCCATCCATTCACTCATCCATCCATGTACCCACCCATCCATTCATCCACCCACCCATCCATCCATCCATCCATCCACCCATGCACCATCTGGCATCATCCATCCACCATCCACTCATTCATCCATACATCTAATTCATCATCTGTCCATCCATCCATCCACCTATCCATCCACCCACCCACCCATCCATCCATTCACTCATCCATCCATGTACCCACCCACTCACCTCCCCCAGTCCCTGGCACCCGCGAACCCACTTCCTGTCTCTGTGGATTTGCTTGTTCTGGACGTTTCCTATCAATGGCATCACACACCGTGTGTCCTTCTGTGTCTGCTTCTCTCTCTGAGCATCACGTGTTCAAGGTCCATCCACATCGTAGCCTGTGTCGGAGCTTCACTCCTTTTCATTCCACTGTGTGGACCACATTCTGTGTATTCATCCATCCCAGGAGGGATGCTTGAATTGCTTCCATCTTTAGGCGATTCTGAGCAGCACTGCTATGAACATTCAGGCACGAGTTTCCCTGTGGACACCTGTTTTCAGTTCTCTCGTGTAAATACCAAGAGATGCTCAAATGCTAACATATGCTCAGCTCTTATGTTGATGTGTTAAGTCACTTGTTTAACTTGTAGAAGAACCAGCTTCTGCAATCGCTTTGACAATTTCATTTAACTTGGGGACTCCTGAAACCCCTCTTCCTCTCCATTTACACTCAACTCCATGTGCACACACAATGTTCAGTCCCTTCGCTGGGATTTCACGGAACTCAAATAGCACACCCTCGATGCTCAGACACCAATGTGTCCAGGACGCCATGGCGCAACGCCTCCTCATACCAAACCCCAACCTCTGTCCTTACAGCAAAACCCAGAGATTATGCAGACACCTGGGGAAACTTTGCTAGGCAGGAAAGTTAGTTTTCCACTTTTTTCCCCAAACACCCCTTGTCGTGGCTCAGACGGTAAAGAATCCCCCTGCAATGGAGGAGACCTGGGTTCGATTCCTGGGTCAGGAAGACCCCCTGGTGGAGGGCATGGCCACCCACTGCAGTATTCTTGCCTGGAGAATCCCACGGACAGAGGAGCCCGGTGGGCAACAGTCCACGGGGTCGCAAAGAGTCGGACACGACTGAGTGACTTTCACTTTCGCCTTTCACTCTCAAACAGTGTGGGGCTCTTCTCTGGGAAGCTGCCAACCCCAACTGTGTTCCTCTTTCAAGGTTAAGTACATTTCTGCGGTGAAGATGTTATAGAGGAGAGACGCTCCCCAGAGCAAGCTTATCACAGCACAAACGCTGAAAGAAATAAGAGGGGAGACAGATTCGACCCCAGCAATGTCATTTACATAAATATGAGGAGGAAGCGGATCCCATTTTCTATTGCCTCCTGCTGCTGCTTAAGTCGCTCAGTCGTGTCCGACTCTCTGCGACCCCATGGACCGTAGCCCGCCAGGCTCCTCTCTCCGTGGCATGGTCCAGGCGAGAATACTGGAGTGGGTTGCCATCCCTCCTCCAGGGGATCTTCCCGACCCAGGGATTGAACCCGGGTCTCCTGCACTGCAAGCGGATTCTTTCCCATCTGAGCCACCAGGGAAGCCCTCCTGGTCTCAGTTTTTTTTGGCGAGAACACTGAGAATGTGAGCAAATAAAATCCTAAATTTCACGATGCAGCCGATTTGACACACATTGTCCTGTCTGGTGGGGTACCTTGTCTGTGGACACTCGTGCCTGAGGGACATTTGTGCCCAGGGGGGCACACAGCTGGCAGGGCATGGCAGCGCAGCAGACCTCCGTCCCCAGCCCCCAGGGACGCCTGCTTCCGCTCCTGTCTACAGACGGCGCGCCCTCCTCTGGCGGCCCGCCTGCTCCTTGCTCACTGCGGCTCCGGGAGCTGCACCCAGGGCTGGGGATGGATTCTGCGGGGAGAGGCTCTGCGTGGAAAGGTCTCCCTCACCACCGTCCACATCACCCGCAGTGGCACCTCTCGGGAAAGCACCTCCTCTATTTCCAACGAGAAAGGACATGAGAAAAGTCCATGAGGGTCTCGGGTTCAAAGTCACCTGACAACCCTGCCAAGAGGTGATTGAGTCTATGTCCATTTTTAGTTTCGAAGTCAAGTTTAGAGGGCCGAGTTAACCCAGTCGGAGGTTCTCAGAGCTTCACCAACGCTGCTGTCTGGGAAGCCCCTCCCTCCTTTCCTTCCTGACTCCCATCCATCCTTCTTCCTTCCGACCACTAAACCCCACGCCTCTCAGTCCCCGGACCACAGCCACAGCTCTTTTATTTGACATCCAAATAAAAGATGTTTTATTATTTTCACTCTCCTTACCCCTGTTTTCTGCACGCTAGTGTCTCAGTCATGTCCGACTCTCTGCGACCCCATGGACTGTAGCCCAACCAGGCTCCTCTGTCCATGGGGATTGTCCAGGCGAGAATACTGGAGTGGGTCGCCATGCCCTCCTCCAGGGGGTCTTCCTGACCCAGGGATGGAACCCACGTCTCCTACATTCCAGGCAGATTCTTTTACCACTGCACCACCCGGGAAGCCATCCCATGTTATGTGAACAGTCAAATCTCAGTTCCTATCAATGGTCCAGAACCACAGCCTGCCTGCTTCATCGGTCTTCCTTCCTCCATGCCTTCTACTTACTGGACACACTTCCCCAATTTACCTTTTGATCTCCACCCTCCGGACCTGTCAGTAGCACCAAGGTTGACAAACCCTTTGTCTCAAGCACTCAGGATCTCAGTTGGACCAGCCATGCAAACCAGGAGAGTTATGTTTGCGTGCTTACAAACATCTCCCATGATAACTCATGCGCCCTGTATAAGTATGGGCAAAGGGGCTTTTGGTGGGCACCTCAAGCTGCAAAGGCACACGGCTCACCCACCACCAAGGATTTTTAGCTGTTGTTCAGTCTCCAAGCTGCGTCTGACTCTTTGCACGTGACCCCACGGGCTGCAGCACACCAGGCTTCCCTGTCCTTCAGGACCTCTCGGATTTGATGCAAACTCATGCCCACTGGGACTTCCCTGGTGGCTCAGATGATAAAGGATCCACCTGCAATGCAGGAGACCGCAGGAGACCAGGGTTTGATCCCTGGGCTGGGAAGATCCCCTGGAGGAGGGCATGGCCACCCACTGCAGTATTCTTGCCTGGAGAATCCCACGGACAGAGGAGCCTGGAGGGCTACAGTCCATGGGGTCGCAAAGAGTTAGACATGACTGAGCGACAAAAATGTCCATTGAGTCGGTGATGCCATCCAGCCATCTCATCCTCTGTCTTCCCCTTCTCCTCCCGCCTTCAATCTTTCCCAGCATCAGGCTCTTTTCCAATGAGTCAGCTCTTCGCATCAGGTGGCCAAAGGACTGATCTCAAACAATAAGTCTCCTTGTTGTTTTAAAAATAAAAATCAAAATCAGAGCGATCTTGCTAACACCAGGCAGCTTCATCTGAATCCCTTTCTTACTTTGCTCTTGTCTGAAAGGGAGGTGCAGCCTATGTCTGTCGGCCACCCATGTGACCTTGTCAACCCTCCCGAGCACCATGATGGATTGCAATGCCGCAAATTCCACAAGCGTCAGCAACATCCTAAGATACGCCCGGGGCAACCTGGGAGCTCTGCAGTGAACAAGCGGCAGGTGATGATACCGCAAAGTCTCCGTCAGCTTGCACTTGCATCTTCAGATCGAGACACACCATCATTCTCCATCAGCTCAGCCCTTGGTAACTCAGAATCCGCAGACCCCGCATCATTCCTTGGACCCCTGGACTGCTTCCCTGCATGCATTTCGAAGTCTGCCCACTTCAAATCCCAGAGAACACCCGATGGGTTTTCTGGACCCAGGTCCTCATCAGAGACATTTCACGATGGGGGCCACTCTCAGACTTGACTCTGAAGAGTCAGGTCGACATTTTCTCCCACCGTATCCAAGTCCAGAGCGTGATCTGCAAGAGCTCCAGCAAACGAGGACCCCAGAGGTGGGCTGACTGAGCCAAAGCTGGAAAGCAGACAGCCACCCTGGGACCTCTGACTAGCTGGTGGCACTTCCAACAAGGTGATGCGTATACAGGAGACACCCAAGCTCTCCTAGCCAACCTCTGCCTACTTTTAAACTCACTCAAGATTAGCATGTGGACTTCACCAACTGATGCGCTTTCCAAAAGCACTCGGGGCTACCCTGGGGGCTCAGACGGTAAAGAATCTGCCTGCAATGCAGGAGACGTGGGTTCGATCCCTGGGTGGGGAAGATCCCCTGTTGAAGGGCATGACCACCCGCTCCAGTATTCTTGCCTGGAGAATCCCACGGACAGAGGAACCTGGCAGGCTACAGTCCGTGCGTTGCAAAGAGTCGGACATGATGACTGAGTAACTAACGCACATGACATTTCTGCAAATGTCTTAACGTTTTTGCCAAAGTCTGGCTCACGAGGAAGACAGCCCAATCCTCCTATCGATGTCTGCAATGCATCTGTTGCCATACGGTGTTTCTGTCGAAGAAAATGCAAGCTCACAGAGACGTGTTGCTGGAAAACCGAGGGTTGTTTTGATAGCTTTCCTAGACAACTGTGGATTATCTTTGGTAGTATCCCCCCCCCAAAACCAACAGGGGGTCTTTGCATGATGGCAAACTGCAGCGTGGCAACGGAGCCATCAACGTGCTCCGTCGCTCAGTCGTGTCCGACTCTTGGCAACCCCGTGGACTGTAGCCCACCAGGCTCCTCTGTCCATGGGGATTCCCCAGGCAAGAACACTGGAGTGGGCTGCCATGCCCTTCTCCAGGGGACCTTCCTGATGGAGGGATTGAACCCGCATCTCCTGAATTGGCAGGTGAAATTTTTACCGCTAGCGCCAGCTGGGAAGCCCTCAGTAGAATTTCATTATTCTGTCAATCTTGGATTGACTGGTACAGGGAAGTGTGTGGAGTGAATCACCTGCCCATGGAAACAGCATTGGACCCCACACGAGACCAGGCAGGGTCACTACCCCACGTCCCATGAGGATGTCCTTCCTTCAGCCTGAGAGCTGGTCCCCATAACAGACCCGAGACAGGCAACCTTCCACCCTCCTCCACCCTTCGGAGAATCCCGAGGGCCACAAGCTGTTAGGACAGACCGCGGATTTATACAAACTGGGTGCAAACGGACAAATCCCAGCAGGCGTGATCCTGAACCCAGAGTGATTTAAGAAACCGTGAGATCCCGGGAGCATTCTAGAGGGTCAGGTCCGAGGTGGGAAGCAGGTGGACCCTGGTTGCCCCAACAGCCAAGCCTGAGAGGAAGGCTCCCGTGACAGCCCTCCTGTCCCCCAGCGTCCACCCTGGACCGGGATCTCTTCACCCACCGCCGTCCTCAGCATAACAGACCACCTGACCATCCCCTCGGAATCTCCAGGACGTCTCGCATGCCTGCCGTCACCGACCGTAGACCAGAAGAGCATGACTCCCTAAACACAGGGAAGCGACTTCGCTGGTGGTCCACTGGTTAAGACTCCAGGCTCCCAAAGCAGGGGGCCCTGGGTTCGATGCCCGGTCAGGGAACTATACCCCACATGCTGCAGCAAAGAGTCCATGCAGGGGGCTTCCCTGGTAGTCCGGTGGGTAAGAATCCCGCCTCGAAAGGCAGGAGACACAGGGTCTCCATCCACGGTCCGGGCAGATCACACGTGCCACGGAGCAACTAAGCAGGTGAGGCACAGACTGCTGAAGCCTGTGAGCCCTGGAGCCCGCGCTCTGCAACGCGACAAGCCACTGCGATGAGAAGCCGGGCCCCGCGACGGAGAGCGGCCCGCATCGGCTAGCGAAAGCGCGCGGGCGGCCGTGAGCACCCAACGCAGCCGCCGGTAAGCGAACACAACCAAGAGGTGTTCCTGGGCCACGACGAAGGACCTCGCACGCCGCCTCCAAGACCCAGCACGGCCAGACAGATAAATACGTAAATGAAAACATTAAAATACTAAAAAAAAAAATAAAAATAAAACACAAGTAGTTACGATAATGCCCTAAAACTACATTTCTGCGTGCCATAAGGCAATTATAATTATTCTCAACATAGGAGGGGAATGTGGAGTCTCTTTCTTTTTTAATTATTTATTTTAATTGGAGGCTAATGACTTTACAATATTGTGGGTTTTGCCATATACATTGACATGGATCAGCCACGGCTGTACATGTGTCCCCCATCCTGAACCCCCCTCCCGCCTCCCTCCCCATCCCATCCCTCAGGGTCATCCCAGTGCACCAGCCCCGAGCACCCTGTCTCATGCATCGAACCTGGACTGGCGATCCGTTTCACATATGATCATATACATGTTTCAATGCTATTCTCTCAGATCATCCCACCCTCGCCTTCTCCCACAGAGTCCAAAAGTCTGTTCTTTACATTTGTGTCTCTTTCGCTGTCTCGCATATGGCGTCATTGTTACCATCTTTCTAAATTCCATATATATGCGTTAATACACTGGTGTCAACATAGGAGGGGAGTGTGGAGTTTCATCACGTAATCCCACGGGTCTTTGCCAACATCCTGGGTCATTTTCACGTCTGATTTTTCCCCCCATCATTTGTTGTGGCTGTCCACCCACTCAGTCGCGTCTGACTCTTTATGACCCCATGGACCACAGCACGCCAGGCTTCTCTGTCCATCACCAACTCCCGGAGTCCACTCAAACTCATGTCCATTGAGTCGGTGACGCCATCCAACCATCTCATCCTCTGTCGTCCCCGTCTCCTCCCGCCCTCAATCTTTCCCAGCATCAGGGTCTTTTCCAATGAGTCAGCTCTTTGCATCAGGTGGCCAAAGTATTGCAGTTCCAGCGTAAGCATCAGTCCTTCCAGTGAATATTCAGGGTTGATTTTCTAGGAGGGTTTTTTTTTTTCCGTGTAATAACAGATTCACCGAGAGCGATACATACAGTAGCAGAATGGTTTCTGAAATGTTCCATTTCTCACGCACACACCACACACAAAGCATCTGAACTTTATTTGGCAAAATGTGGATATTTGATAAAACTGCATGTCAGGTACACAGCCTTTCTTTTTACGGTTCTCTGTATCTTTTGTATGCCTGGGGGCTGAGCTGCTTCAGCCGCCTCCAACTCCTGGCGACCCCATCTTTTGTATGCATGAAATATTTTATAATAGAATTACTTTAAAGGCACATTGAAATTCAAATCGCTGCTACAAAATGAACAGGCTAATTTGTGCGGATCAAATGCTTGACGGGAATTTACAGGCAGAGCTCGTTTTATTGGGCTTTGAAGATGCTGCGCTTTTTTTTTTGACAAATTGAAGGTTTGGGGCAACTTTGCATCGAGCAAGACCTCTATCCACGCTGTGTTTTCAACAGCATTTGCTTGCTTCCTGTCTCTGGGTCCCATTTTGGTCCAGCTCGAAATATCTGAAAATTTTTCATTATGATTCTATTTGTGACGGTGTCTGTGACCTCTGAGGTCACGACTATGACTCGCTGAAGGCTCAAAGATGGTGAGCCATTTTTCAGCAGCAAAGTATTTTTAATGAATGAATGAATGTTGGTTGTTGTGATATGATGGCACGATACACTTGCTAAGTTGCTTCCATCATGTCCCACCAGGCTCCTCTGTCCCTGGGATTCTCCAGGCAAGAATACTGGAGTGGGCTGCCATGCCCTCCTCCAGGGGATCTTCCCAACCCAGGGATCGAACCCAGGTCTCCTGCACTGCAGGCAGATTCTTTACCACTGACCCATGGGGGAGGCTTCATTATACACTCAGTGGACCGCAGTCTACCGCAAACATAACTCTTACACGCACTGGGAAGTCAAAACATCTGTGTGATTCCATTTACAGGGCAGGACGGGGAGGCCTGGTGTGCTGCAGTCCACGGGGTCGCAAAGAGTCGGACATGACCGAGCGCCTGAACAACAATTTATTGCGATATTTCCTTCCTTGTGGAGGTCTGGAAACCGAGCCCATAGCATTATTACCAAGGTCTGCCTTCACTCTTTAAGGATAATCCGAGAAGTCAGACGGAGAAAGACAAATATATCACTTACATGTGGAAGCTGAAACATGAGGCAAAAGAATTTATCTATGAAAACAGAAGGTGACTCAGAGACGCAGGAGACAGGCGGCCGGCTGCCGAGTGGGAGAAATGCAGGACTGGGACTGGGAGGCAGTCAATGTGAGGATACTTTGATCCATCTTCCTTTTTTTTTTTTTCAGTTACTCATGAAATGAAAATGCAACTATTATATATAGGACGGATAAACAAGGTCCTCCTGTTTTGCACGGGGAACTCTATTCACTACCCTGTGATACACCATTATGGAAAAGAATACAAAGAGAATATGAATATATATAACTGAATCACGTGGCTGTACAGCAGAAATGAACACAACACTGTAAATCAACTCTACTTCCATAAAAGAAAGTTTTCAAAAAAAAAAGAATAATTTGACACGCATGTTGCCTCTGAGTAAACTAAAATGCCATGAAAGCTTTCTGCTTTTCACTGGGCCTAAATGCCTTCTGTTGAGGCAAAACCCACTGTCCGCTTTGAGAGACTCCACCAACCTCCTGACTGGGAAATATTTCACTTTCCAATGAGTTTATGAGAATCTGAGTCAGCAGTTCCTAAATTCTCCAGCGTTCCAGCTGGAGACGGTGGTTAAACTTGTTTAGAACCAGAAAAATGAATCTCGTCTGAGGGTGAAAGATGCCTCCGTGAGAATTGCAAGCAGAGGGTGGTGGGTTTGAGCCAAAAGATTATACAGAAGAGACAAAGAAAGATAAAAAAAAAAAAACAGGAAACGAGGAAATGAACTGCCCTTTAGAAGAATTTCATTTTAATATGGTTTCATTTCACTATGGTTTCATTTCACTTTTATAAAGATTTCCACTTTCAGTTTTTATTAAACAATTTTAACAAAAAGTTCATTTTTATAAAACTTCAATTTACTAAAAAAAAAAAAAAAAAGGCAATAAATCAAGGTCTGTCTGTAAATTCACGGAAACATCTGTTGTGGTTCAGTCACTCAGTCGTGTCTGACTCTGCGACCCCATGGACCGCAGCACGCCAGGCCTCCCTGTCCATCACCAACTCCCGGGGTCCACCCAAACTCACGTCCACTGAGTCACTGATGCCATCCAACCATCTCATCCTCTGTCGTCCCCTTCTCCTCCTGCCCTCAATCTTTCCCAGAACCAGGGTCTTTCCCAATGAGTCAGCTCTTTGCATCAGGGGACCAAAGGATTGGAGCTTAGACCTTATAAGAGTCGGGGCCATAATCCATGGTCGTCTTTAAAGTTTGCTTAAGGTTTTGTCCTAGCCAGCATGGGCGGCTATAACAGATCACCCTATTTAAAAAACTCGTTTGTTTTCCTCAGGCCTGGAGGCTGGGCGTCGGAGCTCCCGGTGAGGATAGATTCCTTTGAGGCACGGTTCGCTCCTGGAAAACTAAAGGCAAATACCCGCATCCCTCTGTGTGTTCCAGAAACAGCTGTGTTTCAAAGAACTTCTATCCATCTAGCCCTGCATCACTTACGCCCCGCATCCCTCAGTCGAGATTCAGGGTGCTGGGGCTTAGCTGCTGAGTCACGCCCATCTCTTTGCAGTCGCAGCCCCGCCAGGCTCCTCTGTCCGTGGGATTCTCCACGCAAGAATACTGGAGTGGGTCGCCATGCCCTCCTCCAGGGGATCTTCCCGACCCAGGGATGGAACCCGGGTCTCCCGCACTGCAGGCAGATTCTTTACCATCTGAGCCACCAGGGAAGCCTAAGCCACTCTGTAAATGGACACAGAGACACACACACACACACACACACGCAGACCTTTCACTGCCCGCTCTCAGGCTCCCAACGGCTGAGCTGAAGCATGCGCACACACCCTGACCTAGCTGGACAAACACGCCTGCGGTCTGGACTGGCTGGCCGTTCGTCCAGCTCCTGTCCTGTCCCCCTCGCCGCCAGGCCGCTGGACGGCTGACTTGGCATCAGAAGGCAGAACAACCCATTTGGAAACCAGCTGCTCACCAGGGGAGACGCCGGCGGCTCTCACATCCCAACGACAACACCGCCCTCCCGAGCTCCTGCTGCACGGCTGGGCCCGGGGACCCTAGGACGACAGCCATCTTTCCTCCTCTTTCAGCAGGCGCTTCCCACCGTCCTCTGATCATTACCGTCTTCAGCGTGTGGTTCCCAAAGGGGAAAGGGCTGGGCGGGACACGCTGGAAGTCTGAGGCTGACGTACGAGAGATCTTTTTCCGTCAACCTATAGTTGATTTAGCGGTGTTGCTAGCTTCAGGAGTCCAGCAAAGCGGTTCATTCGTACATATATATACACATATTCTTTATTCCAGATCCTTTTCCATCATAGGTTATTCAAGATAAAGTGAAAGTGTCAGTCATGTGTGACTCTCGGTGACCCCCTGGACTGTAGCCCGGGATTCTCCGGGCAGGAATACTGGAGTGGGCTGCCATGCCCTCCTCCAGGGGGTCTTCCCGACCCAGGGATCGAACCCGGGTCTCCCACATTTCAGGCGGATTGTTGACCGTCTGAGTCACCAGGGCAGCCCATGCGGTCTGGGCACGTTATATTTCTAAAATGCATTTCTGTGCTTCCAGTTTGAGAGACTGCATGAGGGGAGGAAAAAAAATAAATGAAAGCTATTTCTCCTGCAGGGAGCCTGCCATTTCCCATCACCGGGATCTGCTTCTCTCCATCTATTTGCATTTGTCTGGAAAACCCCAGGAACGTCCCTACTTTCTTTTCCAACCCCCCCCCCTCCGCAGGGACCGGCCTCAGCTATTGTGAGATCTTTGTCTGTTTGTTTGATTTTCGGTTTGTTATTTCATCTCGGTCCGGGAAGCGCCCCGCTCCGTGGCTTTTCAAAGAATCCACAGGGTTCCCTGGACATAGAATCGGCCTCGCTGCAGTTTTGGTTTTTTGTTGTTTTTCTTTTACCAAGTTGCCCGGGGCTGCCATTGTTGTCACAGTGTTTTCACCAAAACACAAATAAAAAGGGTAATTTCCCCAGGATCTCGTTTTTTTTTTCTTGTAGAAGCAAGAGTACTGGCTCCTTCTACGCAGGTGCCTCTAAACCAGGTGGGAAGATGGAATTAGGTGACTCATGCTAACGCCGAGATTCTCTGGAGCTGCGGGGCTGAGGGCAGCGTGTATTGGAGGCTTTGTAAGTTGTAGTGTGTGTGTGTGTGTGTGTGTGTGTGTGCGTGCTGTTGACTTTATCCAGTTGGAGGCTTTATAAGTTGTAGAGTGTGTGTGTCTGTGTGTGCGTGTCTGTTATTGACATTAACCAAAGCGCAAAAGGGAATTGTCAGAAGGAAGAATGTAGCTGTGTGTGTGTGTGTGTCTGCTTTTGACGTTAATCAACTGGAGGTTTTATAAGTCGCTGGGGGTGTGTGTGTGTGTGTGTGAGTGCTCTTGACATTAACCAAAGCACAAAAGGGAATTGTCAGTGTGTGTGTGTGTGTGTATATCTGCTCTTCACATTAACCAAGGCACAAAAGGGAATTGTCAGTGTGTGTGTGTGTGTATATCTGCTCTTCACATTAACCAAGGCACAAAAGGGAACTGGCAGAAGGAAGAATGTTGTGTGTGTGTGTGTGTGCACGGTCCTAACATTAACCAAAGCACTAAAGGCAGTTGTCTGTGTATGTGTGGTCTTGACATTAAGCAAAGCACGAAAGGGAACTGTCAATGTGTGTGTGTGTGTTTCTCTGCTCTTCACATTAACCAAGGCACAAAAGAGAACCGTCAGAAGGAAGGACTCCAGCCCAGCGCCACCTGTAAGGCGGGTGTCTGCCATCTAAACAAGCTGCTGTGATGACTGTAAACACGGTGGCCACGGAGAAAGGCTCGCGCCGCACACCTGCCGATGACAGCTGCCTAATGTCACCCTGGTTCTCTGCTGGCTCTGTCGATAAAGAATCTGCCTGCGATGCAAGGAGACCTGGGTTCGATCCCCGGGTTGGGAAGATTCCCTGGAGGAGGGCATGGCAACCCACTCCAGTATCCTTGCTTGGAGAATCCCACCGACAGAGAAGCCTCGTGGGCTACAGCCCATGCTGTTGCAAAGAGTCGGACACGACTGACACTTTCCCTTTATCTTTAACAACCTACAATGGAAAAGAATATGTCTACATAAATGTATAGATGAATCACTTTGCTGTACGCCTGTTAAATCAACTATAGGTTAATAGAAAAAAATCTCTCATGTCAACCTCAAACGTCCAATGTATCCCTCCCCATCCCTTTCCCCCTTGTTAACCATAGGTTTGTTTTCTATGTCTGTGAGTGAGTTTCTGTTTTGTACATAAGTTCACATGGATCACCTTTTTAAGATGCTGCAAAAAAAGCAATATAAACGCTACTAATACTGTATAGAAAGGACATCACCAGGCGCTTCCCGGGTTGCCTCCTGGTTAAGACTCCACGTTCCCAATGCAGGTGAGGGGGGTCGATCCTTGGTTGGGGAACTAAGATCCCACATGCCTTGCAGCCAAAAAAACCCCCCAAAACACTATGGAGAACCAGCAAGGACCTGCTGGACAGCACAGGGAACTCTGCTCAATACTCTGTAATGACCTTATGGTTCCCAGGGGGAAGGATGGGGGAAGGGATAGTCAGGGAGTCTGGGATGGACATGGACACACTGCTGTGTTTAACATGGAGAACCAGCAAGGACCTGCTGGACAGTGCAGGGAACTCTGCTCAATACTCTGTAATGACCTTATGGTTCCCAGGGGGAAGGATGGGGGAAGGGATAGTCAGGGAGTCTGGGATGGACATGGACACACTGCTGTATTTAACATGGAGAACCAGCAAGGACCTGAAGTCCAGCACAGGGAACTCTGCTCAATACTCTGTAATAACCTTATGTTTCCCAGGGGGAAGGATGGGGGAAGGGATAGTTAGGGAGTCTGGGATGGACATGGACACACTGCTGTACTTAACATGGAGAACCAGCAAGGACCTGCTGGACAGCGCAGGGAACTCTGCTCAATACTCTGTAATGACCTGATGGTTCCCAGGGGGAAGGATGGGGAAGGGATAGTCAGGGAGTCTGGGATGGACATGGACACACTGCTGTACTTAACATGGAGAACCAGCAAGGACCTGCTGGACAGCACAGGGAACTCTGCTCAATACTCCGTAATAAGCAAAATGGGAAAAGAATTTGAAAAAGAACAGATCTATGTATATGTATAACTGAGTCACTTTGCCGTACACCTGGAACTATCACTACATCGTTAATCGATGCTACTCCAATACACAGTAAAAATTTTTTAAATAAATCAATACTTGGAAAACAATTACAACAGTACCTGACACCTTGTAAAGACTTCATAATTGGAAGCTGCTGATGTGAATTTTCTTTTTTGCAGAATTAGAAATGGGGGAAATTTCAGGAACTAGCCAGAGCTTATTTCAACAATTTTAAGCAATTATTCAGACACGTGTTTCGGATTTTTCATTCATTATTCAGTTACTCAGTAAAGGTCTTACAGAGTCTCTAGTCACTGGAACTATTCCGATTACTTCAGGCGAGTTGTCATATCATCAACTTAATCCCATCAACATAGGATAACTACAGTGCTATTGCTTTACCTAGTTGAACTTCTTTAACTGTATCTTGTAAGTCTTTATCACATAAACTGAGTCTTTTCCACCCCATGGACTGCAGGACACCAGGCCTCCCTGTCCATCACCAACTCCCAGAGCTCGCTCAAACTCCTGTCCCTTGAGTCGGTGATGCCATCCAACCATCTCATCCTCTGTCGTCCCCTTCTCCTCCCGCCTTCAATCTTTCCCAGCATCAGGGTCTCTTCCAGTGAGTCAGTTCTTCCCATCAGGTGGCCAAAGTGCTGGAGTTTCAGCTTCAGCATCAGTCCTTCCCACGAATATTCAAGGTTGACATCCTTGAGGATGGACTGGTTGGATCTCCTTGCATCCAAGGGACTCTCAAGAGTCTCCAGCATCACAGTTTGAAAGCATCAAACATTTAGAAAGGGAAAAAAAAGAATCTGAGCCTGCCAGAATGACCCTGGAATGGTGCCGATCTCCTTGAAAGATGGTCATAAAGAGATCGACGGGATGACGCAGGACTACGTGAAACTGCACCTCGGAGAACGCTTTTCTGGAGTAGGAATTTATTTCCAAGCATAAAGTGACCCACACAGGAACTGGTGCTGGGGTTGGGGTGGGGGTGGGGGCTCCGCTAGCCTGTGCTATTTCTTACAACAAGCTTTGACCTTCCCCATTGGGCTGTCAAAGGCATCCTCTGATACCACCCCCATCGGTGAGCAGAGAAATACAAAGCAGAATCTTGCAAGAGAGAAAAGCCCTCCTGGGCTGAATAAAAAGGATGCTGGCCACCGCCACCCCACGTGCGTGCTTAGTTGCTAAGTCATGTCCGAACCTCTGCGACCCCATGGACGGTAGCCCGCCAGGCTCCTCTGTCCATGGGATGCTCCAGGCAAGAACACTCGAGTGGGTTGCCATTTCCTCCTCCAGGGGAATCTTCCCGACCCAGGGATTGAACCTGTGTCTCCTGCCTCTCTTGCACTGGCAGGGGGATTCTTCACCACTGAGCCCCCTGGGAAGTGCTACCACCTCCACGCACTTCCTTAAGTCAACTTCAGAGAAACTGCCATTGCAAAGCTTATGAATCCGGAGGAACATTTGCAGAATAAAAGCAGTCAGACCAACTATGAGGGTAATTGAGAAACCACAGCGTGCTCCCATCCCAGCAAGACAGGCTGGAACCCACGACCGAGAAGTCTGTCTTTTCTCTTGGTTTTGAAATCACTGGCAGCCGTCCCTTTGAACCCAGCGGCCCCCAACCTTCCTGGTCTCGTGGGAGACAGTTTTTCCACGGAGCAGGCGTTAAGAGAGATGGTTTCGCGATGACTCAAGCACATGACGCCTCTCACAGGCTTCGTTTCCATGATTATTGTCTCGACTAAAAAAGGACGCACCATGTGAGGGTTGTGACCTAGGTTTTATTTGGGGGTAAAACAAGGACCGCAGCCCAGGAGACAACACCTCAGAGAGCTCTGAGAGACTGCCCCAGAGAGGCGGGGGGCAAGGTCAGGATATAAGATTTCGGTGAAGGAGGCATTCGTGAAAACCTTACAAAAGGTAAGTGAGTAGCTGGTGTCACCGTGAAGGGATTTAGTGCCTTTCCGGATGCGACTGTAACGGCAGAAAGCAAAGCGGAACGAGACAGCCTCTCGATGAAGGTGAAAGAGGAGACTGAAAAAGCTGGTTTCAGATTCGACATTCAAAAAACAAAGATCATGGCATCTGGTCCCACCACGTCATGGCAGATAGATGGAGAAACAGTGGAAACAGTGACAGACTTCATTTTCTTGAGCTCCAAAATCACTGTGGGGCTGGGGGCACTGCAACCATGAAATTAAATGCTTGCTCCTTGGAAGGAAAGCTATGACAAACGGAGACAGCATATTAAAAAGCAGAGACATCAGTTTGCCAACGAAGGTCCGTCCAGTCAAAGCTGTGGTTCTTCCGGTAGTCATGGACCACCAAGAAGGCTGAGCACCGAACAATAGATGCTTTCGAAATGTGGTTTCTGGAGAAGACTCTTGAGAGTCCCTTGGACTGCAAGGAGATCCAATCAGTCCATCCTAAAGGAGATCAGTCTTGAATATTCATTGCAAGGACTGATGCTGAAACTCCAGTACTCTGGCCACCAGGTGTGAACAGCTGAGTCATTGGAAAACACCCTGATGCTGGGAAAGATTGAGGGCGGGAGGAGAAGGGGGTGACAGAGGATGAGATGGTTGCATGGCATCACCGACTCGATGGACCTCAGTTTGAGCACGCTTTTGGAGTTGGTGATGGACAGGGAAGCCCAGCGTGCTGCAGTCCAGATACGGCTGAGCAACTGCACAGCAACAGCAAATATATGAAACAGATAACCAACAAGGTCCTCCCGTATAGCACACGAAAGTATATTCAACGTCCTGAAATAACCTGCAATGTAAAAGAATCTGAAAAAGAATATATGCATACATACAACTGACTCCCTTTGCTGTACACGCAAAACTAACACAACACTGTAAACCAACTATCCTTCCATTAAAGAAAAGAAATAAGATGAGATACAATAAAATCAGGTGAAACAGAAGAGAATGAGGCTCTCGCAGCGAAACCACAGAGGACCGTGGCAGGCATGAGTGATCAGACCTCCCAGCACATTCGTCCTGAAATCACCTTTCCAGGTTTCGTGCGGAGGCGGCTGTAATCTACTGGGGTAAGTGAGACGCTAGAGGGGAATTTGGACAGATTAACCGTTCCTGTTTTGGAGAATCATCAAGATACACAGAGGCCATGCAGCTGGCAGGACGCGGGATGGATGTAGGCGGATTTCTGTGTCCAGGGAACACAGGTGAAAACCCAGCTTTCCAAACCACCGATCACCTAGGAAGCAAGACGGGCTGCAGGTAAGGGTACTCACCCCTCAGCTTTCCCAGGGGCTCAGTGGTGAACAACCCGCCTGCCAATGCAGGAGACGCAAGTTTGATCGCTGGGCTGGGAAGATCCCCTGGAGTAGAAAATGGCAACCCACTCCAGTATTCTGGCCTGGAGAATCCCACGGAGAGAGGGGCCTGGCGGGCTGCAGTCCATGGGGTTGAAAGACTGTCAGACAGGACTGAGCAATGACGCAACCATAATCAACAAGTCCGTCTCCGTCTTAACCACGTCAGCCTCAATGTCTGTTCAAGAAAGCTCATCCAAACCAGCATGCTCTCTCTTCAGCCTCTCTGTACAAACTTGGCAAAGCGAAAAATGCCCAAAGTACTCAAAGCAACCCAGTGACCATCCACAGATGAATGGATAAATAAGATATGGTACATATGTACAACGGGATATTACTCAGCCCCGAAAAAGAACCACATAATGCCATTTGCCGCAACATAGACGGACCTGGATACTATCAAACAGAGTGAAGTCAGTCAGAGAAACTATCATATGATATTGCTCATATGCAGGTTCTTAAAATATGAGAGAAATGAACTTATCTACAAAAAAAAAAAAAAGAAACACAGTCACAGACTTAGAAAAGAAAGTCAAGATTACCAAAGGGGAAAATCGGGAGGGATCAATCAGGAGGTTTGGTTTAAAATACAGAAAGTACGATACATAAAACAGATAATCAACAAGGGCCTACTGTGTAGCAAAGGCAACTCGACTCAATATTCTGTAATAGAATTAACACGGAAAAAAAATATTCTGTAACACCCTAAATGGGAAAAGAATTTGAAAAAGAATAGATACATATGTATAACTGAATCGCTCTGCTATATACCTGAAAATAACACAATATTGTAAATCAGCTATGAAAGTGAAAGTCACTCAGTCACGTCCAGCTCTTTGCAACACCACGGACTATCCAGTCTATGGAATTCTTCAGGTCAGAATACTGGAGTGGGAAGCCTTTCCCTTCTCCAGGGGAACTTTCCCAACCAAGGGATCGAACCCAGGTCTCCCACATTGCAGGCAGATTCTTTACCAGCTGAGCCACCAGGGAAGCCCAAGAATACTGGAGTGGATGAGATGGCTGGATGGCATCACCGACTCGATGGACATGAGTCTGAGCAAACTCCGGGAGTTGGTGATGGACAGGGAGGCCTGGCATGCTGCAGTCCATGGGGTCGCCAAGAGTCGGACACAACTGAGCAACTGCACTGAACTATAGCTGATTCATGCTGCTGTATGGCAGAAACCAAGACAGTACTGTAAAGCAATTATCCTCCAATAAACACGTTTTAAATAAATGAAAGAAAAGCCACAGGAATAGCAGGCAAAGAATGGATGTCAAGGATGTGGGGAGTAACAGATGAAAGCAAAAACCGCATCAGTCTCTCTTCCCCCACGGCACTCCATGTTCTGTAGGTGTGAGGGCTGAGTCACAGAGCATCTCTGCGGTACCCAAGACAAGCCCCAGTTCCGGGGGGCCCCACAGCCGGAGGGAGGCAGGCCAGACGTCCAGGGTGACAGGACCTCTGTCAGTTCCAGCCCGACGGGTGCACAGCTCAGTTAAGAGTCTGCCTGTGGTGAACTTGGAGCTGGTGGCAGGCTGATGACACCTGCCCAGCTCCGTGAACGAGCCAGTCTTTTTATTTTCAATGTTTTACTTTGTACTGGGGTATAGCCTGGGCAGGGAGGCCTGGCGTGCTGCAGTCCATGGGGTCGCAAAGAGTCGGATGCGACTCAGCGACTGAGCTGACTGAACTGAACAGCCGATCAACAATGATGTGATGGTTTCAGGTGGACAGCAGGGGGACTCAGCCATCCATACACCATATACGTGTGCCCATTCTCCCCCAAACTCCCCTCCCATCCAGGCTGCCACACGACATTGAGCAGAGTTCCCTGTGCTGTCCAGCAGGTCCTTGCTGGTTCTCCATGTTCAATACAGCAGTGTGTCTGTGTCCATCCCAAACTCCCTAACTATCCCTTCCCCCATCCTTCCCCCTGGGAACCATAAGGTTATTACAGAGTATTGAGCAGAGTTCCCTGTGCTGTCCAGCAGGTCCTTGCTGGTTCTCCATGTTAAATACAGCAGTGTGTCCATGTCCATCCCAAACTCCCTGACTATCCCTTCCCCCTGGGAACCATCAGGTCATTACAGAGTACTGAGCAGAGTTCCCTGTGCTGTCCAGCAGGTCCTTGCTGGTTCTCCATGGTAAACACAGCAGTGTGTCCGTGTCCATCCCAGACTCCCTGACTATCCCTTCCCCCACCCTTCCCCCTGGGAACCATAAGGTCATTACAGAGTACTGAGCAGAGTTCCCTGTGCTGTCCAGCAGGTCCTTGCTGGTTCTCCATGTTAAACACAGCAGTGTGTCCATGTCCATGCCAAACTCCCTGACTATCCCTTCCCCCATCCTTCCCCCTGGGAACCATAAGGTTATCACAGAGTATTGAGCAGAGCTCCCTGTGCTGTCCAGCAGGTCCTTGCTGGTTCTCCATGGTAAATATATAACCAAGTTTCTGTATGGCCACAGCATCATCGCCTTCAAAGGTGAAACGTGGCCCAGAGGATGTAGAAAAAGGTTGTCCGTGGACCCTCCCACGCTCAGCAGTCCAAATTAAAATATTCAAGGGGCTTCCCTGGTGGCTCAGCAGTTACGAATCCAGCTGCCAATGCAGGAGACACGTGTCCAATGCCCGACCCGGGAATATCTCACAGGAAGCGGGGCAATTAAGGCCGTGTGCTACAGCAACTGAGTCTGTGTTCTTTGGCCTGGGACCCACAACTCCTGACGCCCTCAACAAGGCAGGGGAAGCCGTGGGCCACGGCTAGAGAGGAGCCGTGCTCGCCCACAGCTAGGGAGCGGCCCATGTAGCACTGAAGACCCAGCACAGCAGAGAGGAAAATAAATACACAATAAAAAATATGTATATATATTGCTGCACTCGCCCTCAGCAACGGTCCACACTCTGTGCCGAGCACTTCTCTCTGCATCTGAATAAATCCACTTCTTACTGATCACTTTGTCTCTCCCTGAATTCCTTCTCTGATGAGACATCAAGAACCTGACCTGCGTCAGCTCCTGAAAGCAGGTAACCGCGGGTTTGGGCTGGGTTTGAGTCCCAGCCACGTGGGTTCGAGTCCCAATCTGTGGTAAACAGTTTCCCTTTGATGTCTCTCAGGCAAAAAAGGAAACTTAAGTTTCCTTAATGTAGGTCTCTTCAGTAACATAGTATTGAGAGTGAAAAAGTTGCCTTAAAACTCAACATTCAGAAAACTAAGATCATGGCATCTGGCCCCATCACTTCATGGCAAACAGATGGGGAAACAGTGGCTGACTTTATTTTGGGAGGTTCCAAAATCACTGCAGATGGTGACTGCAGCCATGAAATTAAAAGACTCTTGCTCCTTGGAAGGAAACTTATGACCAACCTAGACAGCATATTAAAAAGCAGAGACATTACTTTGCCAACAAAGGTCCGTCTAGTCAAGGCTATGGTTTTTCCAGTGGTCATGTAAGGATGTGAGAGTTGGACGGTGAAGAAAGCTAAGCACCGAAGCATGGATGCTTTTGAACTGTGGTGTTGGAGAAGACTCTTGAGAGTCCCTTGGACTGCAAGGAGATCCAACCAGTCCATCCTAAAGGAGATCAGTCCTGGGTGTTCACTGGAAGGACTGATGCTGAAGCTGAAACTCCAGTCCTTTGGCCACCTGATGCAAAGAGCTGACTCATTTGAAAAGACCCTGATGCTGGGAAAGATTGAAGGCGGGAGGAGAAGGGGACGACAGAGGATGAGATGGCTGGATGGCATCAGCGACTCGACGGACATGGGTTTGAGTGGACCCCGGGAGCTGGTGATGGACAGGGAGGCCTGCTGTGCTGCGGTTCATGGGGTCGCAGAGAGTTGGACACAACCGAGTTACTGAACAGATAGCGTGTAAGGCATTGTCTAAGATGTCAGACGTAACAAATAAATTTGAAAAGTGCCTGTTTTCCTGGAGCTCACAATCTAGTGGCAGAAGAAAAGAATATGTTAAAAAACAAACACACATATAACAACTGGCAACAAGTCCTAAAAGCTGGAAAATGAAGCTGGATAGGCGGAGAGACTAAAGGGAGAGAAAGATGTTTTTTGCAGAACGGTCAGAGAGGGCCTGCCTGAGAGGTGGGACCTGCGCAGAACCCCCGTAAAGGAGGCGAAAGCACCAGCCATGTGAATGTCAGGGTAAAGAGCATTGCACGCAGTCAGGACAAAACCCCAAGACTCAAGCACAACTGGCTCTCCTCAGCAAGGAGGTCAGCGTGTCTGCAGTGTGGGCCATAAGATCTGAGCGGTAACCAGGGGCCGGGTTATGTAAGACCTTGGAGGTCACGGGAAGGAGTTAGACTTTTATTCTGAGTGGGCTTCAAACCCACTGGGAGGTTTTTAAAAAAAAAAATTCAGCAACACAACCTCTAAGCCCTGGAGAACCATTTTCAAGTCCCTTCAGCCACGGCCTCTGCCTGGATGAGCACGGCCGCTGAACGCAGGCAGGCGTCGGGTCTGCGGGCTGGAGGGTGGGGGTCAGCCACGGAGGGACGGTAGGAAGGACATCGTCGGATGGGAGCGGCTTCCTGAGACTCCTGGGACAGGGGGACAGCAGAGAAGAGTCTCCAATGACAAGGGAGACAATTCAGGAGAGCAAGACGTCTCCTTGCAAAGCTGACCTCACGATTTCTCCCCGGAATGCGTCAGTCGTTAGCTTTGCCCAGACCATGGCAGTAATACCCTGAATCGAACCATCACTGCAGAGACGCACGCATTAGGATGCATGTGAGCAAAGTCGCTCAGTCATCGTCCGACTCTTTGTGACCCCGTGGACGGCAGCCCTCCAGGCTCCTCTGTGCGTGGGGTCTTCCAGGCGAGAAGACCGAAGTGGGTTTATATTCCCTCTGCCAGGCAATCTTCCCAACCCAGGGAACGAACCCGTGTCTCCTGCATTGGCAGCCGATTCTTTGCCGCCGAGCCTCCTAAGAAGATGGCTTTCCCTGGTGGCTCAGTCGGTAAAGCGTCTGCCTGCAACGTGGGAGACCCGGGTTTGATCCCTGGGTGGGGAAGATCCCCTGAAGAAGGAAACGGCAATCCACTCCAGTATTCTTGCCTGCAGAATCCCACGGACGGAGGAGCCTGGTGGTCTACAGTCCATGGGGTCACAAAGAGTTGGACATGACTGAGCAACTTCACTTTCTTTTCTCCTAAGAAGCCCACATGTACTAGAAACGTGGCTCAGTGACGCGGACAAAGTTTCTTTCCCTATCGAACACTTTTCACGTGGCTGGGAAGGGACGCCAGACAGGAGGTATTTTCTTATCAGAATTCACGTCGTTCAGATTTGGACAATATAGGCCTCAGAAAAGAATAAAAAAAAGAAGAGCGATCATTCCTCCCTGAATTTGTCTCTGCAACTTTCAGATTGTTCTTTACGGAACAGAATAAAGAAGAAATTGATTTTTTTTTTTTCTGCCTTACATTTCCTGGGAGGAAAT
Organism: Giraffa tippelskirchi; assembly: GCF_054371585.1. Lineage (NCBI taxonomy): Eukaryota > Metazoa > Chordata > Mammalia > Artiodactyla > Giraffidae > Giraffa > Giraffa tippelskirchi. Next base: position 1,241,483 of record NC_137290.1, read on the forward strand.
GTCCTGTCTCAGTACCCATGTATCCATGGGAAAAAGTTATCAGGTGCAATTGATTTCATCAAGAAAGGGCTTTCAAGAGAAGCTTTTTATATCCTGCAAATTCCAGCCTTAAGAAGGATGGAGGGGTAAGGTTACAACTGCAGCTCTAAAATAAGGAAATTGAGAAGTAGCGGAGGACTTTCTTCTTTTATCTTGTCCTGAAAGGCTTATTTTAATCGATACAAAGCATATATCCAACCACCACGGTTGACTGGAAATCATGTCTGATAAATGCTTTATGCAAAAGCAAGGCTGAAACACAACGAAGGTGATAGATCAAATTTCTTACCAGCGAGCTCCTCATCCAGGGACTAAGGTTTCAATGAAAGGAAGGATGAACATGAATTAATTCATTTCTGGGGGTATCAGAGGAAAAGCTAGTTCTCGCAGTTGAACAACAGTTGCAAAATCTCAGCTCAGGAGAGAAGACTCGAAAATTAAGGAAATACCGTGCGCAAGGTCAGACAGACAGCTCAAATTAGCTCCTGCTGATATTGCTTCTGACAATTAAATTAAGTATGTCACCATCACAGGACACAGTGAATCCACAGAATTAATGAGTCTCTCCCGTAACGCAGTGGAAAAAGCAAAATTGTGGAGGATAGACACAAATGAGATAGTACCAGCAGCTAGCTTGGCATCCCCGGGGGAGCCCGTTAATGTCTCCGAGCATCACCTCCAGAATTGTGTGATTTTATGTGATAACAAGTGCAGTGGACAAGAGAGCCGTAATGATCACCATTTACGTCAGCATCACCATGTCATCATTACCAGTATCGCCACCATCACCACCAGTAGCCACAGCACCATCATCGCCATCGCTGACATTCTGTCATCACCAGCATCCCCATTAGCATCTCAGCATCGTCACCACCACCATCAACAGCAGCATCACCACCATCACCATTATCGTCGTCATTCTATGACCACCACCATCATCATCAACTCCATTAGCAGCAACATCAACACCATGACCACCTTCATCACCATCACCATTATCATCATCATTCTATGACCACCACCATCATCGTCAACTCCATCAGCAGCAGCATCACCACCATCACCACCTTCATCACTATCACCACCATGACCACTATCACTGTCATCAGCACCATCACTGTGCTCATCATCCACAACCCCACCATCGGCATTTTCACAGTCTACATCACCTCCATCATCATCACCACCACCATCATCACCATCACCTCGATTATTATCGACACTACCACAACCCTCATTTTCACCACCTACCTCATCTGCCTTCACCTCCCTCACCACCACCATCACTGGCACCGTCAATATCATCACTACTGCCATCCGTTCCGATCCCGCAAAGTACACGACGCTCTCCACCACCGTGTCCTTCTGGCCAGCACTTTGGATGCGTCCACAACGTGCCGGGGACCATGTGGAGGACTAAGAAGTTGGTCCTTCTTAGTCCAACACAGGTAAACCACAGTAGGCTGTGCTTCAGACACAGGTAAACCACAGAACGATGTGTGAAGCGGAGGGAGGAAGGAGAAGACATCTGAGCTCAGGAAAGCTCCTTTGGGGTCTGCTGTGGGTGTTGAGAAGTCTAGGGTGAGTAGGTCAGGAGAAGGAGGAGAGACGCCCCGCCCCCCTCACCAACCATGCACAAGTCTAGAGTTGGGAGGAGGAGAGGACTCCACCCACAGGGGTTTAGGCACATAAAGCAATAGCGTGGGCAGTCCAGAAAGTGGGAGCCCCCAGGACGATGGGTTACAGACCACAGAGTAAACAGGCAGAGTAGTATCCGACTCTGTGGGACCCCGTGGACTGTAGTCCCGCCAGGCTCCTCTGTCCATAGGATTCTCCAGGCAAGAATACTGGAGGGGGTTTGCCATTTCCTGCTCCAGGGGATCTTCCCAACCCAGGGCTGGAAGCTGCGTCTCCTGCATTGGCAGGTGAGTTCTTGACCAACTGCACTGCCTGGGAATCCTCCGCACTACTATATACAAAATCAACAACAATGACCTACTGCAAGCACAGGGAAAATATACTCAATAGTCTCTAAGAACCAACGCAGGAAAAGAAGCTGAAAGGAAATACATGTATATGTATAACTGAATCGCTGCACTGTATACCTGAAACTAACAAGATATACTTTAATTTTAAAAATTAAAAAAAAAAAATGATCTGAGGAAAGGTGCGACGTTGGCCAGGAAGGCCCGCTTGATGGTGAAAAGTGTTGAACGGTGACAAGGGACACCTACCTGCTTTAAAAAACAAAGGACAGAGGACTTCCCTTGTGGTCCAGGGGCTAAGACTCTGACCTCCCGTCCCTGCTCAAGGAAACTAGGTCCCACATTCTGCAGGTGAAGATCCTGAGTGCCTCGATTAAGACCCAGGGCAGCCAAATAAATATTAAAACACACACACACACACACACACACACATCCAGTGGCAGAATTTTCCATCCCAAATGGGACTCTGTCCCCATGAAACACTGACTTCCCACGCCCTCCTGCAATCCCTGGAACCCACCACCCTATTTCTATCTCTATAAATCTGCCTCTTATATCCAGTGTGTACATCCTCAGTCACGTCCAAGTCTTTGCAACCCTGTGGACTGCAGCCCGCCAGGCTCCTGTGTCCATGGGATTCTCCAGGCAAGAATCCTGGAGTGGGCTGCCATGTCCTCCTCCAGGGCATCTGCCCATCCAGGGATCGAACCCACGTCTCTTTTACCACCTGAGCTGCCGCGCTCCTCTAGGCACGTCCTAGAAGTGGAAATCCTGCAGAACTTGTCCTCTGCGTCTGGCTTATTTCACTCATCATCATGACCTCGAAGTTCACCCACGTAGAAGCAGCAAGTGTCAGAATTCCCTTCCTCGCGATGGCTGATTCCCTTGTACGCATGGACCCACATTTTGTTTACTGTCTCATCCACGGATGATGTTTTTGGAAGGGGCCACCCCCCCATGTAACCCATAACAGCATCTCTCTGAATTTAGTAGTGTTAGTCTCTCAGCTCTAGGCGACCCCACGGACTGCAGCCCGCCAGGCTCCTCTGTCCGTGGGATTCTCCAGGTAAGAATACTGGAGTGGGCTGCCATTTCCAATCTGGAACTTAGGATCCACTCAAATGCATCAGCCTACCGCCCACACCCAGAATTTGCTGAGTGCCAAAAAATTGATGCTTCTGAACTATGGTGCTGGAGAAGACTCTTGAGAGTCCCTTGGACAGACATGAGGTCAAACCTGTCCATCCTAAAGGAAATCAACCCCGAATATTCATTGCAAGGACTGACGCTGAAGCTCAAGCTCCAATCCTTTGGCCACTTCATGCGAAGAGCCAACTCACTGGAAAAGACCTTGATGCTGGGAAAGATTGAAGGCGGGAGGAGAAGGGGGCAACAGAAGGTGAGACGGTTGGATGGCATCACCGACTCGATGGACATGGGTTTCAGTAAACTCCGGGAGATGGTGATGGACAGGGAGGCCTGGCGTGTTGCAGTCCATGTGGTCACAAAGAGCTGGACACGATTAGCGACTGAACAACCCCTAAAGGAATCTTAACACAATCTCGAGTTCCATTTTACGAGCAGGTGATTGCAGAATTTGTTCCAAACAGGAGACGTCATTCCGTAGGGAAGGTTGCCAAGGACAAGTCCACCCCAGAAAACCCACGACGGGCATCATTCAGACATGGCTTGCCATCCCAGGCTGCCACGTGGACTCCTTTGGAAGGTCTCCAACGTGGATGCCTCAAAAGACATGTCAATGAAGCACTCGAAACGAGAACCCTCCGAGGACACGTCAGGGCAGGCGTCTGGCAGGCACGCGCCCACGCCAAGGATGAGGATGAGGCAGATGGCCAAGGCAGCGATGCACCAAGCCCTAAAAAGCCCACGCCCTGCCCGTCCCGTCCATGCCTCGGCTTATCTGCAGGCACGGGGCGGAGGAGTGGATGCCAACATGAGCCCGGAACAGGGGAAGAGCTGAAGCACCTCCCGAGTGTAAGCCGGCGAGTCCTAGAAGGCTGACTCCAGGCGAGGAGGGCAGTTCAGGACACGCACAATGGGCGACCCATCGCCCAGACCGGGAGACCGCTCCACCTGGAGCTCCAAGACGGAGGTGCGGCAACGCCCGCCTCTGAGCACATGGCATCCTTGCCGGACCCCTTCCGGCCGGCCGGCTTCACCCATCGGGCGAACCGTCACCCAGAAGAACAGCTCCATGTGGAAGCCCGCGGCAGAGGAGAACCGGAGGCGGGCCACTCGGAGCCAGATTCCTGGAGACCTTTTCTGGGGACCTGCTTTCCATCGCTTTGGACTCCTCCTCCTGCCTTTCAGAAGGGGTCTCTGGGCTCCTGTTCTGGCTCTGTTTACTCATTCAGTCGCGTCCGACTCTGCGACCCCGTGGACTGAAGCCCACCAGGCTCCTCTGTCCGTGGGCTTCTCCAGGGCCAGAATACTGGAGTGGGCTGCCATTTCCCTTCTCCAGGGGATCTTCCCAACCCAGGGATCAAGCCTGTGTCCCCTGGCACAGGGGCGGGTTATCATTAGCACCACCTGGAAAGCCTGCACACCACTATATGCAGAACAGATACACAGCAAGGATCTACTACACAGCACAGGGAATTCTACTCAACATTCTCTAAGAACCAACGTGGGGAAAGAACCTGAAACGAAACACATGTATGTGTATAACTGAGTCGCTGGGTTGTATCGCTAAAACTAACATGATATACTTTATTTAGTTCTAAAACATTTTTGAAAAAGAATATGTGGAAAGGCGTGAAATTGACCGGGAAGACCCTCTTGATGGTGAAAAGTATAGAACAGTGACGCAAAGCAAGGGACGCCTGCCTCCCTTAAAAAGCAAAGGACAGGGGACTTCCCTGGTGGTACAGGGGCTAACAGTCCGATCTCCCCAAGCTGGGGACCTGGGTTCCATCCCTGGTCAGGGAACTCGAATCCTACACGCTGCAAGGAAAGCTCCCGCACGCTTCAGCGGGGGTCCAAGATTCCGTGTACCCCGATAAGGTCCGGCAGGGACAAACAGTACATATTAAAACACAGAACAAAGCACAGAAACCACATTTCCCGGGATTCGTGACCAGGGAATTCCACCGTGGCTTGTGTGAGTCAGCAGCGAACTGTGTACAAGCAAAGCCGACCTTCCTGCGGTCCTTTGAAGACTACGTCACTCACCTATTTCCATCTGAGTCCCTCTGAATACTATCAAACCATTTTGCTGTTTGTTTGCTAGCGCTAGGGGTTTTATTGGTATTTTAGGGGTGGCTCTTTTTTTTTTTCTTGGTAAATTAGCACGACTATTTGCTCCAAATAAGAGAGCTTTTATCCGCCCGTAATTACTCAAAACCAGTATCTATTTCCAGTTGGGTTCATTTGAACATTGTAAAGTCATTTTCCTGTTTGTTTTGTGGAGCTGGCTTTTTTTCATTGGTATTGTGGGTGGCGCGGGGTTTTTTTTTTTTTTTGGTAAATTAGCATGACTATTTGGTCCAAATAAGAGAGGGTTCATTAGCATGCAATTACTGAAGACCAATATCCATTTAGGCTTCCCTCATAGCTCAGAGGGTAAAGAATCTGCCTGCAATGCAGGAGACCCTGGTTCGATCCCTGGGTTGGGAAGATCCCCTGGAGAAGGAATAAGCCACCCACTCTGGTATTCTTGGGCTTCCCTGGTGGGTCAGCTGGTAAAGAATCTGCCTGCAATGCAGGAGACCTGGGTTCGGTCCCTGGGTCAGGAAAATCCCCTGGAGAAGGGAAAGGCTACCTACTCCAGTATTCTAGCCTGGAGAATTCCGTGGACTCTATAGTCCACGGGGTCGCAGGGTCGGACACAACTGAGCGACTTTCACTTTCAATATCTATTTCCACTTGGACTTGTTTGACGCTTGTTGGTGGCATTTTGCTGCTTGTTAATGTTTCGTTGGGCTTTTATTGGTATTTTGGGGTGGCGTGGGTTTGTTTTTCTTCTTTTTTTTTTGGTAAACTGTTGTTGTTCAGCCACTAAGTGGCTTCCTTCCTCCATCAGGGATGACTTAGTGCCAAATGGACCCAGAGTTTCCGCTGGACCCCAGAACAATTATAAGCAGAACAAAGCACAGTTCAGTTCAGTTCAGTAGCTCCGTCGTGTCTGACTCTTGCAACCCCATGGACCGCAGCACGCCAGGCCTCCCTGTCCATCACCATCTCCCGGAGCTTGCTCAAACCCATGTCCATCGAGTCGGTGATGCCATCCAACCATCTCATCCTCTGTCGCCCCCTTCTCCTCCCACCTTCAATCTCTCCCAGCATCAGGATCTTTTCGAATGCGGGGGACACAGGTTCTATCCCTCATCCGGGACGATCCCACGTGCTGTGGGAGACAGCTACGCCCGTGAACCACAACCTCTAGACCCTGTGCTCCAAAACAAGAGAACCCACCGCAGTGAGGATCCAGAACACGGCAACCAGAGAGGAGCCCCCACCTGCCGCAATGACAGAAAAAGCCGGAGCAGCAGCGAAGACCCAGCACAGCCAAAAACAATGAATAAATAAATAACATTATTAAAAAAAACACACAAGAAGCAGAAGGAGGTGGATGCACCCGCCGGTAGGTAGGTACATCCGAAGATTCCTGAGTGGACACTGGCCTCGGAGGACCCTGGGAGTGGACAAGGCATGAGAACACGGCCCGAGTTCACAACCAACACCCTCCCTCATGGGTACCAAGCTTGCTGCCACCTTGCAGCGGCCAAGGAGGCCCAAAGGCCCTCAAAGAGAAGCTCCAGAGCAGAGACACGGCCCCCCTCCCCAAAGCCGCTTCCATCAGCCCCACGGGGAACCCGAACTCAGAGCAAAGCAGAAGCGCCATCCGTCCGGGGGCGATCAGTCAGGTACCTTGGTCGTTGAGCGTGTCCTCTTTTATCCTCCTCACGACCTCCTGGGCTTTGCTGTCGCTATTTCCAGCTGGAAGGGAAAGAGAGACACAGGACTCAGAGGAAGAGAACCGCTCCACGCGCAACAACGTTTCCTCGAGACGGTGAACAGCGAAGCCTGCCAAGTGTCTGCTTTCATTTCTGCTGCTGGGACTTGGCCAACGGCTCAGGGCAACCGTGGCTGATTCAATGTATCCGTTGAAGATACGCTTTCTTCAGCGTGGACTGGCCAAAAGCATGCTTGTCTGGGGGGGCTTCCCCGGTGGCAAACAATCTGCCTGCAACGCAGGAGCTAAGATGCCCTGGAGAAGGAAATGGCAACCCACCCCAGGATCCTTGCCTGGAGAATCCAATGGACAGAGGAGCCTGGTGTGCTACAGTCCACGGGGTCGCAGAGAGTCGGACACGACTGAAGTGATTGAGCACACACACATACACACACACACACACACGCACACGCACACACACACACGCACGTATGCATTTCTGGGACATCTTACTTTTCGGTGATTCCACACACACGTGTCAGCTTACAGCATGAGAATCACAGTGAGGCCAAGAAGACGATGGGCCTGAAAGTGTCGACGGTAATGTCCCACTGGACACAGAACTTTCAAAGCCCTTCTGGTCCCGTGAACCCCCCCACTCACGGGTGGAGCTGTGAAAAGCATCATGAGGGAATGCGTGCAGTCCAGTGGTTAAGACTCCACACGTTTGCAGCCTGGGTTCAATCCCTGCCTGGGGGGGAGTCTAAGATCCCGCAAGCCACTGCTCGGCCAAACAGAAAAACAAACAAAACACAACAAAAGAAAGGGTTAGCCGCTCAGTCGTGTCCGACTCTCTGCGACCCCGTGGACTGCAGCCCACCAGGCTTCTCTGTCCGTGGGATTCTCCAGGCAAGAACACTGGAGTGGGTGGCCATGTCCTCCTCCAGGGGATCTTCCTGACCCAGGGACTGAACTGGGGTCTCCTGCATTGCAGGCAGATTATTTACCATCTGGGCCTTCAGGGAAGCCCCCTCTAGGGCACGGGTCCCCATCATTTTGACCCCAGGGAGCAGTTTTGTGGAGAAGAGAAGGGGATGGTTTCGGGCTGATTCAAGCACATCACCTTTCTGGTGTACTCCATCTCATTATTATTCCATCGACTCCACCTCAGACCATCAGGCATTGGATCTCGGAGGCTGGGGACCCCTGCTCTAGGGTCCAAGCGCTTTCAGGGCTCCATGAAAACATCCTGCCTCTCTCAGCTGTTTCTGCACGCTGTTTGCATAGATGTGGGCTCCTTCCTGGTGTCTGATGGCATTCCCCACCACCTTGCTCTATATTACATGTTCTATGTTACTGACAAGCGCCCCGAATGAATCCAGGCTATGCCCTTTGCAAAACAAGAGGTGTTTACAGCAAAGAGTTCCACAGAAACTTAAGACAGAAGCAGTGACTGTTCTCGTCCGGTTGCTCGGTCGTGTCCGACTCTCTGCGACCCCGTGGACTGCAGCACGCCAGGCTTCCCTGTCCTTCACCATCTCCCGGAGCTTCTGCAAATTCACATCCCTTGGGTCAGTGATGCCATCCGACCATCTCATCCTCTGTCACCCCCTTCTCTTCCTGCCCTCAATCTTTCCCAGCATCAGGGTGGTGAGCCCCGTGAAAACAGAAACGCTTTTAGCTCCAGCTGGACGCAGAGAAGCGAAAAGTGGTGAAGGACATCTTTCAGGGAGGTGAATGAAAAGGGATTTAGAAACCGCCACCGCCACCCTGGAGAAGTTCAAAGCCACGGACATCAAGAAGACGCAGCTGCAAAAGTCATTTGCGCCTCAGGTGCCTTAAAGAAATAATTGCTATGTGGTTATGACTGGTTTGCTCAGAGATTCTTCCTGCGAGTGGGGGCCAAGGGGACAACGGGAAAGAAGGCGTGTCTTCCATCTCTAAACGCTGGACGCACCAAAGACCACCGTCTCCGAGAAAGAGAAGTCAGGGCTGAGTGGGGACACGGGCATGTATGAGCTTGCTTCTGAAATCAGTGCGTTTTTAAAATGTGTTCGTTCTAAATGAAACAAAGATGCGTCTTTTTAACGATCAAAAGGACAACACTCCGAGAAGACAGACATCATAAACCATTAGACGCCTTAACGGCAAAGCAACGATGAGACAGAAAGCAAAAATCAGAAGGAATAGAAGGGAAAAGGAAAAAAATAAATAATCACAGCGAGACATATTATTAAAATGCCATCTGCGGCCAGGCTGCCTGGCAGGGTCAGGCCACGTTGGCATCGAGGGCTGGCATAGCTGAGGCTCCAGTGAAGGGAGAAAGAAGCCCCAGTTCCTGAGAAAGATAGAGGGCACCTGAGAAAGCTGAGGGGGTGGAGGGTGGGCAGTGGCATCACAGGGCAAACTGGACACAGGGAAAAGGGCGTCCCCGCCCCGCCCCGGCCACAGAGCGCCCACTCCACGGTCAGGCAGCCACAGCAAGCACCATACGCTACTGCCTATATGTGCAATCTTAAAAAGACAGGTGATACAAAGGAACTTATTTACAAAAGAGACACGGACTGAAGGACATAGAAAACAAACTTACGGTTACCAATAAGGGAAAGGGCTGGGGAGAGATAAACTAGGAGCTTGGAATGGGCATATACAAACTGCGATATACAAAACATAACCAGCAAGGACCTGCTGTCCAGCACAGGGAACTCTGCTCAATACTCTGTAACAACCTTATGGTCCCCAGGGGGAAGGATGGGGGAAGGGATCGTCAGGGAGTCTGGGATGGACGTGGACACACTGCTGTATTGAACATGGAGAACCAGCAAGGACCTGCTGGACAGCACAGGGAACTCTGCTCAATACTCTGTAATAACCTTATGGTCACCAAGGGGAAGGGATAGTCAGGGAGTCTGGGATGGACGTGGACACACTGCTGTATTGAACATGGAGAACCAGCAAGGACCTGCTGGACAGCACGGGGAACTCTGCTCAATACTCTGTAATAACCTTATGGTCACCAAGGGGAAGGGATAGTCAGGGAGTCTGGGATGGACGTGGACACACTGCTGTATTGAACATGGAGAACCAGCAAGGACCTGCTGGACAGCACAGGGAACTCTGCTCAATGTCTTGTGGCAGGTTGGATGGGAGGGGAGTTTGGGGGAGAATGGATACATGTACATGTGTGGTTGAGTCTTCGCTGTCCACCTGAGACTATCACAGCATTGTTAATCCACTGTACCCCAATAAAAAATACTTTTGGTGTTAAAAAAAAAAGTTTAAAGAAAAAACATTGAAACACAATACAAATAAACTTATTTGCAAAACAGAAATAGACTCAGACATAGAGAACAAACTTATGGTTACAGGGGAAAGGTTAGGAGGAATAAATTAGGAGTTTGTGACGAACATACAGGCACGACCATATTTAAAATAGATACGCAGCAAGGACCTACTGCATAGCATGGGGAACTAAATGCAGTATCTTGTAATAACATAAACTGGGAAAAGAATTTGATGAAAGAGTATACAAATGCACAAATACAACTCTATGCCTCCGCTGTACACCTGAATGCAAGACAACATTGTGTATCAACTACGTGAGTGTTCTAAGTCGCTTCAGCCGTGTCCAACTCTTTGTGACCCCGTGGCCTGTAGCCCGCCAGGCTCCCCTGTCCATGGGATTCTCCAGGCAAGAATACTGGAGTGGGCCAGAATACTGCCCTTCTCCAGGGGATCTTCCCGACCCAGGGATCAAACGTGGGTCTCCTGCATTGCAGGCGGATTCTCTGCCGTCTGAGCCACCAGGGAAGACCATGCTTGACCGTAGACTGTTGCTAATGTCGCGTCAACATCTACTGGGGACCTACTAGCATCTCCGGAAACACTCCACTAAAGGAGGCAGGGCACAGACACGGCGGGCCTGCCTCGCCCTCCACCCCTGTTCGGTGGCGGTTAAGTTTTATACAAGCCACAAAGCAAGGGTTCAAGGGCACCACGTCACGGGGGAAGGGCAAACTCCCACGCTGAGATTCGCTCCGTGAAGGATGAACCCTGCTCACCAGATTGTAAAGGTCTGCAGGAAGGAACAAAAGTACCACTTGTTAGGAAAAAACCAAGATATTGAACCCAAATCAAGGCAAATGAATGATGGACCTGAAGCTGAACCTGGTTCATCACCTGCTGGAAAAAAAAAAAAGTTTTATTGGCACACAAGCCCTGCTCATTCCTCACCAATCCTGAAGGAAATCAGTCCTGAATACTCATTGAAAGGACTGATGCTGAAGCTGAAACGCCAATACTTTCACGACCTGATGCAAAGAGCTGACTCTTTGGAAAGACCCCAATCCTGGGAAAGGTTGTAGGCAGGAGGAGAAGGGGACGGCAGAGGATGAGATGGTTGGATGGCATCACCGACTCAATGGACGTGAGTTTGAGCAAACTCCGGGAGATGGTGAAGGACAGGGAAGCTTGGTTTGCTGCAGTCCATGGGGTCGCAAAGAGTCGGACATGACTGAGCCACTGAACAAGAACAGCTGCAAGCAATACCTAAGAGGTAAAACCAGATCTATAGTACAATTTTTATCAAAACGGACACCATAAAAGGGATTGATTAAATGCAGAGGATGTCCGGAGAAATGTGATCAATGTTACGTTTTGTCTTTTTTTTCTTTCTTCAAAGCTCATCTACCCTGTATCTTTTTTCCAGCTGATTTAAACAGCTGCAATATTCACAAATGTAAACCGAGTTGACCTGAAGGGTCTTCACTTTGCTAGCAGAAGAAAGTCCCTTCATTTCCAAAGCTGATTTAGGGACCAAAATAAGCCATCAGAAAGCTTCAAAAAGAAGAAGGGGAAACCTGAGAGTGTCTTCACTGTGCGGCTACAGAAGATGTTTGACACCGGCTAGGAGCTGATTCCGTGACATCCCAAAGGCACATATGGAAGTCCTGACCCCCAGGACCTGAGAATGAGGCTGTATTAGGAGGTGAGAGTCTTTGAAGAGGGGGTGAAGCTGAAACAAGGTCAGCAGGCTGAGTCCTGATCCCAGAGGGCTGCGGTCCACATACGCAGAGGTCAGGACACAGAGACACCCAGAGGGACGACCATGTGAGGACTCGGGGAGGAGACGGCCATCCGCATGCCCAGGAGAGAGGCCTGGGGAGGAACCAGCCCTGCCCACACCTGGGTCTCAGACTCCAGCCTCCAGGACTGCGGGAGGGTAAATGCACGCTGCTTACTCTATCCAGTCTGTGCCGTAATTTGTTATGACAGGTCCGGGAGGCTAACCCACACTTACTGTCATTGATTGCAGTGAGTCACACAGGTAAAAAAAAAAAAAAACCAAAACACATGATCCAGATTAAAGGAGAAGCTAGACTTCTACCCAAAAAAAAAGAGTGTCACCATTTCCTGTCTGTTTCAGGTTTTCAGGGTTGACCGTTAAGGCCTTCTGTACCTGCTGGCTCTGATCTTTAGTTGCTAAGTCGTGTCTGACCCTTTGCGACCCCCTGGACCGTAGCCCGCCAGGGTCCTCTGTCCACGGGATCCTCCAGGCAAGAATACTGGAATGGGTTGCCATGCCCTCCTCCAGGCCATCTTCCCAACCCAGGGATCGAACCCAGGTCTCTTGCATCTCCTACACTGGCAGGCGGATGCTCTACCACTGGGCCGCCTGGGAAACCCCCCCAGGTCTGTAACCACACCGATATCTCCATAACACAGAGGCAAACGATGCCGTATCTCCCAGTCACTCTCACATACAAGGTACTGCACAGAGGAATCATCACCTATGATAACGTGCATGCCCAGCTTCGCCAGGTACTTTGCGGTTGAGTATCCGATGCCATCGGTCCCTCCGGTCACTATGGCAACACGTTCGGGTTGCGGAGAGAAGACTGCAGAAGAAAGAAAGAAAGAAAAAAAAAACAAGTAAGGTTTAGAAGCAGAGCACACGTCGGTCCGAATGAAGTCACACGAGAGGGCGCGATGCCAGCGGGAGCTGTGGTTCGATACCTGTGGTTTTGTTCCTGTGAGTTATTTACAGGCTCAGGATGGGAGAGGGTAACACAGGACCTTCGCCCTGACTGATGACTGCCTGGGCTTCCCGGGAGGGGCGTAGGGGTAAAGAAGCCATCTACGCGGTTCTATCCCGGTCTCCAGAGCCCCTGGAGGAGGAAATGGCAACCCACTCCAGTGTTCTTGCCTGGAGAATCCCATAGACAGAGGAGCCTGCCGGGCTACAGTCCCTGGGGTCGCAAGGAGTCGGACACAACTGAGCAACTGAGCAGGCAGGTATTGAGACAGCCTGGTGTGCACACGTCACAAAGCCTTGCTCACCCCCACAGACATCTCTATGCAAGAGTGAACGCTGCCAACATGCCGTGCAGAAAGGCTGAGATGAGGAACACGGCCGAGGGCCCTGGGTTGAGCGTCCTGGATTGATCCCCCCGGACCAGGCCGTCTGTGTTGCAACGTGGAGGTCTTACACCTGTACACACTTTCTTCCTCCGGGGCACTTGGGAAGGCGAGTGCCGTGAACGTATTGAACATCGTTTTCTACAATGTTTGGAGACGGCATGAACAACACAGGGTATCTCGCAAAAACCGTGAACGTTACGACTGCTCTAACCGTTGACCTTTGCACGAACCAACGTGGATCCAAACACGTGAGAACACAGGTTGATGTTTCGACCTAAAGCTTGCTGTTTCTGACTCACGGGCAGAGAGGACACACATAGGGTTGTCTAGGCGGGGAGACGGGGTGGGGGAGGGAAGGGTTGCTCGCCTGGGGTTAGCGGATACAATCTGTTATATATAGCATGGTTAAACAGCAAGGTCCTGCTATATAGAGCAGGGAACAGTATTCAATACCCTGTGATAAACCATCACGGTAAAGGATACGTAACAAGATGTGTGTGTATGTGGGCATATGGATATATATATATATATATAGGGGCTTCCCAGGTGGCTCAGTGGTAAAGAAACCGTCTGCCAACACGGGAGACCCCGGTTCGATCTCTGGGTGGGGAAGATCCCCTGGAGGAGGGCATGGTAACCCTCTCCAGGATTCTTGTCTGGAGAACCCCGTGGGCAGAGGAGCCTGGCGGGCTGCAGTCTAGGGGGTCGCAGAGAGTCGGACATGACTGAGCAACTGACCACAGCCTGGACCATCCCCGAGAGGAGGCGGGACACCACGCCAGGCAGGGTTACACGGGCAAGAAGCGGGGTTCGTCTGGAGGCACAGGGAGTGGGGAAAACTAGACAAGAGCCTTGATGGGGATTTGTGCAGGAAGGCGGAGGTGAGGGCGGGCGTGCAGGCCTGGGATGGGCCGCGGTGAAGAATTCCAGCAGGTCCTGGGTGCAAGGGCGGTCCTGGTTGTCTGCTACCCACCCTGGGAGGGGGGTGGGTGCAGGTGGATGGAGGCCCAGGGTCTAGGAGCCCCTGCCAGGAAGGGGTAGGGCTGACCCCCCTGGACGGACGGGTCACTTTGCATATGAGCCGCAAGCTGCGAGGTGAGTTAGTTGCTACGTGTAGGAACTGGCTGGTCCTAGGAGATTTACTATAGGATCCACGCCGGTCAGTTCAGTTCAGTCGCTCAGTCGTGTCTGACTCTTTACAACCCCATGGACTGTAGCCCACCAGCCTCCTCTGCCCATGGGATTCTCTAGGCAAGAATACAGGAGTCGGTTGCCATTTCCTCCTCCAGGGGATCGTCCCAACCCAGGGATCAAACCCGTGTCTCCTGCACTGCAGGCAGATTCTTTACCACTGATCCACCAGAGAAGCCATAATAAATACTGTTAGGACATCTAAATAGAGGCTTTGAAAACATGAAATTAGATCCATAACTCCTAAGACACATCTAAATAAACTCCAAGAGGAAAAAAGCTAAAAACTGAAACTATTCAAAGAATGCACAAATTTACCTGTAACCTCAGACCAGAAAACTCTTTGCTAATTCTAAGGAAAACACCAATTTCACTCTAAAAAAAAAAAATTGTATATTGTTGAAAAAAAAAAAAAACCACCAAGAGATTTCCCTGGTGGTCCAGTGCTTAAAAATCTGTGCTTCCATTCCAGGGAATGAAGGTTCAATCCTTGGTCAGGGAACTAAGATTCCATATGCCTGGCAACGTGGCCCCCAAAAATTATTTAAAATAAATTTTTACAAAAACACCATAAGCAAAGTCAGACAGAAATGATGAACTGGGACAAAGTCTGCAACTCCCATCGCATTCAAAGAACTATTTTCCTAAAATGCAAAGGGTTCTGAAAAGCCAAGAAACAAAAGGCTCTCTAGAGAAGGACAAAAACATCTGTTGACATAAAAACATATTTAAAAACTTCCCTGACTGTCCATTCATTAAGACTTCGCCATCCAGTACAGGGGCTGTGGGTTGGATCCCTGGTCAGAGAGCTAAGATCCGCGTGCCTTAGGGTCAAGACCCCAAAACTTAAAACAGAAACAATACTTCAACAAATTCAACAAAGATTTAAAAAAAAAAACTTGTGACCCCCATGGACGATAGCCACCAGGCTCCTCTGTCCATGGGATTTCCCAGGCAAGAATACTGGAGTGGGTTGCCTCCTCCAGGGGATCTTCCTGACCCAGGGATCAAACCCAAGTCTCTTACATCTCCGGCACTGCAGGCATATTCTTTAATGCTTGAGCCATCGGGGAAGCCCCAGAAACAATACTGTAACAAAAATCAGTTCAGTCGCTCAGTCGTGTCCGACTCTTTGTGACCCCATGAACCGCAGCACGCCAGGCCTCTCTGTCCATCACCAACTCCCGGAGTCTACCCAAACCCATGTCCATCGAGTCGGTGATGCCATCCAACCATCTCATCCTCTGTCATCCGCTTCTCCTCCCGCCCCAAATCCTACCCAGCATTAGGGTCTTTTCCAATGAGTCAACCCTTCGCATGAGGTGCCCAAAGTATTGGAGTTTCAGCTTCAACATCAGACATTCCAATGAACACCCAGGATTGGCCTCTTTTAGGATGGATTGATTGGATCTCCTTGCAGTCCAAGGGACTCTCAAGAGTCTTCTCCAACACCACAGTTCAAAAGCATCAATTCTTCGGCGCTCAGCTTTCTTCACCGTCCAACTCTCACATCCATACCTGACCACTGGAAAAACCATAGCCTTGACTAGACGGACTTTTGTTGGCAAAGTAATGTCTCTGCTTTTAAATATGCTATCTAGGTTGGCCATAACCTTCCTTCCAAGGAGTAAGCGTGTTTTAATTTCATGGCTGCAATCACCATCAGCAGTGATTTTGGAGCCCAAAAAAATTAAGTCTGACACTGTTTTCACTGTTTCCCCATCTATTTCCCATGAAGTGATGGGACCAGATGCCATGATCTTAGTTTTCCGAATGTTGAGGTTTAAGCCAACCTTTTCACTCTCCTCTTTCACAAACAAAATTAGCAAGCATTTAAAAAAAAAAAAACTTAAGACAGAAACAATATTATAACAAATACGATGAAGTGAAAGTCGCTCAGTCGTGTCCGACTCTCTGTGACCCCATGGACTATACATACAGTCCACGGAATTCTCCAGGCCAGAATCCTGGAGTGGGTAGCCTTTCCCTTCTCCAGTGGATCTTCCCAACCCAGGGATTGAACCCAGGTCTCCCGCATTGCGGGCGGATTCTTTACCAGCTGAGCCACCAGGGAAGCTGAAGAATCCTGGAGTGGGTAGCCTGTCCCTTCTCTAGGGGATCTTCCCGACTCAGGAATCGAACTGGGGTCTCCTGCATTGCAGGTGGATTCTTTACCAACTGAGCTACCAGGGAAGCCCAAAACAAATACAGTAAAGGCTTTAAAACAATAAAAATACAATTTAAAAAAATTAAATGCTTAAAAAAAAAAAAAAGCAATACTGAACTGGCCCTTCAAAACACGGGTCCAAGTTTACACCCAGTAAGGGACGTGTTAATAGCTAATAAAAACTGCAAGATACCATCCAACCCAGCACATTGGTGAGAGTTCAAAGACTTCAACATCACATTCTCTGGTGTGGCCACGGGGACCCCACCCTGACCTACAAAGTGGATGGGAGTGCAAAACGGCTCAGTCCCCGTCGGAGAAAATTGTGTCATATCTGCCCCAATTAGGTGTGACTCTTTCATTTGATCTCGCAAAGTCACTTCTAGGAATCAGCTGCGAAGAGGCCAGGTCAGGTGCCAACTTACAGCCAAGACTCTTTGCAACAGCGCTATGTCTGCATGCAGTAAAAATGTATTGGCCACCTGCCGCTGTAGTTGTCCGGTCTCTAAGTCATGTCTGACTCTGTGACCCCACGGACCGTCGTGAAGTTACAAAGAATAAACCCTACGCGTTCTTGCAAGAGGTTTGTATTTTTAAACCCCCAATTTCAGGTCTTCGCCCCATTGAGAGTTAATGTAAGGGTCTATTCATAATAGTGGAGTATGGTGGTGTTGTGTTTAGTTGCTCAGTCGTGACTGATTCTATGTGAACCCATGGACTATAGCCCGCCAGGCTCCTCGGGGGTAAAGGACCCGCCCGGCCAAGGCAGGAGACGCAGGTTCCATCCCTGATCCAGGACAATCTCACACGCCAGGGGGGCAACACCTGGGCTCCAGGGTCCAGGACCCGCAACTCCTGAAGCCCGTGCGTCCGACAGCTCCTGTTCCACAACATGGGAAGTCACCGCAATGATAACCCCACACAGTCCAACTAGAGACCAGCCCCTGCCCTCTGCAATGAAAGAAAGCCCACGTGTAGCAACCAAGACCCAGCACAGTTCAATTCAGTTCAGTCGCTCAGTTGTGTCCGACCCTTTGCGACCCCATGGACTGCAGCACACCAGGCCTCCCTGTCCATCACCAACTCCCAGAGTCCACCCAAACCCATGTCCAATGAGTCAGTGATGCCATCTTACCACCTCATCCTCTGTCACCCCCTTCTCCTCCTGCCTTCAATCTTTCCCAGCATCAGGGTCTTTTCCAACGAGTCAGCTCTTCGCATCAGGTGGCCAAAGGATTGGGGTTTCAGCTTCAGCATCAGTCCTTCCAATGAACACCCAGGACTGATTTCCTTTAGGATGGACTGGTTGGATCTCATTGCAGTCCAAGGGACTCTTAAGAGTCTTCTCCAACACCACAGTTCAAAAGCATCAATTCTTCGGCGCTCAGCTTTCTTTGCATTCCAACTCTCACATCCATACATGACCACTGGAAAAACCATGGCCTTGACTAGATGGACCTTTGTTGACAAAGTCATGTCTCTGCTTTTTAATATGCTGTCTAGGTTGGTCACAACTTTCCTTCAAAGGAGTAAGCATCTTTTAATTTCATGGCTGCAGTCACCATCAGCAGTGATTTTGGAGCCCAAGAAAATAAAGTCTGACACTGTTTCCACTGTTTCCCCATCTATTTGCCATGAAGTGATGGGACCGGATGCCATGATCTTAGTTTTCTGAATGTTGAGCTTTAAGCCAACTTTTTCACTCTCCTCTCTCACTTTCATCAAGAGGCTCTTTAGTTCTTCACTTTCTGCCATAAGGGTGGTGTCATCTGCATAAGACCCAGCACAGCCAAAAGCAAATCAATCAATAAAAAGTAATTTAAAAAAGAAAAAAAAAAAAGGCAGCTCAGGTCTTGGCAAATGAACCGTTGGCTAAGGCACAGCGTTTGCAGGGCGAGCCGCGCGGTCCCTTGCGGGCTATGTTTAGACACTCCGCAGTCATCTTTCTAAGTGTCTAACTCGGAGGGCTGACCTCACGGCTCGGGGATGGCCGGCAGCTTGGGAAAACAGCAGCATGACAGGGCTCCGTACGCCGAGCTCGCGACACGTGAGAGCCGCCCCTAATGTCACAGGGAAGAACAAATCTGACTCTGTCTTTTGCTGTTGTTCAGTCGCTCGGTCGTGTCTGACTCTTTGTGACCCCATGGACTGCAGCACGCCAGGTTTCCCTGTCCATCACCAACTCCCAGAGCTTGCTCAAAATCACCGGTATTCGAACTGTTTCTTTTACTTTAACCTTTGCACCCTTTTGCTTTGACTAGGAATGGTGCCCGTAGCCTGAAATAGACAGGACAGTTCATTTCTGGGTTCTGATCTTTAAGGGCGTAACCCTTTTCTACTCACAGAGCATTTAAAAAGTTGCAGAAGAGAGAATAACCTTTGTTTGGTTGGAGACTTATAGTAACATTATAGACAGGATAGTTCATTCTTAGGCTCTGACCTTTAAGGGTATAACATTCATAGAGAGATAAAAAGTTGCAGAGTAGAAAATAACGTTTGTCTTCTTGGAGGTGCATAGGAACACCATAAACACATTCTCAGTCTCAGATCTTTAGGAGTATAACCCTTTTCCATTCACAGAGAGATTTAAAAAGTTGCAGAACAGAGAATAACCTTTGTCTGGTTGGAGGTTTAGAGTAACATTATAAATAGACAGGAGAGTCCATTCTCCAGGCTCTGACCTTTAAGGGGACAACACTCTTCCATTCACAGAGAGGTCAGAGGTTGCAGAACAGAGAAAAACACTTGTGTTGTTGGAGGTTAAGGTGAGCGTCGTAGTGGCCGTGGATTCCTGAACCAAGAAGTTTGCAATCACTAACCTCACCCCCTTCCTCACCCGGCCCTTAAAAAGGCTTTGCTGAGACATTCAGGAGGTTCAGGATTTGAGGGCACCAGACACCTGACTCCTTGCATGACCCTGCAGTAAAGCTTCCTCTGCTCCAAACTCCAACGTTTCAGCTTGTCCGTCTTCACGGTGCATTGGGCAGACAGACTCGCAACCGGTAGCAAAAGAGGAAGGTGTGTGTGTGACAATTCACTCACAAAAGCAGTAAAAGACATGGTAACGTTGGTTGTTTCTTCGCAAATGATGAGGAAAAACAGCCAGGAAAGCAAGGACGGCTTTTCATAAGCAAGACGCAGACACTATGCAGGCAATAATCGATCTCTCGGACCACGAAAAGATTGCTTCATCCCACGGAACCAAAACTGCCTCGAAATACAGCAAAAGGAAAAACAGAAAGCGTGCCACGTAGGAAGACGGTCACACTCTTTGTCTGTGAAGAGTTCTTGTAAAATAATTCGAAAACATTTAACAACTCTCCCGAAAAGAGAAAAAAGAAGGAAATGAACAAAAAATTCACTGCGACCGATTAAGACACAGATGTAGACAAGGATGTTGGAACTGGCTCAGTCGTGTCTGACTCTCTGTGATCCTGTGGACTGGAGCCCACCAGGCTCCTCTGTCCATGGGATTCTCCAGGCAAGGATCCTGGAGTGGGTTGCCATGCCCTTTTCCAGGGGATGTTTCCAACCCAGGGATTGAACCCAGGGCTCCTGCATTGCAGGGCGGTTGTTTCCCACTGAGAACCATGGTGGGGAATTTTCAAACCCACACGCACACATAAATCGCCAGGATCACACAGACAGACACAGGAGCGAACACGTTAGGACAGGAGATGGGGATGAAAGCATTGCATTGCATCAGTCCGCCTCTCGGTTTCAGATATGGTACTTGGAACAATCATGATACAAGAGGGCTGTTCTTGCAGAAAAGCAGGAACACTGGTGCTCCATTTAATTCTTTATAAGTGTACCTGAATCGATAACTATCTCAATGTAGCAGCTTTTATTTACATGCGTATTTTGGCCGCTACGCCCAGCCTGCAGTTCCCCAACCAGGGGTCGAACCCAGGGTCCCGGCAGTGAGAGCACCAAGTCCTAACCGTTGCTCCGCCCACCAGGGAACTCCCAGGAACTTTTTGTAAAAAGTCTAAACTCATGCCTTCACTGAAAAAAAGAAAACAAGAAGAATATAGCCTTCTTAAAGTATAAAGCAAGGAGATCCAACCAGTCCATCCTAAAAGAAATGGAAATCAGTCCTGAATGTTCATTGGAAGGACGGATGCTGAATCTGAAACTCCAATCCTTTGGCCACCTGATGCGAAGAACTGGCTCACTTGAAAAGACCCTGATGCTGGGAAAGATTGAAGGCAGGAGGAGAAGGGGATGACAGAGGATGAGATGGTTGGATGGCATCACCGACTCGATGGACATGAGTTTGAGCAAACTCAGGGAGTTGGTGATGAATAGGGAAGTCTGGTGTGCTGCAGTCCATGGGGTCACAAAGAGTCGGACATGACTGAACTGAACTGAAAGTATAAAGTGAAATGTGGCTTCCCTGGTGGCTCAGTGGTAAAGAATCCGCCTTGCAATGCAGGAGACACGGATTCAGTCCCTGGTCTAGGAAGATCCCACATATCAGGGAGTAACTAAGCCCAGTGAGCCATGACTCCTGAGCCTGAGATCTAGAGCCTGGGGGCCAAAACTCCTGAAGCTTGCGTGCCCTGGGGCCCAGGCTCTGCAACAAGAGAAGCCCCCACAGTGAGAAGCCCGCACACTGCAAGTAGTAGCCCCTGCTCGCCACAACTAGAGAAAATAAATACACAAATGAAATTTAAAACAGAAAAAAGCCTCAAATCAAAGAACTCTGCCATCTTGGCCCCTGTCCAGCTATGTTGAAATAACCCGAGCTTTGTGGCTACTTTTAGAATTGGGGGCTGACTCCGTGCCTGGTCCCTTTTTTTTATCAGATACTGGCGGCTGGACACCCAGCCGAGGCACCTCGCTGTCACGAGACAGAAGTAGGCGCCAGGTACAGGGGTTTTGAAAGCCCAGGGCAGTGGCAACACCACCTCCCCTCTGTTATCTGCGAGGTTCCTGGACTTTGATTTATGTCCCGCATTTCCTATCTTCTGCAGACACGTGTAAGCCGCTGTGAATTCTTCGTGAGAGCGCGTGGGTCGTCTATTCACTGCTTCAGCCCTTAAATCTTTGCTCCTGAGCTCTCCTGGGAAACAACAGAAGTCTGCTAAGAGAGCATCAGGAAAACATAAATCCAAGCCACAGCGAGTTACTGGTTCACAACCGGGAGGATGGCTGCTTCGTCAAGAAAGGGAGGAAGGACAGGGGAAGACGGAAGGGCAGAGAGAGAAAGAAGAAGGAGGAAAAAGGAAAGAAAAAACGGAGAAAGAGGTCAAGAAAGAAAGGGAGAAAAAAAAAAAAAAAAAAAGAAAGGGAGAGAGGAGGAAAGAAGGGAAAGGAGAGACAAAGAAAGAAAGGAAGAGAGTATAAAGTTAGTGGGGAGGTAGAGAAGTCAGAACCCTCCTGCAACGTTGACGCAGATGTAAGCTGGAGTGGCCACTTGGACAGAGTCTGACGGCGCTTCAAGAGGTTAGACATGGAGATACAACAGCCCAGCTGTGCCACACCTAGGTTCCATCTATCCCGGAGAAATGAAAACACGCATCCACTCAAATACGCATGACGAAGCTTGATTCAGAGGAGCTTGATTCACAATAGCCAGAAATGTGAGAATAGCCCAAGTGTGGATGGACTGATGGATGGATGGATGGATGATGGATGGATGGATGAGTGGATGCATGGATGGATGATGGATGGATGGGTGGATGGATGATGGGTGGATGGATGGGTGAATGGATGGATGGATGGGTGGGTGGGTGTATGATAGATGGATGCATGGGTGGATTGATTGATGGATAGATGGGGGGGTGTGGATGGATGTTGGATGGATGGGTGGGTGGGTGGATGGATGTTGGATGGATGAATGGACAGATGGATGATGGATGATGGATGGATAATGGATGGATGGATGATGGATAGGTCGATGGATGGATGGATGGGTGGATGATGGATGGATGGGTGGATGATGGATGGATGGGTGGATGGATGACGGGTGGATGAGTGGGTGGATGATGGGTGGATGGATGATGGATGAGCAGATGGATGGATATAGATGGTGTATTATGGATGGGTGGGTGGATGG
This sequence comes from Giraffa tippelskirchi, assembly GCF_054371585.1. NCBI lineage: Eukaryota > Metazoa > Chordata > Mammalia > Artiodactyla > Giraffidae > Giraffa > Giraffa tippelskirchi. The sequence continues at coordinate 1,264,264 of NC_137290.1, forward strand.
ATGGTTAAACAGCATGAGATGGTGGAATATAACGCAGCCATGAAAAGGAGTGAAGCTCTGACACAGGCTACAGTGTAGATGGACCCTGAACACACGATGTTCAGAGAGAGAAATCACATGCGAAAGGCCATATATTTCATGATCCAATTTATACAAAAGACACAAACAGGCAAACGCATGGAGACAGAGGGTACACTGGTGGTCTCCAGGGGCTGGAGAGAGGCAGAAGAGTGAGGAACAACAGGTAATAGCCACAGGAATCTTTTTGTGGCTGTTGTTGTTTAGTTGCCAAGTCGTTTCCGACTCTTGTGCGACCCCATGCACTGTAGCCCCACCAGGTTCCTCCGTCCATGAGATTTTCCGGGCAAGGACACGGGAGTGGATTGCCATTTCCTGCCCCAGGGGATCTTCCAGATCCAGGGATCAAACCCGCATCTCCTGTGTTGCCAAGATTCCTTGCCACTGAGCCACCTGGGAAGGGGGTGATAAAAAGAAGTTCAAAGATGACACAGTAGTGGTGCTTGTCCAGCTCTGCAAATACCCTAAGAACCACTGAATTGCGCCACAGAAAGGATGCATTGTATGGTGAACAGACTCTCGGTTTAAAATGGGGGAAACGCCGTGTTTAATCAGGAATATTGGGGGGTGAGTGGGCACTTGGAAATTCTGGCATTCTTCTCACCAATGAATAATAACCTATACTACCCACGCTTTCCTGGTGCTGTTACCAACACTGTCTACTTTATTATGCAAGTGTGTATGGGGTGTTAGTCACTCAGTCGTGTCCGACTCTTTGCGACCCCATGGACTGTAGCCCACCAGGCTCCTCTGTCTATGGGATTCTCCAGGCAAGAGGACTGGAGTGGGTTGCCATTTCTGTCTCAAGAGTCCTCAAAATTGAGAGAAAATAATGTTCAAGTGACGCGCATCTGCCCTTCTAACGCAACTGGCTGCAGGATTCTGTTTTCCTGAAAACACAGCATCACTAGGTCACTAAGAAAGGCTGTGTCGGTAAACCACGACAATTAAGAAGCTTCCACGTCTCACTAGTGAGAATCTTCTGCCAGATGCACCGTGGGAAGCGGACTTGAAGGATACAGTGTCCACTTCGGACACTGTACCCGCCTGTGACCCTCCTGGTGACCAGGGAACAGGAACACGACGGTCATTTATTCTGGGGGACAGAACGATCTACAGGCATTAAGGTGGGAGAGCAAAGAGGGGCAGAGATGGGACGGCTTAGGACACGGTTAGATCACATCATCTATCCATCAACCCTCAAATGAGGCTGGCAGAAAGGGAAACAACCCCACACAGCTGTCCAGACCTCACACATCTCTACCAAGGACCCAGTTTTGTCCTTTTTCATGGATGAGTAATATTCCGCTGTCTGTGTGTACCACATTTTTATCCGTTCACCTGTTGACGGACGTCTAGGTTGCTTCTGCGTCCCGGCTATTGTAACACAGCCCTGCTGTGAACTTTGGGGCGTGTGTACCTTTCTAAATGACAGTTTTGTCTGGATATGCAGCTAGAGTGGGACTGCTGAATCACATGGTAGGACTGTGTTTAGTTTTCTAAGGAACCTCCACGCTATTGAGGCTGCATCCATTTACATTCCCACCAACGGTGTAGGAGGTTCCCTTTTCTCCACACCCTCTCCAGCATTGATTGTTTGTAGATTTTTTTTGATGATGGCCATTCTGACCGGTGTACCTCACTGTCATTTTGAGGTGAATTTCCGTTCAATGTACAGCAGAAACTAACACGACGTACTGAAGCAAGTATACCCCAATTTAAAAAATAATAACATTCAATTGAATATTCAAAAAACATTTTTTTGAAGTTAGTGCTGTGAGCAGTGGTCTGAGGAATGATAGTGTCAGTTGTTACACATGTCACCTTTTCCAGTGAATTTTGTCACCAGACCCACGTCTCCCCAGACACCCCGAGGACGAGGCTCACTGATCTCCACCCCCATCTTCCAAATGAACAGAGGACAAGAAGAAAACAGTATCGGTGGGAGTGTCTACAGGCAAATTCTGCAACCTCCCTAGTCATAGGCCACGTAACACCAAAGGAGTTTTCACAGGCAGGAACACTCTTCACAATTCTTTTGTAATGAATACATCTCAGGCATATTCTCTAAACCCTAAATAAGCCCAAGTCCTCAGGATATTCCAAGTGAGCAGGAAACTTGCTTTTGGGGGAACACAACCATGAGCTGAAGGACCAGATGGCAGGGTCCCCGGAAAATTGTACCGAACTGTACGATTTAATGGGTGGGTTATTTGTCACTAATCCTAAGCAAAGTCAACACTGAGCATTCATTGGAAGGACTGAAGCTGAAGCTGAAGTGCCAACACTTGGGCCACCGGATGCAAAGAGCTGACTCACTGGAAAAGACCCTGATGCTGGGAAAGATTGGAGGCAGGAGGAGAAGCGGACAACAGAGGACGAGATGGTTGGATGGCATCACCGACTCGATGGAAATAACTTTGAGTAAACTCCGGGAGATGGTGAAGGACAGGGAGGCCTGGCGTGCTGCAGTCCACGGGGTCACAGAGTCGGACGCGGCTGAGCACTCATGCATTCATGGCTGACAGGGACTCAGCTTCTGTAATACCTGCATCTCTAACTGGCTTTCTTTTAGTACAATCTATGCACATAAAGTATGTACTAGTTACAGGTCTCTCCAAAGACACAGATCAACAGGACACAGAGAGACACACACAGAGAGACACAGACATGTCTGGATGTGAGAGCTGGACCATAAGTAAGGCACAGCGCCAAAGAATGGATGCTTTTGAACTGTGGTGTTGAAGAAGTCTCTTGAGAGTCCCTCAGACTGCAAGGAGATACAACCGGTCCATCCTAAAGGAGATCAGTCCTGAATATTCCTTGGAAGGACTGATGCTGAAGCTGAAACTCCAATACTTTGGCCACCTGATGCAAAGAGCTGACTCAGTGGGAAAGACCCTGATGCTGGGAAAGAATGAAGGCAGGAGGAGAAGGGGAGGACAGAGGATGAGATGGTTGGATGGCATCACCGACTCAATGGACATGAGTTTGAACAAAATCCAGGAGATGATGAAGGACTGGAAAGCCTGGCGTGTTGCAGTCCATGGGGTTCCAAAGAGTTGGACACAACCGAGCAACTGAACAACAAGACCAGCAGGCTGGAGACTAAGGAAGAGCTGAAGTTACAGCTCAAGTCCCAAGATCATTGGAAGGCAC